>NC_141688.1:3875000-4475000 GCF_964263255.1 Lissotriton vulgaris
ATCCTGAGCTTAACTTTTCTCGTGGGCATTCCTATGTAGCGAAGGGGGCATGGACAAGAAATCAGGTAAATCACCCTTTCGCTATTGCAGTTGGTGTGATGTTTCAAAATCCAAGGGCGTGCTGTACCAATGTCCACCGGTAAAGTATTCTCAGTTTGAGGACACACAGAACAACAACCGCAGGGATAATGGCCCTGAACTGATGGAAGATTCCATAAAGTGTTGATAGAGTCCTGTGGGAGAGAGCGAGGCCTGGTATGTACCAGACTGTCACGCAGATTTTGACTCCTCTTGAAGGCAAACATTGGACGGGGAATAGTCACTCCAGCAGTGTTCAAAATCCGCCAGTTTTTGCGGATTATTTTCTGTACTTGTGTGGAGGCTGTACTAAAAGTAGTTACAAAAGTCAGATTCTTCAAAGGAGGTTTATTGACTGGTGGGGCAAGTAAGGCCTCACGGTGGTTATTAGAGGCCCTCTTTCTTGCCTTGCGTATAAGGACATTGGGGTAGTTCCGTTTTCTCAGCTTGGTGCTCAGGTCCCTAGATAGGTCTACGTAGTCACACATTTCTGTACAATTCCTATGCACCCTGAGAAACTGCCCGAAGGGCAAATTTTCCCGCAGGGAGCGTGGATGGTGACTATGGAATTGAAGCAACAAGTTTCTTGCCATAGGTTTGCGATACAGTCTGCTTGCCAAATGGCCATCTTTTGGAAAGATGAGTAAATCCAAAAAAGGGAGCTCTGTCTCACTGTTCTCGAGAGTGAATTTGGGGAATTGGTTTTGGGCATTAAGCCAATTCTGGAATGCAAGTACAGATGTAATATCCCCACGCCATACCACCAGGACATCTTCGATATATCTTTTCCACAATATCGTTTGTGTGAAAAAAGGATTATAGTGGTCAAGTACAGACTGTGTCTCAAAATGATGAACGTAAAGATTCCCCAGACTGGGGGCGAAAATGCTCCCCATTGAGGTACCCGATGTTTGGAGGTATAGTGAGTCCTCGAATTGAAAAAAAAATTCGGTCATGGCTATCCTAGCCAGCTCCATAATGAAGTTGACAGGGGTTATACTTTCGAGATTTTGAGTTTCTAGCAAGTCTCTTACTGTAGGCTATCATACACTCCGATAATACATGACCTCGGACGCTGGTTTGGGGTTCCTATTGGACAACGAGGCTTACATTCCATTCTCATTAGCCAGCACCGTAACCAATAGCGTGGGTTCACACACGCTGTGGACCAAGCATGAGTCGCTTCTTCATCGATAGACTTTTTTGCGTAAAACTAGTACTATCGCATAAAACAAATCATCCCAATTGATTGCTTATGGCCTAATCAACATAGTGCAGCACTTTATAGGGCCATTGGGTATATATTTTTCTTTACACTTATATGTATTGGTTGCTTTCATTGACTATGATTCAGTTCGTAACTTTGACTTTGTTTCTATACAAACAATTCAAGCAACACACTACGATAAAAACGTGACTTTGCACGCTTAACCGGGTTCCTATTGGACGACGAGGCTCATACCTTATCCCCATTGGCCAGCGCTCTAGCCAATAGTGATTGTTTACACACGTCGTAAATCAATCAGAGGTCGCCTTCCTTTTGTCGGACCCCTCGCGTACAATGTTTTGCTCTCGGTCCGCGAGAGTCTGACTAGAATCTACCACATCGAGGACGATTCGGGTTCAATTGATGTTCCCTATCAGGTCGGCCGAACCTGTTTTTATACGGACCTCCCTGTCCGTCGAGTTACCTTCCCCTCGACTCAGTAGGGGTTTGAGGTACCGACGGACAGGTGAGTGTGCTAGAGGCCAACAATAGATACTTATACAGCGAGGTGGTTTATAATTTTATAATTGAATTTAAGAAGGCTAGATATTACATCTTTGTTAATCCTTAATAAGTAAGCTGACAAGAATATAGCTACTTTGACTTGCAGCTTTCTTTTCCTTTTTGATCTGTTCTCTAATATGTGCGGATCCCCTATTTTGTTCAATCCAACAAGAGTCATGTATGCTACTGAGCCAAAGGTCTGGCCTTGTTTGTTAAACAACTGCAGACACTAGTCGCCTTTTTGCCCCACTATCTGAACTGAATGACTGTTTTTATAAACCTTTTTAACGTCGGCTGGCTAGGCCAGCGAGTACTGCTGTTCTGCATTTCTGCCCCTTTTTAAAACATCAGGTGATTTAGGAAATGGACTCACATCATGCATAAGCTGATGTTATGATATAATTTCCCCCCCTTTTTTCCTTTTTCCATTTTCATTAGAGCGGGGCCTCATTAACCTGAGCGAGTGCTTTTGGGTGAGTGACTATATATTTAACAGTAATTCAGCAATGACTCTGTGGCTGCCATATGTCTCATCATTTATATGCTGTTTTCATACTTACAATATTGGCATATGTGTCTGTCTTCACTATTGTTGTGTTTTAGGAGCGGATTGTTTCTACATACCATGACTTTATATCCTACCACTAAATACACATGTGTGTGGTAGGTTTATTGGCTTGGCATGGTACGTATTTTTCATCGTATTTTTCATTGTATCTTTCACTAACCTCCACAGTTGCAGTAGTGTTACAATAGGTCCTGAAGAAAGCCTTTTTAGGCTGAAACATGTCGACCAATTAATTCATCTATGGATAGTAATATTTGTTTTCATCCATTTACACTCTGCTTTTAATCTTGTCATCATGGTGACCGCCTGAATAATGTTTACTACTAGGCACCATGTTAGTCAATTTTAAATCAACACTTTCTAATTAGCATACATTTTTTGAGCACTGCAACTTTTTCACCTCCCACAGCTCTCTATACACTGCTGTCTGGCTCTCCATTACTGGTGGATTAAACACTAGGATTTGTCCTCACATTCCTTCGTGGTGAGGTACCTAGTGGATACCAGTCTGAATTTCTAAACCCCAGATGATGATGTTCCGCCAACGGGTGGGCTGATGGGTTTACTTTTTCTATCCTTTGCTCTCTCACACTTATAGTCTATACATATATCCATCTAGTATTAAACAGATATTCTCTAGCCACTATAGACCGATAGCACCCCTTTGTGTGTTTTTGAAAATCTATTGTAACCATCAGAAAACATAAACTGAAATGCTTGTGTTGTGCAACTGACAATCATTTTATTATTGAATGTGCTCATGAATCGTGTCATTTTATATGCAGGTGAAAACTTAAACTATATATGTCTCAAATTGCATGTAACTTTGTAAAGCACATGCTCCATTTCTCATGTTAGCTGAATTTTGTAGGCGTGAAAGGCATTTTCACTGGTAGCTCTTGCATTAGAATTAATAGTTGAATTTCATGTGTTCTGTCTCATGTTTGTGTTGCAGGTGGGTGATCAGCCCTTGTTCAGTAGAATAATGGCTTTGTTTTAAGAGTTAGGCAAGGAGGGAAGCGGATACATTGGGGGCTAATGCTTATAAGGAGGACTGTTGTATTTTCCCACCGGAGAAGGCGTGGGAATCAAGGTCATCTTGTTACTGTTTGGGAGCAATCGCCATCCTGTGGAAAACTACCTATGGGAATGCGGCCTGATCGGATGGCATAACCTAAAAGGAATTATGGGAAGACATTTGTGATATTAGAGCATTACAAGTAGGACGGGAGCCACAGCTCTCAGCTTTTGGAGAGAGAGTATCTTAGAAAGACCTCTGTCTCAGCAGCTTCATGTTGCTCGACCCATTGAAGTGGAGAGTCTTCTAAGAAAAACTCCACATGCTGACACCTTAACCTATTGTGCCTCAAAGAATGCTTAAATAGGGATGTCACATTAGTGTTAGTGTAGGGATAGATTAAGCTTTATTTCTATCAGCCCTAGATGCAGGGGTACTTGGACTCGTGCTGCTTGATCTTTTGTATCCTGATTCATGAATGAATTGTCTTGTGCATGTTGCACCGCCATAACCTCATTTGTAGATTTGGCTTTATGTTGGTTTCAATGTACTTCTAAACCCTTATCTTGAGGTGTCTGTATGTACAGTTATTCTTAGCTTTGTAATAAATCAACTACTTTTATTTAGTAGTCTGTGATTATTATGACTCTAGAGAACTGCAATTGAATTGGATTGACATTGTTAATGATTTCTCTCTCCTCCACGCTCCCATGCTGAGAAAAAGTATAATTGACTTGAGGTTCTAGAGCAGATCTTGAATGTATGGGCCTGGCATCTTCAATATTAAAGGCCTAATTTAGAAACTAATGTCCGCCCACTCTATTGAGAAACAATTTCCCCCCCCCTCCACCCTCTCTAACTCTAGAACCCGACCCAACCACGCCCCTACTTAGTCAATTTTCACCAGTCTCCCTACAACAAACGCAAAAAGCCATCTTGGCGTGTAAATCAGGTGCCCCTACGGACTCTTGCCCTCCAGTCATCCTTCATCACCTCGTCGAGACTGTTAATCCCCTAATAAATGCCATCGTGAATCAATCTCTTCACTACGGTACTGTTCCTTCCGACTGGAAGAAGGCTACAGTCAAGCCCCTTATGAAAAAGCAAAATAAATCCCCCACCGACTTGACTAATATGCGTCCTATCTCCCTCCTTCCAGTACTAGGCAAAATCACCGAGCAATTAGTCCACGAGGAACTTAAACACTTTGTGGAAAACCGTCAGATCTTGCACCCTCAGCAATCCGGCTTCCGCCCCGGCCATTCCACAGAAACCGCTCTGATCGAGTTATCTGACACCATCAAGTTCTTGCAGGATGAGGGCAAACAGGCTGTCCTCATCTTGCTTGACCTTACCGCGGCCTTCGACACCATTTCTCATGCTATTCTTATTAGCAGGATGCGTGGGATTGGTGTCTCGGGCTCCGCGCTCGCTTGGATAATTTCATTTCTGTCCAACCGCTCTCAAACGGTTTCCTTAGGCCCTTACCTCTCCGGTGAACGTCCCATTATTTCAGGTGTGCCTCAGGGCTCCATTCTTAGCCCTCTCTTTTTTAATATATACATGGCCCCCCTTCTCAAGTTGATTGAGTCACATGGGATCCTAGTGACATCCTATGCTGACGACACACAACTTGTCGTCACCATTGACAAAAAAATCCCTGACGCTGCCATCAGACTCCAAAATTGCCTATCAGAAGTCTTTTCCTGGCTCAATCTTAATCATCTGAAATGTAACAGCGCCAAAACCGAAATAATACCCCTCGGTAAAGGCACACTCTTTTCCCCTAAAGAGTGGTGGCCCCAAAATTCTGAAGCACCACCTAGTGCGGTTGTGTCAGCCCGCAATTTGGGAGTTCAATTCGATGCTTCTCTTAGCTTCGATGAACACGTGCGCATCACCGCAGGGCGCTGTTTCAGCCTAATCAGCCAGCTAAAGAAGTTTTTTAATTTCTTGCCCATTTCAGCCAGGAAATCAGTCGCGGTGGCACTCATTCTTTCCCGACTGGACTATTGCAACGGTCTTCTTGCAGGCATTAAGAAGTCCTCATTAAAAAAACTGCAGACCGTTCAACATGCAGCTGCCAGACTCGTCCTGAAACTCCCACGCAGGTCCTCGGCCACTGCAGCCCTAAACACACTCCATTGGCTGCCTCTCCACAAGAGAATCTTGTTTAAGCTCTTAGTTACTGTTTTCAAAGCTAACAAGCGCACGGGCCCAGTTTACCTGATCAAGCGATTTCAGCATTATATTCCATCTCGGTGCTTGAGGTCATCAGGCGCTAATCTAATCTCCGAACCCCGAATTAAATTAAAATCAAAAGGTGGAAAGACCTTTTCATTCCTTGCTGCTAGGGCATGGAATCGCCTCCCCCCTAATCTTAGGCTTGCCCCTTCAGAAAGCCTCTTCAGGAAAGCCCTGAAGACATGGATCTTCTCTCAAGCTGACTCCTCAGTTCTCGCAGCTATCTGATTCATGCTCTCCAATTAGATCTACTGTAGGTGCAGCGCCAGGATGCTCCTTCCGGGGCGACAGTAGCGCTTTATAAAAAAACCACAAATATCAAAATATCAAATATCAAGGTGGTTTGTCATGTTTGTAATGGCGGTACCCTTGATGGCTCCAGGGTCCACAACTATATAACTATGACCAAACAGACTTCAATCAATCAATCAAAGTTTGGACAGCACGGCTATTCACCTGTGAGGGTCTCAAGGCGCTGGAAGGGAGGTAAAGGGGAACTGTTAAACTGTCTGAGCACTTGAGTACCGTCGAAGAGCCAGGTCTTGAGATCCTTCCTGAATTGGGTCAGCGGTGGGGATTGTCTAAGGTGGACAGGCAGGGTGTTCTAGGTCTTGGCGACGAGGTAGGAGAAGGATCTTCCTCTGGTTCTAGTCTTGTGGATCTGAAAGATGGTGGCCAGGGCCAGCTGGGCTGAATGGAGGTGTCAGGGGGTACGTGGAATGCGAGGCAGTGGTTCTGGTATGATGGTCCTGCATTGTGGAGGGAGTTGTATGCCTGTTTGGGGAGCTTGACAGTGATTCTTTTATTGACTTGGAGTCAGTGGAGTTCTCGGATTTCTCCGACTTGGGGCTGTCGGCATTAGTACATCAGACTGTCTGCCATTTTTAGTGTGGAAAGTCTGATATACTTTAGGTTTCGGTTCGGGACCACCCAGGAAAGCCTGGAAGTCTGAAACAGCAAGAATTAAAAATGACCCCCACACCCTGGGAGAAAACACTCAGGGCCCGATTCACAGAACTAACTTAAGACAAAATTCCAAACGTACTACCATTTACTCATTTTGGTATTCACAGAAGGCATGTACTCATTTTGGTATTCACAGAAGGCACTTACTCACTGATGAGTTAGTGCCTTCTTTGAATACCAAAATGAGTAAGTGCACTTGCTCATTTAGGTATTCACAGAAGTCACATACTCATCAATAAGTAAGTGCCTTCTGTTAATACCAAAATGAGTAAGTGCCTTCTGAGAATACCAAAATGGGAGTAAGTTTAGGATTTTGTCTGATGCTAGTTCTGTGAATCGGGCCCTCAGTCTATCAGGTTCATTAGCTTTTAATTTTTCAAAATAAAAACTCGCACTTTGGGCTTTTGTTATCGGGAAACAAAAAAGTTTGATGAACAGTCATTTGAAACATAGCGGCTGCTCCCCAAACTTTCAGTGATTCTGGAGAGCCACCGTGATGCAGCTCCTGTAAAAGCAAAGAGACCTTCTCTGGGCCAGTGGAGCTCTCACAATATGGCGGGCAGTAGCCCAGCCAGGCTGATGGAGGTGACAAATTGCCACTCACAATAGTCTAAGTGAGGCCCAAAGTTCTAATAGTCATGATGGCCTTTTATAATTTGAGTTGGTTTGTGAGGGAGATAGGGGATTTAACTCATCTCGTACATCCCTACTCTTTTTTTTTATGTTTCAAGTAAGTGGGATGCCCTCAACAAACTATGGGCCCGATTCACAAAGGTAAAATGAGATGAAAGTCTAACTTTATGACTTTCGGTATTCACAAAGGACATTTACTACTCGTAAATAGTCTTTGTGAATACCAAAAGTCGAAAAGTTCAACTTTTGGTATTTACAAATGGCATTTACGAAAAAACGTAAAGTTAGACATTTGTCTCAGTTTACTTTTGTGAATCTGGCTCAGAAATTTCTGTCCAAAACCCAATAACAGTGACAGAAGGGTAGCATATTGAAAGTTCTGCCAATATCTCCATAGGCAAACACCCAAGGCATCAGAAACATTCTGGAGTTATCAAAAGTGGAGTTAACTTCGGGGAGGTTAGATATCTTTGTCATGGAGGAATGAAACCTGTAGACCTGGAGCCAACAGACCTGGATTTTACAGACTCTGGACACAAACCCTGGGGCACGTGAGACTTTACCTGCAGAGGGGGTGCAGACACACATGACGCAGCACAGCCTGTGCCTCAAACCACCTCAGATGATGTGGAAACTGCCTGCGGGCGGAGATGGATCGGACACTTGCTATGTAACTTTCTGCTTAGGGTGAGGTCAGAGATGAAGAGCAATGTCACTGCGGCCTAACGTGTCATTCTCAAACAAGGTCAGTTGAGGATTTTGTAGCGTCTTGGGGCTCTAGGCCCATATGCCGGATGAAGGACTATGCAGACACATTGTATGGGGTACTGGAACTGACCCAGGGCATGTGCGCCTGGCCCCTTTCATTTGCAGGGTCATCTGACTGGAGACGCCTGAGATGGGTTGGTGTTAGTGTAAGTGTTACACAGGGTGAAGCACTAGAACGTGTCCAGCCGAACACTACAGACTTGAGAAGGTGAAAAAAGACGAAAGCAAGAAACCTGAAAAGGTGCATGTGAATTGTAAGAATGGGGAACGCAGAGAGCGTCTGGTTCCCAAGTCGTGGAGTTAAGGGCTCCTTTTGATGAACATTTTACACATATGTACATCAAACACTATTAATCATACCTGGAGGAGATTAACGCTCTCCACGGGATCTGACGTGGAGAGGGAAGGGGATGTAAGCACGCTGAAACGCCTCTCACGCTGCATTAATTATTCATAACAGTGAAAAGAAAGGAGGAATGGGAGGGGGGAGGTAAATAAAGAATGTAGCAGCAACAAAGCACAAAAAATACAATTAGAATGCAAATCACCGGAATAGAGGCTCATTTCAAATATAGCTTTCAGTAGAATCGTGAGCGAACCTTGTGTGTTCACTCAACAATAGAACAAACTGATTTAACCCATACTTCCCTAGCTGAATGATGCACGTTTCCCATGACAACAGAAACGCGGGCATCAGTCGACGAGGGCAGGCGAGAAGGCCCTGAGAGTCAGTTTAAAATCCAGCGAATATTAACGAGATCAAATGTGCGACGACCACCGCGCAAACACATTCACCTTCTTAGAGGAATCGCATGAGCAGCCCCCCACCCCGGTTCAATGGGTTCTCTGGTTTTGTAGACTCCATTTCAATTTCCATTCCATAGCCCATTCTAGCCGTCATTTCATAGCTGGCAAGATAGCTCACTGGTTTGAGTGCCAGCTGCAGTGATTCGCCTGTAATCTGCTGGCCATGGTAAACGTGATCGAAGTAGCCTTTTAGGTATTAATAGCACTAATATTTTAGCGCCAGGAAAAAAGTGGGTTTCTAAAAGATGCTGCGTTAATCGTAATAATAATAGTATTTCTATCCACAGCAAAATATATGCATTAAGTGCGTCATGCAAGCTGCAAGACAACATAAGTGTGAAGAACTCACCACAGGGTGGGTGCTCTGGAGTACTGTTTCATCAATGTATTCTTCGTATTCTCACTGCGAATCAGTGACATGTCCGCCTCTTCCCTCATGACAGTTAGAATCCCAGGGGGTAATGTCATGCATGGTGTTTGGCTGCACTCTCCCATCATCTGTACTTTTTGGACTTAACTCCCGCCCCCCCAAAGTGTACACCTAGGAAAGTCCATGAAACTGGTTTTATATTATGGAATAGATGTCCTGTCCGAATAATCTCTTGTAAAACAAACTTGTTCTACCCCATGGGGGCTCATGCAAATTTTCAAAACACCCAGAGCCATGATGAGACATAACCACAAGATTTATTTTAAGATTTTATTGGGAACTAAACACAAACACAACACACATACTTTTTCACAAACTACACATGAGCAAGGCTGCAATTTCCGCAATTCATGAGTGATTATACAGATATAAACTGTGTAAAATGCGCACTGATTGTGCACAGATCTCTCATGGACGGTTGAAATGATTTGTGCATGGCACATTTGCGCTGCCATGCACAAGTGACATCATCTCTGCATGCGACGTACAGTGACAGAGAAATACAGTTATGGCAGCTAAATAAAACTCTGGCCACACACAGGAGACATCTTTTTTTTAAAAATGTATTGTTTAATTAATAAAAAATATTACAATCATGGAGATTAAAAGCAGCAGATTTCCTAAAACAGAGAAGACAAACATTTTGTACAGATACATTACAGATGTTAAAATAATTTAAGGATAAGATGCCGTACAGGACCTTTGAAATCTCGTAGAACCTTATACAAATAGTATTCCGTTCATATCTCAATTATATCAATTCATTTAATTATTAGTGATAATGTCTCTATATAAGATAATACCTGCCATACCAACCATCATAATTGTGATACCCAGCCCGGTAATTAAAATGTTGTTGCGCTGTGTACTGCCCCAGTGATGCTGAGGTGACTCACCACATTAAAGCTCATACACCCTCCAATACCATAGCATCCTGATTCCCCGAATAAGCAAATCATGCAAAGATATCTCTTCTTGGATGTGGAACTATTAACTAAAGTAAGGAAAGATCAAAAGAGAGACCTGCTCCAACTATGATGGGGTAGGTGCACTAGAGGTGTGTGGACTAGTTACCCAAAGTGCATGGCAATACACTGCCTATACATTGATTACCACTTGCTGTCAGTGGTGTCAGAGCTTCATGCCCACTGCATCCAGTGTGGGATTAAGGGGGGGTCCAGCTAGATCCCTGGTGTTGCAACCATTATTATGCCTTATCCAGGATCCAGACCAACTCCATTGAAATGTGCAGTGTCCCTGTGCAGTTTGTCCACATTATGACACATTCGACAGTACCCTCATCCTGTCTGGGAACTAGCTGGAGAAAAACACTAAATGCACATGGCATCGACATGTCCATTCACAAGTGCTTTAGAGTTGAACTATGATTTGAAAGGAGATTTTTTTCTACTTTGCCTATGATAAAGATATGCAAACTCTGTAAGAATGTCGGAAGCATCTGGCTATACAAGTAACTATAGTAATAAACATTAATGTAGCACTTCCTAGCAAGTGGTTATAGCTAACCGAAGGAACCCTTTTAGCAACCTGAGACTAACGAAGGATTCTAACGAAAGTTCTAAACTTATTTCAACAAAATAAGCTCCCTTTGGTCTGTATTGTTAATTCTCTATTATACTCGACATCGTGTTTGGGCGGTTCATACACTTTTGGGGGATATTCTCAAGAACGTGTAATAATTTTTGCAAAATTGGCTTCATGCAACTTTTTATATCGCAGTCTATCGTGGAAAAATATTGCTGTGTTAATGTTGTATTCTCAACACGGTGGTACCATGCGATAGTCTCACAATAACGCGTCAAATGACCACGTTAAAATTAACGTAACACCTACAAAATGCAAAACACAAACAAGAAAAAAGCGGGGATGTCCCAAATCGCGATACAAAAATCAGCGATAACCAGTGACAGGCCTGCAATTCCCACGCGTCATGCGGGAACATGCACTATAAAAGCAACAAAAAAAATACAACAAAACCAAAATAAACTGCGCAGCACCATGGATGCACCCGGACAGAGTTCAGAGGACAACTCGAACCCCACAAGCCCCAAGGAGGACCAGCCCAGGAAATCCATGGTCGGGGAATGGCAAGGAGAAGAGGAAGAGGAAGACGAGGTTCAGTCCGCAGGAAAACCGAATCATCGTCACAGAGGTGATAGAACACTACCAACAACTGTTTGTCACCTCCATTGTGTCATTGGCAACACAACAGATATATGGCTCTTCATCTTGAACAACGTGAATGCAGTCGGAGTGTTGAGAAGGTCAATGGTCGCTGCCAACCAGTAGGCAGCAATGGCGACTGGAGGTGGGAGTCCTGGGCCACAGGAGGAGCTGGATGAGCTGGAGGAAATGGTGGCCACAGTCGTCAGTGTGGAGACGGTGCAAGGAGTTGGGGGTCCGGACACAGCTCAAAATGACCTGAACCAACAGCAACAGGGTGAGTAACGACGAGAGACTGGGGGCACAGGGAGATGGGCACAATGGCACACATGCAAAATTATGTGTAGCCAATGCACACCCAAAATGATTGCGGAACATGTCCATGATACCCATAGCCCACTGCAGCACACATAGAAACACCAAGTAGGCCCCCGTCCACTATGGGCACAAAAATGGGCCCCACTCCCTATCACCAATCACACAACCTACCCATGCACATGTGCTGAAGCCAGCATAGCAACGGCTCTGTGAGACACACCAACAATGCAAGTGACACTGCATGACCAATAGCATGGCTGCAGTCAAAATACAGGACATGGTGCACAACATGACACCAAGGTGGCCCAATGTGGATCGTATCCTCAAAGTAGCAGGTCACAGTCTGACACATCCACGTGCACATACAACCCCTCACATCAACAACACATCTACAAACAAACAATGCACAAGAGTACAAAACCGTCCAGGAGCACAATTGACCCAAGTCGCCAATATCTCAGCACTCTAAAAGCACACAACTCAAAGGCACACCTCCTCAAAGGGATAAGGGGCCGCTAAATCAGAGCTGCAGGGGCGGCTCTCCCAAAATGCAGTACACACGCATAGCAATCACAGCACATCAACATTGACAACAATGTGTTACAAAGTGCAACACTTTCACTACAGAACAGAGGACACAACTGGTGCCGCTTGAGCATATTAACTGGCCAATCACATCTGGCATAGCAGGAAACTGTGAGATGATAATCTACGTGTACAACCTCACATCCGTCATGTAGTCGAAATGTCTACTGTCTCCCATCAAATAGCCAGCTCCTCCAAAACAGTCACAATGTACATTGTCATGCAGTCTGTATGTAAACATGTACAATATGTCAACAAACATGGAATACACTGTTAACCTTCATAGCAGACCAGACATCTATTCAGTGATGATGAAGTGGACCCCCTGGCCATCTGCTCTGACACCCTCCAATGGCTTGTGGACAGCTTCCGCACCCCACCTCCAGGAGCAGGGCAACCCAGCTGCATCGAGGTAATGCCACCGCCTGCACAGACCAAACAGCAGGAAGCACCCACCACCATGGCTGGCTCCAAGTACCTCACGGAAAAACACATGGCCTTCCAACGCTGTGTGTTTGACTGTCAGGGGGGGCAGGCTGAACAGGTGCCAGTGGGTTTCGACCTCATGGCAGCCAAACTTGATGCCATACATGGGTGTACAAGTCCCATCTAGGACCACTTACAGTCCCTAATGGACACCCACAGTCCGTTCCATGCTCTACAACAATCCTTCTCTGACTTCGCTGGAGCCATTACTCGGATACAAGAACTGTATAGTCAGACATGCTCCGGCGATGATAGCACAGAGTTGGCACATATGCGGAGGACGATGGAGAACATGGAGCGGATGCAGGCTGGAAGGATGGCTGCCATGGCTGAACACCAGCGAAATGTAGCTGGGATTTTCCATGCCCTGCAGATCCTCATCTTGCCATTGCTGCCACAGTCTGTCCCAGATGACTGCTGCAGGTACTTCGACACAGACATCTCCTCTCCCTGATGTGTCAGTGGCACACAGTGATGCAGCCATAACATCTCTGCCCCCTGATGTGTCAGTAGCACACAGTGATGCAGCCATACCACCTCCGGCCCCTGATATGTCAGTGGCACACAGTGATGCAGCCATACCACCTTCACCCCCTGATTTGTCAGTGGCACAGAGTGATGCAGCCATGGGCGTCCGCAGGGGGGTCAAGGAGGGGCGCTTGCCCCCCCCCCCCGGAGCACCTCTCCTTGCCCCCCCCACGCACACCCATGTGCACAAATGCATCCCAGAGGGAGGCCTGACGCCGGGGCTCATCCTCAGGCAGGACATCATCCAACCGTCCGCCTTAATTGTAGGCATTGCAGGGAACAGAGCTGTTCCCTGCAAAAGTCCTCAGCTCCCTGATGGGGCCAACTCGCACTCCCCTGTGCACAAGAGCAGCCCCACCCCGCCCATTATCATTCAGTGTGGGGCTGATTGCCACATACAGAATGACAATGGGTTAGTCTGTGCTGGCACAGCATGTGGTGGCGTCCTCCAGCCTCAGTCCAAGGCAGGGCATTCTGTCACATGGAAGTGTAAAAAACGCCCATGATGCTGCTAGGTGAGAATCCAGTTAGCCAAAGGAAGGCGGTGAAAGAAGTTGAAAGGAAAGGTTTATAGTTATTGTATAGCAGCCATGGTTGCTGCTTTTTTATTTTATGCAACTAACAACCATAGACAAAGCCAATAGTTCTGGCTTGTTGTAGGTGTATTGTTACTTGTTCCAAGTGTAACATTACTTGTTGTATTATATATTTGGATGCAATGACAGAAGAAGCAAAAATACCAGTCGGGCGGCACATTATATTAAGCACAGATTTTTAGCTGATGTGTTTTAAGCCACGCATTGTATTACATCAAACACCCTTTTGGAGAGACCCCTCTAGTTTTTCCATCCCACGTAACACTCTGGAAACAACACCATGTCAGTCGCCCCACGTCAAGGCACTGTGCATCGTGCATGACTCATGCCTTCCACTTTTTCAGATTGCCTATGTGCAGGGGCATAGTGAACCCTGTTCCACCCCACCCCTTGCTTTAGGAACTAACTACAGCAAGGGTGGAGTTCTTGATAGGTATCATAATTAACGTGAAAAGGTGAGTGAGCAAGTAAGTGAAGGGATGGGTGGGTGGATGGCTGGATAGATGAGTGAAATGATGGATGGATGAGTGAAAGGGTGGATGACGGACGAGTGAATGGGTGGATGGATGAGTGAAATGATTGATGGATTGATGAATTGATAAGTGAAAGGGTGGATTGATGAATTGATAAATGAAAGGGTGAATGGATGGACGGATGAGTGAAAGAGTGGATGTAAGGCTGGGTGAGTGAGTGAAAGGGCAGGTAGATAAACAAAAGGATGGATCAATGAGTGAAGGAGTGAAAGGATGGATGGATGAGTGAAAGAATGGATGAATGATAGCTTCAATGGATGGATTCATGAGTGGATGAGTAGATGGATGGGTGGGTGGATGGAAGGATAAATGGCTAAGTGAAAGGGGAATTGAAAGAGGAAGGGGGATGGGTAAATGGATGACTGAACGGGTGAATGACTGGATGGATGAGTTAATGGATGGATGGGTGGAAGAGTGAATGGATGAGTGTATGGATGGATAGGGTGAAAGGGTAGATGGATGGATGATAGATGAGTAAAATGATGGATTGAGGGATAAATAAGTGAAATGATGGATGGAAGGAAACATGATGGATAGGTTTGTATATGGATGAATATGGACATTGTTGGGCACACAGATGGAAGGACAGAATGAATGCTGAAAGACTGAATGATGAATGAAAGTATGATTACACATTGTAAGCCCCATTATCTTAAGCAACATTTCCTATACATTGACTTTCCCATTTATATGGGTGATTGTCTCTTTATAATATGTGTGTGTTGTAACGCCGGTTGTCCAGTGATCCGATTTCCTGTGGGAAGGGTAGGTGCAGAGATGCCTGCCTTCAGCGACCTTTGAGGATCTCCTCACTCGCTGCTGGCCCCACCTGGACAGCTCGTGAGGCTTTCATGAGGAATTATTAAGGTTCCCAGGAAGTCCGTTGCGTGGAACCATTTCTGAACGACACTTTCACAGGTCGTATACCGGTGTCTTCCTTACTTGGAGGACCCGAGCAATTTTATGAGCACGCAGGTCCTGATGAATCGCCCTTAGGGCGTGAAACATGTCGACCGTTTTTTCACAATAAGGGTTGAATAAGGGTTGGTCTCATTGCTCACTACCCCTTAATACCCCTGTAACTTTTTAATCAAAGCAGTGAGCCTGACTATTAAAATAATCACCAACAGGACTCTACTGACTTTTTTTAACTACACCACTATGCTCACGATTGCACTTCTCTAGGCCCCTCACACACACACACCCGTTGGCCCAGAATAGAAGATCTCCGCCAAAGAGCAGCTTCCCTTGCTGCCCGACGGGCATTGCACCGCCAGCCTGCCGAAGGAGCAGGATACCGATGATGACGCTGGACGGTCATCGGCTGGGACAACAGTTGGGGTCCTGCCGGTAGCCTGTGTGAGGTATCCTTACATTCTGGAAAAAGGGTCTACATCATGCACTCTATACCCCCTCACCACCTCTTGTCTAATTAAGTGAGAGAGAAGACTGGCTGGGCTAAATTTCTAGCTCTCCTTGGGGAACTCTGTACAACTATTGTTGCTTGTTGTAACGCATTCCAAAACTCTGCCCCACATACTTCGGATGAGTAGCACAATAGAATAAATTAAATACACATGAGAGAGGGGCTATGTAAAGATGAGGGGCGCCATTGGAGGTTACTGGCCAGACCGGGAATCAGGTGTTTTCTCTGGGAGCTGGAAAGGTGGGGGCGGTTTTGTTACCAAAAAAAGACCAGCACATTTGCTTAAAGCTACGCATATACTGAAAAACCATGAAGTGCACAATTGTCTCAACCTAATATAAACTTATTTTCACTTGTACTTTAGTGGTTGTCTATTTACTTACTTACATCAGAGAAGGTTGGGCAATAGTATATGTCTGTAAACCTTACCTTTTGTCCCGAATTTTGACCCTTTGTCCTGAATTTTTACACTCACTGTCCTGAATTTGCATCCATGCCAGTTGGTTTGTAAATCTGCCCGTAGCGTTAAGCTTTTGGGATTGCAGTGGGGTAATTTTAGGGTTCAGGGTGGGTATGGGTTTTGGGGTGGCAGTGATAATTTTAGGGTTCATGGTGGGTATGAGTTTTGGGGTGCCAGGGGTAATTTTAGGGTTCAGGGCAGGTATGGTTTTTGGGGTGCCAGGGGAAATGTTAGTGTTCAGGGTGGATATGGGTTTTGGGGTGCAAGGCGGGACATTTTAGGGTTCACGGCGGGTATGAGTTTTGGGGTGCAAGGTGGACAACTTTAGGGGTCTGGGCGGGTATGGGTTTTGGGGTGCCAGGGGGCTAATTTTAGGGATCAGGGAATGTATGAGTTTAAAGGGGCCAGGGGTAATATAAGAGTTCTTAAGTGTGCTCTAATTGTTGTCCAGTTTCAAATGCAGAATTCACCAATTTTTTTCTCAGCTTGGCCTGACCATTACCCGATCCTGATTGTCTGCCATTTTGAACCCCGCCCCTATTGACTAACATTAGCCATGCCCCTTTGTTTGCCAGGTTAGTCCCCCCTGGAAAAATTTCTGCGGATGCCCATGGATGCAGCCATAACACCACGACACACACCTGACACAGAAGATATTTCAGAGGACTAAGATGTGGCTGCTAATGACTCTGTGTGAGAAAGGAGGTTCTAGCACTCATCCCGCCATATGGCCTGTTCCTGCTTTGTTCAGCCCTCTGCCTTATCCCCTGGAACAAAACCTTCCACTGTTTTCCAAAACACTCTGCGACATTCACTTGGACCCTGACATGGACTGCCATATCTTCTCTCATTACCAATGACACAGCAATCAGACTGCTGACTGAACTCTTCCTCTTCCGATTAACTTT
The DNA here is from genome assembly GCF_964263255.1 of Lissotriton vulgaris. Taxonomy (NCBI): domain Eukaryota; kingdom Metazoa; phylum Chordata; class Amphibia; order Caudata; family Salamandridae; genus Lissotriton; species Lissotriton vulgaris. The sequence goes on from NC_141688.1 coordinate 3,892,308, forward strand.
TCATTCCTCAAAGGACTCTGGTTGGCCCTCCACTGGGCAACCATGTAATGTGGGGTTTGCATGGGGTTTGCATGGCCATGTACTGCTTCAGCTCCGACACTCCACAGCATGTGAATAAAACATTCCAAATCACACAGATGTGTCATATCTATGTTAAATCAAGTGTAAAGGTATGGATGAATGTAGGGACATTGATTGCACAAAAAGGTACACCCTGTGAAATTACATCAATGGGCATGTTTGACCCTAACCTACATGGCCAATTAGATGACTGTGAAGGTGTGAACAAGCTGTGGTCCCATTGCTCATGAAAAACAATCTCGCAACCCCCCAACATCGCCCCACGTCCTTGTATTACATAGGGCTGTGTGTAAACTATCTCTTGTGTCCTCGGCGCTAACAACATCAACACATAATACTCAGGTGACTTTCCTGTTTTTCTTTTAGGGTGAAGCCTGCAAGAGCAGCGCTAGTGCATTTGTCTCGCTTGCGAGACACTGTTGTATATATAAAAGAGCTTGGAGCCCGCCTGTTGCTTACCATTTGTCGGCTCTTAAATCGTCATGGCAGGCCTAACATCAATGCTGTTCCTCTGTATGGAGCCGGGGCCAAGCACTGATTGATTTAACTTAATCAGTGCCCATCGCTGCTCCTGCTCCTGACATGATTAAGGTACTATTTTGTTCTGTTTAGCTTTAGTGCCCTGCAAACAGAAGGCATGTGACTGGCAAAAACATGCCCAGCTGGAGAAACATAATTGCAAAGATTGATTTTCTATAGTTAAGCTTCGGTTATTTTGCCTAGTTTGTTTTCACTTTTAGTTCTGCCCCCGGGCCCTGTTCTCAAAAGATGAGGATTATTTTATTGCAAAGCCACATTGTTTCATGCTTAAGTGTAATTTCCGAAATTATGCTTTAACATATAACTGTGCAGAACACCCCAATCCGCCCCACTCCAATCCATGGCAATCAACCTGACCTTATCCCATACCAACCCGCCCCACTCAATCCAATCCATCTAAGACTAATCCAATCCACCCTACCCCACCCCACCCCACCCCACTCCAATCCAAACCACTCTCCCCAATCCAATCCACTCTTATCCTCCCAACACTTCCCACTCCAATATGCCCCACACCAACTCACCCCACACCAATCCAAAACAATATGCCCCACTCCATTCCAAAATAATCTGCCCCACTGCAGAGCAATCTGCCTCAGTCTAATCGGGCCACTGCAGTCCAAAACAATCTGCCCCAGTCCAATCCAAAATAATCTACCTCACTCCATCCAAAACATTCTGTCCCACTCAAATCTAAAACAATCTGCCACACTCAAATCTACCCCACTCCAACCCAAAACAGCCTGCCTCACTCCAATCTGCCCACTCCAATCCAAAACAATTTCCCCACTGTAATCTGCCCCACTCCAATACAAGCTAATCTGCCCCACTCAATCCAAAACAAGCTGCCAACTCCAATCCAAACAATCGGTTCCATTCCAGTTTACCCCACTTCAATCTGCCCAACCCCTACCTGCCCTATTCCAATCAGCTGCATTCCAATTTGCCCATCTCCACTCTGTTCCGACCCACCCCCACTCCAATCCACAACAATTCAACCCACACCAATCCCATCCACCCAGATCCAGCCCAATCCAATCCTCCCCAGTCGCCACTCCCTCCCCAATCCAACTCACTGCAATCTAATCCACCCCACTTTAATCCAAAACAATTGGCTCCATTCCAATCCAAAACAATCTGCACACTCCAACCTGCACCACTCCAAACCAATACAATCTGCCCCACCTCAATCAGCTCCAATCCAATACAATCTGCACCACTCTAAACTGCACCTCTCCAGTATGCCAAACTCCAAAACAATCAACCCCAATCCAATCCAAAACAATCTGCCCCACTCCAATCCAAGCCACCTCACCCCAATCCAATCCAATCCAATACACTCCACTCCAATTCAGTCCACCCCACCCCAATCCAATCCACCCCAATCCAGCCAAATCCAATTTACCCGACTCTAATCCACCCCATCCCATGCCACTCCAATCTACCCCACCCCACCCCACCTCACCCAATCCAATCAATCTACCTCTATCCAATCCACCCCACCCCAATCCAGTTCACCTCACCACAATCCACCTCAATCCAATCAATCCACTTAACCCAATCCACCTCACTGCAATCCAATCCACCCCACTGCAATCCAATCTACTTCACACCAATCCATCCCATGCCAATCTAATGCACCCCACCCCACTCCATTTTACCCCACCCCACTCCACTTCATTCCATTCCACCCCATTCCAGTCCACTCCACTCCAGCCCCCACTCCACTCCAATGTACCCGCTCCAATCCACCCCACCCATATCCTTTCCACCCTACCCCACCCCATTTTAATCACCTCTGCTCCAATTTAATCCAACCCGCTCCAATCCACCCCACTCCACTGCAGTCCAATCCACCTCACTCTACTCCAATCCACCCCACTCTACCTCAATCCAATCCACTCCAATCCAATCCACCCATCCCACCACAATCCAATCGACCCCAATCCAGCCAAATGCAATGTGCACCACTCTGATCCACCCCATCCCACACAACACCACTCTAATCCACCTCACCCAACGTCACCCCAATCCAACCCACCAAATCCAGTCTACAGCACCCCACTCCCCCACTCCACAATAGGACACTCCACACCGCTAACTTTTAACCATGCTAAATAGCAGCCACACAGGTGTACAACATAGCAAAAACACATCGACAAAGCCAATAGCTTTTGTATAAGCAATGCCTATTAGCTTTGCCAATGCTTCTTCTCTTTTGCTGCTATACAATATCAAAGAGGAGCCCTTTTGACTGAACAGAGCTGCTGACCCCCCCACCCTCCACCCCCTAGTGCCTTGAGACCCTCACAGGTGAGTAGGCGCTTACAGTTCCCCCGTATTGATTGATTGATGGAGCGGAGCTCTGACTATCTTAGTTCTTGGAGGCGAAGTTAACGCGAGCCCTTTTACTACACTGTCTGGGAATGTGCTTTTCATACAGCTGAAAACCAGGCTTATATATATCACAGGTGATTACACTCTCAGAAACAATGAAGTCCTTCCAAACATACATACCAACATTAGCACACTGGTCAATCGCAATTCAATTCCCCTTCCACCAAGGAGTTCTCAATACAGAGTTCAATTTACAAATTCCAATCCTTCATCTTTTATCCTTACTGTTTCTTAAATTGTATGGCATTCAGTGCAACTATTTCTATCTACCAGTTCAGTTCAATAAACTTTATTTGGGTCAATATGACCTCAAAGTGCAATCACAATGCATGCAAATACATTTAAAATTACATCAGAAGTCAATTGCATATAGTTTAAAAAAAAGCTGGGGAAAACAATAATGAACATTATTGGCACACATGTAAAATAAATGGATTTCTATCTACCAAGAGGGGTTCCCTCTTGCAGAAATCATGTGGTGTTTATAGTGGTGAACTATGTATGTATGTTTACTGAATATGGTTTTTTTTATATTTACTATTTAGTCAAACATGGAATTACTGAAGCAGTAAGAAAACGTTTCCAAGCATGAGCATCTAGTCATGGTCTAAGGTCAGGGTAAACGTAGAGGCTCAAAGCACTTCCAGCATTGCAACACTAAATGATGGGGCTCTTGTTAGACCTGACATCCTTGGCGTAGTTTATCCCCTAACTTTTTGCCTTCAACCCTCCTGTTTCCTGACTTAATTGTTGCTGGCTTTGGGAACCTGCGGACTTTACCACTACTAACCAGTGCTAAAGTGCTTGTGCTCCCTCCTTATAACACAGTATAATTGGCTTATACCCAATTGGCCTTTTTAATTTGCCTGTATTACCTGTGCCCGGGGCCTGAAAATGATTTCTACTAGTGGGCCTGCAGTACTGATCATGCCATCCACTTAAGTAGCACTTTAAATATGTCTCAGGCCTGCCATTGCAGCCTGTGTGTAGTTATAAACTACCATTTCGACCTGGCAAAATAAACCTTTTGACAGACTCAACCCTTCCTTTTTAATAAATGTAAGTCACACCCAGGGTTGGCCTGGAAAAGCCTAGAGGGCAGGGTGCAATGTCTTATAAAGGAGGACTAATACTTTTAAGTTTTACATGTCCTGGTAGTAAAACACTCTTACAATTGTTTTTCATTACTGCAAGGCTTACCTCTCCCTTAGGACATCATTGGAGTTACCTTAGTACATTTAATGAGCTGTCATTTGCAAATGGGAACTGGTAACCAGTTAATGTTTGGTGTCTTTGGAATTGTAGTAAAAAATCTTAACTTCGGGTGAAGTCTGATTTTTAATTACTATTTTAAAAATGCCTCTTGTAGAGAGTTGACATTTTTTTGCCTTAACCCTCTTGTGCCTACAGTCTGTTTCTGGGTCAAATGACTGGGTGTAGTTGACAGTAGGGCTTCTCCACACTTCAAAGGTACAACTGGGCATAAATTGTGGACCTTGGACAGTGGATACTCCACTAGGAAGAAGAAGAACTGCTGTGCTGCTTAAAGTACTGCCACTCTGCTGGACTGCTGCTCTGAAGGACTGTTGCCCTACTGTGCTGACCTGCTGCCTCCTGTCCTTTTGCCTGAGTGAGAAGGACTGGCCTGTATCTGTTGAACCCAGAAACCCCGGAGTAACTACAGGAACTAGTTGGCTGGACTCCTGACTTCAGCCCCAGTGACATAAAGCTCCAACAACCTTGACCCCAGCACCTGAACTCTGCTGTCTGTTAGTGTCCCCTTCCAGGTGGTGCCACCCCGGTCCTGGACCCTTAGAGGTGTTCTTCCAGCCCTTGTGGATCCAGCAGAACTGATGCATCTTCTCTTCTGCACACTCAACCAAGAGCAGATCCGAATCATTGTTGCTGCTGCATGGATTGAACTCGCTCTAAGACCCGCATTGCCTCCAGAGCCTCTTTGGAACCATTGCTGTGGGATGCATCCTCAGTGCATGCCCTTGCGTCCCTTGCAGATGGCATCCTTGACGATGATGCCAGACTCCGCATCGTTGTTTCGCAGCTCCTCAAATCCGATGCGTCGGCCCAAATGCGTGACTCATCCTTGATGTTGGACTTCATATCACATGCCCTCGTGAACGTGAAGTTGATCTTCGACAATGATGCAGGACCTCGCATTGCAGCCTCGCTACACTTCAGAAAAGATGCACCACTTCAGCTGAATGACGCATTTTTGACACAGAGCCTCGCAACGCTCCCCAAACCAAGATTTAGGGTACTTTGCTCAGTGGGCCTAACTGGGTCCCTATAACTGACATGTGTTCTATTGTGGTTGACCTCTGTATGTCGCTCAGACGTGGACAGAAGTACCGACAGATAGAGTGGGCCTCATTTCTTGAGCTGGCACCAGGTGAGGTGACGCTGTTTTCTCGTGAATTATTGGTGCCATCAGCATTCTGTAATCCACCAAGACCCCAGACATTAAGCTAGAATTTTGTATTTGTTCCAACCTTCTGTTGAGTTTGTTTCACTTATTCACAACGCAGTAGCAATAATACATTTAGGTCCCGAGGAAGGCCAGGATTAAACATAATCCTCATGGCTGAAACACGGAGACCTTGTTTCTGGACTTATGCAGTTATTATTTCAGAACTGCATTTGCACTGTTTTTAATTTGGATATCAAGAGATAATGAATACAACTTTTTTCTCTTTTTAAACAATTTTAATTTTCACAACTTCTCACACTATGGCACTGGGCCTATCACTCATATTCATCATAATTCTTCACATTGGTTGGATTTTAGGAAATCCTAGCTACACTACATTACTTTGAAAACATCCCTGAGCTCCACCCTCTCAGTGAGGGGGTTGTAGCCCTTGTCTGCACTGGGTTTTTCAACCAGTAGCAGATCCCAGATGATGAAGCATGTCACTACGGTGAGTGATGGGAATCCGTCCCTTATAAAGGATTTTCCTTTTTAAGGATTATTTGTGATTACAGTATTAAAGGTCTCTGCTTGTGCCTAGGGTCTGTTCAAGCTCGCTAGACCCGTGGATATTTTGTTGTGGTTATAGTTTCTATTGTGGTTGGCCTGACCTTTTGGCTTTGTGTCCATTTGACGATACTAAATAGCCACAGTTGGCACTTTGTGCTTTTCGGTGCTATTTTTACTAAAATCTTTAAAATTTCATAACTCCAGTTCTACTGATTGTATTTTTGTTGTTTTGTTCTTGCTTGATTTAATAAAAAATACTCTACTTTTGTAACTTGGGGTGGGATCCTTTTGTGTGTGGTGTTTTTCACTTTATTACTGTTTGAAGTGTTTCACAAATACTTTGCAAATTGTCTCTAAATTAAGCCTGATTGTTCTGTGCAAAGCTACCAGAAGATTGAGCACAGGTTAATTTAGGGTTGGCTTATGCCTCACCCTGACAAGGATTGTGGTTGCTGCCTGACTAGGGCTTACATCACATTCAACTAACAACTCAGTTTCTCACAGTCCCCATGCACATTATGTTGAGGGTCCCCTGAGATACACCCTACCCAGGCATGCCTACTTAACCATAAAGATGATGCCCATCAGTCATAACCCAACACCTGAAATCAGCATTACCACTCAGCTGCCAGACGACTTCAGAAAGTGTTCTGCAGCTGCGATCCATTCATTTCTTTTCACCCATCTGTCCAGTTCCAAGCTTCTGCTTTTGAGGCTGTATCAATATTCCACATATTTTTCTTGCAGCATCCTCTGTATATCTCCATGTTGTACATAGATCGTTTATGTGGAAGCTAGGTACCCACCTATAGGTCACATGCAGACATACATGCATAATGCAGTTCTATCTTACTTCGAGGGTTGCTGGCCCTAGGAAGGGATTGACGATTGTGGCCCTCAGAGAGAGAACTCTGCGTACCCTGCTGCAGCTGCAGTGTAGAGTTTCTTGATACATTTCTAAACACTCTGGGGCAAATTTACAAGCCCTTGTGCCACTTTTGCGTCACTTTTCCCATGTTAAAAGTGACACAAAAGTGGCGCAAGTGCCTTGTAAATCAGCCCCTCTGTAGTTAAAATTTTCTAAACATTGTTGAATGCAGTGTGAAAATCTGCAGTACTTGTTGCATGAATTGTAAACAATTTCACAGCCACATCTTTAAAAAGAGTCATGTACAGATTCTGTCATCAGCCACATTACAATAGAGCTTTAAAGCATTGCTAAGTGTTGCTCTAGTACGCTATGATAAGCGAGCAGGAACATGCATGAGGCTCCAGATACACTCTCCAGTACAGATTACAACACAAGGAAAATTGAGATGAAATGATCACAACACTCCGCTTGCTTTGAGTGTAAATTACCTCTTTATTTACAACTGGCAAGCTGAGTACCTACCCCTTCTGCTGAGCCGCACAAGCTACCCTGTTGACTGGGCTAAAAAAAGATTCCATACCACCCACCCTCCCTAATAAACTCTCATCCTTACATCCCACCCTCCTAAACACTTCAGAATTGCACACAACGTTTTTTAAATACTATGAATCCTTTTAGTCCTGGCACTGTAACCCACATTATCCATATTATTGAACCTGCCCTCACTTGGACCAGGCCCTCATCCTTGCCCCAAATCTCGGCTCCATGGTTCTTTACACGTTCTTATACCTCACCTTATTTTTCCCCTAATCAGCTGAAAAGTTTGACTTCCTCGACTTGCACTTCAGTGACAATATTACGCAACAACAGTAGCCTAACAACAAAGCACCCACTCACATCCCCCAACAACATGTACCAGGGTAGGCAGTGGGCTTCTGCTTGGCAGCGGGCACAAATGAAAGAACGCTCAAGCTGTATGTGCCAACACCACGTGACCAGCCCTATAGCCACTACGTCACATTATCATTCCCTCTGCCCCACCCAATAGCAGTAACCAGCTTGTCACATTCTAGTGTTTCTAAATACTGTGCTTCCACCAGACACTCCTTGAGGGCTGGCTTCAACAAACTCCACACCCATCCATCACAGGTATCACAGGTCTGGTGACCCTTCCTATAAATATTACGGGGCAAATTTATGATAGCTGGCGCATCCCCAGGGATGCGCCAGTTAATTCGCGCCACAGCTCCACCACCCATGGTGCGCCGCATTTACAATGCGGCGCACCATGTTGCAAAAACGGCACAGATGCGTGACGCATCTCTGCTGTAAAGGTGGCTCATTGCTGGAGTTGCGTCGCAAGCGCGACGCAGCTCCAGCAAGGCTCGGGATGCCCTATCTGTCCAATGCTGCCTCAAGCCTTACGCCTGCTTCAAGCAGGCGCAGGGTTTTGACGCAGCATTGGCCTGTAAGTGACTGAGTGAAATCCTATAGATTTCACTCAGCCACTTTTGCGAGGCGCACCTGCCCCGAAACGCCCACCGTGCGCCGGAATGCCCACATGTGGCGCAGGGCTTTACAACGTGACGCATCTGCCTAGATGCATGACGTTGTAAATTGGTCGTAGGGATGCGCCACGTTTACGCCGCAGTTGCGTGACGCAAACGTGGCGCATTACCAACATAAATCTGCCCCTACGTGCTCTGGGCCCATTCCAGCTAGTATAGCACTGTTTCTGCCTGGTCATTTCTAGCTATGGCTCGACCCTTACACCAAAATTCCAAGCAAGGAATGTGCAGAGCTGCCCGCTCTAGGGGCCCTGACTATTAAGGGGTAAGTAGGGTAAAATTAGTTATTTCCCAGAAATCACACGTTATGTATATAAATATCAAAATATATAGGCCACTTGTCCCTGGTGTCATTTGGCATTCAGATTTCAAGCAGAATCAGGTCAGTAAATGTGGTTTTGCATCAAAAGTGAATGGTTGTGCTGTTAATCCCCTTTGTTTGGCTAATAACGGGGCGGGCCTCTGTGGCGTAAAGCAATTTTGCACGGTGCTAGTGTCAACTTTTGGCGTAAAAAAGCTTTTGTGTGTGAAATGTTGATTGCTGCTGCTTTGTGTGCCGCAAAGTACCACCTTCCATTACGCCATTGTGTGTGCAAAGGTATTGTAATTTCAAGACTGTGTTTTAATGTAGGTGACGAAGGTCTCAAACAGCAATTGGTGTAATGACACAGTGCTACATTTCTGTTGGAAATGCACAACCCCGTTTTTGAACCTAGGACATTCGTTTATTTCTTACACATAGAAATTCTAGTAAACTGTCCTGTAGCGTCTAGCTACCAATAACCACAGACACCTTGGTTTAGATTCAAGAGCTTTATTTAGTACGTCCAGCTTACTCGGTGTCCCTACTCTAACTGCCCACTTCCTAAGTCCGCTCCTCCTCTTCCTCTGACCTCCTAGCTCCGCCCACACCCAACTGCTGGTATGCTGACTTCACAACATCTCCCCCCTTTGTAACAAAACAAACAAATAAACTGACTTCTCAGTCCATCTCCACTATCAGTCTCTGGGATGGACGTATGTCGTGATAAGTATTCGCCAATGGTTCGTCTTTGACTAGACAAGCTCGGTTGTGGATGTCTGGAGGGATGGGGCCTTCAATGTCTGGGGTGCCTCCGGTGAGCTCAGTTTGATATCGGCAGTCTGTCCCCCATTGTGACTCTCGCTCACGTGACGCTCGGCCTCTTTTCCACGGGGATGTTACTTTAGTTCCCTTCCAAGTGTCTGTATGTGTTTTCGCTTCATTTTGCCTTGTCAGGTCGAGACCAACACTGTCTTCCTGTTTAGAGTCTGGGATGCCAGCCGGTGAAGTATGACCGGGGGAGGCCATCTTGGTATGACTCGGAGATTGAGTGGTTGCCTCGGGTTGCTTCTCCCACTCCTGCTCGCACCTGATCCAAACAAACCTTGGAACCGGCTGGATAGTTGTGTGTTCCGTTCTTGTCTGATGATGACTTGGCTCTCCGGGCGTGCCCGACTTCCTTTGCGGATCAACTGGTTGGTCCATCCTTATTTGAGTGCTACTGGCCACGATATCTGTTTCCCCTTTGTGGGACCAGGACCAGGACCTTCGAGTCAGTCTTTCTGCCCCTACCCGGGGTGACGGTGTAGTCTTTGCGTCGTAAGGCACCTGTGCTCGATGTGGCAGGTTGTCTGGTGGAGTAATCGAGTGTGCATTGTCATTGGGGCTAGACACGTTGTTCTGAACGGGAAAAGTGTCCCTTGGTTCGCTGATGTGTTCAGGTGCTTGGCGCCATGGCCGTTGTCGGGACCACGACTCTGTCGACTCAACGGATCGGACCGAGATGTTATCTAAGTCAGAGGGGTCCTCACTCACTTCCCGCTGAGAATGTTTCTTTAAAAATGTTGCGTGTGGTCGTTGTCGGGACCACGATTCTCCTGATTCAAAGGATCGGACCGACATGCTCTCTGAATCAGAGGAGTGCTCCGTTAGTCTCCCCTGTGAGTGCTCCTTTGGGAATGTCTTACCCGGTGGTCTTCGGGACCGGGTAGTCCGTGACGAGCTGCTTTCCGTCTCGGAATTGTCTTTGCAAGGCTTCTTCGTGTGTCTGTGTCGTAACATTTTCACGGTTGTCTCGTTTGGGAGATTGTTTGAGGATTCCGCGCTTGTTCCTTGCGCTTGATCCCAGGCGGTTGCCTCTTCGTTCTCCTCGTCTGATGTTGCCCATCCACGCTCTGTTTCTATGTTGTCGCGGGGCCCAGGGATGCTTCGAGGCCCATGACTGTGTGGGTCTTTTCCTCTCCATTTGTTTGGTGATCTAGTGTCTCTGATCGGTGGGGGGTGCATCCTTCTGCTAGCTGTTTCCTCGGGCTTATCTTTGCCCCTTGGTGATTGATGTTCCAACGTCGATTTCCTGTCTTGATCACTGCTGCTCCTCCTATTGTTTGTCTCTCTCCCCCACTGGTTGTGCAGAATGTCGTTTTGCCCAGGAGTGCAGTCTGTCCCACTGGACGCTCCCTCTTTGTCAGAGTGACGTGTGTTGTGCAGTGACTGACTTCTTGAGGGACTCCTGGAGGATGGATGATTCCGGGGTGACTCCGAGTATTCTTTGGTTCTCTCCGAGTGGCCAGACGCTGAGTAGTCTGACTCTGAGCATTCCATGTGATTGTGCCTCCTCCGCTGTCTTTTTTGTCTTTTCTCTGGCCTGCCTTCTCTCTCTCTCTTTTTGTGGTTGTTGGAATTCTGGGTTCTCTCTTCCCAGGTATTTCGAAGTTTTGTACTCAGATGCACATCCCTCCATTTGCCTCTTGTCTGGACGTGCATCCCAATTTCAGCTTTCTTGATAATTTCTTTTAGCGACCAATGTCCTCTAAGTATCTTGCGGCTTGTTTCGGGGTTTTCACAGCCTTCGATTATTCTGAGCCGAACAGCATCCTCATTCGTAAACGTGTTGAAATGACAGCCTTGAACCAGACTTTGCAACCGAATGATGAAATGCGGCAATGGTTCGCCTGGATCCTGCCGTGCCGTGTTGAAGACCATGCGATTGTGATCTACCTCTGCCTGTGCGTTGAGATGGGCATGGAGTTCCTCTTGGAGTTTGTCATAAGTGTCTGCTTCTTCCTTTGAAAATGTTCTAATTGGGCATCGACCCCCGGGACCCACCAGACGGAGGAGTAACAGTAGACATTTTCTTTCCCTTTGCTCACCGTTGGCTTTCAAGAAATCGTCCAATGCTTCCAGCCACCAGTGCCGTTTGAGGTCCTGACTCCAATCGTCACTCTGTGCCACTGGGGGCGATACTTCAAGATGTGGATTGAAGCATTGAGTTACGTCTCCTCCCGCCCTGAGAGAAGGAAGTCCTGACCGGTCGTAGACGCGAGACGTTGTGCTATCCATGTTTCCTTGGATTTCAGGTGCTTCCGTTTCCTTGCTTGTTGTGTGTGGTCATTGGCTACCCCACATGCGCATTGGCTCGTGCTCGTTGCTGATTCGGGAGTAATTACTTCTGCCTTGTCGTGGTTTACATTTGTTTGTGGCCTCCTCTATTTTGACGGACGCGCGTTACTTCCTGACATTCGCCACTGCACAGTCACTTGCGTATCCCACTGTTTGCGTTTCCACCCGTGCTGACCTTAGTTTTGTCGCTGCTTGATCGTTGAGTCACTCTTGTGGTTGCTCGTGCTTGTTGATTGATACACTCTCGCGTTAGCATGTGCTTATTCTGGTTGGTTGCCAAGATTCGTGCAATGTTGTCCACGTGTCGTTGTCCTCGCTTACTGCTTTTGCATTTACCAGCGTTTGTTTAGTGGCACATACCAAGGCTTGTTGACTTGTACGCACCAACACGTGATTGTTTGCCTGCACCAGTGCTTGTTTACTTGTCTTCCCCAGTGTTAGTTTGGTCACTGTCAACGCTTGCTTCCGTTTGTTGATTTGCACGTGTCAGTGCTTGTTTGTTTGCATGTATCAATGTTTGTTCGCTCTGGGCCAATGCTTGCCCTTACAGGCACCAATGCTTGGTGACTTTCCTTTACCAATGCTCGTCTTCTTAGATTGCTTCTTGCATTTGCATGGGCTGGTTTGTCGTCTTTTCGGCACTTTATTAATATTCACTTGCATGCATCAACGCTTGTTTGCATGCGTCAATGTTTGTACTGTTGCCGTCACCAATGCTTGCTTCACTTACAGTTGCCAATGTCTGTTTATTCTTCACTCGCATTTGCCAATGTTTGTTTGCATGTGTCAATGTTTGTTTTGCTAGTCCCTAATGCTTGCTTCACTTGCCTCTGCATGCACCAATGCTCGTTGATTTGCATGTATCAATGCTTGTTTACTGGCATGTATCAATGCTCGTTGATTCACCTGTCTCCGCATGTACCAACGCTTGTTTATTTGCATGTACCACTGCTTGTACTGGTCTTCGCTTGCCTCTGCATGCACCAATGCTCGTTGATTTGCATGTATCAATGCTTGTTTACTGGCATGTATCAATGCTCGTTGATTCACCTGTCTCCGCATGTACCAACGCTTGTTTATTTGCATGTACCACTGCTTGTACTGGTCTTCGCATGCACCAATGCTCGCTGATTTGCATGTATCAATGTTTGTTTCTTGTAGTCGCCAGTGCTTATTTATTTTGCCAATGCTTGTTTCTTGTAGTCGCCAGTGCTTGTTTGGATGTCTGTTGCCTTTGCCAATGTCTGTTTGGTCTTTAACAATGTTTGTCCTTTGCCAATGCTTATTCCCACTGTTCGCCTGACTTAAAGATGGCCGCCGCTAGATTTCACAGGGATGTCCTTCTAGCTGCCTGACTCTAAGATGGCCGCCGCTATGGGAATCTCGTTTCCCACGAGATCTCAGTCTCATTCAAGCCTCCAGACACACGTCTCTTCACTCGGCACTCACCGGCAGCCGATTTCCAGGCGGAGGGCACTTCCAGACGCGCATCTGGGCATCCACGTGGCAGGTAGGATCGGGGTGAGCTCCCGACCTCCGTTTCTTAAGCTGCCTCGCCCCTCCTCACGCATCGGGGGTGAGACCCGATGCCGGCCGACTCGGCACTTGTCCTCCGGTGCCTCCGCAGGGGTCACTTGGCTTCTGGGACCCCTTTCCACTTTTCGGGTCACTTCACGAGGGCTGGGGTGGGCTCCCAGTACCTTCTTTGTTGTCGGCGTCACTGGGGCACATCCGACGCTTTCCTTTGGCGCGAAAGCGTCTTTCAAACGCCGGCCATACAGGGCTTATCACCGGGCTCTCGGGGCAGCGTCCTCGACGTCAGGGGACTCCGGTCTCGATCTGGGGTGCTGGACAGGGTCGGAGTGGGCTCCCGACTCCTGTTTACTTAGGATGCCAAGTTGCACGCATCCAGGGTGACTCGCGCTTTCGGCGCGAAATGTCTTCACATATCGAGCGTGGCAGCGCTCGCTGTCAGGACTCTTTTGGGGCTCCTCCTCGTCTCTGGGGCCGAGGTCACTTACTGCAGACTTCCTCTTTTCGGCGCCCACTTGATTCAGCAGCGGAGCTCGCTCCTCGACGCTGCGGGGACAGGGTGGCTTTACGAGGTGCTGTGGCTTGTGGGGTTTTGCTCATCCCACCCTCGTCGCCAGCTGTAGCGTCTAGCTACCAATAACCACAGACACCTTGGTTTAGATTCAAGAGCTTTATTTAGTACGTCCAGCTTACTCGGTGTCCCTACTCTAACTGCCCACTTCCTAAGTCCGCTCCTCCTCTTCCTCTGACCTCCTAGCTCCGCCCACACCCAACTGCTGGTATGCTGACTTCACAACATGTCCTTCCTTTTCACTCGCCTCAAAAATAATGACCTTGAGTCCAACTATATTAATTACCCCTGGATGTACAGTAACTCTGCAATCATAAAGCCTCAGGGAACACAACCAGTAGCTTTGCAAATCTCAGCCAGGAAATAAAAAAGCCCTTTTGATTGCATTTGCATTAGATAACTTACAGAGCTGAAAGGTTCATTTAGCTCTGGATGCTTGCAAAGGAACATTCATCACGTGGGAACGAGGCAAACATGTCGAGCGAGCATTTTTTAAGCAGAAATTGTGCTTCATTAGTCCCAGCGCCCTTCATCTGTTGTCCTGTGAAGCAGCATCAGAATCTGACCTTGTGTGTTCTGAACTCCTCGTGACGCTTAACCTCATGAATCTACTAAAATCAACTAGGGCCAGCCCGCAGTGTGCCACCCACTAGGGAATTGTTACATGTCAGTAGCAGGTAGTCTGCTCGCGTAATTAAGAGTAATTTGGGGGGAAATGCTACCACAAGAGCGCATTAGCGAGCAAGAGAGGCCCTCACTATCCGTGTTGTGTTGCAATTACCTCTATTTCGTAGCACAAAATGAATCCTCGTGTCCACGTTGGACACAGCCTTTGGCGCTAAGAAACCATTGCCAAATGCTGGGAATAAATTGGGGAAAAATCCTACCCCAAGTGCACATTTAGCGTACATGAGCAGCTATTTGAGCTTGCTATTCGTATTCTGTTGCATTTAGCACTATTTCATAGCCCAAAATGCAACCTCTCATCCAAGAAAATAGCACTAAATTTAGAATTGCTCTTCTTGTGTAATTCCGCCAAATCTTCATTTTTCTGTAACTTTGTGTGATTATGCTGCACAAAATTCTGCAAATTACACCTGCCCCTAGACTTCACCTTGACATCCACATCATCCATCCCCCCGACCCACCACTGCCTCCCCCGTGCTTAGCCTCTTTTTGGATGTTAGGGATAGCTTGCGTTTAACCCGTAACAACTTTTTTTCCACAAAAAGTATCCATGCTAAATCTGTGTCCTTGGGGATTTTATAGGTACCCAAGGTTTGTAGATTCCCCAAGAGGGAATCGAGAAAAGATCCTATATATAGCTACAATTCATTTTTTTGTGGAAAAGAGGGCTACATAAGAAAGAATATTTTTTTGTCTCAATGAAATGATTGCTGTGCCAGGATCACCATCTTCCCAGCTTTCAGAACCCATCAGAGTTGTAAAAATAATATTTTATACCATAGCTTAACATTTTTCTACGAGGTAGTCAATTGTTTCTATTTTTTGTGGATTGACCCTTCTTTCAGGGTGTAGAGGAAACAGATGTGAAGCCCATGTGTGATCCTGGAAAGCTATACATTACTGAAAAGTAGAAACATTTCTGGATCCAGCAATGGATCATTTGTGCAGATCTCCCAAGGTTTTCCCAAAGACACTGTACAATAAAAGACCCCAAAATGCAATGTGGAGACATCAACAACAGAGGTAGCTACTGGAACTAGGCGTGGGCTTAGCGGCCACCCACACAAACCTACAAAATCCAAATATATCCGAAAGGTATATACCTTGGATGTCTCACATAGATCACATGATGCTATTTTACCAACAATGAGTTGCAAACCTCAATATTTCCTGCAAGCATACATGTTTCTTGTGTTTCTGTGATGTACACTTAAGTAAATGCAGGGATCCACAAAATTCCAACCAGGGGAGTTGAGGGTGGTGTGATCTGCAAGGAACTCCCAAGGTTTTCCCACCCAAAAGCACTTGCAAACCTGAAACTATGACTAACACGCATTTGCAATGCAATAGGTCTCGCATTTGCGAGAGTTTAAGCTATTTGCTTTGTAAATGACAATGCCTTTCATTTATGTTTTAGATACCAACGCGTAAATAAAAGGCATTGCCATTTACAATGCCAATAGCTCAAACTCTCACAATTACGAGACCTATTGCATTGGAAATGCTTGTTCTTCCCAGCATCTCCTGAGCTGTGAGGCACGAGCCCTGGCAGGGGGAGCCAGAGCCTGTCCGGCAGCTCCTCCTCTGACGCCTGGAGAAGCGGAGTGCGCGCACTGCAGGGGCTGGCATGGGCTGGCAGGGGCTGCAGTGTGCATCCGTGAGGCCGGCTCTCTCACTGCCTTACCTGTAACATGCCAAAGACAGCTGGGCTGCAGAGGAGACAGGCAGGGGGCAAGAAAGGCAGGGAGATGGAGCATCACCGAGAGACCGAGGAGAGGGGGGGTTCAGCAGCAAGAGAGAAGGGAGAGGAAAAGCAAGGGGAGACAGAGGGAGAGGAAGGGAGAATGTAGAGAGGTAGAGAGAGGATGGAGACAGAGCGCCGACAAGAGGGAGAGTGCAAGAGAGAGGGATGAGAGAGACAGGGACGAAGGAGACAGCGGGAGGGAGGGGAAGAAGGCAGAGAGAAACAAGCATTGGAAATGCAATAGGTCTTGCATTAGAAAAGTAGGAGCTATTGGTCTTGTAAATGATTTTTTTTTGTGTAGTTTTTCCAAATAGCTACATTGATAGATTTGTCATTTACAATGGGGGGGCTGGTGCGTGTTTTGGTTTTGTACTGATTGAGTACGCGTGCACTGGCTGGGGGCGGCTGCTACATGTGTGTGTGCTCACGTTCACAAGTTGTGTGCACTGGCTGGGGGCGGCTGCTACATGTGTGCACGTTCAAAACTCTCGCCTCGAGCCTAGCAACAGCGTACACGTGCACATCTCATACATTACATGCAAGAACGTCTGCACAAGCGCGTACACCTGTGCAAATCGCCAAAAGTTCAGCTCGTGCCCATCTCCTGTCCCACTTCCGAGGCCAGCCCACAACAATAAGCCTCGCTGGCGACAGCGCTTTGCTCTGCGTACGCCAGGTTTGACCTAAAAATGCACATTTTCTTCATATTTCTGTGAGGAACAGTTCTGGAATCTGCAGTGACCCATTAAATTCCTATCAGCTAACTTCAACTCACTTGTCCCAATAAAAAATACAATCCCACTTGTGTGGATCGGCCTAGTGCCTGCAAAAGTCACGGATCAGACCAGTAAGAATGGGAATCTCAGTGGAGAAGCAGAAAGACTATAGTGCCTTTTGTTAGGGGTGGTGACATTGCCTTGTGCATTGTTGATTTGGAGAAACCTCCCAAATTAGGACAGACCTCCTATCTGTCTTATGGTGGCAGAATTTCTCTATGGCCCCTTCTGGGGTGGATAAGTGACTCGATGCCAGGGTAGGCTACCCAAATAATTTTGTTACGTTGATACCATATTGAAATCCTTGGGCTGTATTATATATACGGCACACTTTCCCTGTTTGCGCCGCATTGCGCCTTTCAAAAAATATGCTAGGTACATACGGGGAAAATCCATCCTATTATGCAGAATGCACTGCCCCAAGGGCAGTTACAAACTCGCGGTGCCCATGGGGCAGCACATTGAAGTGAAAAACAGAGTGTCTGCTTCAAAGCTGCTCCATGTTTCATAGTGCAGGCTGCACCCACCTACAGGGGAGTGTCTGAGAGTTCCAAGGGAGCTCTATTCTCTCCTCCCCCAGAGGGTTGCCTTTAGGAGGTTCACTCTAAGTGAGCAACATTTTGTAGTGCACTTTCATTGCACCTCCTAAAGCCATGTTTGCTTTAACGCCCACGTCAGAAATACAGCGCAGGCACAGAGGCACAGTAATTCCTTACTTTGCATAGGAATACACCCCCATGTAAATGCAAATGAGGAACACCCTCTCATTATAACAGTGGCACTGCATGTGTGCCAGTGTTAATAGTATTACAGAAGGGGACGCACAAGTGTCTGCAACCCCTTCTGTCATACAATTGTGCCCCGGGGGCAAACAAAGACAGTGCAGAAGTCAGCTGCACCCCAGGGCATAATTTATAATATGCCTCCTGATGTCTAGTGGACTTTGTGAACCCAGGGTCACATTGTGGGCTAACCCCCACTCTACCCACTGGGAGGCAGAACGATGGGTTTGCTTAATGTTGGGTAGGAGTATAGCCCGCTCCAACATATGGGGTGTGACAAGGAAGGAGCTCCAGAGCAGCAAACAGTAGCTGTTGCTTTGGTGTCTTGTGTGTGGTTGTGACCACCATGTCCATGGCGCCTGGTTTGAAGCGCTATGAGAATGGAGATCTCAACCACAGCACCCAATGAGGTAAGGAAAAAACTACTGTGCAAATTAAATTTGTGCACTCAACTATGTGTAAAATGTGTTTTATTCATTCTGAAAACAAGTCGGTCTTAAGTTTGCTCATGAACACTCGCTCTCTGATCAAACATAACACATAATTTGCAGAGTTGTTGACAGTACACAAAATAGATATGGCTTTTGTTACCGAAACATGGGCAGACAGCATCTCTGATCTTAAACTGTCCTTAGCCATCCCTTAAGGTTTTTTAATAATCAAAAATGATAGACAGGATAAGTGGGGAGATGGCTTAGCGATCATTATTAAGGACACCTTGATTATAAAAAGTTCCCCTGCAGGAAGCAGCAGAGACTGCAAAATGCTCTCTTTTAGAATAACTTTAAGCAACAACTACACTTTCAATTGCACTTTACTGTATAGACCTCCTGGTGCAAAAAGCCAATTTGAAGAAATCATTAGCCCCATTATAGAATCTAGCACTGCTCTACAGGATTTTTCTATCTTAGATGATTTTAATTATCATCTAGAAAACTTAGAAGACCATTACACAGCCTCTATTCTAGAGATGATGGCCAGTGCCTTGATGCAAAAGATTGTTAAGCATCCTACACTTGATGCCGGTCACACACTAGACAGAATTTTTACATCTAATCCCTATCTGAAAGTGCAAGAGGTTTTGCCAATCCCATGGTCAGACCACAAGGCCATCTTGTGTGCAGTAAATACCACTCACCACATCCCTCGCCCTCATTTTCCCCATAGGTTAATTAAAGAGTGCAACTGGAGGAATATCAACCCCCAGTAGATGCAATCCGCACTAGCATCTTCAAAACCCAACCTATTTTCAGAAGCAAATATAGTAACTGGAAGTTTCACCAATTGGGTACAACTGCAGTAAATACATTAGCTCCAGAAAAAATCTACACCAGCAAGTGAACGAAAAAATCTGAACCCTGGTTCTGTGATACACTGTGCACACAGAAGCAACTCTGCAGAAAAGGTGAGAGACGTTGGAGAAAAAACTACTATGAAGCTGAGAAAACTTAATATGCACAGTCACTGAGCACCTACAAAAGAATTACTATGGATAAGAGAAGTAGCTATTTTTCTGAGAAAATCCAGTAGGCAGGTAACTACACCAAAGTACTCTTTGCAACTTTAAAGGAACTAGTCAAATTACCTGAACCAGTCTTAGAGGACATCAGTGTGGCATTCTGCACCCAATTTGCAGGGGGTTTTAAGGACATAGTGCAATCCATTTTTGATTCCCTCACAGACAAGGGCACTGATCTCCAAGTTGACACCCCATCATAACTCCTTTGTGCTCTTCTAATGTTGTGGATTCTTTTGTTCCACGAGCTCAGAACAAATCTCTCTTGTAGTGAGATCAACAAAATCCGGAGCACCCTCAGACCCATGCTCTCCTAAAATATTTCATCTTACATCCGAAAGTATTAGCGAGCAACTCAGCATACTCTTTAATGAGATTATTAGGTTAGGCATTTTCCCAGATGCGTGGAAAACTGTCTCAATACTTCCTCTACTAAAAAAAACAATCTGGACCCCAGTGACCACAGCAACTATAGACCTATCGCGAGGATTCCTTTTCCAGCTAAGGTCTTGGAAAAAATTCTGAAATCCCAACTCACCGCCTTCATGTCCTCGAAAGACCTGCTGGATTCCTCACAATATTGTTTTCGACAATGACACAGCACAGAGACTGCCTTGGTTATGGCAGCAGAGGAGCTCCGATCTATATTGGACACAGGTGCTAGGGCCACCCTGATACTCTGGGATCTATCCGCGGCTTTTGACACAGTGAAACATGACAACCTTATCAGAAGGCTCCTAGAGTTGGGAATCAAGAATTCTGCAATAAAAATGATCAAATCCTATCTGAACAATAGGTTTCAATATGTTCAGATTGGGGACTCTTGCTCAGAGCGGATTACACTTCCTTGTGGGGTCCCGCAGGGCTCCTTACTGAGTCCCACCTTGTTCAACTTATATGTGACCCCCTTAGCTAATATCATCAGGCAGCTTGGCTTCTCATTGGTTTCCTACGGGGATGACACTCAAATAGTGGTGTCCATCTCAAGTAACTTAGAGGAAATTGCTAATCGTTTTAGCCAATGTATGTCCCACGTAGACCAGTGAATGAGTGCAAACTGCCTAAAGTTTAACGGAAACAAAACAGAGGTTCTTTTGCTGGGATCTGACACCTCTTTTTGGTCACAGAACTGGTGGCCTTCGAGCATGGGAACTCCCCAGTTCACAAGGTAAAGAACCTGGGCATTATCTTTGATGACAGACTAACTTTCCAGCATCAGATCAAAAAGGTTGCCTCTCTGGTTTTTCTGAGACTGAAATCAATCCAGAAGGTGCGTGCCTTTATTTCCTGCAGAAGCAGTAGAAACACTGGTGACGGCCTTAGCCATGGCCAGACGGGATTACGGAAATGCCCTATATTTGGGCCTTCAGAAACAGCACATGCTCAAACTCCAGCGAGTACAAAATGCAGCCGCCAGAATGTTGCTGGATATCCCCAAATTCCAGTCCATCTCCCTAAGCTTAAAAAAACTCCACTGGCTCCGGGTAAAAAATAGGACAGAATTTAAATCTTTATGTCTTCGCATAAAGCTATGCACAGGGTGTGCTTTCCTGAAACAACACCTCACCTGGTTTCATCCATGCAGAAATCTACATTCAGGGGGGCGCTAGGTGGTGCACTAGCGAGATGGCCGCACTGGAGTGAGGCTCCCGCAGCCCAGTGTAATAATCCTTACAATTATCCTGCTTATTGACCCAAAAACCTGCTAAAATCGCAATCTGCTGTAGAATTAGCACCACACGCTGACTCAGTGAAAATCTGGAGAGATTTGAGTTTAGCTTGCTCGAGATACGGGGATTTGAAGATTGGTCCGATGCAGATTGGTGAAGATTGGTCCGGAAGACTCGAGGTGAGCAGGCGGGGATGCACAAGCCAACAGAGACTGTGGATGTGCCAGAGGCGTGCAGGCCTGCCAATGGGAGAAACGCGAGAGGAGCGGTTGTGGAGCCTCTGGTACCGGAAACTGGGCACAGAACATTTGCGGGCGGAGAACGGGGCATAGCAGGAGTGTGTGGAGAGTCGCGGCCAGCAGCACTGGAGGAGGGAAGAAGCGGTAGCAAACATTGAAGAGCCGAGGGCGGGAGAGACGATGACTGTCCTCGGCCCCCACCCCCACGCCCCTCCCACCGCGACTCGCATGCGGTTTGGATTGCGGCGGCGAGAAGAGTCAATCAGGACCGTCAGTGCCTGAGGGGAAGATGGGTACTGGTGCAGGGAGGTGTGCCCCGTTCACTCTACTAAGCATTTGGAGGCTATAAGCGAGCACCTCTTGGCACCATTTCTCTTCTGAAGCTCCAGTGGGGACCATCTTAGGGGAGAAAATGGAGGGAAGATAGCTGCGCTGCCTAAGGGAATAAACAACTCCGATCACTGGCAGTGTGTTCAGCTACCAGTGGCTTCACATGTGCAAAGTGCCCTACTGCAGTGTGCCCCCTCCGCCTGGTCACAGTGGTCAGCGTGTGAATTCCATGCCTCCAGAGCTCACTCAGTGTGGAAGGGCTGACAGCAATGTTGGAATATAAAATTATATAAACGTGATTGTCCCACTATGCACCATATAACCGCATACACGTATTCATGATTGAGAATAAAACATTATTGTATGATGACCTAATGATAGGTTATAGAATGTTGTTCTGTCCTATTAATGTAGTTAGGACTACTTGGTATTATCTCCCTTCGTCTATCTTTTAGAGTTTCGATACTTCATGGTATAACACAGAATACGAAAACAGGTTAAACTGTTTAAGTCTGTCTCTCTTTCTCTTAGACCATGGCTCAGGGAAACCCAAGGTCATACTTGCTCTTCTCGTAGGACTCATACATTATAGCGGGGTCCGTTTCTGTACTCCACGGGTCCAAGATAGACTAGAAGGGCACCTCACTGACCTACCCTTGGAATAGCTTTTAGCTTAGCTATTGACAAATGTGTAAGAACCTTAAATGGGTGTTCCGGTAGACTAACGGACAACTTGTGTATTTCCTTTCTTGGTGTTATCCAGAATATGTGAAACGTATATATGCCTTGTGTTATGTGTATTTCGTTAGTCTCCTCTGCACACCTCCATGGGTCGTGTAGACAGAGGCTCCCCTGTCAGGGCTTGTATTTTGATTCAATAAACGATTCGACCTTCTCCATTGCCGACTGCTTTCTTATTCCTTGATTGTGGATATATTAATACATATATCCCTGGACTATTGGTAAGTATAGTCCGACTTTAAGAAATTTGAATCCTTCAGTTGGCGACTCCGCTGGGACTCCGCGTTAGGGTCGTCCCCTCCTGTAATCAGGAGCAGAAGGGACAGGGAGGAGTTCTGGCCGAGTGGGTGAACAAGAAGTTTTTATTTAAAGCCCCCTTTGGCAGAAAGTCCGCCCTCTAACCCAGTATCCCTCCCGGTGGCTGAAGACCCTACGCCGGAGTCCTACGGGCATAACCCGAAAGAAATACAGACTGTGTCGGTCTGTCTAGAAATCGGCAGTGGAGAAGTCGGGATCGACCTGAGTGCACCAGGTGAGTGAATCTTCTGAATGGAATCAGACACTTGAAGGAAGTGTCAATTTGGAAATCGTCTGTTTGACGGTGGCCGGGGAAGCCGGACCACGAGGGAATCAGGAAACAGGGTCTGGCATTGCGGTGCAGGGGCTGCACGTGCAGACACCTTTAGGATTTGTATTGATTTTGTGAAATTGCACTTGGTGCCTTGCGAAGCACGGGGTGTTCGCTCAGCCAAACTCGCTTGGGAGAAGTCCTTGGAGCAGCTGGGTAAGCTAGGATTCTGGAGCCTTGGGCCCCGAAACACCAGCCCAACCAGAATGCGACCGGGGGACACCTAAAAAGTGAGTTTGTGGTCTTCGTACCAAGGGGCTTTATTGTGATTTATGGAATTTGATTCCCCGAACAGGAGTCAACAGGCTCTGTTCGTATTATGAGACATGTCATTGGAATTGGAATTTGTATAAGAGCTCATTTCGGAAACCCTGCGGCCTTTGCGGCACTTTGCATGAAAACCGATCAAAAGAATATAAGAGAGTGAATGGTGGAGTGGGCGCGCCCGTGTGAAAGAAGCAAAATTGACAAAATTGTAACATTTGTAATGTTATTGTTAACATGCCTTCTTTTAGTAAACTATGTGTTTGGTGCTGCTGTGGGAGAGGTACTCGGCTGGAAGAAAGACAGCCTGCCCCTCCCGAAGGGATCCCCAGTTTTGATATGTAGGTTAAACATGGTGTTACTTCAATTTTATTTAATACATTATGGAATAGGTATACCAGAGATAATACCGAATTGCAATGGCCCCTTACAGGGTCATTTGATGAAAACAAAATAACGTATTTGCATAATAAAATGTTTATGAAGAAAAGCCGCCAGTCTATGTTTGACTCCTTGAACCTATGGTTAAAGGAGGCTAAATGACGGCGAATAAGGGAAAAGAAATTAGGAAGAATTAAAGCTGGACAAACTATAACTCAAAAGGCGGTAGCTTATGATAGGGGGAAATTAGAGGAAAATATTGCTCAAATGGATAGGCAGTACCGTTTAGAAACAGACAAAAGCTATGTAACCCGACCCGATACGGCAGATGAGTTAGAGGGGTTATAAGAAGCCCGTCCGCCTCCTCCTTATGCCCCACAGGGACTGTATCCAGCAGTGCCGATTGCTCATCAAGCGCCTGCGCCTGTGCCTGCACCTCCGCCGGCGCCCCCACTACCCCCAGCACCTCCCATACGAAATCTTGTAGGAGCAATGGCTACGGCCCCACTAGACGGGTCTGTACGGGATGCGATGCTTCCCCCTCCTTCGCTCCAACCCTCTACTTCTCCCCTGGTTACATTACAACCGGATTCGGTCGTACCGTCTATGTCAAGTCCAATATTTATCTCCCCTCCGGTTCGAAGTGTTATAGATCCTCGAGCTTTGGCTACCTTAGATACAACCCCTAAACATTTGAGATCAGATCTGAGTGACCCACGGATTTATACTAGGTCTGCGATGGGAATGGAAGAACGACAAACCATAGTAAATCAGGCATCCCAATGGATGCGGAATACTATTTATACACTAGAAGATATTTGGAGTACCATGAAGGATTACCAGCCTGTTGCCCAACAATTAGCTTTAGAGAATATGGCGATTCGTTTGATTTCGCTGTGGGACCAGTGTTTTGAGGAAAGATATTCACCACAGTAATAAAAGATATTAGAGACTGAGCCCATAAATTCCATCTACAGGCCGATGAAGTATATCAGAACGTGGCAACTCTCCTACAGTATCGTGAGCGAATGCATCAGAGATGTACTGATTAGGGAACACAGAATCCTATGAGAGAGGTACACCCTCTTTTAGTCCCAGAATTACCTGAAATTAGGGAAGCCGGGGACAACGTAACTAGAGCTAGGGAGGACGCTAAGCTTCAGGAACAATGGGTTTATATAGCTTGGAAACGAAGCAAGGTCCTTGCATTAAAAGCTCAGCTCCCTGATCAGCGTAAAAATCCCACCGCTTATTACAAAGAACTAGGCGAGGCTGCCAATTCTGCTATCATGACTATAGCAGATGTTGAGCTGTTCTTTGGCCTTTTGATTCCGGTCGATATCTGGAGACAGATACATGATACAGATCATATTCTTGAGTTAGGAGCAGCATGGGATCAATTAAAAGATTGGGATAAAGAACGGAAGCCTGGAGAGAAACCCAGAGATGAAATATTGGCAGTACCAGCTAAAATAATTACGTACATGCAAGCACTCCTGCCTCCTAAAAAGATAGATTGGGATAAGTTAGCTACGTGTAAACAGAAGAAGGACGAGAGTGTCTCGGATTTCTTCACTAGATTCGAGAAAACATTCATAGATTTTAGTGGGCAGGATTTATCCACGGATGGGGGAATACGATTGTTTGTAAATAGATTAGTGACGAATTTGTTACCAGAGATTATGACGCGCCTTCAGGCGGCCGAAAGTACATGGACTACGTCCACCCCATCTGTGATCCTTAGTATGGCTCAGTACTATGAGCATCGAGAAAATGAAAATAAGGAAAGGTCGGAGAAGAAAACAAAAGATTTGAAGACTAGAGTTTTGCTACAACAAGTCAGTAGAGGACAGAATTCAGGGCGAAGTGGGCGCTGTTCCTTCCCAAGAAGGACCGGCAGAGGACGAGGAGGCCCCCCAATTCTTGGTCTAAATCAATGCTCGCATTGTAGAGAGGAGGGGCATTGGAGAGCGGATTGTCCGTTGATAATGGCCAGAAATGTTCCCAGTAGGGGACGAGGCCGGGGCTGGGGAAACATTGACCGAAATAGCTTGAGAAGAGAAGATGGTGATTTCCGGAAAAATTATTTCGATAATCCACAGAACAGGCAGTACTATAATGAGACTTTCGTAGATGACAACTACGATGAGCAGAATTTTGCATGAGACAGCCACATTACAGTACCAATCGACCAAGAGGGACCTTATGTACAGGGCAAACTGTTGGGTGCATCAGGAAAATTCCTAGTGGATACTGGAGCAATGAATAGTTCAGTTGCTCATACCATGGTCCCAGAGGCGGCTCTGTCTGGCCAGTAGAGTTCTCTGGAATACCAGTGGTAAGCCCTATTTCCAAGCCTCTGCCCTTCACTATAGGACCTATTTCTATACAGTTGCCTTTTTTGCTAACATCTAACTGTGGTGATAATCTTTTGGGTTTAGATATCTTGAAAAAATTACGTGCTCGGATTTACTGCTCACCGGATGGTGTATATTTGACTATGCAGAAACCTTCCTTGAAAGATTCACAATATTTTGCGAGAAAACGAGCATTTACCCCCTGAATTTTCTACCATTCCTTAGACTTTATGGGCGACAGGAGACACTGATGTAGGCCTGTTAAAGATACCCCCGTATCCATTACTCTGAAACCTAATGCGCAGCTGCCTCGCATTCCACAGTATAAGATTGCACCAGAACGTGAACGGGCTATGTTAGAAATAATTTGGGATCTTATTCAGAAAGGGGTGGTAGAAGAAACATCAGCTAATATTTGTAATAGTCCGATTTTGCCTATTTTGAAAAAGACACCAGTGGATGGCCTCCAGGCTATAAAAATACTTATCGTTTTGTAATTGACCTACGGGCAGTTCATAAAATAGTGGTTCCACAGTATCCCGTGGTACCGGATATAACAGCTATTTTAACAATGATTCCTCCCTCGGCCAAATATTTTTCGGTAAATGATCTGAAGAATGCCTTCTTTAGCATCCCAATTCATCCAGATAGTAGGCATATCTTCGGATTCTCATTGGCTGGCCGAAGTTTCAGATTTACACGCGCTCCTCAAGGCTATACCGAAAGTCCCAGTATCTATAGTCAGGCTTTAAAAGCAGTCCTAGATGAATTAATTTTGCCTGCCGGAAATTCTATTATTCAGTATGTGGATGATATATTGGTGGCCTCCGATACTAAGGAGGGGTGCAAGAAGGCCACAGTAAAATTGTTACAACACTTGGCCAAGAAAGGAAATAAAGTGTCCCTTTCCAAATTTCAATATTGTCGACAGGAAGTGACCTACCTAGGTCATTTTCTGTCGAAAGCGGGGAGACGATTGACTCCAGAGCGAATATCTGTAATGACTAACATGGCTGTTCCTCGTACGCAACGTGATGTTCGTGCTTTTCTTGGTATAACCTCTTACTGTCGTCAGTGGATTCCTAACTATTCCCTTCTCTCTAAACCCTTGTTGCAATTGACAACCAAAGATGTACATGAACCCTTGCCCTGGACCGATGAATGTCAAGAAGCCTTTGTATCTTTAAAGTCTGCTCTGTGTTCTGCACCTGTGTTGGGGGACCCCAGATTACCAAAAACCTTTTTCACTTTATGTACATGAGGTGGACGGTTGTTCATTATCAGTGTTGACACAGACATTTGGGGAGAAACAGAGGCCTTGTGCATATTTCTCTTCAATTTTAGACACTGTAGCACGAGCCTCCCAAGCTTTTCTGAGGGCCACTGCTGCAGTGGCACTGGCCATCCGACAGTCAGAAGGAATAGTCCTTAACACTAATCTTAGAGTCATGGTACCGCATGCTGTGGATATTCTTTTAAATAGGACCAAAACACAACACCTTACGAGTGCTAGATGGACAGGATATGAATTGACATTGTTTGCCCCCATATTACGATTAAGAAATGCACTACTTTCAATCCTGCTCCGTTATTACCTCTCCCTGACAAAGATGAAAAAGTTGATGTCCATGATTGTGTGTTCAGAACAGAGGAAGAAACAAAAGGACGTATAGATTTAACTGACACCCCTTTACTGGAGCCAGAGTGAGAATTATACGTTGATGGCTCTTGTTTTAAGCTATCAAATCACACTACGACAGCTGCATATGCAATCATGACTTTAAAGACTGTAGTGGAAACCGCAAGGATTCCTCATCACTCAGCTCAGGCAGCTGAACTAATAGCCTTGTTAAGAGCCTGTGAAATATGTGAAGGTCGAGAAGTAAATATTTTCACAGACAGTCAGTACGCCTTTGGCGTCGCCCATAGTTTCGGGAGGCTTTGGAGGGAGCGGGGCTTCTTTACCACTCATGGCCAGAAAATACAGCATGGTCCTTTGATTGATCAATTATTATTTGCCTTAACATTACCAAAAAGGTTAGCCATCATTAAGTGTAGTGCACATAAGAAGATTGTAGACTCGATAGGAAAAGGGAATGCTTTTGCCGATTCAGTAGCAAAGGAAACTGCTCAGAGTAAAGGAAGTCCTATGTTTTCTAGTGCATCTACCCGATGGCCCATTGAAACATCTCTATTTGATAATACCCTTGAAAGTTTAAAACAATTACAGAAAGAAGCAACTCCAAAAGAGATGCAGAAGTGGGAACTGGACATTGGGAAACTAGATGAGAATGGGTGCTGGATAGATCGATCTGAAAAACAGCAATGGTTGCTTCCAAACGCAATGGTGTATGCAGTAGTTATGATGGCACATGGCCCGGCCCATATCAGTGCAAAAGGAATCAGCACAGTACTAGATCCGGTGTGGTATAACACTAATATTGTAAAGACAGCAGCCCACATTGTGAAATATTGTCCGGTGTGTTTACGACATAATCCTGGAGGTAGAGAATCTGTTTTGAGTGGCAACTTTGCTCCGCCATCCTTACCATTTGAAGTTTTACAGTTAGATTTCATACAAATGGAACGTGTAAATACTTTAAAATATGTCTTAGTGGTGGTGTGTGCTTTCAGTAAATGGGTTAAAGACTACCCCACCAAGGATGCAACTGCCATTACCACCGCAAAAGTCCTGATTAAAGAATTTTTTCCTCTGTACTGTTTGCCTCGAATTATTTGGTCAGACAATGGACCACATTTTAATTCTACTCTTGTACAATGTGCTTGTGATGGCCTGCAGATTAAGCAGAAGTTTCATGCCGCAAGGCACCTGCAGTCTGCGGGACTGGTTGAGAAATATAACGGCATATTGAAACTCAAAATGGCCAAAGTCAGTGCAGACACTAGACTAAAGTGGCCTGATGCCCTCCCAATAGCTTTGCTATCACTTAGAACAACTCATCATTCCAGGACGGGCCTGTCCCCTTATGAAATTACATTTGTCCGACCGGCTAACGTATGGGGAGTTCCCAGACCTAGATCCTTTAGAGATATTGATTACCCATTGATGACAGATTATCTGTATGAGTTGACTAAAGATCTGCGTTCTATTCATCAACAGGTATCAGACACATTGCAGCCACTACCGGAGGGTCCTGGACATCGATTAGAGCCTGGCCAGTGGATACTGGTGAAGAACTATCAGCGAACATCGAGCCTAGAGCCCAGGTGGACTGGCCCCTACCAAGTATTACTGGTAACGAGGACGGCAGTGAAAGTGCATGGCCGCAAGCACTGGATCCATGCCAGTCTCGTCAAGAGCCTCCCGTTACCACTGCCCTCTGAGCGACAGAACAAAGACGGAGTGCCGAGTCAGGAAGAAGAACTGATTCGGAGTTTTGTGCCTTTTTCGGATGCTCAGGAGAAAGAGCATTTTAGAACACAAGGAAACCCAATAGGGGGCCTTCGGACCATGGGTTAGTTAACTTACTATAGAGAACAAGGGTCCTAAGGATTTACAATATAACAAGGGGATAATAATATAGACCACAATTAGTACTATATTTTTCAGCGCCCAGCCGGGCGTGGGTTTATTCAAGGAATAATGTAGAATCGTATTGACCCAGAGAGGGACAAAAATAAGCGGCAAGATGGGGTACAGTCCTGTACCTATCCCAAAAGGTTTGAAAAACCAATCAAAGCAAGAGAGATAGAAGGAAGAAAGAAGTTTTTCAGGCAAGAAACAAGTTTTTGAGCCAGAGGGTGGCTTGCAATTACAATAAATAGTTTCACAAAATTCACCCGACAGTGTAAACAATTTTAAGTATACATATTAAATCATATGTTACACTGTTTAGCGCGTCGACGTTTCGATCCCTAAGGGCTCATAATAAACTGGGATCATCATCAGGACAGTTTTACAATTAATGCCTGCATTACAATGCGAATGCCTGTAAGGAAAAAAGTGGGGGAAAGAATAGAAACAGAAAGTAAGGCATCCGCCTAGACCAAAGAAATTTATAAAAAATCAACACTCGACAAGGCCCAAGTGCAAGTTAAAAAAGGCCATTCCTCCATTTGTACTCGCGAGCATTTGACTAATGTGATGGTGAATTTGTGATATTTACAACGTCTTACTAAGACTATGGAGTGAAAAAACGGCACAGTGACATAGTAAAAAAGTGTCATTCACTGATAACTGTGCCAAAAATTGCTGTATCCTAGAGGATAGGGACAACTTTGTTATGCATAATTCGTAGTGCGTGCTCAGTGATAACGTGGTTCAGCGAGTGAAATAATTCAGTGTTTGGTTTATGGGGGTGGTGAAGAGTGAACGTGAGACTGTCTGTGAGCAGTCAACGGTCCAGTGTAAGGAAAATTTACCTTCAAGGGCCAAGAATTACGGGTGTGATGGCATGAGAATATTTCTCTTCCCGGTACAAGGAGCTTGTTGCTGTGAGGTAAAAGAGATTACCATTAGCAGAACAGCTACAGGTTGTGGAACTGGAATGGAGGGAAAATGTTTGCGGCTTACCTGGCTCTACTTGGAGCAGTTGCGAGGGGGATTAGGTGGCGATAGTTGTTCCGAACGGAGGAGAGGATTCCTCCTACCGGCTCGAGGAGCTGGATGCTGTGTGGTAAATCATTCTTACCATTAGCGTGACACTCGGGGAATGTGGCTCTAAAGTATTTAAAGGAAGGAGGAGGCTTACCTTGCTACGCTTGGAGTATCCGTCAGGGGGGAGTAACCGAGGATAGTACCCCGTTTGGAGGAGAAGGTAGTCTCCTTTGATTTGCTCCAAGGATTATGCTGAATAATACAAAGTTAAAAAATAATAAATAAAAGTTAGGGGAGTGCCTCCAAGGGTAAGGGAGTACAGGTCTACGCTATGATTCAGGAGTGGGCTTACCTTGCTTCTCAATCGAAGCGGCGGCGGGGCGGGAGAAGCTCGATGGACTTCTTCCCCTTCACTGGCAGCGCGAATCCGCTGTGCTGCGAATGCTCGTGGGCTGGGCATTTGGGCCAGGAGGGATGGAAATAAAGAAAGGACTGGTTACTGGTACCTGGTACTTTGGCGGACATCTTGGAATGATGAGATAGGCCGAGGTGCAGATAGGTAGTGTGGCCGTTTGCCATCTTTGAGGGGGTACACTTGCCTGTAGTTCGGCAAAATTCTTAAATTAGTGAAAATAAAATAAAATAAATTGGCCACGGTATAATTAGGTGGTGTTGCCATCTTTGGGAGGGCTTGAAATTCGAACTAGGTAGTGTTGCCATTTTTAGGAGGGCGTGAGGGGTGATTGGGGTGAGTTATTGTGCACATAGAAGCGAGTAGTGCAGGCCATCCATGCTCTACATTCATACACTTCTGAACTGACAGTGATTTAAAACATTAATTGGTTCAATATTTCACATTTCCATATTCATAATTTTCACAATGCAGTGGTTGAGAGAAATCATTTCGGTACATTGTTTGGGCATATCAGAGTAATAGAGTCTTTAAGAAAAGGCACTTCAGTACACTCAGAGTAATGATGTCCAATCTTCTGTGCGATTAAGCCCTTTGCGGATAGAGTCTAGCAATATTATGCACTTCAGCTCTTCTTTATTCAGTAAGTGGGGCATGCTTCCCCCTCTCAGTGGAAGTTTCAGTGACTTCAAAACAGTCCAACGAATGTCATCCTCATTATGATTGAATTCCTGGAAATGTTCCACCAATGTGGCATTTGGCGTCCGACACCTAATGCGGCTCCTATGTTGGCATATCCGGGTCTTGATTTTCTGAGATGTTTGCCCAACATAGTTTTTGTTGCATGGACATTGGATCAAATAAATTACGTTGGTGGTATTACAATTTGTGAGTGTGTTGCATTTAAAGGTGACATTATCAAATACAAAACTTTTACCTTCAATTGTAAAGTTACAGACTGTACAGCCACCGCATTTCACGTGTCCAACTGTGGGGGACAGACCCCAAGCTGATTCAAGAGTGGAAGAGTGGGTGGGACTTGGAAGAGCTGCCCGAACCAGGTGGTCCTTCAGATTCTTACTCTTTTTAAATGCAAACAAGGGGCGTTCTAAATCCAGGATCCCCGCATTGATTACTGGCCAATGCTTTAAAATCATTTTTCTCACGTTATTGGAGATGGGAGAGAATGTTGTTACACAGGCTATTTTGTCCATCTTTTTCTTTTGGTTTGGGACAAGGAGCGTCTCACGGGGGCGATACCATGCTCTTTTAAGAGCATTTTTGACAATTTTTCTGGGATAACCCCTATTTTTAAGCT
Source organism: Lissotriton vulgaris (assembly GCF_964263255.1). NCBI lineage: Eukaryota > Metazoa > Chordata > Amphibia > Caudata > Salamandridae > Lissotriton > Lissotriton vulgaris. The sequence continues at coordinate 3,924,688 of NC_141688.1, forward strand.
TGATCGCCAAGGTAGTGCTTTCTCGAAAGTAATCCTCTTTATGGGAGCAGTTTCGCCTAATTCGGAAGAATTGGGAAAAAGGTTAGGAGTCCCTCAATGCCCTGGGGTGATTACTTGAGTATTTCATTAGGGTATTTCTCTCTGTGGGCTTTCTGTAGAGTTTTGTAAACAACTCACCCTCCTGGTGAAGTATTGTCAAATCCAGGAAATTTATGGAATTCTTATCAGCAGTGAGGGTGAATTGGAGTCCCAGACAGTTGTTGTTCATCCAATGTAAGAAGTGGGGCAGTACACCGATGTCTAATCTCCATATCATGAAGATGTCACCGATGTACCTGCGCCACATAATGACACCAGAGAAGAAGGGGTTGGAGGGCACAAGAATTGTCTGTCTTTCTATTTCGTCCATGAACAGTATGGCCAAGTTTGGAGCAAAAATAGCGCCCATGGAGGTCCCCTTGATTTGTTGATAGAATTGACCTTGAAAAGTAAAGAAATTTTTTGTCAAACAAAGTTCTAGAAGCTTGCAAATGAAGGATGTTGGAATGGCATGAGGGCGGGGGCGGTTATCTAAAGTTCTCTGTATAACAAGTAGAGCCGCTGTTTGTGGGATATTCGTATACAGAGACTCCACGTCCATAGTGCAGAGGGTGTCAGTAAGCGGATTGAAATGATTGTGCTCAATCAGATTGATCATGGACATGGAGTCACGTACATAGCAGAGTGTTGGGGGAACAAATTATTTGATAAAGAAATCAACATAAGCCCCTAGGGGTTCCAGTATTGAACCACATGCCGAAACAATTGGGCGGCTGGGGGGGGGCGTTCAAATTTTTATGAATCTTCGGCAAAGTGTATATTACCGGTGTTCTTGGGCTTTTTACATTTAAGTAGTTAAATTCCTTTTTAGTCAAGAAACCTTCTAATACTGCCTCAGCTGTTATTTTTTGTATTATTTCTTGGATACCCTTGGTCGGATTAGATGCAAGTCTAAGGTAGTGGTCTCTATTACCTAGCTGTCTCTGAATTTCAGCTGTGTAGGAGTCAAGCTCCTGTATAACAATGCCACCCCCTTTATCAGCACTTTTGATCACAATCGAGTCATTATTTTTTAGGGAGACAATGGACTCTTTCTCTTTAAGCGTGATATTATATGGTATGATCTTTTTTTGTCCTTTCATATTCGAGAGGTCTTTGAGCACTAGTTTCTCGAATGTAGTGACCTCTGGCGGTATCATATTAGCCGATGGTAAAAAGGTTGAAGGAGGGCGGAAGGGGGTTTGGGCATTTACCTCTGGAGAAGGGTGAATTTGAAAAAATGCTTTTAGACGCCCTCGTCTAAAGAATTTTAAGAATTCAGTGTGTAATTCCATAAAGTTAGGTGCCACAGTTGGAACAAAAGTGAGGCCTTTTTTCAGGAGAGAGAGTTCGTCTTGTGCCAGCAAATGAGTGGAAAGGTTGAAGATAGGGATGGTGTCTATTGTGGAGGTAGTCTGTATTACCACTGGTAGTAGTTGTTCCTGGTCCTCCGTTCCCCTGGTGGATTGACCCATCTCTGGGGTTTTTTAACGCGCCCTCGTTGTGGCGGTTCTTGTTGGCCTCTGGCTAAAAAAGTATTCGAATTCTGATGTGCTCCACCACGTCTCGATGTACTCGATCCTTCGCTGGCGTCTGAATTGTCAGACGATTCGGCTGAAGTGTCGGAGAAGCCAACCAAGTTTTGTCTCCTGTTAAATCTGCCCCAAGGTCTATTTTGTTGGGGGTTGTTGTATGCCTTAGTGGTATAAAAATCCTTTTGCAAATAAGGATAAGTTGTTTCAATGTTATAGGATTTTATGTCCTTTTTAACTTTATTTGATTTTTTATTTTGCTCAATCCTGTAGAACTCTGCAACAGTTTTATCTACCTGTTCTATCAATTTTTTACTATCCGCAATATTGTCAGGGGCCTCTAGTTGTTTTAAAATTTCGGCAATTTCTGTCTCTAGAGATTTCAAGGTTTCAGAAGATGTATCAATCCCTAGTGCCAGCCAATGGCGGGAACAAGTAGTCCCTATGTAACTGAAGCCTGTTATATATTTCGGGTTGTCCGTGAAGATACCTGGTACATTCCGGACTTGGAGGCCCAAGGGGATGACCTCAGCTTTAAGGTAGTCGGTTAGCATCAATATCATTAGCTGTAGGCGGACTTGCTTTTTCCTCAGTTTTTCTAACTGTACTGGAAGTGAGTTATTGACTTGATTAGAGATATCTGCATTTTCAGAAAGCAGTGAGGGTCCAGAGCATAAGTGTTTTAAATAATCATCTGTGCACAACGGGGCATGGTTTGACATAGTAACCTTGTCGAGGGGATGAGGGGAAGTTGAGGGAGAGAGAGATGGGAATTACCCGTGTGGGATGAATATAGAAACAGTGGGGTAATAAAAGTACTAGGTACTAGGGAACCCAAACTGATTAGTTTGGACAGGATTAGAGACCTTGCAAACCAGCGTTTGCGCTCAAATCGTTTTAGAACACAAGGAAACCCAATAGGGGGCCTTCGGACCATGGGTTAGTTAACTTATTATAGAGAACAAGGGTCCTAAGGATTTACAATATAACAAGGGGATAATAATATAGACCACAATCAGTACTATATTTTTCAGCGCCCAGCCGGGCGTGGGTTTATTCAAGGAATAATGTAGAATCGTATTGACCCAGAGAGGGACAAAAATAAGCGGCGAGATGGGGTACAGTCCTGTACCTATCCCAAAAGGTTTGAAAAACCAATCAAAGCAAGAGAGATAGAAGGAAGAAAGAAGTTGTTCAGGCAAGAAACAAGTTTTTGAGCCAGAGGGTGGCTTGAAATTACAATAAATAGTTTCACAAAATTCACCCGACAGTGTAAACAATTTTAAGTATACATATTAAATCATATGTTACACTGTTTAGCGCGTCGACGTTTCGATCCCTAAGGGCTCATAATAAACTGGGATCATCATCAGGACAGTTTTACAATTAATGCCTGCATTACAATGCGAATGCCTGTAAGGAAAAAAGTGGGGGAAAGAATAGAAACAGAAAGTAAGGCATCCGCCTAGACCAAAGAAATTTATAAAAAATCAACACTCGACAAGGCCCAAGTGCAAGTTAAAAAAGGCCATTCCTCCATTTGTACTCGCGAGCATTTGACTAATGTGATGGTGAATTTGTGATATTTACAACGTCTTACTAAGACTATGGAGTGAAAAACGGCGCAGTGACATAGTAAAAAAGTGTCATTCACTGATAACTGTGCCAAAAATTGCTGTATTCAATTTTTTATAAATTTCTTTGGTCTAGGCGGATGCCTTACTTTCTGTTTCTATTCTTTCCCCCACTTTTTTCCTTACAGGCATTCGCATTGTAATGCAGGCATTAATTGTAAAACTGTCCTGATGATGATCCCAGTTTATTATGAGCCCTTAGGGATCGAAACGTCGACGCGCTAAACAGTGTAACATATGATTTAATATGTATACTTAAAATTGTTTACACTGTCGGGTGAATTTTGTGAAACTATTTATTGTAATTGCAAGCCACCCTCTGGCTCAAAAACTTGTTTCTTGCCTGAAAAACTTCTTTCTTCCTTCTATCTCTCTTGCTTTGATTGGTTTTTCAAACCTTTTGGGATAGGTACAGGACTGTACCCCATCTCGCCGCTTATTTTTGTCCCTCTCTGGGTCAATACGATTCTACATTATTCCTTGAATAAACCCACGCCCGGCTGGGCGCTGAAAAATATAGTACTGATTGTGGTCTATATTATTATCCCCTTGTTATATTGTAAATCCTTAGGACCCTTGTTCTCTATAATAAGTTAACTAACCCATGGTCCGAAGGCCCCCTATTGGGTTTCCTTGTGTTCTAAAACGATTTGAGCGCAAACGCTGGTTTGCAAGGTCTCTAATCCTGTCCAAACTAATCATTTTGGGTTCCCTAGTACCTAGTACTTTTCTTACCCCACTGTTTCTATATTCATCGCACACGGGTAATTCCCATCTCTCTCTCCCTCCACTTCCCCTCATCCCCTCGACAAGGTTACTATGTCAAACCATGCCCCGTTGTACACAGATGATTATTTAAAACACTTATGCTCTGGACCCTCACTGCTTTCTGAAAATGCAGATATCTCTAATCAAGTCAATAACTCACTTCCAGAACAGTTAGAAAAACTGAGGAAAAAGCAAGTCCGCCTACAGCTAATGATATTGATGCTAACCGACTACCTTAAAGCTGAGGTCATCCCCTTGGGCCTCCAAGTCCGGAATGTACCAGGTATCTTCACGGACAACCCGAAATATATAACAGGCTTCAGTTACATAGGGACTACTTGTTCCCGCCATTGGCTGGCACTAGGGATTGATACAGCTTCTGAAACCTTGAAATCACTAGAGACAGAAATTGCCGAAATTTTAAAACAACTAGAGGCCCCTGACAATATTGCGGATAGTAAAATATTGATAGAACAGGTAGATAAAACTGTTGCAGAGTTCTACAGGATTGAGCAAAATAAAAAATCAAATAAAGTTAAAAAGGACATAAAATCCTATAACATTGAAACAACTTATCCTTATTTGCAAAAGGATTTTTATACCACTAAGGCATACAACAACCCCCAACAAAATAGACCTTGGGGCAGATTTAACAGGAGACAAAACTTGGTTGGCTTCTCCGACACTTCAGCCGAATCGTCTGACAATTCAGACGCCGGCGAAGGATCGAGTACATCGAGACGTGGTGGAGCACATCAGAATTCGAATACTTTTTTAGCCAGAGGCCAACAAGAACCGCCACAACGAGGGCGCGTCAAAAAACCCCAGAGATGGGTCAATCCACCAGGGGAACGGAGGACCAGGAACAACTACTACCAGTGGTAATACAGACTACCTCCACAATAGACACCATCCCTATCTTCAACCTTTCCACTCATTTGCTGGCACAAGACGAACTCTCTCTCCTGAAAAAAGGCCTCACTTTTGTTCCAACTGTGGCACCTAACTTTATGGAATTACACACTGAACTCTTAAAATTCTTTAGACGAGTGCGTCTAAAAGCATTTTTTCAAATTCACCCTTCTCCAGAGGTAAATGCCCAAACCCCCTTCCGCCCTCCTTCAACCTTCTTACCATCGGCTAATATGATACCGCCAGAGGTCACTACATTCGAGAAACTAGTGCTCAAAGACCTCTCGAATATGAAAGGACAAAAAAGTTCATACCATATATTATCACGCTTAAAGAGAAAGAGTCCATTGTCTCCCTAAAAATAATGACTCGATTGTGATCAAAAGTGCTGATAAAGGGGGTGGCCTTGTTATACAGGAGCTTGACTCCTACACAGCTGAAATTCAGAGACAGCTAGGTAATAGAGACCACTACCTTAGACTTGCATCTAATCCGACCAAGGGTATCCAAGAAATAATACAAAAAATAACAGCTGAGGCAGTATTAGAAGGTTTCTTGACTAAAAAGGAATTTAACTACCTAAATGTAAAAAGCCCAAGAACACCGGTAATATACACTTTGCCGAAGATTCATAAAAATTTGAACGCCCCCCCCGGCCGCCCAATTGTTTCGGCATGTGGTTCAATACTGGAACCCCTAGGGGCTTATGTTGATTTCTTTATCAAAGAATTTGTTCCCCCAACACTCTGCTATGTACGTGACTCCATGTCCATGATCAATCTGATTGAGCACCATCCTTTCAATCCGCTTACTGACACCCTCTGCACTATGGACGTGGAGTCTCTGTATACGAATATCCCACAAACAGCGGCTCTACTTGTTATACAGAGAACTTTAGATAACCGCCCCCGCCCTCATGCCATTCCAACATCCTTCATTTGCAAGCTTCTAGAACTTTGTTTGACAAAAAATGTCTTTACTTTTCAAGGTCAATTCTATCAACAAATCAAGGGGACCTCCATGGGCGCTATTTTTGCTCCAAACTTGGCCATACTGTTCATGGACGAAATAGAAAGACAGACAATTCTTGTGCCCTCCAACCCCTTCTTCTCTGGTGTAATTATGTGGCGCAGGTACATCGATGACATCTTCATGATATGGAGATTAGACATCGGTGTACTGCCCCACTTCTTACATTGGATGAACAACAACTGTCTGGGACTCCAATTCACCCTCACTGCTGAAGAGAATTCCATAAATTTCCTGGATTTGACAATACTTCACCAGGAGGGTGAGTTGTTTACAAAACTCTACAGAAAGCCCACAGAGAGAAATACCCTACTGGAATACTCAAGTAATCACCCCAGGGCATTGAGGGACTCCTTACCTTTTTCCCAATTCTTACGAATTAGGCGAAACTGCTCCCATACAGAGGATTACTTTCGAGAAAGCACTACCTTGGCAATCAAGCTTAAAAATAGGGGTTATCCCAGAAAAATTGACAAAAATGCTCTTAAACGAGCATGGTATCGCCCCCGTGAGACGCTCCTTGTCCCAAACCAAAAGAAAAAGATGGACAAAATAGCCCGTGTAACAACATTCTCTCCCATCTCCAATAACGTGAGAAAAATGATTTTAAAGCATTGGCCAGTAATCAATGCGGGGATCCTGGATTTAGAACGCCCCTTGTTTGCATATAAAAAGAGTAAGAATCTGAAGGACCACCTGGTTCGGGCAGCTCTTCCAAGTCCCACCCACTCTTCCACTCTTGAATCAGCTTGGGGTCTGTCCCCCACAGTTGGACACGTGAAATGCGGTGGCTGTACAGTCTGTAACTTTACAATTGAAGGTAAAAGTTTTGTATTTGATAATGTCACCTTTAAATGCAACACACTCACAAATTGTAATACCACCAACGTAATTTATTTGATCCAATGTCCATGCAACAAAAACTATGTTGGGCAAACATCTCAGAAAATCAAGACCCGGATATGCCAACATAGGAGCCGCATTAGGTGTCGGACGCCAAATGCCCCATTGGTGGAACATTTCCAGGAATTCAATCATAATGAGGATGACATTCGTTGGACTGTTTTGAAGTCACTGAAACTTCCACCGAGAGGGGGAAGCATGCCCCACTTACTGAATAAAGAAGAGCTGAAGTGCATAATATTGCTAGACTCTATCCGCAAAGGGCTTAATCGCACAGAAGACTGGACATCATTACTCTGAGTGTACTGAAGTGCCTTTTCTTAAAGACTCTATTACTCTGATATGCCCAAACAATGTACCGAAATGATTTCTCTCAACCACTGCATTGTGAAAATTATGAATATGGAAATGTGAAATATTGAACCAATTAATGTTTTAAATCACTGTCAGTTCAGAAGTGTATGAATGTAGAGCATGGATGGCCTGCACTACTCGCTTCTATGTGCACAATAACTCACCCCAATCACCCCTCACACCCTCCTAAAGATGGCAACACTACCTAGTTCGAATTTCATGCCCTCCCAAAGATGGCAACACCACCTAGTTATACAGTGGCCAATTTATTTTATTTTATTTTCACTAATTTAAGAATTTTGCCGAACTACAGGCAAGTGTACCCCCTCAAAGATGGCAAACGGCCACACTACCTATCTGCACCTCGGCCTATCTCATCATTCCAAGATGTCCGCCGAAGTACCAGGTACCAGTAACCAGTCCTTTCTTTATTTCCATCCCTCCTGGCCCAAATGCCCAGCCCACGAGCATTCGCAGCACAGCGGATTCGCGCTGCCAGTGAAGGGGAAGAAGTCCATCGAGCTTCTCCCGCCCCGCCGCCGCTTCGATTGAGAAGCAAGGTAGGCCCACTCCTGAATCATAGCGTAGACCTGTACTCCGTTACCCTTGGAGGCGCTCCCCTAACTTTTATTTATTATTTTTTAACTTTGTATTATTCAGCATAATCCTTGGAGCAAATCAAAGGAGACTACCTTCTCCTCCAAACGGGGTACTATCCTCGGTTACTCCCCCCTGACGGCTACTCCAAGCGTAGCAAGGTAAGCCTCCTCCTTCCTTTAAATACTTTAGAGCCACATTCCCCGAGTGTCACGCTAATGGTAAGAATGATTTACCACACAGCATCCAGCTCCTCGAGCCGGTAGGAGGAATCCTCTCCTCCGTTCGGAACAACTATCGCCACCTAATCCCCCTCGCGACTGCTCCAAGTAGAGCCAGGTAAGCCGCAAACATTTCCTCCCTCCATTCCGGTTCCACAACCTGTAGCTGTTCTGCTAATGGTAATCTCTTTTACCTCACAGCAACAAGCTCCTTGTACCGGGAAGAGAAATATTCTCATGCCATCACACCCGTAATTCTTGGCCCTTGAAGGTAAATTTTCCTTACACTGGACCGTTGACTGCTCACAGACAGTCTCACGTTCACTCTTCACCACCCCCATAAACCAAACACTGAATTATTTCACTCGCTGAACCACGTTATCACTGAGCACGCACTACGAATTATGCGTAATAAAGTTGTCCCTATCCTCTAGGATACAGCAATTTTTGGCACAGTTATCAGTGAATGACACTTTTTTACTAGGTCACTGCGCCGTTTTTTCACTCCATAGTCTTAGTAAGACGTTGTAAATATCACAAATTCACCATCACATTAGTCAAATGCTCGCGAGTACAAATGGAGGAATGGCCTTTTTTAACTTGCACTTGGGCCTTGTCGAGTGTTGATTTTTTATAAATTTCTTTGGTCTAGGCGGATGCCTTACTTTCTGTTTCTATTCTTTCCCCCACTTTTTTCCTTACAGGCATTCGCATTGTAATGCAGGCATTAATTGTAAAACTGTCCTGATGATGATCCCAGTTTATTATGAGCCCTTAGGGATCGAAACGTCGACGCGCTAAACAGTGTAACACATGATTTAATATGTATACTTAAAATTGTTTACACTGTCGGGTGAATTTTGTGAAACTATTTATTGTAATTGCAAGCCACCCTCTGTCTCAAAAACTTGTTTCTTGCCTGAAAAACTTCTTTCTTCCTTCTATCTCTCTTGCTTTGATTGGTTTTTCAAACCTTTTGGGATAGGTACAGGACTGTACCCCATCTCGCCGCTTATTTTTGTCCCTCTCTGGGTCAATACGATTCTACATTATTCCTTGAATAAACCCACGCCCGGCTGGGCGCTGAAAAATATAGTACTGATTGTGGTCTATATTATTATCCCCTTGTTATATTGTAAATCCTTAGGACCCTTGTTCTCTATAACAGGAGAAAGAGCAGTCAAGCGTTGTGTTGCCTGAAGGGAAAGGTGAAATAGCTGAGGCGAGAGCAACTACTAACCCCGAGGCAGCACGTGAGGAGGCCAGGCCTGTCACCCATGCTACTAATTTGTTATTTGACCAGGAGCAACCTATCCGTTGTCGCTACAATCTGCGGCCCCGAAAACAGCACGGTACCCCACTCGCTAAGGAAGGAAAATAAAATGAGACATTGTTGTCTAAAGAATCGAGCAGAGTGATTAGGGTGCTGAGCGAGACACTGGACTGAACTCGTAGAGAGCTAGGAACTTTGTGTAAAAAAGCTCTGTTCAGAAAGAAGAACCGAGGAAAGGGCCGCAATTGTACTTTTTGGCACTTTGAAAGCTTGCTTTTGCTTGGATAAATGGATAAGAGTCTGCCTGTGAGGCTCTAGGGGAAGAAACACGGACACAGGGATAAGATCCCTCTAGGGGAAGAAGAAACCCTCTGGTGGTTGGCGTGCTTTGTGGATACAAAGTTTAGTTGTGGACTTTTAGCAAGGGACCGAGATAGATTCAGACTTTTAGAGAGTATTTTTCCCTTTGGCCGAATTATGATGGAGGATGAAAGACCACTGGCCCCTCGGCGCCAGATTCGTGATATGCAATTGTTTTCCGGATGCCCCACCAGAGTGAAGGTGGCATTCGTTGTTTTAATTGCTTTTATTACCATAATCATGATGTGTGTATTCGTATATTTAGAATTTCAATATCCAGTTCGTAAATTATTAAAGACTACTCCTGCTCCCGAAGAACATCAATTTTATTCTCTACCCTGCATAAGGCAAGGCATAGGGAGACTTATTCGAAAAATGTGTTTATAGAGATGTTACACCAGACTCACTGTACCACAAACAAGACGAATTGCTGGGTTTGTGGGTTATTGCCATCAGTTATTCATCAACATGAATTATTTATGTCTCTCCCTCTATCGTATTTAGCTAGTTGTGAGGCATGGTGGCAACTGTTATCATTGATGTATTCTCATTATGTTGTAAATCCCCAAATATATTCTGAAAGAGCCAATGAAGCTATTTTGAAATATATAGAGAGACACCAAGGATTTGATGCAGAAGGAGATAAAGGTCGGGGTTCTTTAGATCCAAATGCTTGCATGAATGTATATACGGATTCCAAGAATGACACTTTGTTACAAGAAGAGATGCAAGATTTTGAGCTTTTCAATTCCACTCTGTATTTTCAACATTTTAAGGAACGTAATGTAACAAATGATAGAGCACTGCCAGTCCCCATTATAAATTCTACTTCTTTGTATTGTATTAGGGGGCAAGGTCACATTAAGGTAGGGAGTAGTACCTGTAATTACCCCTATACATTGCAAACTGATAGTACTCCTCCGATGATCACTCCCCCTAACATGTATTTCGTCTGTGGGAAAAATGCTTATACTTGGCTTCCCCGGCGATGGGCAGGATGGTGTTATCTGTCTTTTCTTTACCCTCCTGTATATGTTGCCCCTTCTAATTACCATAAAACTTATCAGCTGATAAAAAGAGATTTACAGCCTGATTCATCAAGCATAATTGCGCTCGCAAAGGGCCAGATTCTGAGAATCTGGCCCTTTACAAGTGCAATTTTTGCTTTTGGGATTCATCATCCCAAAAGCAAAAGTCTCTATTTAAGAAATCGCATATTTGCGAGGAATTGGATTTAAGGAATCTCTAATAGAGATTCCTTAAATCCAATTCATCAACCAATTAGAAAATGCAAAATCTCAATATTTGGTCGCAATTTACCACCAAGTCTGACTTGGTGGTAAATTGCGAAAAAAGAGTAAAAAGCACTTTAGTGCATTTTTTTCTTTTGCATGTTACACACACACATGTCCTTTGGACATGTGTGTGCGCAACACCTGTTCAAATGTGCATTTAAGGGGTGCTACAGGGTGTCCTCCCTGGCACCCTTCAAATCACTATCTTATTTGCGATTATCAAATTGCTAATCGCAAATAAGGAATACTTCTCATTCATTTCTATGGGCCTTTTTGGTCGATAGGAATGAATGGGGAGTTTTTTCCTTATTTGCGATTACCAATTTGCTAATTGCAATTAAGGAATTTGTAGGAATCGCATTTTATTTTGCGATTCCTACATGAATACCGTTTTGCAAGTCTCTAATAGCAATTCCTTATGATTCTCTATTAGAGACTCGCAAAACGGTACCTTGATGAATCAGGCTGCTAGAAACTAATAGGACTATAAGAAGTTATGATACTGATAAGACTGACCAGACGGATACCTCACTACAATAGTTTGAGGATATTTCAAAGGGACTGGTTCCACTTTGGGGACCAATTTTCAACAGTCGTAATATAAGACGACTGTCTAGAATTAGGTAAAATGTGGTCCAAACAACAACTGAAATATTAGCTACGAGACTTGTTTCTCTTCAAAATCGGATGGTGCTAGACTTCAACCTGGCAGATCGGGGCGGAGCTTGCCGTGTGATCGGTAGCTCATATTGTGTCTACATACCTGATTCGGACCCTACTATACATCTTGCCATTAAAAAATTGCACCTGTTAGCTAATGAATTACATGAAGAAAATGGTGCCTGGTCCCTCAGTGGGTGGTTCTGGAGTCTTTTAGCTACATGGGGATGGAAGGTATTTATGATTATGGTAGGAATATTTGGGAAAAATTTTCACTTGTTGCATATACCTTCATTGTGGTCCAGCGAGTTGTACTTTCTGTTCAACCAAAATAACGTCTTCTTTGACTCAGGCCCAACAAAAGAAGATGGAAAAACAAATGATTCAGAAGGAAGTAGCGGATTTCATGCAGATAAATGAAGGGGTATTTGTAGAGTAGAGTAATATTGTTATATTGGCCTTAGTGGGCCAAAAGGGCCGTCTGTTGGAATATAAATTTATATAAACGTCATTGTCCCACTATGCATCATATAACCGCATACACGTATTCATGATTGAGAATAAAACATTATTGTATGATGACCTAATGATAGGTTATAGAATGTCGTTCTGTCCTATTAATGTAGTTAGGACTACTTGGTATTATCTCCCTTCGTCTATCTTTTAGAGTTTCGATACTTCATGGTATAACACAGAATACGAAAACAGGTTAAACCGTTTAAGTCTGCCTCTCTTTCTCTTAGACCATGGCTCAGGGAAACCCAAGGTCATACTTGCTCTTCTCGTAGGACGCATACATTATAGCGGGGTCCGTTTCTGTACTCCACGGGTCCAAGATAGACTAGAAGGGCACCTCACTGACCTACCCATGGAATAGCTTTTAGCTTAGCTATTGACAAATGTGTAAGAACCTTAAATGGGTGTTCCGGTAGACTAACAGACAACTTGTGTATTTCCTTTCTTGGAGTTATCCAGAATATGTGAAACGTATATATGCCTTGTGTTATGTGTATTTCGTTAGTCTCCTCTGCACACCTCCATGGGTCGTGTAGACAGAGGCTCCCCTGTCAGGGCTTGTATTTTGATTCAATAAACGATTCGACCTTCTCCATTGCCGACTGCTTTGTTATTCCTTGATTGTGGATATATTAATACATATATCCCTGGTCTATTGGTAAGTATAGTCCAAATGTAAGAAATGTGAATCCTTCAGCAATAGGACAAGACTGTATTAGAGCGAATCTGGCCCAGAAGCACTAATCTCTCCCACTGTTATTCGTGCAGGCACAAAGTAGACAGTGAGGATATACGTGGTTGACATATCAGGGCACGGTCAACAGCTGGTCAGAGCTGTCCCTTCCAGAGCATTACTTCGGAGTGCTGAGTGACAGGGAGTGGGTTGTTTGTGACTTCCCAGCGCTGAGAGTAGGAAGCAACAAGATCTGCTTAGCGGACACTTCTGCCTAAGTGCAAATATGGGGAAGCCGGACACACGGCAACCAAAATTGAACTTTGACGTTGCAAAACGGTCCGGCCGCACCTTGCAGAACGATCAAGGACAGGATGGAAGCGAAGAAGCTCAGAGTCGCACCATAACCCAAACAGCAGACATTCAGAGCATCCTACAGGAGGTCAGGCAAGTCTATGCCACTATCGTTGACAAAGTGGATCGTATGTCGTCGCGTATGGACGCCATAGCGGACAAGCTGGAAGGACATGAAGAACGGAGAAAAGAAACAGAGCGGCGCATTTCAGACTCTGAGGATGTGACGTCTGGCCACACTACGCAATTGGCCTGCATGGATCAACTGCTGCGGGAGATTGCGGCCAAGAATGAAGATTTGGAATGGCGCAGTAGGCGCAATAACATTCGTGTGATTGGAATCCCGGAATCCACCAACACTGGGAGGATGGAGGAGTACGTTGAAAAACTGCTGCTGATGGCAATAGGAGCTGAGTCCTTCTCGAGTCAATTTATTGTAGAACGTGCAAATAGATCACTAGAGCCGCGCCCTCCACCGGGCACCACCCAGCGGCCCATAATAGCAAGACTTTTGAATTATAGGGATCGCGACGGGGCCCTGCCAGCAGCACAAAGTAAACAGACTTTGTCATACGAAGGGAACACATTGTCCATTTACCCGGACTTTATGACCATGGTGCAAGAGGATTGGCGAAAATTCCTGGATGTTAAAAACAAACTGAGGAAGGCACAGATAGATTACGCGCTGTTGTACCCGGCCCGACTCAGAGTTATGCATCAAGGCAAATAGAGATTCTTTACAAAGCCGCAGCAGGTGGAGAAATTCCTCAAGCATGTGAGGCGCACAAACCGGTCGGATGGTGCTGAAGCTGCATCACAGCAATCTCTATCAACGGGAGCGGAAGATGACTCGCAGTGAGACCCGATTTTACTGCTAAGACACAATTTTGCTTTGGTGGCACAAATGTACAGGAGTAAGACCTAAAAACCATAATAGTATAAGAATGACATAGTAGGTTCAATAAATTACTGTCTCTGCACACTGGGCACCCCAGACTTCCAAGGGGCCCAGGTCCACTGTCCGCAGTGGGCTCATTGGGAGAGGGGTTAACGTGTGACTACCTTGTAAAGACCCCCAAAGGGTATACCCCACAAAATGTTTGTTGCGGGACACTAAGGGTGTTCATGGACCAGGTTTGGCTACAGGATGAGTTGGGGATGGGGCGGGGGGGAGAATGATACTGGCAAGTTGGGGTTGCTTCAGTGGGAAGAGGGTGGGGTATGGGGGTTGAGGTCAGGATGGCGAAAGGGAGGGGGAGGGTTAGGGAGGTTACTTGGTTGGAATGTTGTTTAACATGTCAAAAACAGACCGTTGTTCTTGAGAGAGATGCAAGTTTCACAGCTGAGTTGTTTCACAGGAACCAGGAGCATATTACAGGTGTTTTCTATGTTGGTACAGGTGGTATAAGTGGCATTCGATGTAGCCTGTGCCGAACAAGGCGTGATTCCTAGAAGTGAGGCTAATGTGGATTCTGAAGCACTGAATATTATTACGTGGAACGTTAGAGGTCTGGGTGACCCAAGGAAGAAAAGGCATAAACTTGCTTATTTAGACATATACTGAGTGCTCATAGCGCTGATACAAGAAACGCATTTTCGCAATTTCGCAAGTAAATGGGTGGTATATAGACTCTTCTCCTCTTACTCCTCTTACACGAGAAGTACGGTGATCCTCATAAAGAAGAGGGTGCCATTTCATCTGGCGGGCACTGCAGGGGATCCGCAGGGCCGCTATTGCCTAATGCGGGGGAGACTGGGGTCCGAATCCATCACACTGGCCTGCTGCTATGGGCCAAATACTGATAACCCGGGTTACTTTACTTCGCTGTGGGCCAAGATTTTTTAAGTGGGGTCTACCCGTATAATTTGGGGAGGTAACTTTAATGTCACACTTCACCCCAGCTTGGACAGATCACATCCTGCACCACACCATTACACAAAAGCACGGACGGTGATTAATGACACCATAGATACCTATCAAATATTTGATACATGGAGATACACCCACCCTAATACAATAGAGGGCACACACTACACTGCACAAGCAGCATCATGGGCAAGGCTCGAATATTGGTTGGTCTCCCAGGAACTAGCCCCTGCTGTACTACAAGTGTGACAGTTAGCCAGAACATATTCCGATCAGGCCCCAATCCTGCTCACGCTCTCCTCCCAGGATTTTGCTATGCCGTGAAAGGGTTGGCGGCTCAATGCTCCTATTCTATTCTACACTGTTTTTCAGGAGAAGATGCGCGAAGAAATGCAGGAGTTCTTTGCGCGCAACAAGGGCTCGGTGACCAATGTTGAGACAATCTGGGAGGCATTTAAAGTTACGATTTGCGGGTACTGCATATCGAAGGGTGCTGGGGCATAATCAACTCCATACGGAAGTTGAAGCTAGAGCTCAAAACCCTGGAAAGGGAACTGGGGGCAGGCCCGAACGGAGATGCCCATCTAAGTTTCGAGAAACGCTTCCAGAGTACAATGATATGGCACAAAGAGAGGTGAGATTCTGGGGCAGATACTGGATAGCCAAAAGATATGGAGAAGGTGAAAGGCCAGGCAGAGCACTGGCGCAAATAGTTAGGAAACCTCACTGCGCTAATTATGTCCTGGAAATTGAGGATCTCGATGGCAAGGTATATAGAGATACAACCAATATTCTTAATGCCTTTACTCGCCACAATATAGGGTGGATGATCTGGATCTCGATTCTTTTAGTGCTGGGGTGGCTTAGCAATGTACAGAGGACATTCGTATGTGCCCCTTTTGAATAAGACGAAGTCAGGGAACCAATCATGAGCATGCAATCCGGGAAGGCCACACGGACTGATGGAATTCCGGTAGAATTCTACAAAATGTATATAGACCTGATGGCCCCCATACTTCATGACGTGTATGAGGAATCGCTAGAGGTGGGTAGCCTTCCTGCTCTAAGAGGGATGCCCTTATAATTTCACTGTTGAAGCCATATAAACCGCCACAACATTGTGACTCCTATAGACCATTATCTCTCCTTAACTGTGATGCAAAAATATTGGCGAAAATAATTGCCACCCGGCTGAGTCTGCTAATGGAGACGCTGATCCTTCCTGATCAGTCAGGGTTCGTGCATGGGAGAGCCACCTCCCATAATCTGAGGACACTCTTTACCATCTTGAATAATGTCTCCCAGGAGCTGCCAATGGCGGCAGTGTTTTTAGACGCCACAAAGGACTTCGATTCTATTGAGTGGGACTACATTTTTGGTGTAATGCTCATGATGGGCTTCCCACCCCTCTTCCTCTTGTGGATCTAGCTTCTATATCATCTGCCAGGAGCTAAGGTACTGAAAAATGGGCATACCTCGCCGCAATTTAAGATCACTAGGGGCACCTGTCAGGGATGCCCGCTTTCCCCGTTGCTCTTTGCAATCGCGTTGGAGCCGCTGGCGGCAAAGCTGCAATAGCACCATAATGACAAGGCCCTGAAGTATATTCTGCATCAAATACTTATATCCTTATATGCAGATGACATCACCCTTTACATACGAGACCTGCAGTAGAATCTAAACCGAGTGCTGAGGGAATTTATAGTGTTCGGGAAATTATCGGGAATCCAGATTAACTGGGGGAAATCAAATATTTTCCCTCTGACGACTGCGACGGTCCGCTTCCCACTCAACTATCTGATAGAATGGTGTGATGAAGAGCTGAAATATTAAGGGGTATGAGTTACTAAGGACAGGGAGGAACTAATGTGACTGAATTATGGTACAGCCATGACCCGAAAAACGGACTTTGTCACACGATGGATAGCTTTGCCACTCTCAATGGCGGGCAGGGCATCACTGATTAAAATGGTGATACTTCCCCAATTGCTCTACATCTTTCTAAATATTACATTTTATCCTGGAACCTTTTTTTTCAAGACATTGAGATCTGAACTGATAAGACTGATAAGGTGGTAAGCAGCAGAGGCCCTTCTCACAGGGAGGGTTTGGGATACCAAACTTCGAATTGTACTACATGAGTGCGCAAGCCTACTAAGCCTGGTTTTGGATAGCACAACCGAGATATATGCCACAGGTCGCGGCAGAACACTGGCTGGCACATCCCGTACCCATAGATGGCGCAATATATGAGACTTTGGGGACTAGAGACAAGATGCTGACAACCCTTACATGCACGATCTCAGCATGGATGCTCATAGGGTGAATGCTGGGTGCACCCATACTCTATTCCCCATTACTGCCTCTCACTTATCACCCGAGCATGCCCCTCCTGCTGGAAGTCATTTTCCATCTTTTTAAAAAACGTACACACATTTGCACCTGTGGGGACTTGTACCATAATGGCCAATTTTGAACTCAGCAACAGAGCCACTCTGCCCCTACCCAGGATCACCACAGGCTCGTCCCGATTGTTGTGGAGGGTAGGGCGGCCAATCACCACTCAGAATGCTGGGAGGCGGAGGCAGGGGGCAGCGCGTATGACACATAAGGCAAAGTTACTTCCTGCTCGCTGTGGACATGCGCTTGTATCTCATCGCGCTAGCTGCTGCAGGTTGTGATTTTTATTCCCGCTCTGAAATTTTAAAACTTTTGTGTTCTTAAACACTTTTACTGTGTAAATTACCTGTGTGTCCTGAATACTGCTGATTACTGCTTACTCGCACCACCAGCCACTCCGCCCATACCCCGGTCCACCACGGGCTCATCCCAATTGTTGTGAAGGGTAGGGCAGCCAATCACCACTGAGAAAACATGGAGACGGAGGCAGGGGCCAGCGCGTATGACACATAAGGAGATTCACTTCAGGACGCGCAGCGGACGCACGCAGCGGGCGTGCCAAAGGGAAGCCCGTCTGCGCCCGTCCGCGCCTGTGCCGCAACCAGCGCCAGCCATGCTGCCAGCAGCCCCCCAAGAAGGCAAATCTGCTGGTCTAGGTCCAAACTATGGGTTCTGAGGCCTAGGGCCAATTGCAGCAACACTAAATGCAATTCCCGCTGGCTGACAAAGAAGCACTTTGCATGCAATGACTGCTCCTTTTCTCTTGCCCCTCATCTGGATAGCCAGCCCTCGAGTATTTAAGAATGTGGGCCAGGCCAAGCACCACCATGAAAACTTAAAGCATGTCTCCTAAATTGTCGATCCCTCCCACAACACGATAGTGACATCTGGCTATCCCTATTCTCACATACTTGGGATATTATGTTTCTGACTGAGACATGGATAAAAGACGCTTCCAACCCAGACATCACTTTAGCGACCCCTCCGGACTATCAATTTGCTGGGATCAATAGGTCTGGCGCTAGAGTAGGAGGCGGGGTAGCTATAATTCTCCGATCCCACTGGATGATAAGCTCTAGGAAACTAGCCAATACCAGCCCAATTGAAACAATGTACTTCAGCATTTCTGATGCCTCACAGCTAATTTTTGCAGGGGTACTGATTTACAATTCCCCTAACACCCAATCTTCCTATCTCAGGGAGCTACTAGTCACACTCGCAGACCTATCCCTGAAACATCCCCACTTCACCATTCTGGGTGATTTTAACTTGCATGTTGATGATAGGTCCTGTGTAAAAGCTAGGTCCTTGGTTGAAACTCTTGTGGGCATAAATTTAGATCAGAGAGTATCTGGCCCCACTCACAAGGTGGGCCACACCCTAGACCTTGTTTTCTCGACTCTGCCGCACCTCACCACCTTACCGCCACTCCCCCTGACCTGGTCAGATCACTTTTTAATTCTGTTTAACCTGACCTTCACCCCCCCTCTGACTCCGCCCGGCAGGCCGGAGAACATGGGGAGAAAATTGTATAAAATGACCTGTGATACGCTCGAACCAGCAATTACGGACTGGAACTGGCAACTCTCAGATAATCTGATTACCGATGTCAAGAAGTTTAATAATTACCTTTCTACAGCTATTGACACCATTGCCCCCGTACATTTTTTCTCATAGGCCCGAATAAAACCTTCTGCCCCTTGGTTCTCTCCAACGTTGCGTGATGAAAAATCCAAATGCAAGATACTTGAACGCTCCTGGGGATCTACGTATGATCCAGCCGCCAAAATTACCTACAGAACAGCCGTGAAAAAATTCCATAAATGAAAGCTAATCACTATAAAAAATATTTTGCCCATAAAATCAACACCGCAGACAACTCGGCCAAAACACTTTACCAAATTGTGAAGGACTTCACTAAACCGGCGGCTCTTACTCGCCCTATCAAACCCAGTCAAGAGCTCTGTGACGGCCTCTCTGATTTCTTTCACAAGAAAATTGTGGATATTTTTTCCTCCTTCAATCCCCTGTAGTGAAGTGTCCTCAGCCCATCACATCTCTCCTCCTAGTGATAATATGCTCCGCAACTTTAAGGCTATTTCATGGGACACTGCACTCCAAAAAATGCAACAATGTAAATCAGGGTCAACCCTTGACCCGGTCCCCGCCAAGGTGTTTACCTCCCTGGCGCCAGTTATCATCCAACCTCTAATCTCAATTTGGAATGCCTCCCTTCTCTCCGGCCACTTTCCTCTAGCATGGAAACAGGCTACACTGATCCCCACTTAAAAAAAACCTGAGGCGGATCCCTCAGAGTACAGCAACTACCGTCCTATATCCCTTCTCCCCAAACCTGCTAAAATCCTGGAAAAAATCGTTCAAGAACAGCTGGCCGACTATCTGGAGACCTGTAATCTCCTTCATGACTCACAGTCCGGTTTTAGGTCCGGTTATAGCATGGGGATAGCCCTTCTCGAGGTCATAGAGACAATTAGGGAAAGTGTGGACAGAGGCGGGGTACCCATGCTGATGCTTTTCGATCTGTCCGCGGCTTTCGACACCGTCTCTCATTCCATACTGCTGGACAGACTCCACAATGTAGGGATACGGGACACTCCTCTAGCCTGGATGAAATAATTTCTAATGGACAGGACACAACAGGTATGGTGCCGACCCTACTTCTCTAAAGATAAAAAGCCCCTCAGGGATTGTCTCTCAGCCCCTTCTTTTTCAATGTCTACCTTTCACCTTTGGCTGATGTAATTGAGGTTCACGGAGTAAGAGTGGCCTCATATGCTGATGATACACAGCTAATTTTCTCTTTTAGAGACCACTCTGACAATGGGCTCCAGAATTTTAAAACCTGCTTGTCCAACATTGTATCATGGATGACTCAAAACACCTTAAAGATCAACACCAATATGACAGAGGTGTTGTTCTTTAATCAAACAGCCCCGCTGCCATCATCCATGTGGTGGCCGTCCGAGTTGAATCCCCCCCCATCCCCGGTAGAAGTAGCTCGAAATCTGGGCTTCCAAATCGACAACGAGCTATCGCATAAAACCCATATTCATAAAGTATCTTCCGCTTGCTTCTGCAAGTTATATATGATAAAAAATATCTCCCCTGATGCACTGAAGACTGTAGTGCACGCCCTCATTACCTCCCACTTAGACTATTCCATTAGCCTATATGCAGGTGCCCCAGCATATCTCCTACAACGACTGCAGATTGTCCAGAATGCTGCAGCTAGGCTGATTTGCAAGGTTCCCTATGCCATTCTATTTCCCCCCAACTAAAAAACTTGCACTGGCTCCCGATATCCTCCCGTATCCAGTTCTAGGCCCTGGTTATCGCTTTCAGGGCATTGACTGGCAAAGGTCCTGGGTATCTCAGACGCAGGCTGAAGCCAGTCCATTCCTCTCGCAATCTCAGATCCAACCATCTCCGTCTTCTGCTCCCCCCCACTTTCATCGTGCCAGAAAAGGAGGTAGAGCGTTTGCAGTGGTCACGTCTAAACTTTGGAACGCTCTTCCGCTCAGCCATTGCCTAATCGAATCAGAATCTCTGCAAATTGAAGACATGGCTATTCTCCAGCTACTAACTCCGAGGTTCTTTGTCGCTACTGTCCACAGCGCCGGGACACCCCCGTTGGGGGTAGCCACGCACTTAATAAATGCTATAAATAAACAAATAAATAAAATGTTCCAAAACACACAGCAGACCCCAATGGATACCTTTTTGTATATCCGGCTTAGTCAGGGGATACGAGCAATGACTCCGGAGTTCCCAGTCGAGCCACAAGCATTGACACCATTACAGTTGATGCTGCACTGCTCAATAGCTAGGCGCTAGTGTCCCTAATATACCATACAGTGCACACACAAAGGGAAGTCCCCAACACTGTAACCCGCACAAAATGGGGGGAGGAGCTGGGTTTTGTCCTGACTGATGATCATTGGGAATTTTGTTGTTTGCAAACCGAACAGGTATTGGCCAGCAGTAGGCTCTGAATAATTTATTATAAGTTTCTACACAGATTGTATTACACCTCTGCCAGAATGCACAGATTTGGTCTAAGAGACTCAGACAGATGTGATAGGTGTCAGGCCGAAGGTGCAGACTTTTTCCATCTGGCGTGGGAATGTCCCGGGGTGTATGATTACTGAGAACAAGTCTTCCAGGCTTTAACAGAGATGATACACATGCAAGTTGGCCCTACTCCATGGATCTCATTATTAGGATATGTTAGGCATGTGCGGGCAGAGCACTGTAAATTTGTGGCTATGGCATTGCTTAGGGCTAAGAAGAGAGTGGCCTGCCGCTGGGGGAGGGGTCGAGCACCCAAATTCAAGACCCGGATTGATGATTTGGTGACTTGCCAAGAACGGCTCATAACATATGCTGAATTGTGCCTGTGGCCTCCAGGCCCAGGGATATATGGGCCCCGCTGACATGCTACTTGATTGCACATCCACGTAAACAGCCTTGACTATACCAATACAAAGGAGAAGCAGGAGGCTGAGGAATTGAGGGGTAGAGTTAAGACTGTCAGCCACGGAGAATGGGTTAAGAGTGAACTGCTTTATTTATAAATGCAGGACCTGTGATCAATTTGTTGCAAAGAGCAGTGGAAGACAATTGGTTTGATAGAATGGGGGAGTTTCTGTATCTTGATTATATGTCTAATTCGGGAGGGGCTGCAGGATGCCTATAGGGCCGATATTGTTGCATGTATTCAGTGCTTGCGTTGATCTGGCAGGAAAGGATTCTAATCCCATGTACTAAGAAAAAAACAGATTCATCACTGTACCACTTAATTGTCCCGCAAATTTTGATGATGGTTTTGTACTTGTACTATGACTAAAATAATAATAAAAAGAGTTTTAAAAAAAAGAAAGAAATCTACATTCAGCTCAGAGCAAACTCCTCCAGAGAGCCAAATTTAAGAAGTTAATTTAGTAACCCTAATTTATTACGTTTCGGTTTGTGTCATGACTCATGTTATAAGGGATAATAATGACTTAATGGGCAGGTAAATACTTAGGGCCAGATATAGGTAATCCAAATGTACCGATTCTAAAATACCGAATTTTACTGATTCGGTATTTTACAATCGGTAAATGCTATGTAGTTTAAAATTCGGTAAGTATTACCGAATCGGTGTGATTCGGTACTTACCGAATCGGTATTTACCGATTCGGTAATTCACATTCATTCCTATGGGCTTGGAGGCCCATAGGGATGAATGTGAATTACCGAATCGGTAAATACCAATTCGGTAAAATAGGGAAACATTCAAGGGTGGCAGGGTGTCAGATTGACACCCTGTTGCACCCCTGAAAAGTGCTTGTGTGCACATGTGGCAGACATACATGCCCTAAGGGCATTGAGTGGCAAAGGTCCTGGGTATCTCAGACGCAGGCTGAAGCCAGTCCATTCCTCTCGCAATCTCAGATCCAACCATCTCCGTCTTCTGCTCCCCCCCACTTTCATCGTGCCAGAAAAGGAGGTAGAGCGTTTGCAGTGGTCACGTCTAAACTTTGGAACGCTCTTCCGCTCAGCCATTGCCTAATCGAATCAGAATCTCTGTTCAGAGGCAAATTGAAGACATGGCTATTCTCCAGCTACTAACTCCGAGGTTCTTTGTCGCTGCTGTCCACAGCGCCGGGACACCCCCGTTGGGGGTAGCCACGCGCTTAATAAATGCTATAAATAAACAAATAAATAAAATGTTCCAAAACACACAGCAGACCCCAATGGATACCTTTTTGTATATCCGGCTTAGACAGGGGATACGAGCATTGACTCCGGAGTTCCCAGTCGAGCCACGAGCATTGACACCATTACAGTTGATGCTGCACTGCTCAATAGCTAGGCGCTAGTGTCCCTAATATACCATACAGTGCACACACAAAGGGAAGTCCCCAACACTGTAACCAGCACAAAATGGGGGGAGGAGCTGGGTTTTGTCCTGACTGATGATCATTGGGAATTTTGTTGTTTGCAAACCGAACAGGTATTGGCCAGCAGTAGGCTCCGAATAATTTATTATAAGTTTCTACAGAGATTGCATGTATGTCTGCCACATGGCACTGTTGAAAATGCACA
The DNA here is from genome assembly GCF_964263255.1 of Lissotriton vulgaris. Classification (NCBI taxonomy): domain Eukaryota; kingdom Metazoa; phylum Chordata; class Amphibia; order Caudata; family Salamandridae; genus Lissotriton; species Lissotriton vulgaris. The sequence continues at coordinate 3,948,225 of NC_141688.1, forward strand.
GATTTGCATTTTCAAAGGTATTCAGTATTTACCACCAACTAAAAGTTGGTGGTAGGGGGCGTGACCATGGCGGCGATTGGAATGGCTGCCTTTCTGTGAAGCTCCTCCAAGCGGGCTCCTGACGGCGGCGGCCGCGATGTAAGCCGGCATTCCAGCTCCCCACATCCATACGGATCCGAACACTGATGTCGCCCTGACCATATGGGTGACTTTGGAGAACGCGGAGATGGCCTGAGGAGAGTGTACGGCGGAGGAGAATTGGGGCATTCGGACCTCAGCGCCATCTTCTCTTACTGCGCCGGATTGCTGGTGAGTGCCGCGCGGGGCCTGGTCGCTGGGCCTTCGCCCCCTCAGTTGTCTGCTGCGGTGTTTCTCACGCGCCGCCTGTCCGTCTCCGGCTCCTGGGTGGAGGCTGCTGGTCCCCGATACGGCCGCGGCCCTTGGGCCTGTGGGGTTACCAGGACCGGGGCCTCGATTTTCGGGCCTGGGCCGCGTGCTAGTCAGTGGGTGCGGACGCTCGCGGTGAGGTGGCGGGGGTGTGCGTGCTCGGGGTCGGGCGACCGTGGGGCGCTGCTACGCGATTCTCAGCGGCCCCGCCTTGTAAACACTCGTGGGACTATCGGACCCCTCCATTTCCTCCTGATCTGATAGACGGGAGAGGGCCGCTCCCCATTCCACCATATTCTGAGGGTGCATTCTGCACGTCGAGCCGTACATCGTGTCCTGGGCCTGCGGTGACTGCCCCAGCCCTCATTCTTCTGGACCGGCGCTGCTCGATCACTGAACCTCTACTGTTGGTGGACGACGCTGGCACTTTCTGGTGCTTGGTTCTGCTCGGCCGCTCTCCCATTTTGCCGAAACACCCACGCCGCCACTCCCGGCACAGCTTCGCCCTATGGGCGACCGTGGAGATGAGGAAGCGAGATCCCAACCAGAGGAAGCTCAGCTTCGACAAGACTCCCCTTCTCTCCACGGACCCTCCGCCTGGTTCGGCGGCCAGGGCTTCCAACGCTACAGACTTGGGAGATGCGGCGGCTATGGTCGCCACCATGATGGGTGAAATGCGCGCAGGTTTTAAGGCGCTTGACACCCGCTTCGACAGCCTGGAACAGAAACTGACGGACATGGGCACAAAGGTGCAGGCCCATGACAGAAGGCTCGATGTGACTGAATCGCGAATATCAGACATTGAGGATGGTGCATCAAAATCACTTAAGCGACCGGAGGGGGTACGGGCCGAATGTGGATAGCCCTGCTTTTTTTCAGGATCTACAGTTAACACTGCTTCACTCCGACATTGACTTGTTGGTTCTGGGAGGGGATTTTAACATATTGATGAACCCTGACTGCAAACCAAAGTCATGTGCTGTTCTGGCGGAAATTTGTTCCCATTTCTCCCTAGTGGACATAGAGGCTAGATTGCACCACCACACTCCAGCCTACACGCATCACTCGGGCTTCCACAACACCAGCACTCAAATCGACTATTGGCTCCTGTCCCCGGGTATCGCGGGTTGGGTTGTAGGCCTTTCCACATTGCCTCGCACCCTTTCAGACCACTCTCACATTGTTTTGACCCTAGAGATCTCCAGATTGGGAGGTTACGAACGACAGTGGCAATTCCCTGGCAGGGCTTTACTAGACCCGACTTTCAAGGAGGACATACGAACTGCTTTCGACGACTACTTTGACATTAATACTGGCTCTGTTACCTCCTGGTCCACGCTATGGGAGGGCTTCAAAGCCACATTATGTGGGGTTTGCATCACTAAGAGAGTGGGTTTCTTGCAAGAGATTCGCTCCACCCTGACCCGCATTGAGGCGGATATCCTTAAGTTAGAGAAAGAGATTCTTGAGAATCCTTCGACGGATTGTGAGGCTCGACGCCTAGAATTGCTTTTGGAGTTTCGGGACACAGCGGATAGGGAGGTGAAGTTCATGGGCAAATACTACACTGCGCGGCAATACGGTGAGGGAGATAGACCAGGCAAACTGTTAGCGCAAATGCTTCGGCCACCATACCAAGCTGCTTACATTACGGAGGTACTTGACGCTCAGGGCACACAACAACACTCCACCCCCGAGATATCCACCACTTTCCTGTCACATTACAAGACGCTCTACCCTTCCACACTCACGGGGGAGCACTGCCACCCGGGTTCTTATTTGAATGATGTACCTGGAAAAAAACATGCAGGAGTTTTTTGCCATGCCCATTACACCGGATTTTAGAGGAACTTGTACCTAAACTGGTCGAAGTGTACGCAGAGGCATTGGAGACGGGCATTATACCGCCCACGCTCCGGGAAGCGATCATTGTTTTATTTCCCAAACAGGGCCGCGACCCCTTGTTGTGCAGCTCATATAGACCCCTGTACCTCGATTACAAAATTCTGGCCAAAGTCCTTGCAATTCAACTGGCGCTTCTAGTGGAAACTATAATTTCGCCGGCTCAGTCCGGATTCCTACCACACCGATCCACTTCTCTAAACCTTCGGACACTATTTTCGGTTTTACACAGAAAAGAACCCTCCACACCCGCTGCAGCCGTGTTCCTGGACACGGAGAAAGCGTTTGACACCCTGGAGCGGCCCTTTTTTCTGTCTATTTTGAGGAGAATGGGGATGCCTGCTATGTTTGTGGCGACGGTCGAGTAGCTGTACTCGGCTCCAACCGCCCGTATACGGCTAAACTGCACTATCACTGAAAACTTCAAACTGTCACGTGGCACCCGGCAGGGCTGTCCCCTATCCCCGCTCCTGTTCATCATAGCGATGGACCCCTGGTGCGACATTTACAGGAGAAACAGCTACACCGTGGTCTCCAGTTTCGCACCGGCCCCCTGCTGATCTCGTTATATGCCGATGACACAGTGCTGTATGTTCGCACTCCCCAGTCCAACCTTGAGCCACTGTTGACGGAGCTTTCCCGTTTTGGCGACTACTCAGGCCTAAAAATAAATTGGCATAAGTCAGTCATTTTCCCGCTCACCCCCTCCACCGTGCAGTTAACCTGCTCGTTCCCTTTGGAATGGTGCACGGATTCCGTGAAATATTTGGGAATACATGTTCACCTCGACACGGTTTCCTTTGTCCGACTGAACTACGGTTGCGCCCTTGATTTTTTAGAGGACAATACGGAGCGCTGGATTCGCCTCCCGCTGTCTATGGCTGGACGGATTGCCATCATTAAAATGATTGTACTTCCCAGGTTTTTGTATCTATTTAACAATCTACCGATTCCCCTCACCAAGATCTTTTTCTCCCAACTCCGCTCCTCCCTTTTGCGCCTGATATGGGGAGGCAGGAACCCACGCGTGTCCCGGCGAACACTAACACTCCCTTACGAACGAGGGGGCTTCGGAGTGCCAGATTTCTTTTTGTAATATTTGGTGGCGCAGTGCGCTTACGCATACCCTTGGTTTCACCCTGATGCCAGGATACCCCATCTGCGACCAGAGGCTGACTTGGCGCTCCCTGTGGCCCTCTCCTCCATCCTTCCTAAGTGTCTTCCCCGGGACCCACAGGACATACAGCCTTTGTCCACTAATTGCTGGGCCTGGGACAAACTTCGACGCCTCTTACTGCTTGAGAAGCTATACTCGCCTGCATTGCGGTTGCCCAATCCCCACTGGCTCCCCATCACAGGTGATTCGGTGGTACGACGCACACTCTCCAAATACCATCTACACACTGTAGGTGACCTTTTCCCGGACGTACATGCCTTTTCTCTCATTGAAGATCCCCGCTTCGCGGACAGGACCTTTATGGACTCATTCACACTGACTAGACTTTGTTCGATGCTTAGGGCCGAGTTTCCCACATTCCCGCTTCCCCCTGATGACACATTCATAATACAACACCAGACAGGGGCGCATGTAGTGTCTAAGCTATACAAGCTGTGTCTGGCCTCAATTCCTTCAGTCGACTCTAAGGTGCGCGCTGACTGGGAGGGCGACCTGGGTATTCCAATCACGGACGACAAGAGATGTGTCCATTAATGCCAGACACAAACTTATACATTTCAAGTTCCTTAGGAGAGCAGACCACACTCCAGCACTCGCCCACAGAATTGATCAAAGCAGACCGCACACTTGCCCTAAATGCCACGGCACGCAGGTTGACTTTGCCCATCTTTCCTGGACCTGTCCGAAACTACACACCTACTGGCTGCAGGTGCATCGGATTTTAGGGGAGATGCTTAAAATGGTTCTACAACCCACCCCTGAAATTGCGCTACTTGGCTATGTTGCCGAATTCCAGCGCCCACTACGGAAGTTGGCATCCATTGGCTTACTTTTAGCTAAGCTTGAAGTGGCGCTGCTCTGGTGCGCTAGGCGAGCTCCCACTGTTCGCACTTGGCTTCGTAGCATGGCATACTGCAAAGTGAACAGCGTTGAATACTCTGAGACGGTTCCAACAGCCTCCAGGCCGATAGATATCTGGGGGCCATATCGTAAATATATCGCGAAAATAGCCCAGGAGACGCAATCCCAATCTATTTATTACTTTGTCCCTGCGAGGGTGGGATAAGCAATATCACAGCAGCACTGGACAGCCACTTCTGGCACTATTTGGCACTAGGGCATGCTTGACTGGCACTACTGGGCCACGTGGTTGTTTGCACTGGTTATATTATGTGTGCTCTATATGGCCACACTGTGTGTTGCCTTTCTTACTAGGGGATTCCGGCATCCTCTATGTGGCATTTGACAAATGATGGATCTGGGACTAACAGACATGTTGCTCCATTTGATATGTGCCATGCTATATATAAGTCAAGATTTTGTGCTGACTAGTCTGCTCGATATTGCTCGCAACTTTATTGTTCTCCATCATTCTGTGTACATGTGTGACCGCTTTTTTCTTTATTTCTATTATGGTTCATCTTTTACTTTCTTGTTTTATAAAAAAGCAAAATGTATTATCGCTATGTGTCAATCAGATAGTTAGCAATCCCACTGTACTGTACCACTCTACCGGCTTTACCACCGAACGCTTTTCATTTATGTAAGAAATAACGCAATGTATGTAATGATTGGATTGCTTTTCTGTGTAATAAACAGATTTACAAAAAACAAACAGACTAATAGTTGGTGGTAAATAACGAATCGTTAAAAGAGAAATGCACTCACTTGAGTGCTCCCTACATTCAAGATTCAGTAAATTACCGATTCGGTATCTTAAGGATTCGGTAATTTACCGATTCCTTAAAATACAGATTCGGTAAATTACCGAATCCTACAATTTGGCCTCCTACATCTAAAAAGCCTAATACCGGTTGGTAACGGCCGAAATTCGGTAATTCCGGCCGTAACCAACCGGTATTATGCTACCTAAATCTGGCCCCTAATGTGATACTTTAATATAATGCAGATTCCATACTGCAACCATATGAAAGAGATTCCCCAACATCCTTATAGATAATTGATAGTCTTCAGAGAGTAAAGACATCTGGTACTAAGGACTTTGAAGTTGCAAACCTGTGATTCTCAAAAGCAGAGCTTGCAACATGTACCCTCTTTTTGAAATGTATCTCAGCCCTTTTAGGGCTCAGAACAATCTTACTGACTCATAAAAGAGCTTTTGGGATCGATTATCAATCACAAATATCAGGTGGAGTGTAAGAAGTGACCCCTCTGCTCTTTCACCTTCACAGTGGAATAAATCAATGATTTGTGACCACAATTCCAGTCTCAAACCATTGATCAGTTACCAAGACACCAGCTGGATAGTAACTGAGTCACAAAGTAGGAGTTGTCCTCATGGGATAGATTCTCCTTTGGAAAATGTATCGACGAACCGTGGATTATTGCCTGCTCCTCTTTATGTGCTCACCAATAGAAAATATATTTTTTAAAGTAACACCTGCCTCTTTAATAGACATGGTTTGCTTTTAAAAACCTGTTTCCACTTTGGAGTCTTAATGCAAGGATAGAGGTCTGATGTCCTTTGCAGACTTCTATCCCCGCATAAGCAGTCATTCACAGAAGAGTCACAAACAGTGACCTGTCTATTTAATATTCATTAGGCAGGTTGTATTGTGACCATGTCTGAAGATATAATTATTTCTGTGATCTATTAGTACACAGGTTGTATGGTAAATTGCATTTCCATTATAGTTGATTTCTTTGGTTTGCGAACTGGAATAGTACATTAGGCATTATGGGTCAGATGTATGAAAAAAGCATTTTGTTATTCAAAAATTGCCAATTTTAACAAATTTCAATTAGGTAATCTAAAAATGCAATGTATAAAAAAAATAGAAAAAAAAACAGATTGGGTAAAAATCACATTTGCAAATACTAATTCCCAATTTGCGATTCTCAAATAGCAAATTTGCAGTTGAAAGAATCGCACAATTGCAAGTCTGCTATTTTGATGAAGCATGATGACCTCACAACCAGGAAGTGAGTTTTCCCATGCTGTTCCTGAGAGACCAAGGCTGTGAAGGAGTCTGAGAGTAGGAGCACACCACTCAGAAGAACATCCAGAGTGCAGAGACATGCACAAATACCCAGCATGGCATCACAGGCAAAGGCAACGGAGGCTGTAGGACGTAAAAGAAAATTAAAATTCAGCGAAAAATAATTGGAGGTCCTAATTGAGGAAATGGTAAAGAGCCATGATGAATTATTTGGAAATAAATCCGTCCATGTACTAGAGTCAGAGTAAAGGAAAATGTGGCTGAACATCCAAGCAAAAATCAATACAGTAGGTGTCACACAGCACTCCATTGAAGTTTTATGCAAGTGATGGTATGATTTGCGGTCAAGTGCAAAAGAAAAGGTGGAAAGTAGGCTTCTGGTTCCAAGAAGACCGGCAAGGACCATCTACCCGGCGTGCGTCTAAGCCTCTTGAAGAGTTGATGGAGTCGACCCTACAGCCAGAGTCCATCAGTGGTGTTACGGACATCGACACCTCAGCCACTCCCACCACCATCCACCAAGGTAGGGTGCATGCTACACTACACTTGCCCCATAACTGACAAAATGCACTCTTAATAAGGCAAGAATCATTTTTGAAAATCCCACTCCAGTCCACTTCTAGGCTACCAATCAGCAATGCATCATGGAATAAGTAGTCAGGCACACAAGATAAAAAAAAATTCTAGAAGCATAGGCGCAGTTGGGAAGCACATGCAGGTGACCAACAAACGCACCGTATTTTGATAGATCAATTTCATTTTCATTGAAGTTCTAAATGTCATAAAGCTGTACACACATCATACTGAAGTAGTTCTGTTACATTCACTGATATACCATCACCACAGGGTGATGACACAGCAACACATGAGCCAGAGAAGACCGAGGAACAGGCAGGGGAAGAAAGGACAGTCACCACAATGCCAATAACACCCGTACCAAGAACACACAGGTACACTCTGTCCTCTCTACAGGAGTTTGAGCTGCAGTCAAGACCATATGGGCAGGCACAGACCCAAAGTGACCAGTCCCCCTTGCAATGTTACAACACCTATCACAGCTGCAGAGCAATAGAACACAGTGCTACTGAGGAAGTAGAGGGTTCCTCTGTCTTTGCTGGGCTGGCGAGCAACATGGTGAGGGTGCTGCGCCTGCAATTAAAAAACTTATGGTCAATGCCAACCCAGCTGGTGTGTCTGAAGAACAACATGGTAGACATTAAGGACAGCATCAGAGAGTTGACTAACTCAGTGGCAGAGGGCCATAGGGAAAATGCTGAAAGCCTCAGGGACATGACAGAAGTCATTAGAGACCTCTATAACACCATGCAGAGGGAGCATACCTCCAAACGCAGACACAGCCACCACCTATTAGGCCGTTTGGATGGTTACACCAGGCAATCAACCTTCTGAGCAATGTCACAGCTTTCCTGTCCAGATGCACTGTGACCACGCAGGCAGAAACGGCCCACTGCAGATCTGATGTATCCAGGGGATTGGTGTAGGTTCCCACTGCTGTAGAATAGTTACCGAGAAGAACCCAGAGAGTCCGCCTCCCACCATTCAAGTCAGAGGCCGCTGAAGTCATCTACGGCGTGCTACAAGGATCGTCACTCAGCCCCACCCTCTTCAACGTTTACATGAGCCCCCTTGCGGCCATCGCTCGCCAACACAATCTCAACATCATCTCCTACGCTGACGACACTAAACTGATCCTCTCACTCACCAAAGACCCTAACACCGCCAAAACCAACTTACACGAAGGAATGAAAGAAGTAGCCGAGTGGATGAAGCACAGCCGTCTGAAACTGAACTCAGACAAAACAGAAGTCCTCATCTTAGGCACCTCCCCCTCCGCCTAGGATGACTCTTGGTGGCCAGAGGCCCTTGGAAAAGCACCCATCCCGTCGGACCACGCACGAAACCTGGGCGTCATCCTGGACTCCTCACTCTCGATGACCAGACAAGTCAACGCCGTTTCATCATCCTGCTTCAACAATTTTCGCATGCTCAAAAAAACATTTCGCTGGATCCCCACCGAAACTAGAAAAACGGTCACCCACGCACTGGTCACGAGCCGCCTGGACTACGGAAACACCCTATACGCCGGTACCACTGCTAAACTCAAGAAAAAACTCCAACGCATCCAGAACGCTTCAGCCAGGCTCATACTAGACATCCCGCGCAAAGAACACATCTCTGGTCACCTGAAAAACCTCCACTGGCTCCCCGTAAATAAGAGGATTACTTTCCGCCTCCTAACCCACGCACACAAAGCACTTTACGAACTTGGACCCGAATGCCTCAACACACGACTGTCCTTCTACACCCCCTCCCGTCAGCTTCGATCCTCCAACCAAGCCCTTGCCACTGTACCTCGCATCAACAAAACCACCATGGGAGGTAGATCCTTCTCCTACCTGGCAGCTAAAACCTGGAACTCACTTCCCACTCACCTTCACCTTACTCAGAACCACCTAGCATTCAGAAAGCAACTTAAAACTTGGATATTCGACAAGTAATTCCCCACCCTTCCTCAAGCGCCTTGAGACCCTATGGGTATGTAGCGCGCTATATAAATCTCTTGACTTGACCTGACTTGACAGACAGCTAATGTTTCTGGGACAAGTGTACTGGGTGCAAGGGACAGTGAGGATGCCTCAAACCTCAGCATTATCACTGACAAGGTGACTGAGAGCAGACAGTGGAATGCGAGACAAGATATTGCATCCGAGGCCTCAGCAAGGGAGTTCAGTGTACACACTGACGGTTCCAGTGATGTGCATGCGCGTAAAAAGAAGAGATTGATATGACCAAGGCATGCCAATGTTACCTGTTGCATGTGATGCTCAGTGCAGAATGTTGTGCATGTTTATTTGAAATTCTATGTTGTCCTACACACATGTAAAATGATAAAGGCTGTGTCCATATTGTTTACCTGAGATTAGGTGAATAAAACACAGTAGCAAATAAGTCATGAATTGTATTACTCACTTAAAAAGTTCTGTTATTTTGGCACTTTTCTGTCTGCCATCTGCTGCCCATGCACCGTCTGCGGATCTGATAAGTTGACATGGTTCATCCTCTTCATCATCGACTCTGTATCTGTCAGGTCTAATAGAATGCCTTTGGTAGTTGCAAGGTTGTGCAACATGGTAGAAGTGGCCACAATTTTGCAACATATCTCAGGCCTATATTTTAGTGCACCTCCACTTTTGTGTAGACAGCAAAACCTACTCTTAAGTAGGCCGAAGGTCCACTTTATCACATTGTGTGTAGACTTATGTGCAGCATTGTATTTCCTTTCACTTTGAGTTGCAGGATTCAGGTATGAGATGAGTATGAAGGAGAGCAAAGCATATCCGCTGTCACCCACAGGGTTAAAGGCATTAGAAAAGTCACTGTACTGTTTCACCATATCCAGAGAGTCTACCAAACTGTATTACATGCACTTATCTAGCAGGTATCCTTCACCAAATTAACCCCCAAGCAGACTTGTGTATATACAACTGTGTCTGAATATGAAAGAATTGTGTGTACTGCCACGGAATTGTGCCACAATGTCAGTTAGTATGTGTGAGGCATTACATTTGACCTGGATGTTTATTGAATGAAAGGATTTCCTGTTCCTGAACACATACTCATTACCTGAAGGAGCTACATGAGCACCGTCAATGCACCCAATGACGTGGGGGAATTGGGCTATCTAGTAGAAATCCAATTTGGTCTATTGCAATTCCTGTAGTGTAGTTGGGAATATAATGTAATGGTGTATCCTTTGGACGATTGCATGCAAGAAGACATTGAAAAGCAGAAAAGCGCACTTTGGGTGACCCCTCCTACAGCTGCTATCACCCCCTGCTAGCTCCCTGAAGCTAGAAGGTGCAGTGAACAAAAGACCTGCACATGTGTAGGAATGGCATTGGTCCTGCGAGTATGATGCTGCAGTAGTGGATGAAGTTCAGCTATCAGGTCTAGGATTGTAGCGGAGTCTAATCTATATTTGTCATCGATTTCTTCCTCTGTCTACTGAAACAGTGAAACAGTGTTCTTGTCCCCTCCTCCTTCTATGTACTGCTGCAAGAATCCTGATCCTCATTGTTATGATGTACAGCTCTGCCATTGTGAAACATTCTGAGGCCCTCTGGGTCTGTTTAAATAGCTTGCACCTGGTTACCACCTGATTGGAATAGGTGGTAATTTGCACATGATGTGCAAAATTGAGAATTTTGGACCATTCACAATTTGCGAATGGTTAATACATTGGTCTGCGATTACCAATATGCGAATTGGCTATTTGAGATTCGCACAGTAGGTATTTGCAGAATAAGGATTCACATTTCTTGTAATTAGATATTTTGCTAATGCGAACTCTTTTATACAGTCAGAAAGGCCATTTAGCATTCAAGAAACGCCTGAATTTTGTGAATCACACCATTTTCAAATGCAAAATAGCTTCATAAATCTAACACTATGTTTGTTATGTGCTGATTTGGGAAAATATCCAATTGTAAAAGTTTAGTAAATCATCCAGGAGTTGGGGCTGGTTAGTGGAGTACAAATATTTATAGTGATACAAATATAATATGTCTAATTGGTTGAAGATTTTCTATCATTAACTCCAATAGGATAATACTTTTGTAAATAATATATTTAGGCTACAATAGCTATATCAGACAATATGCTGAAAACAATATTCTGGTGCACACCTTTAATGAGATGTTCTATGCTATGTGGCACTGTGCAGTCATCAGTGATGGAAGATCCTTTCAAGATTATCTGAGAAGCTTGCCACTGATTGGTCAGTAGGTGCAGCACTCCAACAGAAGGAGAGATAAAACATAGGCGCTCCAAGAGTAAGGCTTAAGGGCTCACAAAACAAGTTTGCCCAGATTGTGAGAATCTAGGGCTGACTTGCTGCTGCAGAGCAGGAACAGATCAATCCATCAATCATATGTAGAGTGGTGTGGCTCACTGGTTAGAGGCGGCAGACCCGGAAGCAGAGAACTGCCCGGGACCAGGGTTCAATTCCCGACGCGGCAGGGTCGTGGACCAGGGTCAGCGGACTCGATAATTCTCGCCTAGGTGCCTACTCTAACCAGGGATCACACTCGGCAACTCTGGACATTAGCTTGCCTCATCTCTACAACGGCCCCCCACATTTGCCGAGGATGCCTGGTTTCACCTTGGAGATACCCCATAGGGACCATCTCACAGGGATAGCCAGGACAGGTTCCTCAGCGGTCTACTGCGCCACGACGCCTCAGGGCAGCAGTGCGCTTTGCAAGACACATACATTAACATTACATTAACATTAACATATGTAAAGCACACTACATAGCCACAAGGGTCTCAAGGCGCTGGGGGGAGGGAGGGCGCTACTGATCGAACAGCCAGGTCTTGAGTATCCTCTTGAAGGTCAGTACGTCTTGGGTCAGATGAGAGGCCATCACATTAAAAAGTCAAGGCAGATCTATACCAAATACCAAAGAAAAGTAACCCTGTCACAATCAAAATAAAGTTGAAATAGGACCCAGTAACATGATAAACAACAGACAATGCAAAGGAATAGCAAGCAAGAAGCTAACAATAGAGTTCATTAGTTGGATGCCTTTTCTTTTAGACCTGATGACATCACTCTGATAGTATGCATGGTGAGACCCTTTGATTACTTTTGTTGTCTCAACCTCTTGCAACAAGTCACACAACATGAATTTCCAGTTAAAGCCATTACTTTTACAGCGTCCTCTTGAGCGTCTAAGCTTGGTTTTCAATTTGCAGATAGACCTTAGCTCCATCACCTGCTGCTCCATTTGCAGCAACTGCACCAACCTTGATGTGTCTTTTGATGTTCACAAAATGGAAGCTGAAAACGGAATCACTGACACCCATTTCCATAATGTGAACCTATAATGTGGAAATGCTGGGGCATATTATCAAGGGGGTTTATCTCCGCTTTTTTGGCTTTAAAAGCCAAGAAAGCGGAGATAAAATGATCTCCCTATTACCTAGCTGCCGCTAACACCAGTTAGCGAAAGCTAGTAGGAGATAGAGACCATCTTGGGCCCCACTTTGCATGTCAGTGATATTTATCACTAATGAGATGCAAAGTGGGCGTGCCAAGATGTTAGAGACTGAAAACAGTCGCTAACATCGCTATCTCCTATTACCAACTTTTGGAGATATTCGAGCTAAGCGTGAATATCTCCAAAAGCTAACACCTGCCCTGAGCAGTTCTTAGCCATGTTATACAATGGGAGGTGGATAACATGGCTAAGAGCATTAGCTCGCTAATGCATGAATATCGCTGACTTTTCAGCGATATTCATGCTTTGCAGCGATTTTTACCGCATTTGCGTTAAACCTTGGTAATACCAAGGTTTATTTGCGGTAAAAATCGCCGCATCGCTGCGGTACATTTTTGTCTCTAACCAAGCAATAGCGATAATTATCGCTATTGCTTGGTAATATGCCCCGCTGTTCGTTTTTAGGTGGCCTTTTTGAGAGAACTCTTAGTAATCCAAATACACTATCACTGCTTCCAAAGGAATAGCAATTAACTCCCCACTGAAGTTGAAAAGTAGCAGGGATATTTTGATTAATGTAGCGTCACCCTTCATTTAAAGCATAACTCTCGAGGCTTGAACCAGAACTTTCTTACTTTCTTGATCTTTCTGACTCTAAGGAAATGGCACATTCCTCCTAAGCATTTTGGAACCCTGTGAAAACCAGATCTAGTCTGCAAATTACTCTGGCCATTTAGCTGAGGACTCGTTTCTGCTTTTCTAATTGTGTTTCCAATGAACCCTAACTACTTGAATCTAGACCGTCTTCTACTTATCCTCCAGCTGTCAAAGCTCCCCTGGGCAAGGGTATAAAGGTGACTACAGGATTTTGCTCCGTATAGATTGTTTCCTTCTTCTCCATAATCCATACTCTCAAAATCCTCTGCACTCTATTCAACCACGGCTCCCTTGAGACACCAGAAGCTCCCCTGAGACACCATTAGCCTCCTGGATGTTTCTAAAATGTTTCTCATACTCTGCATGGGTAAGTCTCAATCTTTGTATTGTGGCTTCCGTTGTGTCTAAGCACGTCACATCTAGCTAAAATCACAAGGGTAGGTAAAGGTCACCATTATGGAGAGCAGAATGGACTTCCCTCTCCACGCAAAAAGGGAAAAAGATATGTACAGCTATATAATGAATCAGAGGCCACCAACCAGCAGTCTCCACTAATCTCAGCTAATATGAAAAGGGTACACTGAGTGCATGCCAAGTTCTGTAGAGCCCTGTGCTCTGCTGAGTAACAAGGAGGGTATGTGTACTCGTAGAAAACCTTTAACACAGCATTGCTTAAATTAACTAGATGAGTCACTGACTAAACGGGTCAAAGTGTACACATGGGGGACATTTTAGAAACGTCGCTAATATTTACATAACGGGGGGCTTAGAGCCTGCCCAATGCTTGCAATTAGTTGGCTTTGTCATCACTCTCATTTCCTTGCTTGTTCCATAACTGAAGACACAAATTGTGTACCAATATCGGTAATGAGAGTTTTGGGAATTCCTTCTCTGGAGAATTCATCCTTTACTAAATCAATGACAGTTTGAGTGTTAACTGATGGAACACACTTAGTCACTACCCATTTGGAAGTATACTGCACAAGTAAGATGAAAAAACGTTCACTTTGGTTTAATACCTCAAATGGACCAGCTATATCCAATCCCAATTTTGTCCATGGCTCAACAGGTATTTCTACAGGTGAGATTGATGTTGAGAAAGTTTTCTTGGACTTATCATTGTTGGCACACTGCCAACAATCCTTCACAACACATTCAACCTGATGGTCCATGCCGGGCCACCAGTACAACTGACAAAGTCTGGTTTTAGTCTTATTGCAGCCTTAATGACCCTCATGTGCCAAATTTTTTTTTGGGATCTTAGATTAGAAATAGAAACCAGACGTTTTCCTCTTAAGATCTTATCATCTACAAAACATAATTCTTCTTTTGCACAAAAATAATCTGCAAAGGATGAAGCTAACATCTTCCTTTCTGGCCAACCTTTCACAATGAGATTTTTCAAGGTTTCCAAATCGGGATCACTCACACATGAATCAATCCATTCTTTGTTTTCTAAAGCTGACTCACAAACCTAATTTATACTAGGAGAAATTGTAGCGACTTCATCAGAATGAATGGGTAGTCTTAACATACAATCTGCCATGCAATTTTTTGAACCTTGTACATACTCAACAACAAAATTATAATCCAACAAACCATCAACCCAACAGGAATTCTTGGAGAAAGATTGTCTAACTCTCTGGAAGTAAAAATTCTAGAAAGTGGTTTATGATCAGATCTTACAATGAATGGTTTCCCCCATAAACAAATTTGAAGTGAAGATTACCCCAAGATAAAACCAATTCCTCCCTCTCAATCTCATTAGTGCATCTCTTCTGCTCCTCTCAATGCACATGTTGCAAAAGCAATTACTTTAAATACACCATTAACAATTTGAGACAGTACATCTTCTAAACCACACAAACTTGCATCAGTAGTTACAATTGTTTTTTGATTTACATCAAAATTCTCTAAGGTTGGCCTTTTTGCAATACTCGTTCTCACATTATCAAATGCCACATCACAATCACCAGTCCATTCAAACTGTGAACCTTTCTTCAATTGAGACCTCAATGGTTGAGAGATAGAAGCGAAATTTTGTATACATTTCAAACAAAATTCTGCGAGTCCAAGAATTGAGCGTACATGATCCTTGTTAGTGGGTTTAGCTACCTCTATTATACTTTTAGCTAACTCCAGTTTAGGAATAACACCCTCTCCCGAGATTGTATGTCCAAGATATGTTACTGAAGTAACTCTAAACTTTAATTTTTCTTTTTTTATAACCAAACCTGCAGGTTGCAACCTTTCCATCACTTGCCATAAAATACCATCATGTTCTTTAAAGTCCTTACCAGAGACCGAAATATCATCTTGGAGAAATAGAACTTTGTCTAAACCATGCAATACTTGCTTCATTACCCTCTGAAAGCATGCCGCAGCGGCAGTAAGTCCAAAAGGCATCCTTTTAAACTGAAAAGCACCAATGGGGGTGACAAATTAAGTTAAATGTTTAGATTCTGGATGCAACATGACCTGGTGAAAAGCGGAAGACAAATCCATAACACTAAAAATGTTTGCATCTTTAATGAGAGTAAGTGTTTCATTGATGTTCGGTAAAGGTTGTCTATCCACCCAAATGAATTTATTTAGTCCTTTCAAATCTGCACACAACCGTATCTCTTTTCCACAATCCTTAGGTGCTAAAACCACCAGAGCCAACCACTCAGAGCTCTCGATATCTTCAATTACTCCCTTGTCCATGAGTTTCTCAATCTCACGTCTTAGTCGTTCCATCATCATGTTCAGAACTTTCCTCACTTTAGCTACAAAAGATACTGCACCTTGTTTTATAATAAACCGATGTGCAAAGTTCCTTAATAGCCCAAGATTAATACTAAAAACTGTTGGAAATTCTTTGGGAATGTCTAAAGGGAATTCATTGTTACTCAACAACAACACTTTCTGTGAACTGTTAGGATTAAGAGTTATTCCCATATCCCTCTGGTGTCTCCAACCAAGGAGATTATCTCCCCTCTTGACTATGTAAACTTTACCAGCAGTCTTACAATCTGAAAATTTGATTTTCTTTGCGCAATAACCTAAAACCTCATTCTTTACACCACCGTAACCTACTGGATTGATGTCTGATGGTAACAATTCATTATTCTCACACCCAAATGTAGTTTCCTAATTCTTATCACCAATCATTGTGTAGGGTGATCCGGAATCTGCTAAAACTAATATTTTCTCCCCTCCAACAAGGATCTCGCATTCAGGTATGTCAATGGGATCTACATCCACACACCCATCTTCACGTATACTCTCGTTTCATCCTCCAATTGAATCACAGTTTGTTGCTTGAATGCTCAACAAACTTGAGCATAGTGGCCCTTCTTGCCACAATTCTTAGAAAATGCAAATCTCGGAAAACACGCAGGACTATTTGTCCAGTGACCTTCACTACCACACCTGAAACATTTTGGATTTGCAGGTTTGTTGTAAGTGGAACTGTATTTTTTTTTCAATCTTTTTTCTGTGTCCTTGTTTAATGAAGTTGAAGCTTTCTCATTCCCTTTGTCTTGCTGTTTTTCAATTTTATTAATAGATTCTTCAGTAGATCAATGTTCTTTACCTGGAGTATCTTTATTCTTTTCATCACTCATTTCACGCACCCATATACTCGTGTTCTCCATCCCTTCAATGATAGCAACAGCATCCTTTAGGCTAGGATTTTTACTTAACAATTTTTCCTGCACTTTGACATGTTGTAAGGGAAGCTACGTAACTGGAAATTATTTCGCATTTCCCATGGACCCTTGTAAAGAATTTGTGCCTCTCTAAAACCACATTAATGTGTTTTTCAAAATGTCTTTCCAACATTAACACTGACATATCATAAACATTACAAGGTTCCCCGGCATCATTAGCAATATCAATTTCGAATAAACTTTCATAAATACACCTTCCTTCAGTACCCAAATTGTGTAAAAGAATTGCTTGTTTACGAATAGACGAGAATTTCCCACCTCCAATGGCTATGAGGTAAGAATCAAAAATTACTTTCCATCTTTTCCACGGTAAACCAGGCTCACCTTTCTCAGACGGTATATGGGGAGGTTCAGATGAAGTTGCCATATTACAAAAGAATGTTGATCCTGTGAAAGATAATGACATTGAGAACCCAAATGTTCATAACATACACAGAATAATGAAGGAATAAAAATGGATTTGTCTAATAATGCTCAAAATTGTATGTTCCAAGATCAAAACACATAAATGCAATGTTGTAATAATATATGTAAAAATAGTAACAAACGTTACTTGGTAATCTAGTGTCCAAACCTTACTTAGTAGTCCAGTGTCCGCTAATAGTGTGCGAATCACTGTGAATGTATGTTTAAAGTAAAACTCAGCATCCGCAAATAGTGTGCGAATCACTGAAACTGCCCCCAAGTAAAACCCAGCATCCGCAAATAGTGTGCGAATCACTGAAAATGACCTTCAATACACTGTTGTTGATAACAAAGTGTGTGCATCACTGCGTGCACACCTTTGATATAGTCTCCATTTACTGTTAGGTATAATAATTTCAAGTTATTCAGTGGAGTGAATTAATTGAAATTGAAATTGTCGCAGTCACGAATGAGGTGTGGAGAATATTTTTCCTTGATGCCTTCTCAGAGTATCGACGATAAATTCAGTATGGATGGGTCAAAGACTTTTTTTATTTTTATTTTAAATTGTTGCGCCTTGAAATATAAGCTCATAACAACAATGGGCATGACTCTAATAAGTAAGGCTGAGCCCATATGAGAAAAAACAACCAGAAGTGCCAATACTGATCTCTGTTTAAGTCCTTTTAGTGGACACATACAATCAGTCAAAATGTGTCCAGATAAATCAATTATCTTTATTTGATTGAAAACACAAAGTTCAAAACATTTATTACAAACAACTTCACACTGTCTTCTTTGAAAAAAATTACACCACCTGAAAAGACAAATACTACTCTAAATACAATAGGAATAATATTAAAAAACATTCACCACCAAATTCATTCAAACTTACACATCACATATCCAAATACACTTACTCAACATCCAAACTAATACATACAAACAACAGCCCCAGCACTAAAAGTTCGATTGGAATTTAGGCTAAACTCAGGGGCCTGTGATCAAACAATGGAAGGAATCAATATTCAAACTTGGTTATGCACTATACCATGAGCAATAATTCAAAAAAGTTAATTATACAAAGCATAACCAGGTCATATGTTTACATAAAGCATTTGTTTGCCAAAAAAAAGAAGAAAGAGGGTCGACGCGTTTCGAACCCCTTGTGTTCGTGGGGTTCTCCTCAGGACCACAAAAAGGAACTATTTAGATGAACTGCTAATGGTCAACTAGAGGTTTTTTCAGGAAAAATGAAAGGAAAAACAGCAAGAAATACTGGTGGTGATACGGTCCAGGTGGCTGCTCTCGCGTGTTCCGTGAGTTCGAAATGCTTCAATCCTCTTCTTTTTTGGCAAGCAAATGCTTTATGTAAACATATGGACTGGTTATGCTTTGTATAATTAACTTTTTTGAATTATTGCTCATGGTGTAGTGCATAACCAAGTTTGAATATTGATTCCTGGCATTGTTTGATAACAGGCCCCTGAGTTTAGCCTAAATTCCAATCGAACTTTTAGTGCTGGGCTGTTGTTTGTATGTATTAGTGTGGATGTTGAGTAAGTGTATTTGGCCGGTGTGTTTGGGGTGGGGCTCTGCGCAGGTGAACAGCCGCACGGACTCCTGGTCCTCGAAGTCCCGTGCGATACTGCCAAAGTGCCCTCGCAGGTGTTGGCGGCCTATTGCTGCCCTCAGTGTCACTCCCCACAAGGAAAAGGGCAGCTCTGCTCACGGTGACTTCTAGCAGCGAAGCGGGACCCACGCCAGCGAGTCCGGCGAGGGGTTATGAGGGGTTATGAGGGCCGATGTGTTTGGGGTGGAGCTCTGCTCAGGTAAACAGCCGCACGGACTCCTGGTCCTCGGAGTCCAGTGCTATACTGCCAAAGTGCCCCGGAGGTGTTGGCGGCTGTTAAATGTAACAGTCAGAGACAAACGTAGGTCCAATCTTGTATTTATTCCAGGTTACAATTGCCAGGTAATGCACCCACAACCAGAGCCGTCCAGTCGGGAGGAAGCCAACGTCCAAAGTGACGTTCGAGGAATCCTCACAACTGAAGGTCTGAATTCCAGAACCACTGTAGAGATCTCTCGTGCTTGCAAGCACGAGAGAACAAAAGAGGAACAGAGTAATCACAAGCATATAACATCTTCAAACATACAAAAGCAAACATGAGCAATAGCAAAGAGTAAACAAGAGCATTTGCAAAGTTATGTAGAATTATTCTAAAACATAGTCTCTCAATCTGCAGGATAACTGCTTTAGACGAAAAGCCCTTTTTGTTGCCACCTCAGAAGTTTCCTGTGCAAACAAATCGTGTGGTAAGGGTAACTCTGCAGGGACAGAGGACTGTGGCAAGGCAGAAGTGGAAGGAAGAGAATCTGGAGGGAAAAGGGAATGAGCGGGAGCAGTAGCCTCAGTGGACATAGAGGTTTCAGCAACTGGATTGGAGGAGGATCCAGCAACTGGATTGGAAGTGGATGGTTGAGCGTAAAAGAAATCAAACTAATCACAATGCTCAGAATCTGAAGTGGCATGTTCCTTGATGACATGGGCTTGAAGTGGAGAAATCTTAACAAGAGCTCGCTTGTTCCACCACCCACTGTCATCAAGAAGGGATGAGGTTTTACTAACTTGTGTGACCAAATTTAGAGAAGAAAATTTAGACCTCCCTTTGGAAACTCTTTTGGGATTTTTGATAAGAACCAAATCACCTTTTTGTAAAGGCTGATCAACAGAATGTTTACCTTCATCAAAACGTGATTTCATTGACAATTGTTTAGCACTCACATCATCTTGAACAGAAAAAGAAGAATCGGACAAGTCACAATCTTTATGCAACCAACTAGGATTGAGAACAGAATGAACTCTTCTTTTTCAAAGTAAGCTAAAAGGTGAGACCCCAGTAGTAGAATGTGGGGAGGTATTGTAGGCCCACACTTTGTCATGAACGAAAGGCAAGGGATCAAGCCTAGAAGAAATAGCAGTCTGGACACCCTCCTTAATGATACGATTACACCTCTCTACTAGACCATTTGAGGAGGGTGGGCACAAGGCAACTTTGTAGTGAGAGATATCGTGACACTTGAGAAAAGAGCACATTTTTTGTGAGACAAAATGGGTTCCATTGTCAGTAATGATGGTCTTGGAAAAGCCCTCAACATCAAAAACAGACTGTAAGAATTTAATAGCATTGTCAGTAGAAGCAGAATTGCAAAAGGAATAATAGAGCCATTTGGAGTGGTAATCAACAAGAAGGATAAGAAACTTGTGCTCAGAAGGTAAAACATCATATGGACCAGAAAAGTCCAAAGCTATTTTGTCCCATGGACCAGCCGGTAAAGGAACGGGACATAAAGGTGTAGAAAGAGTTTTCCAATGTTTATCAGAGAGGATGCAGTGAGTGCAATTATCGATCATCTTCCTAATATGAGAGTCCATGGAAGGCCACCAGTAGAATTGTTTGATGCGTTGACAAGTTTTAACAATACCAAGGTGACCTTGATGGGCAGAACATATTGTATATAAATGTATATAAAACCCCCCCTGTTTTTGTATTCCCATGCACAAAACGAAAAATGACTAAAAACTAAAATAGTCTTCAGAAAAAATTAAAAGCAAAGTTGCAATTATAAAGCAAGTGTCCATGCTATTCTTCATGTATGCTTTTTCTATTCATTTTGTTTTGAAAAATTAGCTTCTCAGCACTGGCAAGTGTGTTGTTTCTTCACTCTGCTAAATGCAGCATGACATGTAAGGTGGTGAGAAGGAGGATCCTTGATGAAAATGTATGAACCAGCCCGAATGTTTAATGCTTTAACCATATTCACATTTTATTCTAAAGAGGTAGAACATGCTGTGATGCAATTTGTTAGAGGGATATGAAAATTGTATGTTTTGATGGAAAAGACTAGGGCTTGTTAACCCCTTCGCTGCGGGGGTTCTTTTTCCGCTATACTGGGGGGCGAGGGGGCGCGCACGGCGCCCGCATGCTCATGACGAGCTGAGCTCGTCATGAGGCACCGCACTCCTGGGCTCATGACGAGCTCAGCTCGTCATGACCACACCTGTTCCCGTGGAACGCTCAGCACAGCAGGGGAATTATCCCCGCATGCGAGCGTTCCACGGCTCATGACGAGCTGAGCTCGTCATGAGTACTGGAGAGCCATGGCTCATGACGAGCTCAGCTCGTCATGAGCATGGACGGAGTTAACAGTAGCAGTTAGGCCAACCATTGGTAGGGTTTTCTGAAATAAATGAACATAAAGGCCCTTATTATGAGTTTAGCGGTCCTCCTGTCGGCCCGCCACCGCGGTGCCGACAGGAGAACCCCCTGTTGAGAGCCCACCCACCGGATACCAACTGTAATCCATAGCGGGAAGTGCTGCAGCAGCCTAATGGCGGCCGCTGCATAAGGCTCTTGGGTGAGCCTTAACTGCAGATGCTGTTGTGACAGCACCAGCAGCACGTTTCTGAATGGTGTTGCATGTATGCCACACCGAGCGGGAACTGGGATGCAATTCTAGGGGGGCACAACATGGACTTCCCTGCATTTTCCCCCAGGAGCGACAGGGGACCCTGTTAGGGCCCTCTTAGTTGCCTCTTCAACACTCTTTCATGGCAGGCTCACCACCATGAAAGGGGCGGTGGGCAGGCAACTCATAATATGCACGGAGGGGCCGCAGCGTTACTGTTAGCATATTGATGCCTCCTACCTCTGTGTGACCACTGCGGATCCTGGATCCTTAGCAGATGCAGTGATCTGACCATCACACTCTGAATACTGAATGTTGCATCACCACCGTGATTACGGCTGTTCTGTGGGCTGCCGTATTCAGAATAAGGCCCCAAGTATATTCTGATGATTGGTGGAGAAGGGTTTCTTCTTCTTCAGGAGGCGAGACAAATGAACACACAAGGTAATCAGTGACTAGTTAAAACATTTGGTTCAAATACATTTCTAGTTCTGATCAAATGCTTTGGAAAATCCTAGTGCACAATTTATTAAGGGTTTGCACCGGAAAAAGTGGCAAAACTCTTATTTTCTTGCCAGCTCAAAAGATTTTCTTCACAGTAAAGGAGCCCTTGTCTCTGCACAAATAGCACTTTATGCTACTTTGTGCCACTTTGTGTCAATGATGCATCACTTAAGTGTAACTTATGTGGATCAGCGCAAGCAACCACAGTATTTGATGCAAAGTCAGATCTGCTAAGATAGCTACACCAGACTTTGTGCAAAAAAAAATTCCTCCTTGAAGCAGATGCTAACACGGAGAAATGTAATGTATTTAAACATTCTGCACAATGCATGTGTGTTGCACAGTGCAGCACACATTCAATGTGAGGAATATAAAAAAAAAAGTCTAGGCATTGGATTTTGTATTGGAACTGTATACTTCCAGTACAAATCATGTGCTAGACTTCATGCACACAACTTTGCACAGTGGTACAAAGGTTGTATGTGACTCTAGCAGACTGTTTCTGCGCCAACACTGGGGATGGCTGCACTTTCTCGCCCTTGAACTGGAATGTGATATTCTAAAAATAATATATTTCTTTAGTGAGAAAATAGTGAGGAATAAGTTAGGTTTAGAAAAAGGTAAACACCAGTATTATTGTTAAGGTAAGTAGTAGGTTGAGAGACAGGTTTTGGGCTCACATAAAGATTAGGGTGAGGATGAGCATCAGAACTGGAGCTAAGATTATGGTTAAAGTATAATTTAACATGAGAAATAATGGTACAGTTAAGGTGAGGGATAGCATTAATGGCTGTGGTTAATAGTAAGAATAGAGTTAGTCTAACATTGTTACTGTTAAGATTAGGGTTTAGGTTGATGGTGAAGCTAATTAGAGGAAAAAAGTGTATCTAAAGACACGGTCTAACTAACTGATTCGAACTAATGCCCATTTAAATAAAAATTGATAATTTTGAATAATTTGCAGCCATACATCTGATAATAAATGAAGGCATTTTTCACCAATTCATTTTTTAAAAAAAATGTTTATTGACATTTTACAACAGTTTTACCCCCCCACCCCGCGCCAGACCAAAAAAAAAATTATCATTTCTCATTTACAGATGGTACATATTGCATGAATATCATTTCTTACAAAATATGGAATAGAATAACAGAATCAACAAAGCAATCCTGATTAGAACTACTAACTAAAACATTAAGTATTTAAAGTAGAAGGGAAAGACGAGATACCTTAACATTCACTTCTTCAGGACCTGCTACCTTGTATTGCCCCCTTAAACATTTAACATCCTATCTTTCCAGTCGGCAATCGGCTTCCACAACTGTAACCCAAATACTTTCCCTTTTTTCCCCTTTCTAGCGTAGATAGCCCTCTCAAGGTTGTGCATATGCAATAGCCTGGCCAGCCACTGATGAAAAGAGGGAGCCATTTTGTCTTTCCATACAGCTGCAATGCAAAGACGTAGTACGGCCATTGCCACAAATATGAAACCACCTGCAGTATGTTGTTGTGTATTAGAATCCTCGAGGCCTAGTATTATTACATCAGGTGTCAATTTCACTTTGAGGGCCAATGATTTATCACAGAACATTTCTATACTATTTATGAGTGGTGCGAGGATTGGGCACCCTGCGAACATATGAATTATGTCCGCATCCGAGCTGTCACATCGCGGGCACCTCACCCCCTGTGTTCCTCCCCACTGAGCATTCCTAGCTGGGGTATAGTAAAGTCTATACAGAGTTTTGTAATGTTGTGCTTGTAGTGATGCCAGACATAATATCTCATGCCCCAAGGTTAGTGATTTTGTAAATATCCCCTCTGATATTCCTAATGCCTCCATCCATTTAGTCTCATACTTCCCTAAATCGTCCCCTCTATGTTCCATCAATGCTGCGTACAGCCGTTTAATTTTACTTGGCCGCTCTGCTTCAATCATCTGTAATATTGGGTTCTCCTTGAATCCCGCCTGACCACCACGTTTATTGCCTAAGAAACTTCTTACCTGTAAGTACTTAAAAAAAGTCCTATTACTAACCCCGAAGTCCTGTTGAAGCTCCGTAAATTGACGTACCCCTGATTCCCCCATTAAGTCTCCCATGTTTCCAATACCTTGTCTGACCCATTCTTTAAAGATTACATCAGAGAAAATTTCCAAAGGTAATGTTGAATCCCCTGCTAGTCTTGTATGTCCATGAAATCTCCCCAAACCAAAACTTTTCTTAAATGCCTTCCAGATTTTAACGGCGGCTTCCAATGTCTTAAACCTAGTTCGCTTGAAATAGCTTGGCTCCGTATATCTTAGGAAAGCATTATTGGTTTCATCTCCCAAAATTAAGCCATACACTTCTAAAGACCCTGTATGTAAATCCTCCTCTCCTTCGTTCCCTCCCAGTAAACAGGTCATTTGCTACAAAGCCACTGCCCAATAATACATCCTGAGGTCTGGTAGAGTCCATCCTCCCTTGTCATATGGTAGTGACATGTATTTCAGTGCCCTTCTCGTCTTCCCTTGCGCCCATACGAAGCGATTTACCATATTTTCTAATTTCTTAAACCAGATTAGATTAAAAAGCAGCGGAATTGTTCTAAACAAATATAGCACTTTGGGCAGCAAGTTCATTTTCACATAATTGACCCTTCCGACAAGTGACATGTGCAGATTGTGTATCCTATCCAGGTCTTTTTAAGAGAAATAGAATCAGAGGCAGAGCAGTTTGGGCGAATAGCGGGATATGCATTGAACAAAAATAAGACACAAATTATTAAGAACACACATACAGATTGTACTGACATACGGGTGGTTAACGAAGGGAAATATTTGGGTATTACAATTATAGCAGATTTAGGAAAATTGGTTGAAATCAATACCATTCCTATTCTTACACATTTCTCACCAATTCAATCTACCAATTTACTTAGAACCAAGAGACAGGCAAGCATCAAGAAAAGTAGTATGTTAGACATAACATTCTTTGCGCGGTATTCACCCAAACTTTTTGCCTTCACTCATGTTTTTCTGGATTCATTTTCTTGGCTTTAGAACTTTGTGAACTATACCACTGCTAACCAATATTAAAGTGCGTGTGTTCTCTCATTCAAACACAGAGAAATTAACATACACTCTATTGGCACATTTAATTTTTCTTTGTAAGTCCCTGGTAGTTGGTACTGCATGTATCCAGGCCCTGTAAATTAATTGCTACTAGTAGGCATGCAGTACTCTCTGTGCCATCCGCTAAAGTGTCCTTTTAAAACATGTTTCAGGCCTTCCACTATAGGGTAGTTTTAAACTGTCAATTTGACCGGTCAAACTAAATATTTTGGGTGGCCAAGATGGCCATCTGAACGGTCGGATAGCCCAGAGGCTCCTCGTCCTTGGCCACTGTAATTGGCCAAAAACACACTAAGGCACTGGGGTGATCCAGTAGCCTGGAGGGTAAGAGAGGGATTACCGGAGTATGTCCTCCCAAAGAGTTCTAGCACGCAAAAAATACTCCAGTGGACCACGTGGTCAGTTGAGTAATTATTAAAAACTGTACCTGTGATCTGAAGAGAAAGGGTAGGGGCGATAGGACTAGAGGTACTATAAGGTTGTGATAAGCACAACCACATATGTGGGGGAAAAAAACTATTTTATTTATATTACCCTCACACACCCTAGTGGTGTCATGCTTCATCATCGGGTCACCCCGACCCCTACAAGTCGGGGTGGGCTCGACCACAGTGTTGGGAAGCTCTTCTCATATTTTCAATGAGGGGGCTTTATGTAAGATAAAATCACCCAGATAGATCCCCGGTATCCCTTTATTTTGGGGTCTATCCGAGAAGTTAAAAATACTGTATTACAATTATTTATACAATTGGGTCATTTCAGGATATTATGGTCCTGAGACCCTAGTGCCAATGTAATTGGCCACCAGCTTTTGCAACATCCCAGGCTGTGCAGCCTTGCCAGCGGCAGCACTGAGGGCACAAGCGACCGCCACATTTCCCTGGTGGGCACCAAATTGACTTTCAGACAGCGGCAAAAATGGTGCCCGGGCCGGAGACCCAGCACAACGGTGGATCTTGCTGCATAGCTTTGGTGCTGTGGCAGCAATAGAGGTGCGGCGATCGAGCGAAGCAGCAGACTAACGTGTGAGTGCTCCCCCGTTACAGCGGTGCCAATCACAGGTGCAGCGGGATATGGCGCCATTGCATAATGGATGCCCATGCCTGGGCGCAGCACAATTTGAGAGCACAGCTTCACGGCCTGTTCGGCGAGAGCCCAGAACTCCCACAAGCTACGGAGACGCAGCGCTGGGGGCCCTTGCAGAGGAAGCGTGACAGGAGCAGCTTCAGGCCCAGGGAACCCTATGCCCCAAGAGACCCGCCGCTCCTGCGGCCCTCCCAGCCTCGCGGTCCCCGTAGCGGTGGGGCCCGAAAGTCCTGCCCACAAGAGAGCGGCCAGCGAGGGTGGAGAGCCTGCATTGCTGCTGAGTGTGGCCTTGGCGCTCGAAGCCTGGTGAGAGTGCACAATGGGCAGGCTTGCCTTGGCCTTCCTCGGAGGGACCTCGCAGGGGCCCACACTCAGCGGCTCTGATCAGGACAGCGACAGGGGGCAGCACTCGACGCAGGGACCCAGATGCTGCCAGTGAGACTACACCCATATTTGCCAAGAGGGAACACAGAGGGGCTGGGGTGAGAAGGGCCTGAGGCCGCAATTGGACAGGTGCCGGTGTGGGAGTGCCTAGGGACGGCTCACCAGCCTTGGGGTGACACTCCTGCCTATGCAGGGGATGGCAACATGGGCGGCCCTGGGGGTCAACTTCTTCAGCGCTCACCTGGTACCAGCGGAAGAAGCATTGGAGTGGAGGCCGAGAGTCACGGCCCCGTGTGATTGGGCAAGGTGGAGGTGCCCCAGTGGGTCAATATGGTTTGCAGCTCTGCCCCTAGTGCTATTCCCATTTGTCAACTCCTCATACTCTTAATGGGATTTGGGAGCCCCAGGACAACGTACACCGGGAGCCTTGGGATCTGTGTGTTGAAGAGCTCGTCTACAGTGTAGAGGATCTTGGTCCAGTAGGAGGAGAGCAGTGGGCAAACCCACAGGATGTGCAGTAGCGTTCCCTCACCACCACAGCCCCTCCAAGAAACAGAACTCCGCTGGGGTTGCCCTGTGAAAGCACACTGGAGAAAATAGGTAGCGATTTTCATGGCAGATTCTATGCTGGCTAATTTTCAGGCTGTGTGCTTCGCCCTGTAGTAGATCCCATTCCAATCCTTCAGTGTGAGTTTGCCCCCCAGCTTCCCCTCCCACCTTTTTACTGCTCAACATGTCCTGGGGGTGTGTGCTGTGTCTGAGCATGTCGTATATGTTGGAGACCAGGCCCTTGTCTATGGTCTTGGAGATGGTGATCAGCCATTTTGCGAACTTGGTCAGTCGGCGACCCCCATCATCCCTAATTTCTGACTGGAGTACTCAATGTCATATCTGCAGGTAGCGGAATCCATCCGTTTCAGGAATCCCGTATTCCTGTATCAGCTGAGTGAAGGAGATGATCCCGGATATGTCAAAGAGATTGTCCCACTGAACGACATGAAGTGTCACGCCACGCCATGTACGTTTAGTCTGACCAGCCAGGCGTGAAATTGCAGTTCCCGAACAGTGGAGTCAGGGGAGTGGGAAATGTAGTGAGCTTTCTGGAGACTACCACCCGGTCCCTTACCAACATCATTGATTTGGTGAAAGGAGATTGCATTTGGCTAGGTGGTCGTAGAGTTTTTTTTAAAAAGGGAACCTTCCAAAGAGGTACTCCCACAAGCCCTGAAAGAGCCACCTCTTTTCCGACTCTGGTCGGGCCCATTCCACCAGATACCGCAGCTGGGCTGCCTTATAATAAACCGAGGAGATCCGGTATCCCCAGCACCCCCCTGCTCAGGCCGCTGATATCCCAGTGCTTTGCTAATACGGGGTCTCGCTCCCGCCCAAATAAACCAATTGATGTCGCGTTGCAACAAGGTTATCGCCCCAGGGGGTGGGAGGGCTGGGAGAGTCTGAGAGAGGGTTCAGATCAAAAATAAGTGATTTTCCAACATTGACACGGAAGCCCGACACTCCACAAAATGCCTCCAGCTCCTCCATAAATGCCGGGTGAGAAACTCTAGGCTCTACCAACGCCGCTAACACATTGTCCGCATATAGACTAATTGGGTGAGTATCACCCCCAAATGGTATGCCCTGGATGGCGCGGTTGTCTCGGACTCTCTGCACAAGGGGCTCGATGTATAGGGTGTAAAGTAGAGGGGACAGCAGACACCCCTGCTGTGATCCCCTCTGGATCGTGAAGGGTTGCGAGGATAAGCTGATCCCCCTGATGTGAGCTTTAGGGCCCTTGTAACAGCACCCCACACAATTCCTGAATTTCTCCCCAGGCTGACTTTAGCTACTGTGTGCCCCAGAAATCGCCAGTCTATGTGGTCAAACGCTTTTTTGGCATCTATCATCAGTAAGATCGCATCTAGTTGCATCTGGTGGGCTTTGTCAATGAGATGCAATATTCGCTTAGTGTTGGCCCCGCATTGGCGGAATTAGATAAATCCAGCCTGATGTGGTTCTATCAGGCTGAGCATGCAAGTGAATATCTTAAACTCGACGCTGAGGAGCGATATTGGGCGGTAAGAGCCGCATTGCTGCTTATCCTCGCCCGGCTTCGGCAGAACCACTATGGCCGCCCCCAGCATTGTGTTGGGGATCGGGGCCTCTCTTCCAAAAGAGTTGAACAGTTGCATCAGGAGCAGAGCTTGGATGTGGCAGAAATTCTTATAGTATAGAGCCGGAAACCCGGCAGGGCATGGGGACTTAAGCAGCAAAAGATGGAAGATCGCTGTGACGACTTCCTCGATCCGAATGGGGGCATGCAGTTTCACCACCTGATCTGGTGTGAGTGTGGACATTTCGACGGAGTTAAGGAAATCTAGGGACACCTGATCTGCGGAAGTATCAGCAGTGTACAGATTCTGATAAAAATCTCGGAAGGCCCGAGCGATGTCTTGATCTCCCGTTATCTCCTCCCGTCTGTTGCCACCCAGTGAGGGCACTAGAGTCCGCTGTCTCTGGGTCCGAAGCCTAGCAGCTAGAAGACGGCCTGTGTGTTCTCCCCCGACATAGAAGAAGTGTTTCAGTCTGACCGCCACATACTCCACCCTATCTAGGTCCAGGCCAGCCAGTTGTGCCCTGGCGGCCTTCAGTTGTCTCCACACTTGGGGTGCGCCAGTCCTACTGTGGACCCTTTCTAGCTCCCGCACCTGGGTGGATTGCTGCGAGCGAAGTTCTTTGCGCTCTTTGTTACCTGCCACAGCTACGGCTATCAACTCGCCACAAACCACCATTTTCAATGCCTCCCAAAGAGTCCTGGGGGTTATATCCGGCTTGTCATTGAGGGCTAAGTAGTCCTGAATACATTTAGTAAGTTGTTGCTCCACTGCCTGTTTGTGTAGCATCATTTCTCCAAGCAGCCACTGGCCAGTCTGACGGGTGCCCAGTGTGAACAACATGGTCACCACCACTGTCTCGTGCTCTGTTAGCGCGGCAGGTTCGATGCTCACTGACCCTACTTCCTCAAAATGGAGCGCATTTCTGCCATTCTGACTAACTCTACTACCTCTTTCCAGAAAGTTTGAGCCCCCTTCTTGAAATTGCTTTTGTCTGAATTCCTGGAGATCACTCATCCCAAATACCTACGAGTGTTACGACTCTTGGTTCTGTGGAGTCCTCCCCAGCCCTCACAAACCACCTAACGACACCGCAGCACCTGCCACATGGCGTCCCTTCAAGGGCGCAGAAACTACCAGACTGGGTGGGCGGTGGAAGTTATTGTTTTTGGTACTCTACAGAGTATGCTTTTTTGGGATGCAGCTTCCGTATGGGGGAGTAACAGCACATTGTTTTATATGCATTATACTTCCGACAGACTCTGCCAAGTTGCGATTACACCCCCAGACTGCCCAGATTCTCACAATGTCTATTCAAATGTACCTCCGAATGTTGTGATTTTCTTGAAAATTTCAATAAATACATTTAAACATAAAATAAATATTTTGCGTGGCCTAAACCTTTTTAGGTCGTGCATTCGTGACCTCTATCCCGACAGACCACGCACGGAACCTAGGCGTCATCCTAGATTCTTCACTCTCAATGAACAAACAAGTCAGCGCCGTATCCTCCTCCTGCTTTAACATTCTTCGCATGCTCAGAAAAACATTTCGCTGGATCCCCTCCGAAACAAGGAAAACAGTCACCCATGCTCTGGTCACGAGCCGACTGGACTACGGAAACACCCTCTACGCAGGCACCACCGCTAAACTCCAGAAGAAACTCCAACGAATCCAAAACGCATCAGCCAGGCTCATATTAGACATCCCACGCAACGAACACATCTCTGGTCACCTTAGAGACCTCCACTGGCTACCCGTCAATAAGAGGATCACTTTCCGACTGCTTACCCACGCACACAAATCACTCTACGACATCGGACCAGATTGCCTCAACTCTCGGCTGTCCTTCTACACCCCCGCCCGCCAACTTCGCTCTTCCAGCCAAGCCTTCGCCACTGTACCTCGCATCAACAAGACCACCATGGGAGGCAGATCCTTTTCATACCTGGCTGCCAAAACATGGAACTCACTCCCCGCTTACCTTTCGCCTCACCCAGAATCACCTAGCGTTCAGAAAGCAGCTTAAAACGTGGATATTTGACAAATAATCCTCCTCCCCTTTCCTAAGCGCCTTGAAACCCTCTGGGTATGTAGTGCGCTATACAAATTTCATGACTTGACTTGACTTGACTTTAGCATGCATACTTTAGTATATACTTATTTATAAGTGTATGTACTTTGTGGGCACTGGAGATCAGCCCTAGGACTTGTCTGCTTGCGCTTAAGGACTTTTACTGACCAGCAGAGGTTAGTAAAATCCCAGAATTGCTTTCTGTTGAGGGATTTAATTATTTTTATTTTTCTGGCAACTGCCTCTACTTAACTTTCTTGATAGAAAACGACCAGCAGAGGTCAGTACAATACTAGAATCACTTTAGCCTTCTCTAAATTCCAATCCGTAGACATTGACCTCCACAAGCACATGAAGACAATATTTTTTTTTCAGATCTTGTATTTTCAGTGATATGACCACCGAAGGCCCTGCTTTTATATTAAAAACAGAGCGTTGCACTATACCATTTCTTGTTGAATGACAATATTTCTCTCCATGTGTTCCTATACCTGGCATGTCACCCAGTTTGGTGCTTATTTTCCCTTTATGTGAAAGAATAGTAGATGTTTCAGCACCCAGGCTAATGTGCTGCATAACTAAATACATATAAGGTCCCAAAGGCAAGACTGATTGCATTGCAAATGCTTGTTAATACATATCTGCCACCTCTATGGTAGGCCCTAAAAGTTATTAGGGCTGGGTGCATTGTATTTAAAAATAGGTCAGGTATACTTACGTTTTGCGTGTCCCGTTAGTAAGGCTAATGTCTCCAATTCACTAACAATGTTTTTGAGTGGTGATCTTCTTTCTCCAGTGCTGGTTCATGCCCCAGCGTCATTGATGTATTGGAGTGTGGAGTTGTGTGTATTCAATCTGAGTCAGTTGGATGTAGGCTGGCTGGAAGGAAACCACGCAACTGACAGGCTATGAGTAATCTTACTTCTGAGATCATCGCTGTGTCCACAGAAGTTCTTCACTACATTCGGCAATGAGGATGGGATATTTTTATGCGATGATCCAGCCATAGCTTGTTGAGTGGCAAGGACCCGTGCTGTGCGGTTGCATCGTGAAGGAAGTCGGGAGTTGGAGGGGCCATCTTGAGCATTGGTTTTATGCCCACAGCTAGATTCGACCTCGGATATTGTCTTCATGTCCTGCATCTCTGGTGTTGAAACTCAACAGGTCTTCGTCATTGGGAGTGGCAGATAGCAACTTGCTCTGACTTGCCTTCACATTTTGTTTGTATGGCTTTACAAATGTTCGGTATCCTGGCAATGAGCGTCATGTCTCTATACAGAAGTGCTGCAGCTGAAGGTACGTGGCTCTGGTCTAGGAGGAACTGCTACAATTCGAGGAGTCACGACCAGTGCAGATGGCGTACTTGGAGTACGGGTGCTTAGTGACTAGCGCAAGGAGCAGTAACACTTAGGAGGACAATTTGTATTGTAGGGCGTCTCCAAGTTGTTGTTTTACACAGCGTTAAAGCATGGTGTTAAGAAATTGGTACACTGCTTGTCAATATGGGTTACAGGCAAACCATTCGAGGTACGTTGGGTAATATTTTATCCACTTTGCCTGCCCGCATTCTATAAGTCTGAGAACTTAATAGATACTCTCTGAAAATTTGGACATTATGTCAAAAGTTGGTGTAAGGAGCTCTTGTTTTGCACACACCTTTGGAATACCCAGGGACTTTCTTTGGCACAGAAATGCCTTATTAATATTTTTTGTTTCACATATACGTTGTAAACATGGCAACCAGCTCTATTATGACGTCTCCGGTGTTTTTGGCACATCCAGGCTCACCTCCTATTCCTTGGGAAGACTAGATAGAAATATTCGAGAACTATTTACTACCACTTGACGGCCAAGCATTTAGTGCTGGCAGAAAGAAGGCACTATTACTAAGTGTATTGGGTAGTCAGGGCCAACACATTTTTAAATATCTTTCAATAGTTTTGGATGCAGACAATCAACCTAGTAAAGATGTGTTTAAGGAAGCTAAGTTACGATTAACATGTAGATTTGCAAAGGAGACTAATATAGTTATGCTGAGATATGCATTTTATACACATCATCAGAAGGCAAATGAGTCAATTGATATATTTGTGTCAAGGTTACGTGTCATTTATCAAGTGTCAGTTTGGGAAGATGATGGATGAGCTGATTAGGAACCAACTTATAGTGCAGTGTAAAAGCAAAAAAAATCCAGGAAAGACTTTGGCCGGTGAAAACCCCTTCTTTGAAAGATGCCATTCAGATCATGACGGTGGTGGAGGAATATGATTTTTGTATGTGTGAAATGGGAAAAAGGGATGCCGCCAAATGGGGTGGGGTCTCGTCTGTACACAAAGAAGAAGAAGAGGAACACAAATGTGTGGGAGTGGTGAACAAATATGTTAAAAGTGGAAAAAAATCAGAAGAAAGTGGTGCTTCAAAATGTTGAAGGTTAAATCTGTATAGATGACAAGGTGTAGCCAAGTGGTATAATCATGTAGAGGTTTATTTGTAATCCATAGTTGTTCCATAGAAGATCTTAAGAAGGTAACTTAGTTGGTAAAGAGACTCCCACCAGGAGCTGCATGACTGCTGCTCAGCCCACTCTCTCCAACTGTCATTCTCCCCCACAAGCAAGCACTCTCACACATTCCAATCACACTGTCATCAGGCATTCTAACATTCTACACACACAACTCATTCATCCTTGCTGAGCAGCTGTCTGAGAGAATGTACTAAAATAAATTAGATTACAACACATCCTCTTCCCTTAGAGACAACAAACAATAATGATTGCAATAATGCACCAAAACCAAGATAATTGATGAACAAGATACATAGTGCATTATACATCTAAAGATATAGATGAAAATTTAAATGCAGCAAAAGCTAAGGGAGAACTAGCAAAGCCTAAAGTATCCCATCCTCGTCGCCAAAATGTTGAAGGTTAAATCTGGATAGATGACAAGGTGTTGCCAAGTGGTATAATCATGTAGAGGTTTATTTGAAATCCATAGTTGTTCCATAGAAGATCTTAAGAAGGCAATTTAGTTGGTAAAGGGAATCCCACCAGGAGCTGCATGACTGCTGCTCAGCCCACTCTCTCCAACTGTCATTCTCCCCAACAAGCAAGCACTCTCACACATTCCAATCACACTGTCATCAGGCATTCTAACATTCTACACACACAACTCATTCATCCTTGCTGAGCAGCTGTCTGAGAGAATGTACTAAGATAAATTAGATTACAACACAAAACAATCTCCGAAAAAATGTTTCAGGTGTGGCAGTAATTTCCATTTAGGGGACTTGAAGTCTTGTTTTGCCACTAATAGTGTTTAAAGTGCGGTTGTCGTGGCCAATATGCCCTCATGAGCAAGGTAAATTTCAAAGGAAGTGTAGCAGTTATTGAGTTGGGTGAAGCTGGGATGGAGAATGCTCAGGATCGGGTTTTGATGGAGCACGAGGAGGATTGTGTAGGTCAGAGAGTTCATCCTGTGGCTTCGTTTTTAATCATGAATAGACCTGTGTATTTGATGGCGGATTCGGGTTCCATGTTTACCATTATTCACAAATCATCATATTGGGAGAAATTGGGGCAGATAGCTCTGTCCTCTAAAGATAATCCCATGGGGCATCAGGGGGAGACCATTGACATCATAGGGTATTTTTATGCTTCCATCGTTTTTAATCAAGAGAGATGTTGGGGTGGGTGCACCAATTCGATTTGCATATAATAATAAATCCCAGAGCACCTAATCAGGTAATGATGATGGAGGAAACTAATATTGATAACATTTTGGAAGAAGGCAGAAGTGTGGTCAGAGAAAAATTGGGGCAGTTGAAGGGATATGTTCATAAGATTAAACAAAAAAAAGGGGGCGTAATGACAAAATTTAAGGTGAGACGGGTACCAGTTGCAATTAGAGGGAAGGTTAAAAGAATTCTTGATGATAAGTTGCATGATGGGATAATTAAGCCAGTAGAGGCATCTAGTTGGGCATCTCGTGTGGTCATCATAGAGAAATCAGATGAGTGTTTACGCTTTTGTGCTTTAAGTAATGTGAACAATGAGATTATTACTGACAAATTTCCTTTACCCAATATTAACCCCTTCCATGCGGCCGCGATTTTCCCCGTGTGCGGCCACCGGCCGAACACGGGCGGGCCATGACGAACCCCAGCCGTCATCAGCACACGAGCACCGTATTGCATGACGGCTGGGGTTCGTCACCAGCATGGAAGGGGTTAATGAAATGTTGTTATTGTTGAATGGAGGAAATGTCTTCTCAAAACTGGATCTAAAAAAATGCATACCATCAGATTCGCCTGCATGAGAGGTCAAAGAGTCTGAAAGCGTCTATTACAATAGAAGGTACCTTTCAATTTACCAGAATGCTGTTTGGTCTCTCATCAGTAGCAAGAATTTAAAAAATAGGATCTATTTTCAAAATGACATTTTGCATTTTGGTATAACGGAGGAGAAGGGGCATAATTTGGTATTTCAACAAGTTTTAAGGCATTTGTCAGATGCTGGTTTCACACTAAGAAAGAATAAATGCACGTTTCTAGTACAGGAGATTGAGTACTTAGGTCATATCATAACTGGAGAAGGCGTGCATTCCAAACAAAATCTCCTTTAAGATATTCAAGAGGTTCCCATTCCGTGTGACAAGGATCAGTAGAGGTCCTTTATGGGCACTGTGAAATATTATTGCAAGTTTCTTAAAACTTTTGCTGAGAAACAGTGTTTACAGTGCTTGTTGAGAAAGGGGTGTAATTTTCAGTGGGGAAAATAGCAACAAGAGGTTTTTGACATGATTAAGAAGGAGATTTGTACAGCTGGTATTCTGGTGCCATTTCATACTAAAATTCAATCAATTTTGATGGTAGACGCCAGTGCTACCAGTATTGGTGCGGTATTGTCACAAGTACATGATACAGGGGAGAAGTCTGTAGCTTTTGCGCCCAGTTCTTTAACTGAAACAGGACATCATTATTCAGTTAATGAGCGAGAGGCATTGGAGCCAGCTTGGTCAGGGGAGTATTTTCATACGTATCTGTGGGGGTTGGGGGTTTGTGCTCTGCACAGACCACAAGCCTCTGGTAAGAGTGTTACTCCTTGGCGGTGCAGGAAAGGGTTCAGCAAGACTGGCAATGTTAGTGGCCAGGCGACAGAAGAACAGGTATTAAATTGAATATATTCCCGGATGGAAGAATATTCAAGCTGACTGTTTATCATGTCTGACCATAGACTGGAAAGAGGTACATAGGGAGGGGCTGATATCCAGAGAATTTGAAGCTACTGTGGTTTTGTTATCCGATGTAAGTAAACGCAGTAGTATTGCTACTTTTAGTAAGGAGGATTGGAATACAGAGATGAACATCGATGAAGTGTTGAAATTTGTCAAAACCTTGACTGTTAAGGGGAATAGATGTGAGAGTATGGTCGTTGTGGGAGTTAGAACTTATTTAACAGTTTTGAATGAGCTTTCATTGTGTGATCAAGAGATTATTATGAGAAATGACAAGTTGGTGCAATCACAAGGTTTGAGGAGTAATATTGTATCATTGCCTCTTGAGGGTCACCTTGGACAAACTCTCACTAAGTAAAGGTTACAAGAATTATTTTGGTGGCCAAGGATGGATGAGGATGTCATAAGT
The DNA here is from genome assembly GCF_964263255.1 of Lissotriton vulgaris. Taxonomy (NCBI): domain Eukaryota; kingdom Metazoa; phylum Chordata; class Amphibia; order Caudata; family Salamandridae; genus Lissotriton; species Lissotriton vulgaris. The sequence continues at coordinate 3,984,840 of NC_141688.1, forward strand.
TGGGTAGTGAGGTGTTTGGATTGTAAGGACAGCAAGAAGAGACTGAGAACAGGTGTAGAATCAGAAAACAGCCATATTAATGATCTAGGGAAACCATGGTTCATAGTGTGTTTAGACTTTATTGGTCCCATGAACGAGTCAGGAGCATAGTTTATATTTATGATTGTGATGATGAGCATTTTTTCCAAATGGTTAGTGATCATAATTATGAAGGAGGTGACAACCTGAAACACTATTGCTGTGTTGGAAAAAGAGTTTCAAAAGGAAGGGTTTCCCAAAATACATATCACAGGTAATGGTACTCAGCTTCATTCTGCTGAGATGTAGAGATTTTTGAGTAGTTGTGGGATTAAACACAAGTGTAAATCTCACTATAACCCACACACTAATGGGCTGGTGGTAGGGCTAACAGACTGGTAAAAGGTACCATTTTGATGGGTCTTCAGAATGGAAAGGATATAGGAAAGGTGGTTGATGAATTGGTGTAGGCTCATCGCACTACTGAGAATGGTGCAAGCAATATTTCCCACTTTGAGTGTATGAGGTGAAGGAAGACAGGAACTAAATTGCTGCACCCTGGATGGCATTGCAGGATAAGATAGTAGGTAGTAATAAGGACGGTTTGGTCTGTAAGGGTAAAGGTGTGGATTTTGGAGATTGGGCTATCAAAGAGGTTGTGTGGGGGCTAGGATTTCTAATTTTTTTGGACCCTTTAAGGTTGGGGCTCTGCATGAACGGCATATTGTTCTCGAGAATGGACACAGTTGGAACAAGAGGAGGGTGGCACTATACCAGAAAGGGGGGCAGAACGCCATGTCCATAAAGAGTATCACCAAGGGCTGGCATTAGTGGATATGTGTTGATGGATGACTGCGATTTGTCTGGAAGCGAAAGAGATAAAGGAGACACTGCTGCGAAGAGTTGTGTAAGGGAAGGAGGTGTTAACCCCACCAGCGTATAACTATAGTGAGAGCTGCTCTTCAAATCAACAGCAATGACAAGCAATGGGGTATCAGAATTTCGCCCTACATCAATGACAGCCAACGTTAAACTACAGCAATGACTGTCCATAGCACTTGACTGGCTCTTCACACAACAGCAATAATCCTCCATGATGCCTGGCATGCAGTTTGTGCTACAGCTACGACGATTCCTGACGCTCAGCCTCCTCCAACGTGAATGGAACTCTGCGCTGGAAGTTGGTGATGACTTTTCAACGGGACTAACCTGGTTCCCTGTGCCCGACCCATGCTCCATCATGGTCTGCCTGCACTAGTGACCAGATAACTGCAAGAAGTGATTTGCCCTTTTAGGTGCTAATTTCATTAAAAACATTAATATTGAAGATGTCTGGTGCTACTGATTAGATTTTTGTCATTCTTGTATCAGTTTAATTATTACAGTTGACACTATATTTTTAATTGGCTTGGGATTTTTCTTGTGCTGTGTTTTCACGTTATTAATGCTTGTGTGCTGCATAACTACTTTACAGATTGCCTCTAAGTTTAACCTGACTGCTTTCTGGCAAGGTTTCAGAGTGTTAAGCACAGGTTGACTTTTATGGTACACCCTAACAAGGATTGTTGTTGTTGCATAAGTCTACTGCCCTCCACCAATAAACCAACTTCTTACAGAGTACCTCAGCTAAATTGAAAAGCGAAATATGCAAGGTCCATTATAATTATGTTCATGCATGAAGTGCAGGACCATGAATTTCAGATAATCCCTACACAATGACGTAGCATGCAAATTTAATATACTGAGCACATCTTCGCTCCTAAAAATCATCTGAATAAGAAGCTCTCGCTCTAATCCTGGATTTGTATTAATTAACACTCGAAGGATGACATCTTAGCTTGATTGCTTGCACAGTGGTTTCCAGCCCAAGTCTCGTGGGCTCTGTTTCTTAATTAGACATCCTTGTGAAAGAAGCTTTGGGGTTATCTAGGCAGAGCCGGAAAGAGATTATAAGAAAAAAATAGCACTTAATGGAGAAAATCATGTGGGTCACAATAAAAGCTAGCAAATATATTTAAACTATTCTTAGAAAGTCACTCATGCAAACTGGCAGAACTAGATCACACTATTTCTTTTATTTTTTTTAGAGCTGAGGGCTCAGGATTGTGTGCGCTTGTAGGCATGTGTGCAGACATTCATGATGTTCAATAGGGTAAGCCACCTGCATTTTCCTGAAACCGTGATGATGAAGTTGTGGTCTTGCAATGTAGCGTTTGTTAGTGCTTCATACATATAAGAAATTGGGTTAATAGTTGTGCAGGAAGTGAGGCTTGTGCAAGTAATAAGTCCACAATTTCCCAAAAAGATGGCCACTGTAGCACTTGTCTCTCTCAGGGTCTAGAAGCAGAGCCATCAGGGCCTACTCAAGGGAGGTGGTGTGGGCTAGTAATCATTATTTGCTGGCACGCACTAAAATACTCAATAAATAGTTGTCCAATCAGTGCTTTTACTTTGAAAAAGGAAAAGTACATTTTTCACACACACACCCGCACATTACTAAATACTATGAATTCATTTACAATTATACACATCAGGCAGGTAGAAATAACTTTGGTGACATTCTGAAATCACATTTGACCCCTAATGGGTCATGACAGCCAAAATCACAGTACCCTTTCCGATACCACTTTGAGCATCACAATATAAAGAGGTTATCCCTTTTATTATGCAGGCCTACTGGTCTTGTCAAGGAATCATCACAACATTAACATACGGTAAACCTACTGACTTTGTCAGGGTCAACATTTCAGTATATAAGGCATACCTAGGCTTTGTCAAGGACTCATCACAATAAAATACTAATAACCACACGTTCATTTTTCTGGGAGTTGCTCGTCCGACATGTGACACAGCAATGTTCATTTTTTAGAGGCAGCATAGGTTGCCCAGATAGCTCCTCTCCTGGACCGCTCTATTGTCTGCCCTTGCAGGAGCCAGCACTTTCATTCTCTTTACCCACTCCATGTGGGTTGGGTGTTAGGGGCTATCTTGGCTGCCCCACCCGCCATAGACAAAGGCACAGGGGAGCAGTATATGCTGTACAACATTGTGGGGAGTAAGACAGCGCTTCCTTTTCCCTCTCTCCTCGAAGAGTGCCTGTGAATAAGGTTTCAAGCCCAATTAGAATATTGGAATGTTGGGAGCTCCATTGAAAACAATGGAGTGTTCTGGGCTTATAATGGCTGGTATAAGCCTGTAGCTCCAATATTCCAATGTTTCTTTGTTCACAGCTCTGGCTGTGAACAAAGGCTTCAGGGAACCTGATGGGATTCCAATCCCATCATGCTCCCAAAAGGCTTTGTTTTTTTGTTAGAACATTCTGTCCTCTAGTGACAGAATGTTCTAATAGCCTTATAGCCCTTCGTAGATGGACTATACCACTATTAAAGTCCCTCTCCCTTGTTAAAGTCCCTCGCTTTCGGCTCGGGGCCTTTAACGCTGGAGAGGCCTTTAATAGCCGGTATAGCCCTCTACGGCGGGCTATAAGGCTATATTCTTGAATTCGCAGGTCTTTGGGTCCCAAGCATAAGATCCCAGGGGTATTCAAACCAAATATAAAGTACAAAATATTGAGATGCAAAAATATCGAGTTTTTAATATTGTGATCCAGAAATATCATGATGCAGGAATATTGTTACAAGAATATTGATTTTCTAAGGTAAGTATTATCAATGTCTAAAGTTTCTATTCTGAAAATATTCTTTCCAAAAATATCTATTTTGGTAATATCGATGTTAAAAATATCTAAGTAGCTAAAATTGGTCACAATAGTATTGCTGTTAATATTGTTTTTTCAATATGTTTATGTATTTTAGTGTATGATTTAATTACATATCTTATAAATTGTTTGTAAAATGTTTTTTAATAAAGTTTGTGAATTATTATTTTTTTATTTTTATTTAATTGTTTATTGTAATTTTGAGTGTTGTAGCAGGTTGTAGGTTTCGTAGTGGTAGAGGGTGGGAAGTAATTTGATAATAATACATTAATAATTTGTGTTTAATTCATATTAGAACATTGGAATGTTGGGAGCTCCATTGAAAACAATGGAGTGCTCCGGGCTTATAATGGCTGGTATAAGCCCGGAGCTCCAACATTCCAATGTTTCTTTGTTCACAGCTCTGGCTGTGAACAAAGGCTTCAGGGAGCCTGAGGGGATTCCAATCCCCTCACACTCCCTGAAGGCTTTGTTTTTTTTTGTTAGAACATTCTGTCCTCTAGTGGCAGAATGTTCTAATAGCCTTATAGCCCTTCGTAGCAGGGCTATACCGGCTATTAAAGTCCCTCTCCCTTGTTAAAGGCCCTCGCCTTTGGCTCGGGCCTTTAACGCTGGAGAGGGCCTTTAATAGCCGGTATAGCCCTCTATGGCGGGCTATAAGGCTATATTAATTATTTAATTGGTAAGTAATTATGTGATCTATATATTTTATGTATTTTTTAAATTATGTTTTAGGTGCCAGTTGTGGGATTTCTAGGGGCATAGGGTGAGAAGTAAATTAATTATGTTAATAATTATGTTTTTACATATTGTTAGTTATTTTATTGATAATTATGTATATTGTGTAATTGAAAAAAAAAAGTTATGTTCTGGTTGCGTGTTGTGCTTTTCTAGGGGTACAGGGTGGAAAGCAAATTAATTTTAATTAAGAATTAGTTGTTAATTAATAATGATTTAATTGGTAATTAATTATGTACATTATGTAAATAAAGTATTTTTAAGTAATGTTTTTGGTGCATGTTGAGGGCTTAATAGGGGTTTAGAGTGGGAAGTAAATCAAATTAGAATGAATAAACAATTACTTTCAATTGTTATTATTATTATTATTGTAAAACAATATTATTTTTCCATATTTTTTACTTACCTTCATATGTAGAAAAAACAGTCTTTTTTATCGATATTATTGATGCGATGTTTCAATATTATGAGATTTTTGGTTTCAATATTGTCTCAGTGATCCATCCTCGGCCTGTCTTTTAAGCTCGAGGCCAAGGGATGGGGTTCGCTCCTCCATTCTTGCATACATTGGCCAGAGAATGGGGTCACCAGGCCTCGCAGAGTACTTGAGAGGGGGACCCTGTTCTTGGACATTAATAATTAATGGATCTTTTGCCAACCCCAAGGCACTGGCCAACCCCAGGGGTAATCTTCGAAATCAGCTGCAGAGACCCATACGCTCTGTGACTCACAAAATGGTCAAAGTTCACAAACTTTAAAAACCATAGATGGGATAACCACATGCACCCTTTCCATGCAGGAGGTTTTGCCATACCAGATGTGGAGCTTTATTTTAAATGCACACAAGCCCACTTTGCAGCATATTGGATGAAGCCCCCCCTATGTGCCCCATCTTGCGATAGAACATGGCTATATGGCCCCTACCCCTTGCACCCCTACCTCAGCACCCCTCAAGCTCCGCAACGTCTTGCATCAACTACTGTCCAATGTACCACCAGCGCCTGGCACAACCTAGCTAAGGCCACACAATGTGCACTTCTGTACTCCCCACTCCTGCCCCTCCTCCACTGGCAGGATGTCCCGGTTACACAGGAGGGCGGTTGCCGCCGGCTCTTACACAAACTTTTCATCCTAACCTGGTCTCAACTGTATACTGGAGGGAAATTCTGCACAAGTAACACATTTTTCAAAGACGTAAACCCCACCCCCTTAGAGCGTTTCTATTATATCAGGCTTTGCCAGGATATAAAAACTGTGACTTCCCGCAAGAGCCCTTAACTATGCCCCCACTACATGCATTACTGCAGCAAGACACACCAGCGCATGTGCTCTCACTCTTATACCGCATGGTACAAGCTAATAGAGAATATGACTCCCCTACGGCCCAACGTAGGTGGGAGGAGGAGCTAGGATAATCTTTCACCGAACAACAATGGATATTCTGCTGCAGGCAAACAGGAGAAATATCGTCCAGCAGTAGATTCAGAATAATACACTATAAATACTTACACCGCCACGCCAGCACGCCTGCTCCTCCTGCATCTATGAGACAATGATAACTGCGACCACCGTGGCGGGGAGTGGCCAGATTTTAAACATGTAGCTTGGGACTGCCTGCCCATACAACTTTATTGGTCAGAGGTCCTGACAGCACTAGACCACATTACAGGCCTACACATCCCGTGGACCCTCTGACCTCACTCCTGGGGTACACTGAACCTCTGGCCGCCAGATTACAGAAATACACCTCCCTCGCGCTCCTTGTCGCTAAGAGATGAACTGCCTGCAGGTGGGGATGAGGGAGGGCACCGAAACTTAAAGGCGAGCTCCAAGACCTTATATATGGCCAAGAGCAGCTACATACATACGCGGATCCCCACCCTCCCTCATCCCGTCCAAAGGACATCTGGGTCCCCCAACAAACCTATCTATTGGAACACACCACCGATACCGATGACACTACACCGTAGAGAACAAATGACATAACACAAGGGGATACCCCCACCTTCGCCTGCACAGTTCATCTATCAAAGTACATGGGAAACCACGGGACAGCGCTTTTTACCTTGATACTTGGGCTGCGACATCACCTTGGATATACAAATTTAGATAAATGAGCATTAGAGGACACTTAAGTTTCCCTCTTTGTTAATGTTATTATTTGGTAATATATGAATACAAATATGTCACTGCTTTTGCAACACAATGCTTTCACTGACACTGCTGGCCCTGCGGTTTGTAGGCGGCTTGCTATGTACTCCCATACCCCTGCAATACATCACGTATAAAATAAGTGCAACGAAATGCCGGCCCACAAAGGGATGTAGGTAGTACGCTGTGATCTATGTTTCCTTAAACCTAAATAAAGGTTTTTTTCAAAATTTTAAAACTTTAAAAGGCCATACCTTGGACCCCATTGGGCTGATTTAAGCAAATTGGGATCATTTTACTCTTGATGGTGAACTCTACCCACCAGGAGCAATTTCAACAGGCCTCCTGACCTTAAATAGGGCACGATCTGCAGGGTGCTGGTCTCATTGACTCCCTCTATCAGCTTTCACCTGTTCCTGGCTCATGGTGTCTCTCTCCTCCTGCTGTGACACAGATACCAAGGTGTTTTCCCAACTGGTACTCAGGGGGTGTTAAGGGGCCAGCAGCGCTATCCTCTGGAGAGAACAACTCGTTCAGGGTTCAATGGCAGACAGAGGGTCTTATTTCGTATTTCGTTGTGACAGAGTAGCCTGTAGCCCGAAATGTAAGTTTGATCCAGAGTCCTCAGGCCATAAGAGGGCTTGCCCTTCCAGCTGTCCACGGTGTTGCCTCTGTCACAGTCCAGGTCTAAAGTCTTGTACTACTTTCATCTTCTGGGATGCCACTTTTATGCCCAGTCCAGCTTGTGGGTAGGGGATTCCCCGTTTTTCTAACCTTCCCCCTTTGCTGGGTTTGGCTCCAGACTAGCTTGTAAAACAAAGGTCTGTTTTAAGTTTCTTTTTGTGTGCAGAGGAAAATACCTATGACAAGTAATCAGAGCAGGGTCCAACTCCTCCCCATTCAACCTGGCAGGAAGACCCACTCCTTGTACACTCAGGCTCAGGTAGCGGGTAACTTTAGGCAGGAAAAATCCTAAAAGTGGCATTTCTAAAATATTATTTTAAAATCCGACCTCACCATTAAAAAGGGCTTTAAATTACAGTTCAAAAGAGTGTAAAATGTTTTTTAGCTGCTGCCAATCTGAAATTAGCATTTCTTAAATATAACAATATATATCAATAATTCTCTATGGCAGCTGCCAGCCTTGCTACAGTGCAAATCGTTTTTTTCACTGTAATGACTTGTTCATTATTAATTTCTACATGCCGTACTGTTAAATATCTGCACCCTGCCTTTATAGGCAATGAGGCCTATGTAGGGGTGGCTGATTATTTTTAAAAGGAAGGTTTATGTCAAAAGTGGTATTTTGATAAGTAAAATCTGCAGTTTGAAACTGCCACATGCAGGTTACCGGTGTCCAGCTACCAGGTGGAGTCCAACTGTAGTCTCTCAGGTACAGCCTGTACCCATTCGCACACATATGTGCACGCATGTTCATATGTACCCAGCCCAGTGTTAATTACCCTAGCTGTGTCGCAGCGGCCTTATCTTGAAAGGCAGTCATTGTATTGCTTTCTGTATTTACCCTATCGCTCCTTCCTAGAGCTGGAGCTGTTGTGTCATTGTTCTGTATTTCAGACTTGGTAACCAGTTGTGCAGTGTTATTATTCTTTATACAGGTGATACACCTTTTTGTAGTATGAACCCAATAAAGAAATATTACATAAGAAAAATAGCAGACACTGGTGGTAAATACACTCGGTCCGATTTACCATGAAAATATTGGGAGGGAGAGAGACATAAGTAGTAAGACTCACCCATCATAAAGGTCCAAAACTAGGTGATCGAAAAGCAAAAAGAATCTGGGCAGAACCCATTTGCGACAATACTGCTCTATAGGATTGCATGGTTGACAGTGTTGTTTTTGCTCCTTTTTCCCAAAGATTTTGTTACATTTTGCAAGATGGTTCAGGTTATCATACATAATCGAGCAGAGGCGGTGCCTCCATTAGCGCGGAGGAGTGTTGCCCACTCTGCAGACAGCGCAGCAGACATAAAAAATAAAACGGTAATCTAATGAATTCAAAAGGACACTTTATTCAAATGTATACAAACAATCCATAAAAGCGCAGCAATACCAAATATATACGTTTAAAAGTCTTACATATAGCCAGCATGGAAGTATTGTAAGTGCAATTTGCCAGCATAAAAATAATAATAGACATTGAAACATAATAATGAAGATAAATACATAAAAAGTCTTGCACATGACCAGATTTAGACTTGTAAGTGCAATTTGATAATAAACAGCGTTTATTAGTCCAATATGAGAAATACAAAATTTAGGTTATAAACGTGTTTGAACAACTCAAAGTTTATATAAAAACCTCTCAAATCCATAATAAAAAGATAAAACAATACTTTGATCCTAATAAAACGGTTATTAAAAAGGCACCGATTTGAATGATAGGGCTATCAGATGATAAAAAGCCTCATATAAACCGATTCTCATATCAGCCTCACACAGTATTCCATTCAGGTGTATACCTTGTGTTTGGAGGTAACAATTTAAGCCCTTGCTTATTCTTCCTCGTAACACAGCCTTTCTAGGTGGCTTAACACAGCCTTTCTAGGTGGCTTAACACAGCCTTTCTAGGTGGCTTAATGATTTACGCCTCTTAATTGAAGTCTTAATGTAAGTCACAATAATTTAAGAAAGTCAAAGGCTGCCTGATGATAACCGTGGTTAGGAGGATGCTTCATCTAATATCTTTATAGAGTCTGCAGAACAAAATTAAGTGCATTGTAGATTATTGGGCTTTTCCAACACATGGGCACATGGGTAGGTTTGGGGACCATGCCTTTGATATAGGGAATACAACAGTATGATGAAGCAACTGGAAGCGTAGTCTAGTCATCATCATCATCAATAATCTTTATTTCGTTGCAATAGCATCATAAAAAATACACAATTAAAAACATTTCATTACAATTTATAATTTTCTAAAATACAGAGTAGGTAGCGTAATCTACTTAAAATCACGTGGTAGTTAGAGCTCTTTTCATCCCGGTATACATCATCTTGTTTATGTGGAATTTCATAACAATCTTATAATTATGGTTTGGAATCATCACACGTTAAATAAATATACTATTTAAAATATGAGCGACCTTTTTACATGATAAAAAGTAAAAAGTAATTAATGGGTAACCACCAAGGCATAATTTTAAAACTTATACAGTGCGAAATGTCAAAAAATAATACATGGTTGGTGTACTTCACAATATAATTTAGATACCTTGCCATCCTACGCATTTTGGCGTTTTTAATGAGCATGAGAAATATAAAAATTTAACCTTAACGTTTAAAGATGTAAACCCGACTTTATTCTAATAAAGTTAGCAGCGAGAAGAAATCTACTAAGACCGAATACAATTACCTGACTAGTGTCAGTTTTTAAAATTCTGCCGGCCTCCTTGTAGGAGTTTGAACCAATACTACGACAAAGTGGCACTATCCACTTTTTCCTTGGTATTACATAACTGCAACAAAAGAATAGAATATGTAGGACATCTTCCCTTGCGTTATTGGTACATAAAGTGCATAGATCACTGTTTGACTTCACCCAACTTTTTTCAAATTCCTTGGTTCTTAATGTTCCATATCTATATTTTATATACAAGCTTTTTGCTAAAGGCGGTTGGATCTCATCCAGAAAGGTTTCAAAAAGTGCCAAATCTTTAATCAATAAAAAAAATTCAGTTAAGGGACCATGGGTTTTTATATACGCAGAATCATAGCTCGTGTACGACCAGAATGACATTTTGAGGATTTTCCTGGAGCACGCATTCATAGCTTCTGGATCAGTCCAGAAATGGGATAATCCTATTTTGGCTAACCAGGATCTTACATGCTTAAACCAATAGATTTTGCTACCGCTGTCGAGATCCATGACTTCTTTCAACCCTTCCTTATAATCAGACAGTTCGGGAGTTATCCACAATCTAACCCACAGAAATAACAGTCTTAATATCACGTGTTGGTCCGTGCGTTTTATATTCATGTCCAAGAAAAGGGGTGTCAACGGGGTGCTAATAGGCAGTCTTAACAAAATAGTCTAGTCAAATACAATTTATCCAGATAAACTTGTATCCCCTGTTGTATCGTGCCCTTGATATTCTCCTGCATCTGGGTCTGTTTAATGTTTTTGGTGGCCCAAATTGGTGTCCAGTATAAAGCAAAGGGGAGACATTTGCTTTTATAGAATGTCACGATTTTTCTAATAGGTTGTATTCCAATTTCCTTAGCAAATCTAAAGAGAGCATCAGAAGTTCTAATACATTTTAGGTTTCCGGTTTTTAGATGTGGTTCCCAGTGCCCATCCTGTGAGAATGAAATACCCAGATAGCTGAAGGTCTTTACCCTTCTTTCTCCCCTGCCGCTGACCATGGTATACATTTTGAGTAAATTACGTTTTAGACTTCTACCCTTCATAAAAAGATACAAAATTATCAATTATAAGCTGGAGACATGTGTTGTCCTGGATAGCAGCACCGCGTCATCTGCGTATAATTAGATTGGGGTGGCACAGGAATTTATTTTGGGTGCATCTGCTTTTAGCCTTTGAACCAGGGCGGTAACCCAGTTGATGTATAATGAGAATAAAAAAGGGGCCAGGACACAGCCTGCCTGATTCCTTTTGATACCTTAAATGTGTCTGTGCATTAACCATTTTTCCCAAAGAGCAAACAAGCTGTTAATGATGCATACAGCTGTGAGAGATGGCATATGATGTCAAGTGGGGCACCCATTTTGACTAGGGTGATGCCGAATTTTGCATGGTTCACTAAATCGAATGTGCTAGTCAAGTCTGCACAGCAGAGGTGGAAGTGCCCCTGATGTATCAGGGTGTATTTACTGATTATCAAATGTAAGATGTTGCCCTGCTCCACCGCGCCAATTTATTTTCTAAGCCTATATATTGTGAAAGAGTCAATATATGATTTCCCTGAGCCCAAGCTCCTGTCTACCGAAAATCGCCCTGCCCATTATTTTCACAGAGGAGTCCAGTAGAGATATTGGGTGATAGCACCTTTGGAACTTCCCTGTCCCCCTTTCTTAAATATGGGTACAATGGTACTAGAGCTCCATGTTTTGGAAAGTGATTGTGTGCTGCCACGTTACATACTTGAGTTAGTATGGGCACCCTTAGTGGTTCAACTGATTTAAAGATGTCAATGTGTACCCCATCTGGACCTGGCGCTTTTCCAAGGGTGCTATTTTTTAGTGCTGTGGTCCACTTCTTTGATGCTGATTGACTTCAGGAGGTCGAAGGTTACCAAGAGGTCGAAGGCTACCACCTGAACTAATATCTACTTTGTTTGGTTTAAAGATCCCACCAAAGTGATACTTTCATGCTTCAAGGGCAAATGAGACCTCCAGGGTCGGCATAAAGATATCTTTAAGGAAAGGGGATTTTACAGTCTTCCGAAACAAAGTGCAGTCACCTGTATATGATGCCCGTATTAATTTCTCCAAAGCCTGCTCTTGCAGTTCCTTTTTTTGGTGGATAAGGCACATTTATAGTTCCTTCTTAATTCTTGAATATACCCCTTATTTCTAGGACGTTTCTGTAGTGCTTTCCCTAATTTCCCTGCGAGCTCTAGTGCAGTGTTTATTGACTCAGTCATGGGCCTTACTGTTTTTACTTGGGTCCTTTAGAGGGTTTCTTAGTTTGTCTGCAACTGCATTTGCAATTTTATGGAATGCTGTTATAAGCCTTTCATGGTTCACTCTCCATTTGGTACAGCTATCAGATGCTTCAATATTCTCCTTGACTACAGTTTTTAATAGTCTACTTCCATTTATGCCTGCCCGTTTTAGGCAGACCCCATTTTTACCTGCTGTTTTAATAAGTGTTGCTTGTCTTGAACACCTCGTTTTGTGGCTAATGATAAGTGTGAGCTTAAGCACCGAATGGTCACTAAGAACTGAAGGTTCTATTTTAAGGCATCTATCCAAATATGGGGCATACTATCAAGAACAGGCGATACAATTATCGCTGCTTTATTGGCAGGAAACTCCCGCTAAAGCGGCGATTGCCATTGAGACTCTTGAATTTGCATACTCCCCGAGTTGAAACAAGTTAGTGCGATTTCGGGAAGCTTTCCCTGTGGGAAGCACTGTTAGTTTATACAGTTTTAGTATTTCTCAATTGAAACTTAGTTCATCCTTGTGAAAATAAGTTATTATACATGTCTTAACAAGTTAATTTTTATTACTACATCTACTGTTCCCACTTTTTCCACCTCAGCATCTCTATTCACTTTTACCACTGTTCTCACCTATAGCATGAGTCCTTTATTCAGAAACAAAAGTAGCTAAAACGTCATTTCTAAGTTCTAGACAACTCCAAGTCCAGCCTTACTGAATACCAGATCCACCCACCAAAGTGTATTTATTGAGACTGTACCTCACACCAGCCCTTGGGGAAATCAACTTCTGGTTCACATATAGTCCAAAATTGTATTGTAGCATTTATTTAGAACTTCGCTTGGCACTTCACCCCACCTGTGCCATAGCACCACTGCACCTCTACACGAATGTTAGCCACTGCACGGTGCTCCAGGTGCAGACTGCATTAGGCTCCTCAACCCTTGGGATCAAGCACCACTTCACTTGTATTCATGATAGTTGTGTTTGTGTGCTGGGAGTGGCTGCAGTGAACTACTCACTCTGATGGCCTTGGCACCACTGCACCTGCTGCACTTATGGAAGATGTGCAACTGTGCTTTCTACTGGGACCCAGCTGCAGTAGGCTACTACCACTTCATGCACTCTGCTACTACACCTTCTGCACTATTGATAGCTGTTATGGCAGTGGTGTCTCCTCCATAGGGAGTGGCAGGGTGCCACCCCACAGCCTGTTGTTTACCTAATTGTTTGGGATGATACTGCTTTTACATGAAAACAAATTATTTTGACATCAGAAGAGGGCTCCACTGGCTGTATTGTGCATAGGCATCAAAGATCAGTTAGTCACTAATGACGTTGCACAGACACGTTTTTTGAAACTTCAGGAGACTGTAATATATGCATTGCCCTCTACTAACATTTGAATTACCTCGGTTAGCACTATTTTCTTGTGGCCAAAGACGGTCATGTACATAGTTTCTGCTGCTGCAGTGTCTGAGCTTTAAGAAGATTTCCATGGTTCCTCCTCAGATCCACGTGTTAACCCCTTGGAGTGTTGGATTCTATTTTTTTTATTTTTTTAATGACATAAACGCAGCATTCGGAATCTGCTTTTCTGATAAAATGTCTTGGAGAGGGAGAGCGGAACCCTCAAACTCATGTCAGGTACTTTGGCCCATCTTGCTATGGTCTTTTGGGACCCCTTAGAGTAGACATTAGGCCCTACCTGTTTATAGTATTACCAGTTACCACTGGGGATGAGCAGGCTACAGTGGTCTCCTCACTACCATGGTTGCAGTAGGGTTCACACCCATGTGGACCAGTACCTCTGCACCACCTGCTCTGTTGAAAGGAGAACCTCAGTGTTGCTGTAGTCTCCTCACCCTCCTGGGCCCTGGAAGGAGGCTGATAACCCCTCTGTGATCCTGTGCTACTCCAGAAGCAGCACAAGTAATAGCTGCGCTCCCTGCCAGGAGCAGGCTGCAGCGGGCTTCTCTCCATCATATGCTCCACTGACACTACACCTGCGCACGAATGAATCAATGTAGGTGCATCTTTGTCCTTCATGCTAGGAGATTGCTATCTGGGCCCTAGAAGGATGCTGCAGTGAGCTTCTCACACCCATACACAGCAGTGCAACCGATTTTCAATCAATCAGGATCTATAAAGCAAGGTTAATCATCCGATAGGGTATCCAGGCACTTGTAGGTCCTGGAGGCTTATTCAGTTCTTGAGGGCCATTCGGAAATCTGGAAATGAGGTGATGATCCGGAGCTGCATAGGGAGGAGGTTCCAGGTCTTTGCTGCCATGTGGGGTAGGGAGCTTCCTCTATTTCTGCTTCCCTATATGCAGGGAGTATGGGCATATGAGAGGGAGGTGAAGTATAGTCTTGTCAACAGTTGGAGGAAATTCAGGCGGTGGTTAATGTAGGCGGGTGCTTGGTTGTGTAGAGCCTTGTGCGTGTGGGTCAACATCTTGAATTGGCATCTCTTCTGTTCGTCGAGCCAGTGGAGTTGCCTGAGGTGAGTCCATCAGGGAAGGCCGAGGATAAGTCTGGCTGTGGTGTTCTGTATGGTCTGAAGTTTCTGTAGGAGGTGTGTGGTGATTCCTAGGTAGAGGGTGTTGCCATAGTTAAATCTACTGGTAATGAGAGCATGTGTCATGGTGTGTCTCATGTTTAGTGTTTGCCGCCTGAAGATCTTATATAGCATCCATAGAGTAAGAAAGCAGGCAGAAGAGATAGCACTGATCTATGATTTTATGTTGAACTTGTTGTTAATGATGATTCAGAGGTTTCTGGCATGGTTGGAGGGAGTGCATGCGGGTCCTAGGTCTGATTGATGTAGAGGGCCTCAGCCAGACCCACTAGTGCAAGGGGTTTGCCATTCTCTGCACAAAGTCCTCAGACCAATAGGAAGAAGTTGGCACAGAAACTGGAATAGAAAAAGTAACATTTATTACACCTCATGAGGTGGTGCCACGGTTCAAACAGTACCCTTCGGCATTGTAAGAAGTAGCACACCGAGCCAAGAAAGCATGGTTTATTCATACCCTCACAGGGGCTCAAAAGAAGGTGGTACAAACACCAGAGCACAGTTTATGTACATATAAGGTAATATCGAGAGGCACAATCGATCAGTGGGAGGAGCTACAAGGTTTGGGGGTCGACAAACACATTCCTATCTGGAACTAATCACTAGCAGATGTGGAACCTACTTGATATGTGCGAAAGTGAGGGAAGCTAAATATAACTTGCTGCCGGGCAGATTTCAAGCGCCGTGGACAGGAAGATAGGACAAAGCACATGGTCGACACGAGGCAGCATGCAGCAAACAAAATGGCTGCCGTGAATAAAAAATGGAGTCCACAGAATGTCAAGTTAGCAGCTAGAACTAAGATACTAAGATGTCAAGATATTAAGATATTAAGATGCTAAGATGTTAAGATGTTAAGATGTTAAGATGTCTTCTGCTAATGCTTAATCTAATCGCTGTCAAATTACCACAGACGACCCTTTCAGCATTAACTGAAGACATTCGCCTTTCTAGGATAATCCAAATACTCATCTCATATATCTATTTGCATTATGTCAGCTACTTCCTTATCTAGAATGTGTTGCGCTTTCATTTTCACAATATTCTCCTTAGCTGGCATACAGGTAGTAATACACATGGAGCATAACATCGGACCACAGTGAATACACATACAACAGGTAAAGATCACTGCAATTACAATACATAGAACAGTCAATAGCTTCCAGCCCCAAGCAGTGACTCGATTTCAAAACCATCCTGCAAAGACCAAGTGCCATTCTTTGTATGAATATCTGTAGCTATCTTATGTAATTTAAAAATCGCATCATACACTGTTGGCGAGTTGTCTGGAATGTACACGCAGCAACTACTACCGATAATTTTACATGCTCCTCCTCGATCTGCTAACATCACATCCAGAACCATCCGGTCAATACTGGCAATTTGCAGTTCTTCAGTGATATTTCCTAGTGCTAAAGCAGTCTGATTATTGACAGCTTCTACAACTCTAGCCAACCGCCTTACTTTTCTGCTATTTAGTGCAGCACCCACAAAAGAAAACAAACCCAAATTAAAATCAACATATTGCTGCAGACTAGTGTCTGTCTGATCTACTTCATCAGTGCTTATGGTCCTCTTGCTTCGATTTAATAAAACATTTTGATACAGTTTAAAATCTCGATGATACGATGCAGGTGCCAAGAAAACAGGTGGTAACAAGAAAGATACATAACACACACCTGGCCAACCAATGGGTAATTGATGATATCCATTACTGCCACATACTAAATATGTATTATGTGAAGCTAAAAACGAACTATTATTCGCTCCATCTATATTCAACAGTGTAATACATTCGCTCACTCCAACTGGAATATATCCAGTACTTTGTACACATAAGTATGCTTTAGTCTTTATTACAGTAATCACAAATTGTTCACTTTTGGCAAAGTCTCTTGTATGGGTGAAGACATATGGCGTAGAAGAATTGTCTGGTCGGTTATCCTCCCATTCCCATATATTTCCATTGGCTTGAGGATACCCATCTTTGTCCTGATAGCATTCTTTATTCAAACGAAAAAGAAGTACATCTACTGTAGGTTTCCTAGTCGAAAATAGAAGAGCGTACCAGGCTCGACAACAGCCATTATGCGAGAAAGGAAGTGGGATAAAAGGGGTTCCTCCTTTCTTTTGATGTGCTGGAATCATACCACATATCCAACAATTAGTGGTGTTGGTAGCACTATGTGTGTTGTGAAGCATCTGAACAAACGTATTATTGAAAAACAACTGACGATGCTTCCGTTCATGATTCGGAAGAGTGAAGTACTGGTGCTCCTCAGGAACTGGAGTAGTAACAACAAACAACTCACGAGCAGGGATCATCACTTCAACAGACCAAGTGATCACTGCTATAATTGTTGAAGTAACAAAGAACCCTATAATACCCAAAATTTTCTTCTTGTTCATTTTAGCAACAAAATCAACTATTTTGAAAAATGAAAAACAAAAAAACCAAAAATAAATCTAGGAGCTCTTCTCCCGTGGGTAGACGTTGCTTTCTTCACCGAAGACCAAGACGGGTGTCACTATACTACGCAGGGCTGACCCCCCCTTGTCATATCCACATTCCGTTTCCACTACCCAGGGTGGTTGCTCAACCTGTTTCTTTCAAAACCGTAGATTCTTTTCTTGGCCTCAAGTTGTATCGCGATGCTCCAAGAATCGTCTGGTCCATGAAGAACTCTGCAGATTCGTCAGGTGATACAGCTTGGCCTTTCTCCGTAGTCAAGATCTCTCGATGATCGGTCAGCACAGCAGGTTCCACTAAGGTCGACAATACCTTGCAACAATGGGTACTATGCACCCAATTTTTCTTGTTCGTGACTCGAACCGCTGTTCTCGTAGCGAGGAGTGATTGCTCTGGTCCACGCCACCTCGGCTCCAAGCTGCTTGAACTCTAAAACACTTTCACCATGACGAAATCACCAGGTCAGAGTGCATGGCCATCACCTGCAGATCTGTCTGGAGTGCTTCTCGAACCTGTTGATGAATAGAAACCAAGCTATCAATTAATTGTGCCAAATAGTCATTCATTAAGATACAAGGTACATCATACACAGAACTCAGTTTCGGAACTCCCCAGATATTCATCGGCCTTCCAAACACCACCTCAAAGGGGGTGAGGCCTGTTCGAGAATGTGGTACTGGCCTGATAGACAACAATGCCAGAGGCAATGCATCTGGCCAAGTCAAAAATGTAGAAGCCTGTATCTTCGCTTTTTTCAGCTTCAGAGTAGCATTACACCTTTCCACCAATCCTGCTGATTGTGGATGGAACACTGCATGGAACTTCTGTCTAATTCCTAATCCTTTCAGGACATGCTTAATAACTTCCCCAACAAAATGAGGTCCTTTATCATTCCATAAGAATTTGCAAACACCAAATCTAGGAAAGAATTCCTTCAGCAACACTTTAGCCGTAGTAATAGCAGTATTATCCTTCGTGGGATACGCTTCAATCCATTTACTGAAAGCACAAACCACCACTAGGACGTTCTTCAAATTATGACAACGCTCAAGCTAGATATAGTCCATTTGCAAGACTTCAAAAGGTGCAGTTGGTGTAGCGAATCCTCCAGCTGGAGTTTGTGTCCCTTTTCCTGAATTATATTGCAAACAAAGTAAACAGGACTGCACTACTCTCTTAGCTGTGCTAGCAATTTCTGGATGCTCCCAAACTTGTGTAAGCAATCTCGTTATTGCTGAAGCTCCAGCATGTGCTAGCCCATGTGCCATATGAACCATAGGTTTCACAAAGACTATAGGCAACTTCCATCTATCCATCTGCTTATTCTGTCAACAACCCTTGTCATCCAACTCTCCTTCTTCTGACCATTGTTCACGTTCCTTTACAGAAGCAGATTTCTGTATCTCTCGTACTTCCTGCCTAGCATCATGCCAACGCCCAGCCTGCGACTTCACTACATACATAGAAGTAGTGCTTCTCTGTGTCGCAGTTTTGCGTGCCACCTGATCTGCAAATGCATTACCTTGTCCAATCCTGTCTGTCACTTTCTTTTGTGCACTACACTTTATAATAGCTATTTTCTTTGGATACGTCAATGCAGTCAAAAGATTATGCAATAAATCTCTGTGCATTATCTGCATTCTGTGAAATGTAAGAAAGCCTCTTTCCTTCCGGAGTAGGCCGAAATTGTGCGCCACTCCAAAAGCATAGCGGCTATCTGTATAGATGTTCACACATAAATCTATTCTAAGCTCACATGCTCGTGTCGAGGCTTTCAATTCAGCTGCTTGAGCCGATTTCTGTGGTATGCGAGCTGTCTCCACTATTGTTTCAAGCGTGGTGATTGCATACGCGGCTGAGGTCGTACCATCCGGTAATTTCAAACAGGACCCATCAACCCACAATTCACCAACCACATCTGGAAGGGGCGTATCTGGCAAATCAATGCTACCCTTTGTCTGTTCCTCAGGCAGGAATATGCAATCATGTGTTTCCTGTGACTGAGGCTGAGTTGCCTGATACGGTAACAAAGTAGCTGGGTTTAAGGTTGCACATCTCTTCAATGTAATGTGAGGAGCTAGCAATGTCAGTTTGCATCCTGTCAGACGAGCGCTAGTTAAGTGCTGCGTCTTTGTCTGATTTAAAAGGGCATCAACAGCATGAGGTACCAACACTAACAGCTTATGTGACAAAACCATCCCTTCACTCGGTCGTATTGACACAGCTGTTGCTGCTACTGAGCGAAAACACCCAGGCAACGCTCGGGCAACAGGATCAAGGACTGCTGAAAAATAAGCACAGGGACGTTGCTTATCGCCATGTAACTGGACTAAAACTGACAATGCGCATCCATCTTTCTCATGCACGTAAAGTGTAAAAGGCTTCATGTAGTCTGGTGTACCTAACACTGGTGCTGAACAAAGGGCTTGTCGTAACTGCCGAAAAGCAGTTTCACATTCGTCTGACCAAGGAAGGGGCATTGGAGTGTCTTTTATCAACAATGCTAACAAGGGTTTAACAATGTACGAAAACCCCAAAATCCATTGTCTACAAAAAGAAGTAAGACCAAGAAATGCACGCACTTCTTTCTGTGTGGTAGGTACTGGTGTATGTAAAATTGCTTGTATACGATCTGATGTCAATGCACGTCCCTCCTTAGACAAAAGGTGACCTAAGTAGGTTGCCTTTGGTCTCCAATATTGTAATTTCTTTCGTGACACTTTGTTATGATGTGAAGCAAGAAAAGAAAGCAAAGACAGAGTGAATTTTTCACATTGTTCAGGGGTATCAGCTGCCAACAAGATGTCATCGACATATTGTATGAGAGCCACACCTTCAGGCAAAGCAAAGGAATCAAGCTCTCTTTTCAATGCTTGACTGTATATACTTGGACTCTCGGTATAGCCTTGAGGAGCTCTACAAAATCTATACGATCGATTATTCAAAGTGAAACCTAACAGATATCGGCTATCAGGATGAATAGGGATCGAAAAGAAAGCGTTCTTCAAGTCTATAACAGAGAACGTAGTCGCTGTTGGAGGAACCAAAGTAAGAAGTGTTGTAATGTCAGAAACCACAGGGTATTGTGGTACTACAATCTTGTTCACCTCTCTAAGGTCTATAATGAACCTGTAAACTCTAGTGTCAGTGTTTTTTTTCAATATCGGGAGAATCGGGCTGTTACAGACATTAAATGAAACTTCCTCAACAACTCCAACTTGAATGAGATCATGCACAATTCGTATGAGCGCTTCCTCACCATCCTGTGAAATTCTGTATTAAGGCAATCATGGTAACACAGCTCCCTCCTTGACAATAATGTGTACCGGTGGAATGACCATCTGGCCTACATCAGTGTCCGAGGTAGCCCACAAGGTTTCAGGGAGTGAAGCTAATGCAATATCCTCTTTGACAAGACAAGCTCTTTCAGGCACGAAGTAATTGTCGTTCAAAATGACACGCACTCCTTCAGGAGAGCATCGTATTGTGGCTCTGAAATACTTGAGCATATCAAGACCCACAATATTGTCTGGTGTGTTTGGGGAAATCAAAAACAGACATGGAGCACTACATTTATCAACATGAAATGCAAGTGGCTGTGAGAGTGGACTAAGGGAAGTAATAGTTACGCCAGACAGGGGAGCCCTTGGAACCAATTGTTTAGACAAAGCGCTACGAGTAGCTCCTGTATCAACCAGAAACCGATCAGTAGAACCCAAAACATGTGCTGTAGCATAGGGACCCGTCTGATCTACTGGAACTTCAACTGATTCCTTACCCCATCCTAGGCAAACCTATGCATGAACGGAATCGTAAAGGTCGGGTTGGACATAATCAGCCATTTGTTACTGGTTTTGTCTATCAAAAGTGTTAGGCCTATCCTGTGTTCGTACATTGGTATCAAATCGAGCACGATCATTTGTGTTTCCTCTAGGCCCTGAGTAGCCAAAATGATTCCTCATTTGTCCCGGCCTCGCGAGCCCTGTTGAGCACGCAACACTGGACAATTGGCCATCCAGTGGCAAAATTGCTTACAATACGCACATTGATCAATAGACAAATTCGCACAAGTATGAGGGGGATTAAAAGAACCACGTCCGCCTCGATCATAGTCTCTAGAAGGTGGGCCATAAACTTGAGCTAACATAACCTTTGTTTTTAAATCTTTAGATTTCTTATCTTCATTACCTTTCGCTTCTGATTCTTTTTTTTTTAAAACCTTTATTGTGCGAATAAAAGCATACAAATACGGGCCTACAACCATCCAGGCCGGCCACGGCACTTTATGTACGCACAAAAGTCAACATTACAGTTCCCCAGCAGTCACTCAGTAATATGCGAGCAAGCAATCAAATAGCAATTCGTCAAGTGTGACCGCCAGAGGCAGGATTAGAGAAGGTTAATTTTATAATATAATAGGGGAGTATAGCAGGATCAAGTGCAGCTATCAAGATCTGAATTTCCATGGCGGGTTGTAAGCAAAGCATAATACAAGGAGCATCCATACATAGAAGTAACAACAGCAATTAGTAAGAGGCAACTCGTAGTCTCCCCGTTTCAGATCAGTTCTCACCACGGCCCGCCATACACCCGTCACCACCCGTATGTATACCAGCACAGATCAGAAGAATCAACAGCAACATACTATTCATCCACTATACTGACCCAAAGAAAAAGAAGAAAAAAAAGAGGGGTAGAGAAGAATGTCAGAAAAAGGGAAAGAAAGCATGCGGCGTCACTGCACTCGTCCACGGCAGAAATGCGCACAAAGCCGGAGGATCTGCCAACGGCGCGGGTCATATAAGGCATGCCATACACTCAGTTGGTCTTGTAGATGCAGGAAAGCGACCCCTACACCATCAGCTAACACTCCATGGACGGCGCAAGCAGACACAGCGTCCCGATAAAGGGATACAAAAGAGCCATAGAACTAAAGAAACGAACAGCCAGAAGACCTCATCCCTCCCACCCCACCCTGCACCCCTGCAGAAGGCTATGGCCTACCCCCCAGCAGCGTGCCTGTCGCCCTAAATAGAACCCGAAATATAGGAGAATCAGAAAGTAGGAAAAAGAACACAACAGATCGGAGGGAGAAAAAGGGAAAAGGCAAGGAAATCCAGTGGGAGAGGAGATATGCAATCGAACATTCAGCTCCTACCTCCCGCCGTAACACAAATGAAACCCATATCAAAACGAGAAAGACACAACCTCAAAAATAAGGATCGGAAAAGGGAGTCGGCCATTTTGTCCCATCTGCAGATAGTCCTCAGCACGTACATTAATCAGTAATCCGCCACTGCAATTCTGTCTCACCCCTGTCCTTTCTTGATCATAGCCACCGTGCAGAACAAGATAACAGGTATAAAGCAAATCGGTATGTAGGGCAAACAGGATTGAAAAGTGGCAGGCCAGGGGTGTAGTCCAGAGGACCTCAGTCTCAAACAGCGAAACAAGCAATGGCGGCGGCAGGTCATGTCGTCGAATAGCATCATCAAGATCAGCAAACAAACTGGGTGCGGCTCCACCGCCCAAAGAAACGATGTGTCCCCCGAAAGGCTGCCGCAGGGTCGCATTGAAGCAGGTTGAGGCAAGCATTCGCCGAGCTCCCTAGTCTGACCAACATGGGTTGACCCCGACGTGGGGTCGTCGCTCACGTCTGCATTAATCGAAGGTTCCTGGGGAGTCGGGGCCACTGGCATACAGTCTCGCAGGCACTTGGCGGCATCCCCCACAGCAGCAGCCGAGGAGGGCAAAGCAACAGCAATCGGCAGTCGAACCGCACACATGGAGGACGAGTCAGCAGGTGCGGCGGCAGGAACGTCATTTTGCGTACCAGCATCGAAGGCCATGGCCGCACGCCAAGAACAGAGGGCGACAAGGACGTCACCGATCGTGGGCTCGCGCCCACCAGCCTCAGCAGTCGTGTGGTTCGATAAGTTATGCTCACCGGCCCAAGTCGGTCCGGGACCCGGGCGTCAGCGGCCATCTTGTCTGTGGAACAAGGGATGTCCGCTCCTCGACCTCTGGACCGAGCCCTAGAATGACCCCCACCGAAGTCTCTCCATCCACGCCAATGGCAATCTTGGTGCAGAAAGGTGGGCCCCCACAAAGGACGGGGGTCGCCGGCGCCACCCTCTCACGGGCGCCGCCCGCCGAATCCGGGCGAAGGGCTTCAAGAAGGGCGAGCAGGGCTACATTGGGGAGGACAAGCCTCCTGCACGGTCAACCTCCGACCAAGGCGGGCCGCGCCCCACCACAGGGCCCGCGGGTCACCAGACCGGGCCCGGTCAGTCGCCACCGGAACAACCGCACAGCGGCCTCTGCAGCCAACCCTTCTCCTCCACCGGGGGCCAACGTCGACACCCCACTCCGGCCGACCGCCGCAGGTGAACACCCGGCCTGCACGCCGCGGAGGCTCCAGGACCAGTGAGGGCACAACTCCGGATCCACGGCACCTAGGAGCCCCCGGGTCAGACGGTAAGAGCCAGCAATCTTTCACCTTCTCATATTTAGCTGAATGTGTCTCCTCGGGGCAGGATAAAGTACAGGATATGCGTATCAAGCAGGAAGGTTAACGGAGCCGAGCTACCCTGCGGCCATCACGGTCGCAGGCTTGGCTCCTCCCCCCTCGCTTCTAATTCTTGATGCTCGTAATATTGAGCCATTGTTAAAACAGATGTTGGAGAAGATGTAGTCCAGCAACTTTCATTGGCTTTTAAACGGCTAGCTATCCCTGGTAACAAATTCGTAACATATTTGTCGACAAACAGATGTCTGCCTGTATCATCGGTCAAAGACTGACCGCTAAAATCATGAAAAGCTTCCTCGAAACGTGTAAAGAAATCAGAAACCGATTCATCTACCTTTTGTTTGCACGATGCTAAGACAGTCCAGTCTATTTTTTCAGGGGGGAACTCTGTTTTAGGCTTAGTTAATATGGCTGCAGGGAGATCTAAGATTGACTTATGCGGCTTTTGAGCGGGTTCCCTCTCCACATCGTTCTAACTCTTTCCATTCCGCGCCAAAAATAGCACGATCATTAATTCTACGAACGGTCCTCCACATATCCGGTGGTAATATCAACCCGAAAAATAAATCAATGTCACACAAAGTCATAGTACAGGAATTTATAGCGCCTTCAACTTCCTCATAGAAAGCGGCTGGATTTTTACGTGGATCAGGCAATGCTGCTTTAAGCGCCATTACATCTGCCCTATTCCAAGGTGTATACACCCAATTATAAATGAAATAACCCTTAGCATCGGCAGAATCTTTATCGTCATTGTCGCCCATTCCTTAAGGAAAAACATACAAGGGCGCGGCTTCCCGCATAGGCTTCATATAAACCGCCATTTGCTTATCTGTCCCGAGGATAGGCGACTGCGACTCAGAGTAAGTTGAGGAAGTTGAAGGCGCTATAAATTCCTGTACTATGACTTTGTGTGACATTGATTTATTTTTCGGGTTGATATTACCACCGGATATGTGGAGGACCGTTCGTAGAATTAATGATCGTGCTATTTTTGGCGCGGAATGGAAAGAGTTAGAACGATGTGGAGAGGGAACCCGCTCAAAGATGAGATTTCCACGCAGCTTAATCTGCAAG
Organism: Lissotriton vulgaris; assembly: GCF_964263255.1. Taxonomy (NCBI): domain Eukaryota; kingdom Metazoa; phylum Chordata; class Amphibia; order Caudata; family Salamandridae; genus Lissotriton; species Lissotriton vulgaris. The sequence goes on from NC_141688.1 coordinate 4,009,771, forward strand.
CTTTTTCTTCTCCTTCAGGTGAACCGCATCAGTTCGTAATTTGACCAACCCTCTAATCGTGTCAGCCACCTGAGAGAAAACAAAAAGACCGTCACGCATATTTTTACAATCATTTGCTACATCATCAGGTTCTAAATCTGGAGAGAATTTCTGAAAGAATTCAACAACTTCTGAAGCAAACGTTTCAGTAAAATACAACTGCTCCCTTTCCGTCCACCCCTGTATACTAGCCAAAAGATCGGAAGCAGGATCAGTGCTACGTAATGTTTTACGAGCAACTTGTTTGATATCGGCGGCACGTTGTGCAGACAGCATAGACCGGGTGTGCCGTGCCTTTCGTTGATCCGAGTCTGAATCCTCACCACCTTTTAACGGAGCGGATGGAACGGCAGACAGAGGTGGAGGTCGATCTTGTAACGAAAAATCATCTTGTATATTATTAAGGACAGGATAGAGAGGCTGTCGGACAGAGTATTGGCCAGATACCTCCAATCTATGTTCTTTTTCCTCTCTCTCTTTCAGTTCTTTCACTTCTTTCTTTCTCAACTCCAGCGCTTATTCATACACATTCTTTCGCTGCTCTTTCTCAACCAATGCTTGCTCACACTTCACTCGTTCACGTACTTCTTTCTCCCACTTACGCAGACATTCAAACTAAGCATGGGCAAATTTTACGAATTCGCGATTCGCGAATTTGCGTATTCACGAATTCTCAATCCGCAAAATCCGCTAACTTTCGCGAATTCACGGATTTTTTCTTTTTTTTGTGTTTGCTAGGGTTTCTGCCAGTTCGCGAGGGTTTTTTACCAGTTCCCAAACGCGAACCTACTTGTCGGGTCGCAACGGTCGCGACCATGTTGTTTCTACGTCTGGTTCATCACAGCACCCTCTGTTTCACCCCTGCAACCCTCTGGTTCACCCATGCCACCCTCTGGTACATCACTGCCACCCTCTGGTTCATCACTGTAGATTATGGGGGGAAAAGCACACCTGCCCTGCCTCAACTGACATGAATTAATTTGGGGCTGATTAATGTGTCACTGAATTTGAGCTGGCACCTGCTTCCTTAGCAGTAAGTGCTTCCTGATTAATGATGAGCTTGAACTTTTGCACATGCTAAGTGCTTTCAGTTTTGCAAAATTCGTTAACACACCTGCCCTGCCTCAACTGACATGAATGAATTAGGGGCTGATTAATGTGTCACTGAATTTGAACTTCCAGTCTGGCACCTGCTTCCTTATCTGTAATTGCTTTCTGTTGCAGTGTAATTTTTTTTAACAGGACCTTTGTGGCATACTTGTAGCTATTCTCTGAGCCTGCTGTGAGGGTCAGAGCAGGGTCATAGAATAGTTGTAAGTAGGAAACTGAACTCTGGAGGGGCCCCTCAGGAAGCACTACAGGGAATGGTTACTAATGATGAGCTTGAACTTTTGCACCTGCTGAGTGCTTTCAGTTTTGCAAAAATTGTTTTTCTGCAATTTCGCGGGATTCGAGGGGGGCGAATTTGCGCGAGATCGAATTCCGAAGCCGCAAATTCGTGCGAATATGTGATTCGTTTTTTGCGGCATGTTAGTTCGCGTGGTTTTTTGCGTTTTCGCAAGCCACTGGTAGCGCACCGATGCCAAGTTACCCTAGCGGTCATACATGGGCGCGGCCATCTTGTTTGCGTGACGTATTTCCATTTCCGGGCGCTATGTGTAATCTTGCAAGGTGTGCGGCTCGCTAGTACAAGTTCGCGTGTGATCGCGGGGGAAATCTCGCGCGAACGTACCCACGCGGTCGTGAACGGGCACGGCCATCTTGTTTTTCATTCATTGCTATGGTTCTGGGCATGCTTTCTGTATCCTCTCTCAATCTCTGCCATCCTTTGATTGTTTGAAGTTTTTTTTTAATCTATTTTACTTATTATCTATCCCTTTATTATTCTAGCTCTATATTTTTGTGTTTTCTGCTACTTTTGGTTAATTTTAAACTACTTTTTTTAAACTCTTTTCTATTCTTCTTCCCTATTCTATTTCTTATTTCTTATTTATCTTCGTTTCTGCCCAGATCATGGTAAAGGGAGCCAGGAAGCAGCCTGAGAAGGGGAAGGGTCCCGCACCCCGTGCCCGGCTCCCGTGCGGGCATTTGAGGGGGGAGCTAGTGATGCCACGGGAGATCTTTAGAACAGAGGAGGTGGCCACACTAGTGTTCTATGTACAGGGCCGCCTCCCCAGGACCATCATGACAGGCAGCAGGATCGCAAGCGGCTACGGGCTCCGGGAGCGCCGGAAGCGGTGGGAGAAGGTGTGCTGGGCCATGTATTCTCACTCTCTGGTCCGGCGCACCTACAACCAGGCCACCCACCGTTGGACGGATCTCCGGGACCGGGAGCGCGACCTGCTCGACCTGCTCGGCGTCGAGATCCCTGGGCTTGGTGAGTAGTAGTAGCTATTTCATCACTACTCTGTTTTCTCCTGCTCTGTGTGTTATTATATTGCACATTTTTGTTTTTTTACCAAGAGCAATAATGCTGCCGATTACATTGTAGGTAAATTATATTTCAAAATCTTCTGTGCATTTCAGGTGCCCTGCTCTCCCTCTCAGTAGCTTTGCTACTATGCTTATTTGTTTTCGATTTTGTGTTCATTTCATTGGCCTGAGAAATTATGTTTGAGTGTAGTTTACAGAACTGCGTAATGCTAGACACTAAGGGGCAGATTTGCAATTACCGGCGCATCCCTGCAAAGTAGCAGGGATGCGCCAGTAATTGTGCGCCACGTCACCACCACCCATGGTGCTCCGTTTTTACAATGCGGCGCACCATGGGCCCAAAACGTCACTGAAGCGTTACGCATCTGTGCCGTAAATGTGGCGCATTGGTGGAGTTGCGTCGCAACAATGGCGCAGCTCCAGCAATGATCTGGGGTTCCCTATCTCCCCAATGCTGCCTCAAGCCGTACGTCTGCTTCAAGCAGGCGCAGGGTTTGAGTGACGCATCATTGTCCTAAAAGTGACTGATTGAAATCTTGTAGATTTCCCCCAGTCACTTGTAGGATTCGTTCCTGCGCAGGAACGCCCTCCCTTGCGCAGAACGCCCCCTGATGGCGCAGGGCTTTACAACGTGATACATCTCCCATATGCGTCACGTTGTTAATATACGCGCACCATGGCGCCTCTTTTGTTCTGCCGCTGCGTCACAAAAGTCACGCAACAACGGAGCAAAAGAGCCGCAAGGGGCTAGTAAATCTGCCCCTACAGACTCAAGTTCAGTCATTCCTTTGTACACCTGGCAATAAGAAGAAATAGTGGTGGTGGATTGATAGTTTGAGTATTTTAATGACTGGTTAATGTGGTAGGAAACTTTTTAATGTTGTCACTGATCTGCAATCACAATGGAGTTTGTCTGTCACTTCGCGTGCTGTGGACTGCTGCCTGCCAGTCCTAGGCGAACCTTTTTAGTACTTTGTTTAGTGAGTTACATAACTTTCCAAGTCGACGGTCCGCAAATCAAGCCATACTAATATCGTAGTAGACCACATGAGATAGGTCAATATATCCTGTGGAATAGTTGTCTATTTGCTTTTTCGCCAAAATATTTTGTTATTGTTCTTTTGAAATATTTGATTCGGTTGACAACCATCATCCATGTTTTCGGTCTTTCTTTCTTTCATGTTGTACATCAGCTCCCCCCAGGGGCAAGAGTACAGAGGAGGAGGTGGTATCGGCTGCTGCTGCTGTAGAAGGCCAGGATCGGTCAGGCGAGGGCTCCTTTGCTGGCCCCGGTAAGTTTTAATTTTAATATAGAGTACCTATTTTTTCCTAGCGTTCCTCATTCGATTTTTTCTAAATCGTCTTTGATCTTCTTGTAGACTGTATCTAAATTCTTATCCTGCCTCTACTATGACTCCCTGTGGTATTACTAGATTATTCTTATTAGTCTGTCTGTGTAGCTAACTAAGATTGCACATTTGGCAAAAGGTGTTAAACGAAACTCCCATTCTAGTCAGCAATAGCTCTATGTACTGAGTGCAGTCCTCTGGGATTGTCCATAATGTCTTTTCAAGTCTTCTAAATGTTTATGCTTTGACAATTCCCAACAATAAAATGTGAATGACCACCAAGAAAGATAAGATACTACTTTACTTTTGGTTTGGATAGGAGGACAATCCATACTACTACTGTTGCAGGGACAAATCTGCACAAACGGAACTATGGACACTAAATAGCGCATTGTTTATCAATTATAATAGGCGCAGGTAGACTTTCCACATACCTCAGTGATATCAGACTTTGAAAAACCCCCAATCTCCTTACTGACTAGATAGTGTGGCAGAGTCATTTAGCTCCCGAATTCATCGATGATTGATCCCCAATGATGATTATCCAGCGCAGGACAAGAGTACGGAGTCAGAGTCCAGAAGTGTCAGAGGCACGGACTCATGCTTGCAAATTGCAAAACCTTTTGCTCAGTCACTCTTGACCAAAAACCACAGAGTCTATTTAAGTTGTAAAGCTTTATAAAAAGTAAAAACATTTATTAAAATCAAGCTTGTCATAAAACATAAACGGTTGATTAAAAATGGAAAAGTGCTTAGTGATTTATTTCACACATTTATTGTGGGCGAGCCGAGCCCTCACCTGGTTTGAATTTTTCTTTTTGGTGCTGAATCGTTGGTCACTCCGTCCTAGTGATGATGATCTGATCTTGCCTTGTTCTTAGAAGTGAAGCTTCTGTCTGTTATGAGAAAAATGGTGTGTGTTAAAAAGCAAGCATTCATCAGTTGTGCCAAAAAGTGCAGCAAGACAAAATCCTTCCCTGGAAAAAGGGACATTTTTACTTTAGAGTAGACAGTCACAAACTATTAGATTGGTTTCTGTATTCACATTTCTTCATTCCTAGATAAAATACTAGTGAGTGGAGTATGTCTATGACATCTAACATTCCTAAATGTACTTTGAAGGTGGAACATCTGGTGCCGGGCCCAGCGCGGAGGTGGAGGAGGACACATCTGGGGAGGAGGCGGTGCAAGTGCCGGAGGAAACTGCTGTGAGGGTTGCCACGTTAGTGGCGGGCAGTGGTAAGCTCTTATATTCCTTACTTATTGAGATTGCAGACTGCAGAGTGTGCTCTCTGGACAGGTGTAGTATATATGTTCTACAGTTAAGTTAATATACTGTTAAGAAGACTTTCAAATTTAGAACAAAGGGGCATATTACCAAGCAATAGTGATAATTATCGAAATTGCTTGGTTAGCGGGAAAAATTTACCGCTGAGCTGCGGCGATTTTTACCGCAAATAAACCTTGGTATTACCAAGGTTTATCACAAATACGATAAAAATCGCTGCAATGCATGAATATCGCTGAAAAGTCAGCGATATTCATGCATTACCGAGCTAATGCTCTTAGCCATGTTATCCACCTCCCATTGGATAACATGGCTAAGAACTGCTCAGGGCAGGTGTTAGCTTTTGGAGATATCGCGAATATCTCCAAAAGTTGGTAATAGGAGATAGCGATGTTAGCGACTGTTTTCAGTCGCTAACATCTTGGCACGCCCACTTTGCATGTCATTAGTGATAAATATCACTGACATGCAAAGTGGGGCCCAAGATGGTCGCTATCTCCTACTAGCTGTCGCTAACTGGTGTTAGCGACAGCTAGGTAATAGGGAGATAATTTTATCTCCGCTATCTTGGCTTTTAAAGCAAAAAAGAGGAGATAAACCCCCTCGATAATATGCCCCAAAGTTTTTATCAACCAGGTAGTAGTCTCCTCTAAATTTACTTCAACTCAGCAGTGACATTTCTTTCGAGAATCCAAATCAGATCTGAGATGACCTTGATGGATGGGATGAACAAAAAGCGAAAGAAGGGTGTAAGTAAGTGTGGAAGGACGAGCAAGTTAAAAGTAATGATGACTGACAAAGAAGAATGAGACATGTTTGATTGGTGCCCGAGGTGGCTGGGAAGGAATATGATGCATGGCTGGGTGAAGGATGAAGCAAGGATGGGTGGAAGAAGAACAGCCTGGGTGGGTGAAACAAAAACTGTATGTGTGCGCAATATATCCTTTGGTTGAAATTCAAACGCAAGTCAAGCACGGATGTATGGCTTGCTGTTTCCCAAATAAAATGAAAAGGTTGTTTTCCCATGAGAAAACGTAAGTTTTGTCCAGATGAGAGACATAAAGAAGAATGATTGACATATAGTTTGAATGGATGGATGCCTGGATCATGGTACTATCTGACTCTTAGATAGCATATGTGTATCTAGAGAGAGTAGACGGTCACTGGATGAACTAATGTTACTTTGAAGAGCATGTAACACCGCACCCGCACGTCCGTCCCAGTGTAGGAAAGGCAAGGAAAAGAAGTTTTAATTTTGTCTGAATACTACCATGAATAGTAGCAGTAGTTTGTATTGCAATCACAGCATATATCCGGCTATTACGATGGTCACTCACTACCTCTGTTAATAAGTTTAGTAGATCTCGGTTATTCATGAGTGGATGTATCACTGTTCACTCAATAAAAAGCAAAGCACCTAAAGTCATCCCATATGTAAGCAAATACATACCATGTGCAGCCATGTGCAGTCATAGATAATCAGATTATTTATCTTCTTCATTTTCCTTTTCTAGTATTCATTGGCACTGTAGGGTGAAAGTTAAATTAATTAAGCAGTAGCCCTTGTAACAGAGTATTCTCAGTGCCACCCGTAATAGAAAAGTAAGAGCATCACCACCTGCATGTACTGGACTGGTACAGTAACGCAAGTCTGTCTCAATCATCATGGCGGGCGTCTGTTTTTCTCGGGTGCAAGTTGACTGCGCTGGCATTATGCCGGCTTGCAGAAGTTAACGTACCAATTTTGCTAAACAAGAGAGACGAAGAAGAATAAGACTGGTCATAGTCGACTCTAATGGAGTGAGTCCATAGTGTTCGTAGAATTGATTCCTTGAACTCCCACTAATGTTAGAGCAAGGATGAAGAAGTGGGAGGTTAGATAGATACTGGCCACAATAGTTATGTACTGCGCTTGCAAGTTGCTAGTTCTACTGTGACACAACTTTCTGCTGAATCATTTTGTGTTAATCTTAAAGAGCATTGGTTACAGACTATGTCTTTCTTTCTTCATATAGATGCTCCTTCCAAACCAACACGGAAGGAGCTGGCTAAAAGGGCCCGGCAACGGAGGCTGGAGGCGACTGTCTCTGAATATCGGCGGCTGGTGGCCCAGGAGGAGGGGGACACGCAGTCGACCACAACATCGACCGGGACAGCTGCATCCTCCTCCGCGCTCCCTGGGTCACACAGTCAGCGCAGCAGGTCTCCAGCGGTACAGAGCCGGGGTACCGCAGCCCCCCGCCACCACCGAGCAGCAAAAAAATCAGCTGCCCCCCACAGCAGTACCAAAAAAAGGTTGCACCGCCTTTCACTCAGGGTGTCCTACCTCGAGCAGGAGCTGTTGAACACCAAAACCCTGCTCGAGACCCTCCGCAAGGAGCATGCCGACCTGGCACGAAAAGTGAACAGCAGCCAGCAGTAGGAGGAGACTGTCCCTTGCCCCTTTTTTAAAGACTTCTGGGGGTGGGAATTTGGAGTTGTGTTTTTTGGACTTTTCACGGACATTCGTTGGGGTTAGGGAGTGGGGGTGGGTTGGGTCTTGCAGGAGATTATTTACGTTAGGGATATAAATATACATTAAACTTTATCTTAGCATACGTGTTTTTTACTGCTTTTGAGGCTGGTGGGTGGGGGTTTAACAGTCAGTTTGTTTTCCTGAAACTTAAGTGGCATCTTGAAGTTGTGTAAGTAATTGCCCAAATGTTTTCAAAACTAAGTGCCTCTCACAGAGTAAGTGAATTCAATAGTCCTAGGACTTTACCAGTACTACCGTCAGTCTCTCGTCTCTCCTAATACTCCATTATACTGCCTCCCCCCAAACGCTTATCTTACCTGTAATTTGTGTTTGGAAATAGAGCTAGGCACAGGGCTGGCTGCATGGGAAATGGCAATTAAGGTTGGCAATCCTGGGCGGATGAAATGTCATCATTGCGGTGGTACTAGTGGTGTTACACAGTGGCAGTTGCAGCATATGAAAAAAAAGAAAATGAAACCTTGTTTGTCCTTACCGTAGCATTAGAACGGTGCAATAGAGAATATAGCAGGTGACAGTACACTAGAACAGTGCCACAATGTAGCCTAACAAATGGTAAAGTATTGAAAGTATAACTACTACTTGCGTTGAATTTCTTTGACATTGGCTACTACTACAAGAAATAGTACTGAAGGTGAAGGACACATCAGCGTAATCATTTGCCACGTCTAGGAGGAGGATGTTCTTGATGATCAATCAAGTTGATGGCGCACATGAAAATCTGCTTTCATTTGCCAATAGTCATGGGTCTGTGTCAAGCTGAGTAAGAAGAATATATCCTCGGATTCCTTCACCAGCCTGTTGCTATTACCTTATCCTCCCCAGCAAGTGTGTGGAATTATTGCTGTCATTTAGTCACACATCAATCAAAACCACACAGCCCGGGGGAAGAGGGTTAGGGTTTGGAAAATGGATGGGAATGGGGGTTTTTGGGAAAGTTTTGTTGAGAGAAGAAAAAAAAGCACAGCATGGACAAACAATAATTGAAGATAAACAACTCTTTGGGTACAAAGCTATCCATAAATCTTTTAAGTGACATAAAAGAAGTGCACTACTGCATGCATGGTTACTGAAAAGTAAGTAGTACTTTCGACAACCGTGAATGAAAGAATGCGACAGTACAGGGCTGCAGTAATAATTATGCGTTTTCACTTGCCTATCTCTGCACTCAGAGAAACACTTCGTACATTAAATTAGGTTGGAAAAATAGCAGAAGTTAAACCTGTACAATGGCTGTAGGGAAAAATTTGGAAGCAGAGATCAAAGAAATGCAGAGTCACACTCATAGAAGTTCACAGCAATAACATTACTTAAAAGATAATTAGAAAAGAACGGATACTGTATCTGTATGTTGTTGTAGTTGTCCTGTTGAAATTGGGAAGTTGCATGCATCCAACCATTCCTCTTATTAGCGGGACTCCTCCATTCCATTTGACGCTACGTTCATCAATGTTGGTGACCAGAAGACACCCTGTCCACTGCCTGCCTGGCGGATGCTGAATTGCGGCTAGCTAATGTGAAGCCTGACTTCATCCTTTTTTTCCCATTGCACAGGCTGAAACCCGGCCTGTAATTATTGATGGAAAAACAGGAAGTGATATTAGAACACCACTGACAAATAAATAAAAGGTATGTACGCTGTGTAGTGCAAAAAGTCACACTTTGAGATTCCTAATAGACAGTACAATATTTTTGAAAGTGCGTACTCTGTCTGACTCTCCTTTTGAAGGATAAATAAGTATGGGCGAATTAATTTAGCGGATCTTTCCCCTCAAGCTAGGTGTACTGTAAACTTTGTTTTAGAACAAAATTAGACCTTCCCAGCAGTGCTCCTAGACCCTTACTAAACCCAGTCGCAAAAATGTAGAATCTCAAAAAACGAGGCCTTGTAGAAAATGGTGACAAAACGTACTTTGAAAGTAAAGTAGGCCCAAATCCCCCCTTACCCACCATGGATTGTATTCAAACCACTTGCAAGCAAGCAAAAGTATCCATACCCAGCATTGCTCCAAGACTCGCAAACCCCCCCACAAACACCAGGAACCCCCACAAACAGCCCCCCAAAAACGGTAGAGTGAGCAAAATCTCAGAAAATGCAAAAACTTTTCCCCCAGGGATTGTCTCCAAAACACTTTCTTTCGGGTATTAGACCTTCCCAGCAATACCCCCAAAACTGTCAACCCAGGCGAAAACAAGTTTAACACCCCCAACAAGCCAAAAGGCAAAGCCCGGGAAATGCCACACTTAGAAAACTTTGGGCCTACCTGGAACCCCAAAACCCACCCACAAAAACCTGGAAGCCCCCCAAACAGCACCCCAAAGGCAGGCAAGTGAGCAAAAACGCAAAAACGTTTTTACCATGGATTTGGTGCAAAACACTTGATTCCGATATTAGACCTTCCAAGCTATGCCACCAGACCCCTGCAGCCACCCGCAAAAAAGCAGAACACCCCCAAACAGGCAAAAAGCAGAAATGGGCCTACCTTCAATTCTGTCCAAATGCGCTGTGCAGCTAGGCCCTAACTTCCTTTTCCACCATGGATTTCCTGAAAAACAAATGCAATCAACATTAGACTGTGCCAGCAGTGCTCCCAGACCCCAAAACCCACCCACAAAAACCTGGAAGCCCCCCAAACAGCACCCCATAGACATGCAAGTGAGCAAAAACGCAAAAACTGTTTCACCATGGATTTGGTGCAAAACACTTGATTCCGAATTTAGACCTTCCGAGCTATGCCCCCAGACCCCTGCAGCCACCCGCAAAAAAGCAGAACACCCACAAACAGGCAAAAAGCAAAAATGGGCCTACCTTCAATTCTGTCCAAATGCGCTGTGCAGCTAGGCCCTAACTCCCCTTTTCCACCATGGATTTCCTGAAAAACAAATGCAATCAACATTAGACTGTGCCAGCAGTGCTCCCAGACCCCAAAACCCACCCACAAAAACCTGGAAGCCCCCCAAACAGCACCCCAAAGACAGGCAAGTGAGCAAAAACGCATAAACTTTTTCACCATGGATTTGGTGCAAAACACTTGATTCCGATATTAGACCTTCCGAGCTATGCCCCCAGACCCCTGCAGCCACCCGCAAAAAAGCAGAACACCCCCAAACAGGCAAAAAGCAGAAATGGGCCTACCTTCAATTCTGTCCAAATGCGCTGTGCAGCTAGGCCCTAACTCCCCTTTTCCACCATGGATTTCCTGAAAAACAAATGCAATCAACATTAGACTGTGCCAGCAGTGCTCCCAGATCCCAAAACCCACCCACAAAAACCTGGAAGACCCCCAAACAGTACCCCAAATATAGGCAAGTGAGCAAAAACGCAAAAACGTTTTCACCATGGATTTGGTGCAAAACACTTGATTTTGATATTAGACCTTCCGAGCTATGCCCCCAGACCCCTGCAGCCACCCGCAAAAAAGCAGAACACCCCCAAACAGGCAAAAAGCAAAAATGGGCCTACCTTCATTTCTGTCCAAATGCGCTGTGCAGCTAGGCCCTAACTCCCCTTTTCCACCATGGATTTCCTGAAAAACAAATGCAATCAACATTAGACTGTGCCAGCAGTGCTCCTAGCCCCCAAAACCCACCCACAAACACCTGGAAGCCCCCCAAACAGCACCCCAAAGACAGGCAAGTGAGAAAAAATGCAAAAACTATTTCACCATGGATTTGGTGGAAAACACTTGATTCCGATATTAGACCTTCCGAGCTATGCCCCCAGACCCCTGCAGCCACACGCAAAAAAGCATAACACCCCCAAACAGGCAAAAAGCAAAAATGGGCCTACCTTCAATTCTGTCCAAATGCGCTGTGCAGCTAGGCCCTAACTCCCTTTTTCCACCATGGATTTCCTGAAAAACAAATGCAATCAACATTAGACTGTGCCAGCAGTGCTCCCAGACCCCAAAACCCACCCACAAAAACATGGAAGCCCCCCAAACAGCACCCCAAAGACAGGCAAGTGAGCAAAAACGCAAACATGTTTTCTGCTCCGATTTTCTCCAAACCACTTTTATCCGGTATTAGACCTTCACAGCAATGCTCCAGACCCGTCAGCTCACCCGCAAAGAAGTAGAACACCCCCACAAGTGCAGAGTCTTTCTTCATTGGGCGTAATCCAGCCATCTGCTTTGAAGGAAATAGGAGTCTGGAGGAGGAGGATAGAGGAGCATGTTCTTGTGAACTTGTGAACCTGAGGAATGCAGACTGCGGCACCTTCAAATTAATAAGCAAATAAGTGAAGACAGTTCTGCTGATGGGCTTGTTTTTGTGATTAGGTGATTAAAGTTTTTATTTATATAGATTTTTCAAAACAAAGAAAGACAGCCACACAGGAATAAAAGTGAATAAGGACGAAAAAGAAAGTTAGTGATTCATTGACTCATTTTCAGGGCTCGGTGTCAGGGAAGAAGAGCTCGTCCTCAAACTCTGCGAATTCAGACAGGAGTAGGTCAGTTAACAGAGAAGAACTTCCCTCATCTAAGTTGGTGTCCTCCTCGTCTTCTTCCTGCGTGCATTCTCGTATTTTGTAATCTGGTGGTATGAAGTGCTGATTCATCTTGATCATTGTTAACCTCTCCACATTTTTGGGTGAGAGGCGGGTCCTTTTGGAAGTTACAGTGCCACCAGCAGCACTGAAAACACGTTCAGAAGACACACTTGCGAGTGGGCAAGACAAGTAATTTATAGCCAGGTTGGTGATCTCTGGCCACACATCTCTTTTCCCATGCCAATACGCCAATGGGTCATCATGAACATAGACCTCTGTTGAGTCATTCAGATAGGCCTGCACCATCGACTCAAGGTTCTCCAGGGTTCCTCCACTTTGCTTACTATTATCTGGGACCTTTTGAGAAGCAAACCCAAGCTGAGTTAGCCAATCCTCTTCATCACACAATATTACTGTTGTGTCTGGTGCAGATGATACGGATGCTGGTGTCGTTAACGGCTGAGAGGGAAAATCACTCACTTCTGCCACAGCCACAGATGCAGAAGTGGATTTTTTTGACTCCGGATGGCCTGCTGATGCTGATGTACTGCCTTTTCCTTTAATTTCCTGCCATTCTCTTTCAAACCGAGTGGCTGACACAGCTTGCCAATGTTTGTACTTTGTAACATCTGCGTCATCAAAAGGAAAGAATACTCTGCCTGCCACTGCCTTTTTGTACCGTGGATCCAGAATAGTAGCAGAAATGTAATGCTGTTCAGTATGGATCTTTTCAAGACGTTCATCGCGAAGTAGGCGCTGTAATAACTTCTCTGCCAACTCAAATGCTTCTTGCTTTCCTTCTTTTTGAAACGTAGAAGACACCGCCTTCAGTTGGTGCTCTAGCATGCGCAACAATGGGATATCTTTTCCCAAATTACAGTCCTCCCTGCTGACTGCACGCGTGAAGACCTCAAAAGGACGAAGCATGTCTGTCGGGCTTTTAACTAGCTGCCATTGCTCCACCTGTATCCTCAGGTCAATCATAGGTGTACCCAGTGTAAGGAAATACTGACCGACTACCGCATACTGCTCATACAGACGCTCAAGCATGTAGAAGGTTGAGTTCTAACGTGTTACCACCTCCTGGATGAGTGCTTTCACTGGCACCTTACGTTCATATTGCAGGCACCTCAGCTGCTTCCGGGCCTTAAAAGAATGGTTGAAATGTTTGCACATTCTTCGGCAGGTGGTCAGTAACTCGTAGACTCGACTTTCTTCACTCAAGAATTTTTTAACAACCAGGTTTATACAGTGCGCCAAACACGGCACTCTGAAATAGTTACCCTTATCCATGGCCTTAACTACATTGGCGCCATTGTCCGTGGAAACATAACCAATCATGCGTTTTGTTTTCTTGGGGACAGCCATTGAAAGACCTTTGTGTTAAACTCATGCAAAATGTTTTCTCCTGTATGATTTTTCTCCATGGCAAACATGGCTAGTGTTGCATGGTTCCGAGCAGCTTTATAAACTTTGTCCGAATCAACACCTGCTTTTAGCTTTGCTGCAACCCCTGAAAAAGAGACCCAGTGTGCAGTGATGCACATGTAATCAACGGCTTGGCAACTGGTCCACATGTCTGTTGTCAGATGTATAGTGTGAACAGCACTCTTCTGCAAAGCTGCCCCAATCACCTCCAGCACATCTTCATGTAGTGCTGGAACCGCAACTCTGGCAAAATAGAACCGGCTAAGAACCTTCCATTTAGGGCAGAGCGTTGCCATCATTTCAAGAAAACCCACCCCTTCCACAAAAGAAAAAGGGAGAAAGTCCAGCGCTAGCATTTTAGCCAGCTTAGTGTTATTCAGACCCGCCGTTGGGTGGTTGCGCTCAAATGGCGCATCTGAAAACAACATGCTTCTAACGGTGGGCTCGACCATTTTACGGGATGATGATGACTTTTTCAACCCAGTTACGCTCAGTGATGATGAACTTTTTTGCATTGGTGTCTCACTCTCTCCCACACTCTTAGTGTGGCTCATCTATCTTGCAGGGGGTGTGCTGTTGACAGGGGTACTGGGTGTAACTGAAGAAATGTTTGACGCTTCTTCCTCCTCGTCATCATCAGATGAAACATCAACGGATACAATTTGTTGACTTGCAATTCGGGATGCCTTGATCGCCCTTAGGTGCGCATGCCATTTGACGGTGTGCTGTCTCTCAAGATGACCTCTCTGGCCTCCGGTACCATAGTTGGTACCAAGCTTACCACGACTAACTCGAACCTTACAAATGGTACAAATGGCTATGTTTTCCCTTGTTGGGCTAACACTAAAGAAGTCCCAAACTGCGGACTTCAAATGTCTGTGGGGGGCGGAGGAGGCGATACTGGGAATTCTAATGCCAGATGAAGTGGAGGATGTGTGTTGCCGAAACTTACTACGTTGTGCACTTACAGCACCACTAATTGAGGAAATGGAGGTCGAGGTGGATGGAGGTCCCTTCTGGCAATAAAATATGGAAGCTGTAGGTGGTGGTGTACTAGTTAACTGCATTGGTGGTGGTCCCATTGCCATGTCGCCAACATCACGCTCAGCAGCATTTCGGGATAGGGTAAAAATGTCTGTTTGCTGCATGCCCGCTGAGCCTGGAGTGACGTTTATGATGACTGCGTCGTCGTCGTGAGAGTCTTCATCAGCAGGAGTATACGCCACTTCTTGTTCAGCGTCATCATCACACTCCATAACTATGAGTCTTTTGGGGACCTTCCTTTTACGCTTACCTACCTTTGTCAGATCATGGTGTGCCTCACTCTCAGACAGCAGTGGTGGTTCCCAATTTTGATCCATATCATCAGAAGGAAGGGGGCTTGAAGAAGATGTAGACACCATCCTTGATCTTTTCCTTGCTGGGGATCTGGAAGACAATGAATCATCAGGAGGAGTGGCTCCATCAGATGATACCTCGGCTTGAATTTCGATTTTCTGATGTGCCCCTACTTCGGGAGGAACAACTATTGTGGGCACTTGTG
The DNA here is from genome assembly GCF_964263255.1 of Lissotriton vulgaris. Classification (NCBI taxonomy): domain Eukaryota; kingdom Metazoa; phylum Chordata; class Amphibia; order Caudata; family Salamandridae; genus Lissotriton; species Lissotriton vulgaris. Next base: position 4,024,876 of record NC_141688.1, read on the forward strand.
CCGCTCCATGCACCTCTGCTTGCGCCGCCTCTCCTTCCACATATACTTGGGCTTGTACTTGCAGCACTTGTGGTTGTTGTTGCGGCTGTGGTTGTTGAACACTCGTCAGATGAGTTACAACAACCTGTGTTGATTGAGGGATGCTGCTACTTTCTTGCGATGAGCCAACATCACTGGTCGATGGTGATTGAACAACTATACTGGCTGCCTCTGCAGCACTCAAGGGCTTGGACCTAAGTTGGCGTGGTGGTGGTGGCACTGAGCCCAATGGAGCGGAGGTGCTGCTCCCAGCTTGGTCCCCAGCAGACCCCGCTGCTGCTGCAGGCGTACTTTTTTTCCCAAAAAATGCGGCGGTCGACACACCAGTCTTCTTGGTAAGTGGCGCCACTTGCTTCTTCTGCTCCTTACTGGCAACTTTCTTGCTAGAGGAGCTACGGGCAACTTTTTTTGGGGCCATCTTCTTCAGTTGTCAGAACAGCAGGCCGCAGTTGCACAAGTTGCAGAGTTGTCTGTGGCCACACGTGACGTTGTGCTGCACACACCGCAGCAGGACTTGTTCCTGGCACTGATGAGGAACGATGAGGCTAATGAGTCGTCTTTCTGCACCTAAAAGCAAATGAAGCCAGAGGTACATCAGTTAAATAAATGTTGCATATGTAGCGCTTCAATTAATAGTTTGCAAGTAAGCATTTTTATTATACCCACCCCCAAAATGGAAAGACCAATAAAATGCACCACTGACAGAGTACCCCTGGGCATAATGGATGAAAGCATGGCAGACTGGGTGCAGGCCTATGGCACAACAAAGCACACTGCCTCGCTTCAAAATGGCCCCTAGACCCCCACCCACATGGCCAGGCCCTGCCTGGACCAGGGCTCAAAAGGGCCCCCACCCACATGGACAGGCCCCAACACCACCCTAAAAAATCGATAATCACATAAAAATCACCACAATCCAATGCCATCCATGCCCTCAATGATGTTTACATTCAAGACACCCCACAGAAAGACTAGGCCCATGCACCACTGAGTAACCCTGGGCATAATGGATGAAAGCAAGGCACATTGGATGCAGGCCTACGGCACAAAGCACACTGCCTGGCTTCAAAATGGCCCCTTGACCCGCACCACATGGCAAGGCCCTGCCTGTACCAGTCCTCAAAATGGCCCCACCCACATGGCCATGCCCCATCAACACCCCAAAAAATCGAAAAACACATAAAAATCACCACAATCCAATGCCATCCATGCCTTCAATGATGTTTACATTCAAGACACCCCACAGAAAGACTAGGCCCATGCACCACTGTGTACCCCTGGGTATAATGGATGAAAGCATGGCAGACTGGGTGCAGGCCTATGGCACAACAAAGCACACTGCCTGGCTTCAAAATGGCCCCTAGACCCCCACCCACATGGTCAGGCCCTGCTTGGACCAGGCCTCAAAATGGCCCCCATCCACATGGACAGGCCCCAACAACAGCCAAAAAATTGAAAAACACACAAAAATCACCACAATCCAATGCCATCCATGCCATCAATGATGTTTACATTCAAGACACCCCACAGAAAGACTAGGCCCATGCACCACTGAGTACCCATGGGCATAATGGATGAAAGCATGGCAGACTGGGTGCAGGCCTATGGCACAACAAAGCACACTGCCTGGCTTCAAAATGGCCCCTTGACCCCCACCACATGGCCAGGCCCTGCCTGTACCAGTCCTCAAAATGGCCCCACCCACATGGCCATGCCCCATCAACACTCCAAAAAATCAAAAAACACATAAAAATCACTACAATCCAATGCCATCCATGCCCTCAATGATGTGTACATTCAAGACACCCCACAGAAAGACTAGGCCCATGCACCACTGAGTATCCCTGGGCATAATGGATGAAAGCATGGCAGACTGGGTGCAGGCCTATGGCACAAAAAAGCACACTGCCTGGCTTCAAAATGGCCCCTAGACCCCCACCCACATGGCCAGGCCCTGCCTGGACCAGGCCTCAAAATGGCCCCCACCCACATGGACAGGCCCCAACAACAGCCAAAAAATCGAAAAACACACAAAAATCACCACAATCCAATGCCATCCATGCCCTCCATGATGTTTACATTAAAGTGACCCCACAGAAATACTCAGTCCATGCACCACTGAGTACCCCTAAACAAAAGGCCCCAACAACAGCCCAAAAATGGAAAAACACACACAAATCACCATAATCCAATGCCATCCAGGCCCTCCATGATGTTTACAATAAAGAGACCCCACAGAAAGACTCAGTCCATGCACCACTGAGTACCCCTGGGCAAAAGGCCCCAACAACAGCCAAAAAATCGAAAAACACACAAATATCACCCCAATCCAATGCCATCCATGCCCTCCATGATGTTTACATTCAAGAGACCCCACAGAAAGACTCAGTCCATGCACCACTGAGTACCCCTGGGCAAAAGGCCCCAACAACAGCCAAAAAATCGAAAAACACACAAAAATCACCACAATCCAATGTCATCCATGCCCTCAATCATGTTGACATTCAAGACACCCCACAGAAAGACTCGGTCCATGCACCACTGAGTACCCCTGGGCATAATGGATGAAAGCATGGCAGACTTGGTGCAGGCCTATGGCACAACAAAGCACACTGCCTGGCTTCAAAATACTCCCTAGACCCCCACCCACATGGCCAGGCCCTGCCTGGACCAGGCCTCAAAATGGCCCCCACCCACATGGACAGGCCCCAACAACAGCCAAAAAATCGAAAAACACACAAAAATCACCACAATCCAATGCCATCCATGATGTTTACATTCAAGAGACCCCACAGAAAGACTCAGTCCATGCACCACTGAGTACCCCTGGGCAAAAGGCCCCAACAACAGCCAAAAAATCGAAAACACACAAAAATCACCACATTCCAATGCCATCCATGCCCTCAATCATGTTGAAATTCAAGACACCCCACAGAAAGACTCGGTCCATGCACCACTGAGTACCCCTGGGCATAATGGATGAAAGCATGGCAGACTGGGTGCAGGCCTATGGCACAACAAAGCACACTGCCTGGCTTCAAAATGGCTCCTAGACCCCCACCCACATGGCCAGGCCCTGCCTGGACCAGGCCTCAAAATGGCCCCCACCCACATGGACAGGCCCCAACAACAACCCAAAAATTGAAAAACACACAAAAATCACCACAATCCAATGCCATCCATGCCCTCCATGATTTTTACATTAAAGAGACCCTACAGAAAGACTCATTCCATGCACCACTGAGTACCCCTGGGCAAAAGGCCCCAACAACAGCCAAAAAATCGAAAAAAACCACAAAAATCACCACAATCCAATGCCATCCATGCCCTCCATGATGTTTACATTAAAGAGACCCCACAGAAAGACTCAGTCCATTCACCACTGAGTACCACTGGGCAAAAGGCCCCAACAACAGCCAAAAAATCGAAAAACACACAAAAATCACCCCAATCCAATGCCATCCATGCCCTCCATGATGTTTACATTGAAGAGACCCCACAAAAAGACTCAGTCCATGAACCACTGAGTACCCCTGGGCAAAAGGCCCCAACAACAGCCAAAAAATCAAAAAACACACAAAAATCACCCCAATCCATTGCCATCCATGCCCCTAAACAAACAACATCAACTTACTTGTGAAATTTCTAATCCAAAAGTGATCCAAAAAAAGTCAAAAAGGCCTCAAATCCAAATATCCAGCAGCATCCACAAAAAAGAATCCTTCCAGGTCAAGATCCAAATCAAAGTGACCAGGACATGAACAAAGCACTGGGAGGAGCCTGCTGGACAGGAACAGGAAGTTGGAGACTGTGGGGCACTTCCTTCCTCCCACCTCCCCCCCCCCCCAAAATGGACTCCTTGCAAAAAAAAGTGCAGGCAAATGTCAACCTGAAGAGTTATTCTGCTAAAAATCATCATTTTCAAAAGGTTTATGCTGCCTGCTGGTGGATTTATTGTGCAGAATTGCAAATTTTGCAATTTCGCGAGTGCGAGATTGTTGCTGCCCGCCGCATCTAAGAGTTCGCAATTGTTTACTCCCGCGATACGTGATCACGAGCCTTTATGACGTACTCGCAATGACAAACTCTCGCTGTGCAAGGTGGCGAGCCGCGATAACTTAATCGCGGTCGACAAACTCGCGCAGGATCACGCAGCAAGATCCAAAATGGCGCAGCACACGCAAACATGGAGAAAACCAACTCTTCAAACGCTGAATGACGGTAAGTGAACACCACGCGCCGCAATATTGTATTTGTCAAGCGCGACCAAGCAAAAAAATCCGCTGGCGCGAATTTGCAAATTGTCGGCAAATTCGCGAGAATTCGCGGATTGCGAATTTTCCGAAAATCCGCAACTTCCGCGAGCGGAACGTATTTTACGCTCATTCAAACATATCACGTCTAGACTTCCGCTCAAACACACATCGCTCCACATACTCAATCTTTCGTAAATCAAATGACCCATGCATTGGCCAACGTAACTCAGGATCCTTTTTGGTATATCTATTCCACAATGTGCTGTACATTATGGAAGAAATACCATATTTAATATACATGTCTCTATTAATCGTCCCCTCTGGGGGAGCCGGTTGTGAGTCTTCAAGTCTAAGTCGGGCCCCATTACAAAAGCAGCACATCCTTCGAAGTACGCTGAAAACAGGCATGTCAAAAATAATGCAAAATATGTAGTATTATACACCAAGTGACACTTAAGGTACTTCTAGTACGTTGTGCCGTTCAAATTTGACTCACTTGAAGAAAAATCACCACATTGCCTGCCTATATGAGTTGCAACTCATATATCAAATCATAGAAATACTCATACAAATAAGACTAGTCTTTACCAAATACCAAATACCAAATATGCCACAGTAAGTGTTCCTAAAACTACCTTACCATACAAGGGCATCCAAACCCATAGTACATGCCGTAAAACGGCCCTTACCAATCATAGGGTGTCCAGGTTCCAACTGCCAAGTTCTAAATTCAACCAAACGGCCACTGCACGGCGAATCGACAGAAGAGATCTCAGTCGAGGACCGGCGCCACCTGACTGTTCAGATCGGAAAGAAGGGAAAAACGCCTTGGTTTGCCAAGACTCGGGTCTCCTCGGGCAATGATCATCCGCGGCGAGATCCCAATCCTTCGTCGCGACCACTCCTTCGGGCATCCGAGTCGTCAATGAGCCCCACGTGTCGGGCGCCAATTGATGTAGAGGGCCTCAGCCAGACCCACTAGTGCAAGGGGTTTGCCCTTCTCTGCACAAAGTCCTCAGACCAATAGGAAGAAGTTGGTACAGAAACTGGAATAGAAAAAGTAACATTTATTACACCTCATGAGGTGGTGCCACGGTTCAAACAGTACCCTTCGGCATTGCAAGAAGTAGCACACCGAGCCAAGAAAGCATGGTTTATTTATACCCGCACAGGGACTCAAAAGAAGGCGGTACAAACACCAGAGCACAGTTTATGTACATAAAAGGTAATATCGAGAGGCACAATCGATCAGTGGGAGGAGTTACAAGGTTTGGGGGTCGACAAACACATTCCTATCTGCAACTAATCACTAGCAGATGTGGACCCTACTTCACATGTGCGAAAGTGAGGGAAGCTAAATATAACTTGTTGCCGGGCAGATTTCAAGCGCCGTGGACAGGAAGATAGGACAAAGCACATGGTCGACACGAGGCAGCATGCAGCAAACAAAATGGCTGCCGTGAATATAAAATGGAGTCCACAGAATGTTAAGTTAACGGCAAGAACTAAGATACTAAGATGTCAAGATACTAAGATATTAAGATGCTAAGATGCTAAGATGTTAAGATGTTAAGATGTTAAGATGTCTTCTGCTAATGCTTAATCTAATCGCTGTCAAATTACCACATGATGGCCACCAGGAGTCATTCCATGTGTTGCTGCTGTTGCCGAAGATCAGTACTTCCATCTTGTCTGTGTTCAGCTGCAGGCAGTTGTTCTTCATCCAGTGCGCAATGGTTGTCATGCATCTGTGGAAGCTGGTTCTGGTGGTGGTTGTGTCAGCAGTGAGTGAGAGGATGAGTTGCATGTCGTATGCGTAGGAAGTTATGTTGAAACTGTGGGATCTGATAATGTTGTGATTAATCAGAGGAGGGATAAGGGATCAGAGTCTCCGTTTCATTCCCCAAGGTTAGTTACTAGTTATCAAAAATAGGAAAACGGACACTAGTTACACCTTATGACCATTGGTATAAGGAATAAAGATCAGAGTAGCCTCAAAAAACTTTATGTTATGGTTGGAAGGAGGTGCGGTATATCTGGTTCGTCCGCCCCACATTAGAGTTGTGGCAGTTATCATTGGCTACTCCGAAGTAGTGAATATGCCAGCCTCACCCGAGGCGCCTCTGGTCTAGGGTGCAGTGTCCAGAGAAATTGAGTGAAAAAAGGGGTGTAAAGTAAAATGTGCAAAAAAGGAAGAAATTGTTAAAAAGGTAAACAGCCCGGAAGTTCTTTAATAGGGGTTGTTTTTACCACGTTAAAAATTAGGTGGTACGATTTTAGACCGAGTTACTGGGTCTGATAGTATAATTAATAGGGTACGTCATTTCTATTAATTATACTATCAGACCCAGTAACTCGGTCTAAAATCGTACCACCTAATTTTTAACGTGGTAAAAACAACCCCTATTAAAGAACTTCCGGGCTGTTTACCTTTTTAACAATTTCTTCCTTTTTTGCACATTTTACTTTACACCCCTTTTTTCACTCAATTTCTCTGGACACTGCACCCTAGACCAGAGGCGCCTCGGGTGAGGCTGGCATATTCACTACTTCGGAGTAGCCAATGATAACTGCCACAACTCTAATGTGGGGCGGACGAACCAGATATACCGCACCTCCTTCCAACCATAACATAGAGTTTTTTGAGGCTACTCTGATCTTTATTCCTTATACCAATGGTCATAAGGTGTAACTAGTGTCCGTTTTCCTATTTTTGATAACTAGTATCTGATAATGTTGGCCATTGGGGTCATATATGGGTTTATGAGCATGGTGCTGAGCCCTGGGGGACACCGCAGGTGATCTCCTTGGGTTTGGAGGTGGGAGGTTGGAGGTGGATCCTCTGGGTTCTTCCGGTGAGGAAGGAGGTGATTCATCTGAGCACATCCTCTTGGATGCCGATTTGGTGGAGTCTTTCGATTAGTGTGTGGTGGGATAGGGTGTTGAAGGCTGCTGAGAGGTTGAGAAGAATCAGAACTGCTGTTTCTCCCCAGACGAGTATGTTTCGGATGACATCAGTGACTGTGATGAGGGCGATTTCCATGCAGTGATTGCTGTGGAAGCTGGATTGGGAGGCGTAGAGTAGCTGGTTCTGCTCCAGTTGTGTCATGAGTTGCTTGTTGAAGATCTTTTCCAACACCTTCACTGGGAATGGGAGTAGGGAGATTGGCTGGTAATTTTTGAGTTTGCTGGGGTAGATGGAAGGTTTTTTTCAGTAGTGGTCTGACTTCAGCGTGTTTCCGGGCATCGGGAAATGTTGCAGTGGTGATAGAGGTGTTGAGCAGGGTGGTGAGTTCCTGGGCAATCCTTTGGTTTCCGAAGTTGAAGATGAGGTGCAAGCATGGGTCTGTGGGAGCTCCTGCGTAGATGGATTTCATGGTGGAGGTGGTGTCCTGGGTGGAGAGGAGGTTCCAGGTGATCAGTCTGCAGCTCGTGTTGTTTGCAGTAGTGGCATATCTGTTGAGGAAGTCCGTAGGTGTGGGATGGTATTCAAAGTTTCTATATATCGTTGTGATTTTGTTGTGGAATAAGTTGACCAGGTTATAGCACAGCTCCTGTGAGGATGTGATGTTGTTTTGGTTGCAGACGGTTTGGAGAATTTGATAAAACTGTTCTATAGGAATATGACTTGTAGGAACAAAGCATAGCAGCAGTTCCACCTTTGAAGTGTGCATTAACTACTATTAATTGCCTTCCTTAAAACTTTAGGTTTAAACCTTGGTAAGGATGCACAATGAATGGATGGAATATTTATAGGTGCTGTTACTACACATCACAGTGGTGGCAGGTATTTTATCTGCTTCTAAATGAAGAACAGTCCTCCTGAAATGCAGACCTCTGAACTGCACTATGATCCTGTATGCATAGTAACCCTATGAGCTATCTTACCAGAGTTACCTGCGTAATATTTATTCATGACCCAACTAGCAAAATTAAATGTGCACTTTGCTCAATGTTTCATTGGCCAACAGAATCCTACAGGTTCATAAATATAGTTTACACCTGAGTGGAGGGGGTGGTAAAGAAGCATGGTAGCAGTGGAAGTGCAGTTAGGTTCACTTAAGCCTACCAATGTGAAACCTTGCTTGTGAGGCATTAAACAGAATACAAATCCATTTCAACTCTGCAGTGCTGGAAAGTAATCATTTTGCATTCTAGAGGAGCCTACGTTCTACAGTGGAAGCCTGCTGCTACCCGAGGGCTTGTGTAAAAAATGACAGTCTTATTTTTCCAGCTGTGTAAAAGCTTGGTAAATGTTATTTGTCAGCATATCACAGTCACTTACAACACTGAACTTCAGTCAGCATTTACAATGGGCTGCTCTCAAAAAAATCACCTCTTGTAGTTTTAGTGACACTTGGTTATTAGACGCCTAGCAGCCAGAGGCATAACTAGAGGCAGATTTCTGTCAGGGTGGGGGGAGGAGGTGGGGCTACTAAAAATTTCGGGTGTGGGGGGTAAATTCTTCCAGCAATTGGCAGAGTGGAGATGAAGGGATGAAAAAACAACAAAGCCTCGTTAATACGTAAATGGTCTTTTAAAGACTTGTGGGTACTGGGGTGCAGCTGGGATAAGCTCAAAAACTGTCTGTGTGTTAGCCTGGGTAGCCGTCTCAGCCCGGGCTGACACACACGACAGGGGTGGGGGGCTGAAGCCCTATGAGCCCAATGGCCTTTGCGCGCCTGATAGCAGCCATTGTTGGAAAATATGCTGAATTTCAGTCAGATACATGAGTTCTTGAATTGGGGATCTGAGTAGGGATGGGTGCAAGTGGCATAATTCTCTCTGCCACTGTTCATACATCTGTGCGCAGTGAGAGATGTGGCAGAGGACTCTGTCAACAAATGTGAGGCATCTAAGGGTAGTGATGTCCCAGAGAAGCACAGAGGCCAGCTGGGCACCGTCTCAGAACCTCGAGCCTGCACCGAGGGAGGCCAACTCCTCTGCCCAGTAGGCCACATGTGTTTCATCCTGCTGCTCTCTGTCTTTTAGTCCATTAATTCCCAGGTCTAGGAATGTATCTTGCTAAGAGAGCGACCCCTACTAATCAGTGGACAGTGTCAGCTACCAGGCCTCAGCGGCTACTCATTGACAGACCGCAACCGACTAAAAATGTTAAAAAGAAAAAAGTCGAAGTAAAAATAGCAAAGTTGGCCAAAAGTTCTGGATGCTGAAACCACAGATCTGTGGTTACATCTATCCTGCCCAAGGACGTAGCTTCAGAGGGGGAAGGGGGCGGTGTTTGGGGTTTTGCACCCCCAAATAAATTAAATCTGTAGTAAATAGTTTGGTATAGGTGCTTTAAGTCATATATGATGACTGGTGAGGTGTTTGTCGGATTCCACTTGGGAGTTTTACATACATATGAAGACAAAAACACATATACACATACACTTGTCTCAGTGTTGAGTTATAAGTAACCCTCCCAATCCGCACTCCTCTACCCACCACTGCTTCTAAAGGCCCGCTCCTGCCCTGCTTTCCGTATAATGTACTTTAGCCCACATGAATTTTTGCGAAATCTGAAGCTCACCCACCCCCCAGCCCCCAATCTTACTGACTAAGCAACGCCCCTAGTCCTCCTCTTGACATTGACCCCCCTCATTTCAAAGTGGCAATCCTCATTGTCTCCTGCAGCAGGGAAACACTTAGAACTGGGTCAATGTAGTTTGTCACCCTGCTGAATTGTACATGTGATACAATATTGTCCCTGATCCCTCTCTTGATAGTGATGTATATTAGTTGAAGCCAAATCCCCTGACATTGTTTTCTCCCTCTCAGTCTTGTACATGCTCAATACATTGGGCACGAAAGACCATGACTCCTAAAGTATTGAAATGAAAACTGTGCCTCAAACTGAGATCCCCTAACCTAAAACCTGTACTGGTTCTAGAAAGTGTATATACCAGGGCCAAAAAACTCCTATACTGCACACTTGTGTACTGGAACCAAATATCTCAGGCACTGAGATCCGAGGCCATGTACACTGAACTTGAGAACTTATGTCCCATAATCAGAGGCCGCATATACTAAAATCAAGCTCCTTGTTCGCTGGTTTGGTTTGACTCAACTGTCCCTGTGGGACCAGGAGGCCAAATAAATCTTGGTGTCTGAGCGCCACTCAGTGACTTCATAATCCCCTGTGGTGCTCATTCAGGCTGAGCTCACTTAGACCCATAGGGGCTTATTAGCAAGAACTTGCGATATTTATCAAAAAACGCGCTTAGCTTGTTTATTTTTATTGCTGCCTATCGCTGGATATTTTAGCGGAGAAAACATGCTATTAGCAACATTTATCTCCACTGTGATAAAATATCCAGCGATAGCGGCAAAATGACTGAATATCGCTGGAAATCCAGCCATATTCACGCATTAACGCCATGGTGGTCTTAGCCTGAAAATGTAGATTTTCCCCAACTTTGTTGGCCAGAAAATCGGGATTTTATTAACCCCTTGGCCGCAGCGGTAATTCTGCCGCAGCGCTGGGGGCGATGGGGGAGCCACGCGGTGCCACAAGCTCGTGACGGAACCACTCCGTCACAAGCCACTGGTGCGCTGTGCTTGTGACGGAGTGGTTCCGCCATGGCCCCGCCTGCTCAGTAAAACTGCTGCGTAGGCGCGGAATTGACGCCGCGTAGGCGGGGCGGCCGCGCCGCGACGGAACCACTCCGTCACCAGCACAGTGTGTCCATGGCTCGTGACGGAGTGGTTCCGTCATGAGCACAGAAGGGGTTAAAGACTCGGAGGCTAATATTATTGCAATCTTCTTTATTTAGCCAACCACAGCCACTTTAAAGAGAACAAAGAGTATTGTGACATAAGAAAATTCCAACCCTATAAAAGGTCACAACATCAGAAACACATCCTTCTTTTTTAAGGAAAAAACAAAACAAGATAGTAATGCATTAATAAACAAAAGAAGAAGAAATCCAAATAAAACTTCTTCGAAGAGTAATGCATCTTTGGAAGAATAGAGAAAGCTGAATAGGAACTTCCAAGTGATAAACTTCAGCATCCAAATTATTGTTGAGCTCGACCTAAAAGGCAAAACAAAAGGTGAAAAGGGATGGGAAAAAGGGGAGGGAATAATATTAGCCTCCGAGTCTTTAATAAAATCCAGATTTTCTGGGCAACAATGTTGGGGAAAATCTACATTTTATGGCAAGACTGGAGGGATATACGTTGTTACAACGCATGCTTTTACCACGCATGCCTTTACAATGCAGGTTTTTCAACGCAAGTCGTTACAACGACTTACGTTGGGGGGTGCTGGATAGTGAAAAGTTTAATTTACTATTCCAACTCCAGTCCCGGTGGATAGTAGGGAAGGTGTTGGATAGTAAATTAAATTATTACCTATCCTAGAGCGCCCCCCAGCGCAAGTCGTTGTAATGACTTGAATTGAAAAACCAGCGTTGTAAAGGTACTGCGTGGTAAAAGTTGCGTCGTAAAGGATGTTTCCCGACTGGAGGCTAATCTTATTGCAAGATTACAGCATCTTGAATAAACAAGAGGCAGCATTATCAATAGGTCTAAAATAAAACTTGCGAAATATCATATCATTTGACCAGTCAGCACATATAAGAATTTCATTCACATGAGCACCATGTAAAAAGGATTGAGAGGCAGAAGCACCACGGATAGAGTGAGCACCAAACAAACTAACATCAACATTAGACAATTTCATAATCTCTTTGACCCATCGAGCTAGAGTAGTTGGAGAGACACCTTTGTGAGGTTTCCTGAAAGAAATCAATAACTGTTTAACATTAGCTCTTAGAGAAAAGGTGTTCAGTTCATATTCTTTAACACATCTGACAACACATAAATTAACATGATCATCAAAGTAAGGGTAAAAAATAGACTGAGAGTAAGTTTTGGTTCTTTTGTTTAAATAGAAACAAATAACTTCAGGGTAAAAAAACTCTGTTAGATATTTCTAAAGCCCTAACATCAGAGACTCTTCTAAAGGAGATTAAGCAAAGAAGAGTAGTGAGTTTAAAGGAGAGTAATTTAAAAGATAAAGAACTGTTAGAGCCTAAACTATCAATACATTTCAAAACTATATTTAGAAATAGGAGGTTTGAAAATCCTAATACTCCTCAACAGTCTTCTTATAAGAACGTTCTGGCCCACAGAGGAACCATTAACTAAAGCATGACCAGAAGCAATAGCAGAACGGTGGACATTAATGGTCCTGTAAGTAAGACCTTTTGCAAATAAACCAGGAAGATAGTTAGCTATCTCAACTGCATCTCCTGAAATGGGATCAAAGTGTCATGCAAGACACCAGCAAACCCATTTTTGCCAAGCCAATCGATAGAGTTTACGGGTTCCCGGTGCCTAGGATTCTCTTATAAGATTCAATGCTTCCTCAGAAAGTCCTGGGAGTTCCCATAAATTCCTGAAATTTTCCAAGCCATCGTCCTCAGATCTCCATCTAGAACCATGTTGTGGAGTTCTCTTGAAGGGCCCAGAAGGATTTGAGGGAATACTGGTAGCAAAACAGGGTAATCCACCAGCATCTCTAATTGCATAGGGTACCATACTTGAGACTTCCAAAGGGGGGTCACGAGAACCAGGGAAGATCTCGACATGCGGACCATTGCTGCTACTCGAATAATCATTGAAAAGGGGGAAAGGCGTAGCCCTTCAAGGTCCTCCTGTCTTGCCTGAAGGCATCCACTCCCGCAGAGTCAGGATCCGGATGCCAACTGAAAAAGGTTTCTAGTTGGGTATTTAATCTGTCTGCAAACAGGTCTACTTGAATAGGACCCAAGAGGTCCATCAGAGTCAGGAAGACATTCCTGTCCAGACGCCAATTGCTTGAGTCGCTGTGATTCCTGGAGAACCAATCTGCCTCCGCGTTGATTAAATCAGGAATATGTTCTGCTTGCACTAAAATATTCTGTTTGAGACAGTAGTCCCAGAAGACCTTGGCCAAATCTGCTAAGTCTTTCGATTTCGGGCCCCCAAGCTTGTTGACGTACTTCGCTGCCGAGACATCCATCCTTAAGAGAATGGAACATTTTGCAGAGTTCTTTGTAAAGGATTTTATTGCAAACGAGCCTGCTAGAAGCTCCAAACAGTTTATGTGTAACGACTTTTCTTCCTCCTTCCATAGGCCACCAGTAGAAATTGAACCACAGTTCGCTCCCCAACCCGATAAGCTTGCATCTGATTCTATCACGAGGTCCGGGAGAGAACCAAAGATTGCTCTCCCATTCCAGGCATTCATGTTCTTGAGCAACCAAAAAATGCCTTCCCTCGCCTCCTGGGTGAGGGATAACTCTTGAGAATAGTTCAAACCATTTCTTAGATGATTTGGTCTTCAGGGGGTGGAGTGCCCAATGGTTCAAAAGGGCAGGAAAAATGGCTTGAATTGTAGAGGACAAAAGGCCTATAACTCTGGCAAGCATTCGTAGAGAAATCTTGTCCAGAGAAAGGACGTTTCTTAATTCCTTTTTTATGCGCTTCAATTTTTCTCTTGGGAGGCTTATTTGACCTTGGACGGGGTCTATCATAAAACCTAGAAATTGAGTAATTTGGGTTGGGATCAAGCAAGATTTTTGCCTGTTTACCACAAAACCCATTTCCTCCAAGAGATTTATTGCTAAAGAGGTATGGTCCGACGCTCTTGATTTGACTTGATACATTATAAGGATGTCGTCCAGATAAATAATTAGTCAAACTCCTCGCTCTGTCAGGTAAGCTGCCACTGGTCTGAGAACCTTGGTGAAACACCAAGGGGTGGAGGAGAGACCGAACGGAAGGCATACAAATTCCCAAATCTTTCAACCCCATCTAAAACGTAGGTATTTTCGATAATCTTCGCAAACAGGGATGGTTAGATAGGCATCTTTTAAGTCTAACCTTGTTAGCCAATCCCCAGGTTGGAGGATATCTCTTATTAGGTGAAGGCCCTCCATTTTGAAATGGTGGTATTTCACCCAATCGTTGAGACTTTTTAGATTTATAACAGGTCTCATCCCTTTCTCTTTTATTTGTACTAGAAAACATTGCTTATAAAACCAGAGAGGTGGTGGAGACATTCCCTGATGGCACATTTCACCAAAAGATCTCTTACTTCTAGCTCTACAAGGCTTGAGAAATCTTGGTTGAATCTGATCAATTCTGGTATGTGATCTTGAAAGGGTTCTCCTATAAAATCTATGTGATAACCTGAGACAGTCTGTAGTACCCAAGGGTCCTGAATTATCCTTAACCAGTTTTCTGCAAATTGGGCTAGCCTACCACCAATCTTTATAGGGGTAACAGAAGGGTCTTGGCTTACCTGAACCTCTTGAGTGACTGTCGCTTCGAGAACCTCGTCCTCAAAAGGACTGTTTTTGGGGGTAGAAAGCCAGGTAGTAGTAGTGGTTTGATCTAAAACCTCTCTGAAAGGAGGCCCTGGAGTTAGCTTGACCTCGGCCGGGGAATCTGCCTCTTGATCGCCCAGCCCTTCCAAAAACATGTCCATCGAAGACTCTCTTAATGTCCCTTTGGGACTTATCAATTGAATTAAAGGCCCCCACACATATTTGGACATTTGTTTTATGAAATCATCACAAAAGAGCAGTCCATTAACTTCTTGCCCACCTTCATTGTTGGCAAGTTCCACCAATTTGGGGTCTATTTTAAGGAGGATGCTCTTCCTTATCTCCACGTTCAGGGCGGTGTTTGCATTGAAAAGGAGGCACACTGCTCGTTGAACCCACTGTCTCAACTCTTTGATATTTGGAGGGGAATTATTGACGAAGGCCTGTTCGGTTAAGTCAAAAATTTTGGATAGTGGACCAGACAAATCAAGAAGTCTGTCTTGGCACATGCGTTTATCAAGCCCTTTCCTGAGGTCCCTCCCAACTTTGGAGATTAAGGCAATAATTTTAGGGTCCAGGTCTGGTGTAGGAGCAATCTTGTTAGGGAGGGAGGGTCTAGGGCATTCGGACCTATGGCGAAATCTAATGTCCTTAGGGATCTCTTTCCCAAGCCAAAAATGAATATAATTAGCAACGTGAAGGGCGGGGGTCCATTCAGGGGAATAGGGGTGTTTTAGAAGGGAAGGATCGAACATGACTTCTCCAAATGGGTCGGTGAGTTCGCCCAGAGCATTATCCCCTTCCTTTGGGGAAGACGGTTCAGAATCTTCTGACCCAAAATCTGAGGAACAGCTCAGTTCCACTTCGGCACTCCCTGAGGAGTCATCACATTGCACAACCTTATGTTTGTGCGCATTGATTTGGAGCTCTGAGACATCAGATGACCCCTTAACATGGTCCCCATGTTGTCCTCAACACGACCAATACTTAATGCTTTTGTGGAGTCAGAGAGCTTCCCTTATTTAAATATAGGGTCAGATGGTTGAAGGTTTTTACGTTTCCTGTTAGCTTTACCTCCCGTCTTATTAAGTGGGTCTTCATTGGCAGAATAAAATCTTTCCTTCTCTGAGGCTTTATTCGTGTCCAGAGAGAATAACTCTAGTTTTTTATCCATTTTGCCCTCTAGGTCTTTTGAAAACCTCTCCAGCATTTCCCTGAGTTTATCTTCAAGGCGTTGGGAGGTGGAGGGTGTGGGTACAACATTAGGATGTTAGGGGTCCATTTAAGAACAATGATGAGGCAATTTTAGAATTAAGATTGAAGGAATTAGGAATTAAAACGATGGGTAGGAGTCAGGCCAAAGCGTGATGAAAAGTTGTGGTGTAGCGCTCTAGTCGTCGCACGTCACGTCACAACGTGGCGTGCTGGCGGCCATATTGGGGCTGCGCGCGCATCGCGCATTAGAGGCGCGAAAGCCGAGAGAGAGGGCATATCGGCTCGGCACTCTTTAGGTAGGGTAAGAAGTGAATAAACACAGTTAGACAGCAACAAGGTGTGGAGTCTTTATTGGGAGGAACCTATAATGTTACAATGGGGACGAGGGCGGGATCCTGAACCTCTGCACGCCATAGGGGACGAAATCAGAAAAAAAAACCACACAGAGGGAAACATTCAGATTACCGGTAAACGGCAAAGCCCCAGCAGGAAGCAGAACAACGGTGCCAGGCGGCCAAGGACGGCACATGGTCAGAGAAAGGCCAACAACCTACCACACGAGGTACCTACCCTAGAGAGCGTGGCAGAGCCCAACCCACCCCAGAGGGAAGACAAATACATGAGGGGTGGAGTGGATAAACCCTAGAGAAATAAAGCAAAGCGCGCCAGACCACGCAGCGAACTGCAAATCAAGGAGAACCGCGCTGGCTGCCTTAAGAAAGGGTGAGGGGGCAGACACAGAAGATCCCCAGTCACATACGGAAAAACAAGAGCAGGACAACACACCGGGCAGTCCCAGAAGTCAAGGGAGCACAATACCCACAATCAAAAGCGAGAAGATGAGTGCACAAACCGGATACGCGATGGCGCCCGTGCAATTCCTGCCCAGGCCAGGAGAACCACTAATGAAGTGGGAGGACTAGAGAGAGTACATTGACAACTTCATAGGGGTTTTAGAAGACGAAAACGAGGAACAGTTCAACCCCAAGAGAAAGAAACGTATTCTACTACTCAACCTAGGGCCGGAAGGACTCAGAATTTACAAGAGCCTAGTGCCTAAACAAAGAGGAAGCACGGACGATGATGTGTATGCCCACGCCATTGATGACCTGAACGAACACTACAGGCCGGCAGTGTGTGTATCAGTAGACCGGTTAAATTTCCAGCATAGGAAACAA
Organism: Lissotriton vulgaris; assembly: GCF_964263255.1. Lineage (NCBI taxonomy): Eukaryota > Metazoa > Chordata > Amphibia > Caudata > Salamandridae > Lissotriton > Lissotriton vulgaris. The sequence continues at coordinate 4,041,883 of NC_141688.1, forward strand.
CGCCCAGGTGAAACAGTAGAGGAATACGTGGCGGCTCTGAAGAAACTAGCGTCCACATGCAAATATGACGCATGGGAAGAAGAATTCATCAAGGATCAAGTGGTACTGCACACCACGTGCACAGCGGTGCAGGACAAGCTGTGGGCCAGCGGGGACACCACGCTGAAAGAAGTGATGGTGATAGTCAAGAGGGCAGAGTTGGCGCGCAGGTGTGCGGAAGCGACGAAAAAGGATATGACGCCCAGCACCATGGTAAACAGGGTCGATGAAGAAGAGCCCCGCAGAGACAACAAGTACAAAGGGCCGTCGACGAAGGGGCCCTACAAATGGCAAGGCAACCCGGGTCCTCCGGGAAAACAGGCGGGGAGCAGCAAGAAGTCATGCTACAGATGAGGGAGCTGGTCCCACGAGGCACACGACAGGAAGTGCCCTGCGTTCCGCGCCAAATGTATGTAATGCGGCATCGTGGGCCACTATGAGAAGGTATGTCGGAGAAAGGCTTCTAAAAGCATGGTAAAATACATTGGGCAAGAAAGCGAAGAACAGGATGAAGGCACAGAGGAGGACGTTGTCACGGTACTTTGCATTTATGACCAAGTGTTGAGCGTGGATGGCCAAGTGTTGAGCGTGGATGGTAGAAGAACAACGAAACCTGTACAGGAAATGTCGATAGGGGGAGTGCTGATAAGCGTGGTGGCCGACACGGGTTCGCCCTACACCATCGTCCAGAGAGCGGTGTGGAACGAGAGCTTCGCACCACATTTAGGCCCAGAACTGGAGAAGCTGGACATCCGCCCAGTCACATATAATGGGGACCGCATACCCATGGCAGGATTCAGACCATTAAAATTTGAGTTTAGAGGCGGCTCCGCCTTCTGCAAACTCTACATATCGGAGAGAGGACCCTCGGTGCTAGGATGGCTGGACCAAGGCGACCTGGGCATCAAGTTAGATCCAGGGGGAAAAGAAAGATACTACTCACTGATCTGGAAACCTGGCCAGATCTTGACAAATGGAAGCGTGAGTACCCCAAAGTGTTCGGAGGCACGGTAGAAAGGATGGAGAAATTCTCACATAAGATAATCCTGAAGGAGGAAGCCGTACCAGTCGGCCACAAGGTGAGAAATGTGCCCTTGGCAGTGAAAGAAGCAGTACAGGAAGAGCTACAGGACTTAGAAAAAAAGGGATCATTGAACCGATCACGTGTGCGGAGTGGCTGGCGCCATTGGTGGTAGTTATGAAACCTAGCGGGAAGGTCAGGCTGTGCGTTGACCTGTGCGAATTGAACAAGAATATTGTGGTGGAGAAGTTCCCCTCTCCCAGAATCGAGGAAATGCTGGCCAGGACCAGGGGAATCAAGTGGTACTCCACTATAGACTTGACCTCAGCCTACCACCAAATTGCCCTACACCCTGAGAGCCGCAAATTAACATCGTTCATCACCCCATTTGGTTGTTATCAATTCCGCCGCATGCCGTTCGGGCTAGCCTCGGCGGCTGCGGTGTTCCAGAAACTGATGCACCAACTGTTTAAGGACATGGGAGGCGTCCAGTATTTTCAGGACGACATCCTGGTGATGGGGCGGGACAAACCAGATCACGATGTGAAACTCAGCAGGGTGCTGAAGATCCTAGAGGGCAAGGGGCTCACAGCAGAATGGACCAAGTGCCGGATAGGAATGGAGTCGGTGACCTGCTTAGGGCACGAAATAGGGGTGCGAGGGGTGACCCCGAAAGCAGAGAATGTGAAGGCAATGTGTGAAGCGCCACCGCCCACCAACAAAGAGGAGGTCAGATCATTTTTGGGCATGGCGGAATATTACAGCAAGTTCATGCAGCACTTCGCCTCCAAGACACATCACATGAGGCAACAGACGAGAGACAGTACTGAGTTCCGCTGGACGGAGGAAGCACAAAGTGAATTTGAAGTCATCAAAAAGGAGGTGGTAGGAGCAGTACCACTCCAAGGATACGACCCCCAGGGTAAGACAGTGCTTACCACCGATGCCAGTGACAAGGGGCTGGGTGCTGTCTTGATGCAAGACCGAGGTCAAGGAAGGATGGAGACACTTAGCTTTGCATCCCGCACACTGAGCGAAACGGAAAAGAAATACAGCGTGATAGAAAAAGAAATGCTGGCAGTCGTGTGGGCAATGACCAGATTCAGGCAATTCTTATGGGGCACACGGTTCCTGTTGAAAACGGATCATAAACCCTTACTGAAAGTACTAACATCCAGCGGATATGCTAGTGCAACGCCCAGGATCTCCAAAATGACCCTAAAACTGCTAGAATTCAGATATGATGTAGAATACATCCCAGGCAGCAGGAAAAGAGTAGCGGACTATCTGAGTAGGGCGGCGGCCATGGAGCAGAGCGAGGAAGACCAAGCAGGAATGGAAGAATTGGTAGCACTCACGGAAGACCAGGAAAGAGTAATAGGAAATCAAGAGTGGAAAAAAGCGTACGATGAAGACCAGACCATAACGGAAGTGAAATCATACATCACAAAGGGATGGCCAGACAAGAGACAGACCAGTGAGGACCTCAAACCATACTATGAGATCAGGGAGGAATTGTCGATGGACGACCAAGGAGTGTTTGTGTACAGGGGGGAGAAGGTCATCCCCCCGGCAGACATCATCCCCCAGTTATTGAACATGCTCCACGAAGGACATTTGGGGATAGGAAAAATGAAGCTGAGGACCAAGCAAAACTACTGGTGTCCAGGAATGGATGTAAGGGCCGAGAGACATGTCAGGGACTGCTCACAGTGCCAAGGGGCAGATAAAACACTCAAACCACTACACCCGGCTATAGGAAAATTCGACCCCCTGCAGAACCCGTGGGAGGAGTTGTCAGTGGATATCCTGGGCCCGATCCAGGATGTACATGGAGTCCAAAAATATGTGCACGTCCTCATGGATAGGTATTCGAAATGGCCAGAATTGAAGGTAGATGAAGCGATGGATACAGAGACCATTATAAAGTTCCTGTCTGACACCTTTGTGAGAGAAGGTATCCCAAAGTCCATCCTGAGCGACAACGGCCCCCAATTCAGATCGGAGAAATGGAGCTACTTCATGCAGAGGAATGGTATCCTAGCAAAACACACGTCCATCTACCATCCTGCCGGAAATGGACTAGTAGAGCGATTTAACAGAGTGGTGATGGGATCGGTCCAGGCAGCTATCTCCAACAACAAAGACTGGGAAAGGGAGATATGGCGCATGGTGTGGGCATACAGAATCACCCCCACAGGGACAGGATATAGCCCCTTCCAGATTTTGAGGGGTCGCGAACCATTCACTCGGGACAACCGCGTATGGAAGGAAAAAACTATAAAGAGCGAGTGGTCCCCGGCAGTGGTGCAAGCCAACTTGGAAAAGGCACAAGCCATTTACTCGAGACATTACAACAACCAAAGAAACGTGAAAGAGACAGATCTGGAGAAAGGCGAATGGGTGCGCGTAAAGTTGGCCACGCTACAAAGAAAAGGAGACAGCAAGTACAGTAAGCCTATGCAGGTCAAGGAAGTGCTAGGCAGAGCGGCTCTGCTAAGTTATGGGAACGTGTGGTCCCAGGATCGCATGGCAAAGTGCAACAGAGTTCTGCGATGGGACCAAGATGGAGCAGATCTAGAAGACAGGGAGGAAAGAAACGCGGAGCAGGAGCAAGCAGAGGTGGAACCAGACAGTAGAAGTGGAGAACGGCAGGAAGAGAGAACCATTGACAGTAGCCAAGGGGCTGAGAGGGAAAGAGACATGAAGAGATGAGAGGAAAGCGCGGCCGCGCTTGGCGATGAAGGAGCGGGCATAGAGACTCAGGAAGGGGAGATTCTGTCCACTCCGGTGAGGCTGACCCAAAGGGGAAGAGCGATGGTGAAACCGGCAAGGTTTCGAGACTTTGACATGGACGGCGGACTGTGAGTTACCAGTTGTATTGTTTGGAAAAAGGGGAGATATGTGGTGTAGCGCTCTAGTCTTCTTCGTCACGTCACGGCGTTGAAGTGCTGGCGGCCATATTGGGGCTGCGCGCGCATCGCGCATTTGAGGCGCGAAAGCGGAGAGAGAGGGCATATCGGCTCAGCGCTCTTTAGGTAGGGTAAGAAGTGAATAAACACAGTTAGACAGCAACAACGTGTTGAGTCTTTATTGGGAGGAACCTATAACGTTACAAAAGTAATGCAGAAAACGAGAAAGCCAACTGAAAATGGACAGTATCGAACAATTGGCAAAGGAAGGCCGTTTAGAATGCCCAGGCTGAATAGGAAAGAATAGAAAACATCCCAATCAGCTCAGATGGCCGCCGAGACCACGCAAAAACATAGTCCGGGCGGCCGAAGTTCGTCCTATATTTCTGCAGCACAGAGCACGGAGGGCATACCGGAAAAGAAGAGGTTTGCGGCTTAAGTTTGTTGCAAGGAAAAACGAGGCAAGAAGATAGGGGAACGAGTGAAGATCCAAGGCGCTGGGTCACTTTTCCGGGCTCCTAAGAGGAGATGCGGTAAGGGGGAGCAATAAATAGCCCATCTCTCGACTTGTGCAGAAAAGCAGCATGCGATCGCACGTCCGCATCCGGAGCATTGTCATAGCTCCTAGCAACGCAGGCGTGTGAGGCAAAGGGTAACCATGGAGGTTGCCAGGCAGTAGCGCGCTAGAGGGAGCGGTAAAAATGGGCATTGAGGGAAAAGAGAGAGTAGATTCAAGGATAAGGCGCAGAGGAAATAAGATCTAAGGGTGCAGTAAGGATAACAGACCAATCAAGACAGAAAGGGGTAAAAGCACAATCAAGGTAATAACAGGTAACAGCACAATCAAAGGGATGTCAAAACTGACAAAGAGGAGAAATATATGAGACATAAATGAAAATAATAATAAAAATACAACTCTAAAGGCATATATGAAAGCAGTAAATAGAGAGTTTTAAAGAACACTTATCTCAGCTGCGGCAGCCAAAAAACGAAGGATGTATTTCTGATGTTCTGACCTTTTATAGGGTTGGAATTTTCTTATGTCACAAAAATCTTTGTTCTCTTTAAAGTGGCTATGGTTGGCTAAATAAAGAAGATTGCAAAAAGATTAGCCTCCGGTCTTACCATAAAATCCACTTCCCATTGAGGAATAGAGGTAAGTCAGGTCTTCAGAAGGTGTTAAATACTAGCGATAATCGCTCTTAGCGCGACTTTTTTATCACTACGCCTGCGTTGGTAATAGGGGGAAATAGTGTCAGCGACTGTTTTCAGGCGCTTCTAGTTGGGAATGCCCACCTTGCATGTCATTAGCGATAATCATCGCTAGCATGCAAGGCGATAGGAAAACCGGCCGCTATCACCAGAATGCTGTCGTTAACGCCAGTTAGTGACAGCTTGCTGATAGGGCGATAAAACAAATGCCGCTTTAGCGGCAAAAAGTGCCGCTAAAGCGGCGATAAAGCCCTTTCTAATATGCCCCATAGTCTTTAGGTGAGCAACTGGTGGGTTACATGATGTGTACAGTGGCTCACTCTCTGGGTCATTGACAGGTTGGTGGGAGAGGGGCATTGTTTTCTTCCATACTCTGTCTCTAGTACAAAAATTAAAATTTTCCTAAAATTCCCTTAAAACAAGGATGACGAACCTGTCCTTTGTGTTCCAAGTATGCAGGGAGATAACCTAGTGTAGGTCTCTCAGTGAGGAATCTTAACCCTCCGTAGGTGGACATTATGGCATTATAGCATATCCTTGGATGCCAAGAAAAAAGGGGCATCACTCAAGTGTCTTTGGGTAACAAGGTAAAGAGGGGGCGATAGGCAACTGTTCTCAAGAGAAACTGATGTGTTTGGCTTATGTGTGCTACCCAAGCTTGCCGCACTCTCTTAAAGTCACTCCTGATCTAGATAACACTAGTATTTGGAAAGTAAATTACACCTTACAAGGTTTATCACTGTCTTCGTGACGTCACTGCAACTGTTACTCAAATACAGATTTGATTTTTCGGCACTTTCCTATAGCAAGTGGCTGGGTTCTGGATCCTGATATTTCGAGGGTTTGCAGTTGTTTCATTTTCCCACTTACGTATTTAGCTGAATGCACTCTAAGTACAAACGTTTAGTAGCTACACGTTCTGAAAAACGAAACGATTAGTATGGAGTACGTTTCTTTGGGCCACAATATTCGATGGGGGGCCATTTGCCCTTGATGTCTGTTGCAGGCCCTCCGGAATGTGTGGCACGTGGTGGGAGCAAAGATGAAATTTGCCCTATGCTTCGTTTTCCTGACATTTCCAGAAGAAGCCGCTCATATTTATCACTTCTCTCTGCCGCATGTGTAGATACTGCTAAAGAGTGCTGGCCTGAGATACTACTTGAAGAAAAATCTATTCGGTTTTAGCCAATAAATACAAAAAAATAGAACATGATAACTATCAACAAGGGCAGGATTAACTAATTGGGAAACATAAAACCTCACAGGAGTAATGAGAAGAATTGTACATAAAACGTTACTGAGGTTGGGTGAGGAACTGAACATAAAACATCCAGGAATTGTGTGAGGATTTGAAGAAGGTCCTTATTTTGAATACGGAGGAAACTGGTACAAGGCTGCCAAAGGGTTTCCCGCAAAAGACTGGTGCAAATTTATAAGGAGAATAGACTAGCACTTCTGGTGTCTGCACCGAACAACGGCACTCTAACTGATCGTTTTCCGGAATCCAAAAAGTCCTACGAATTTGAAGGTTTTATGGATATTATTTTTCCCATTTTAGCAAGAAAATTGTTTATACAATGGAGGTTAGGCACATTGCCCATTAAAACCTTTACTTGTAAATTGCTAAAGGGGGATGACAAAATGTGTCCAGGCTGTCACAACCAAGATGAAGATGAAACTCATCTCTTGTTTTTCAGCCCAGCATACAATAGACCCAGAAAATACTGGCTGGTGCCGTCATGCAGGAACTTGGGATTTAGGAGTCACCTGTATGCGTACAGAATACTGAAAACTAGTACTCTGCCCCATATAGTTTTTGCAGTTGCTAAATTTTTAACGGCCATGTGGCAGATAAGAAAAAAATTACTGAATGTACGGACAATGCTATGAACTGTTTTTTAACCCTCATTTATGCCTGGATTATAATGGGAAGTAACTGTATTAAATGTGTTTTTATAATAGTCAAGTTTTAACTGTGAATATGTATTGTATCTTTTATGGTCTAAATGACCGAAATAAAGAATTTTTGGATTGGATTGGTATTAATATCACTCCAAAGTGGCAAGGCTGATGTTAGAAAACAAGGGGGTGTTTTTCATGAAAATTGTGCGCATTAGACTGCTTCTCCTGTTCGTCCTGTAAACGTGCTGAATACGTAGAAGCAGAGTGGGGACGAAAAATCAAACAAGACTTTAAAAAAGCCAACTGGCCTCGTCTTTAAAAGCCCACGTTATCACTTTGCCAATACTTGTGCGCAATGCAGCGTGATGTGTGCATGTGCACGCGGCCTGGCACAGGCAGCAATTTCATATTTACGATTGTCACACGGCGGACAGCCATGTTAGAACGGTAAATAAAAATTACAAAATCCAAAATAATTCCACCCACAGAATTTTAATGGAAGCCAGCAGCCTGGAAGCAATTTTCAAACTGCCAGACATTCGTAAAAATGTGATACAAGTAAACAAGCTAGCACAAGGGCCCAGATTCACCAGGCCCTTGTGTTGCCAGTGTGTCAAAGAAGGCAACGGAGGGGCTACAGTGAGACTCACTAAGCCAGACAGCGTTACCTTACGTGGCTCTGCATGGCTCAGTCAAACTGGAGCAAAGCAAGGCAGTGCAAGCTGCAACCTCGTGTTACCTTGCATTGGGAAGGCGTTCCATGGCAGGAGAGGGGGTGTTTGGATAGATTTTGACACATTCATGGATCTAGTAAGATTAGTAAACCTGAAAGTGCATCAAATTCTAGGGCTACCCAGGTGGCGCGTAACGAGGAGTAATATGTTTTTTTCTCCTGTATGTTTCTCCTTGTTATTTCCTCTTTCTATGTTCTGCAACACGCATAGAAGTAGGAGAAAACCTCTGAGGGTTTTTTGTGCAGGACGGTGTCCCTTACTACACAAAAATAACCCTGGCTGTAACGCAGGTATCTATGCACCATGGCACACGGATGCTTGCATTGGTGCTAAATAGGGAACTTTTCTGCCTTCTCTCTGTCACACTGTGTTGCGCAGGTAGTTGTCTTCCTGTTTTGTGTTGTGTGACGTGTTAGTAAATCTCCCTCAAGAAGTAGAATTTAGAGCAGAGCAGACAGCATGTGGGAGAGCATTGAAAAGATGATGTCTATCGCCGAAACCTCGCAAAAAGGACAGTTAAGACAGGCATCATACGCTATTGAGAATGTCACTATTTTTAGCGAGATGACCACTAGATGGCAGCTTTGCAATGTAAAGTCTATGATGCGGTAAAACCACCCTACAGTTCTTCAGCTGTATATCTTTCTGCCTGTGTCTCACTTTCGGGAGCTTAATAATGAACTGATCAAGTTATGTGCGATAATAATGGCAATGTCAGGTACATGGAGCTCTCCTGTTTTGGTTGCGGAGAGAAAAAATACCATATCGATTACCCTTTCTTCCAATAAGAGTGAGATTACATTCAAAATAAGGTTCAAAACTGATTATTTTACCAAAAGCTTTAGATGAATAGGTTTCCACAAATGACAAATCCAGTCACCCGTGGCAGCCTCAAACAGTCACTATTTAGTTAATTACTGTTCAATTAATTCGTCTTGTTTGTGTTGTTTTGTGCAGTATTACATTGCTGCCGGCTTAGGGGCTCCTTGAATGAAGAATGTTGAAAGTGACTTTGCAAGCATTCTTTTACTACTAAATGTGTTTAAAAAAGAAAGAAAAGGCAACAAGGCCCCTTGCCCTCTGTCCCAAGTCTTGCCTGTCCTACCACAAGAAGTGGCAATGTTCTCGGTGGCAACAGCTACATAGTAACCAATACAATTATAGTGATAACAATATTCCAAGAACAACATTCTAGTGGGAATTGCCTACTTGGTAAAAGAGTAAGGGGCAGATGTCCGACCATTTTTGCATTAGCAAACGGAAATTCGGCCCTTTTGCGACAGCAAAATTGGGTCTGCCCTATGCATGAACCATATTTTGCGAGTTGGTAACCAACTGCTGACTCACAAAATATGGTTTGCAACTCGCTATTAGGAAGGGCCGTGCCAAGGGCGTGACTTCCTAACAGCGAGTCTCAATGTAATGTGTGATTGTTTTGCGGTTTGAGGCTGCAAAACACTCGTAGTTTGCCACCTACTTTAAATAGGTTGTAAAACCACCTTTGTGAATGGGTGCGAAAATATTTTTTAAGAGCAGGGGACCACTGCTTGGCCTTAAAAAATGAAACTGAAAAGTTGTATTTTTATTTTTTAAATGCAGCCCGTTTTCCAAGGAAAACGGGCTACATCTAAAAAAAAATATATGCTTTTTTTATAAAGCAGTCACAGACATTTGGCCTGCTGACGCCAGCAGCAGGCCACCATCCCTGTGAGGGCTAGCCAATCCCAGTGGGGTCGCAAATTACGCTTGCCTCATAAATATTGATGAGATATGCAAATTACGATCCCATTGGGAATCGCAAACAGTGTCTGAGACACTGTTGTACATTTACGTTTGCTAGTCGCAATTCAGCGCAATTTGAGACTCGCTAAAGTGAATGGTCGTACAACTGGCCCTAAGTGCCTGGGCCCAACATTTTTCTCAGAGGCCCGCAGCCAGCTCTACCAAATGCTGAGGCGGCTGTCGAATACCACGGCTGCCAAGTTTTGATTTAACCTCACAGCTCTTTCATCTACCACCAGGCAATCCCTGCCCCTTCATCTCACTTTTTTACGTTCTTTTTCAACTCAACTTTCTATACTTGTCACAGTTTTTCTCCTTCTTAGCACTTTTTTGTTAATCTCTGATTATGGCATTGGGGGATCTTCCCTGTAGTCACACATTAATTAAGGGATATGTGTCGCAATCAAACCGGCAATCAACTGGCACACGATATCAGTTTCACTGTGGCATGAATCAATTGATGAATGTGTGATTGAAGGGAACTGCCCTCCTTGCCATGATCAGTAAGCATTAAATCACTACAATAGGGTATCAGAGAGAAAGGACGGAAACAGATATGAGAGCCTTATGTTAGACCTGTCATCCTTGGGTTGGTCTTTCACAGACATTTTGCCTGTTATTTCCTGTTTTTGCTGATTCTTCTTCTTGGCCTCAGGACTCTGAGCACTTTTCCACTGCTAAACAGTGCTAATGTGCATGTGCTTCTCCCCTTAACATGGTGACATCAGTGTATACCTGATTGTCATATTTTATTTACTAGTAAGTCCCTTATAAAGTGGTATAACATATATCAAGGGTCTGTAAGTCAAATGGTTCTAGTAGGCCTGCAGCACCGATTGTGCCACCCACAGAAGTAGCCTTTCAAACCTATCTGAGGCCTGCCATTGCAGTGTGTGTGTGCAGTTTACTGGCACTTCAACATGACATTTAAGACTACTTGCCAAGCCTTGTACTCACCTTTTATTACATATAAGTCACCCCTAAGGTAGGCCCTATTTCACCCCAAGGATAGGGTGCTATATAAGTAAAAGGTAGGACATGCATGTTTATGTGTTGAATGTCCTGGTAGTGCCAAACAGCCTATTTTGTTTTTCGCTACTATGAGAAGTACCCCTCTCAAAGGCCAGCATTGTGAATTCTTTAATACACTTTTAAACTGTAATTCCTAATTAGAGAGGAGTAGCTTTTTCAAGTTTCATATCTTTGGAATGGTAATGATAAAAAAAAACCTAACTGGTGAAGTTGGATTTAACATTACTGTTGTAGAAATTACACTTTTATAAAGTGGACATTTCTCTGCACTCAGTGCTCTATGTGCCTGACAGCCTGTCTCCAACATACATGTGCAGTGGATGACAGCTACTCAGTGTGCATTCCCTCAAGACAGCCACAGATACAAGAAGGTGAGGTTAATTTTCATTCTTAGCACTCGTCTACAATCATCTGCCTTGTTAGGGCTCTTCCGAGGCAGGGAGGAATGGGGAGGGCTGGCACTTGCACTTCAATAGATAGTGTCCTGTCCACACACAAAGTACTGATTTACCCCCAAAGGCACCTCACAGACAGGAATGGGTTGAAAAGGATTTGTGTGCACTTGAGAGAGCTGCTTTGAAGTCACCCCTACATCAAAGGCACTTTTGGGTATAAGTACTGGGTCTCTGACCCTCTGAAATCAAACACTTTTGTATCTTGAACCAAACCTCTGTCAAAGGACTGCGGTGCTGCACAAGGGACTCGACTGGACTGCTTTTCTGGAAGGGCTTTTTGTCTGCTTGATGTCCTGCGGCCTGCTGCCTGCTGCCTGCTCCTCCATGTCTCTGCTGAAGGAGAGCTGGACTCTTCCTTCCCTCTGTGTGATCTACAAGGACGTGCTGGTTTGTCTCCTGTTTTCTGAAGTCTCAGGGACACAAAAGACTTCCTGCAATTCTGTTGGTGCTGCAGGACTGTGCTGTCTGTGAGTCTTACCCTTGCCTGAGGTAACCTTTCCAAGTTCTGTGCCTCAGAAGTGGGCTCTGTAGCTGTTTTGCTTCAAAACCGATGCATTTTCACCTTTGTGCCAATCGGAACCTATGCATCGTCCTTCAATGCCGATGCACACTCTGTTCGACAACAGCAGTTTTGCAACCTGCGCGACGATGCATTGCTTTCACATCTGCGAAGCTTCATGACAATGCAGTGACCCAACCACGTGGAAAAGGTCAACATATCTTAGCCTCTGAGTCAACACTTTGTTCCATCCAAGGTACTTTCTCAGAGGGCCCGCATGGGTCCTGTGGCTGGCCTGCCTTTCATTGCAGTTGTCCTGAATTTTGAATATGCACCGCTCCTTTGTGACCTCAAGTAACATTTTGACCATCAGTGACTTCTAAGCACTGTTTTTGCATGTAATCTTCAAATTTCATATCTTGACTTCTAATGAATGGATTTTTGAAGTTCTGGTCTTGTTTTACTGAGATACATATTTACCATTTTTCTAAACCTGTGTGGAGTCTTTTGTGGTGTATTCCTTGTGTTGCTGTATGTGTGCTGCACAAATACTTTACACATTGTCTCTTAAGTTAAGCCTGCCTGGTCTGTGCCAAGCTACCAGAGGGTGACCACAGGTTATCGTTTAGTGTGTATCTAGCGTACCCTGACTAGAGCGGTGGTTCCTGCCTGGCCTGGGTGCATAACTCAGCCAACCAGGAATCCAATTTCAAACACCCCATTTTTACTCTTCACCTCTCAACTAATACCAAGCATTGGACATTGGAAAAAGGCCTTCTGCTGAGTCCTGCTAGTAATATCAGAAACGGTTTTCATTGCATTGATTGGATATCAATATTATTGTTTAAGATCACTTTGTCATACATTCTCTCACTTACAAACTCAAACCTCCTCCTGGTGTAGGCTATTGCGCTAGAGTCAAGAATATAGAGGAAGCTACTTGGATGTATAGCTGGAGCTCAATATCAATAGATGCTGTGGGACACGAGTAGAAAATGAAAATGTAAACCTCAGATAAATCCAGCAGGAACCTGAAAAGGTGAATAAATGGTGAGCTTTCATCATTAGCATTTGGATAATATCGCTACCCTTGTGTCAGGTCTTTAATTGTACTTCATCAATGAAAGACATTTCAACATCGGTAGATTTTATTCATGTAAAATAACTACAATACAATGTCGATCTAGGGACATATCGCACAGGCAATTTGCCCTTCTGAGACACTGCTGTCAATACAGTCCGGACTTTCAACATCACGCTCACTCTACCGTCCTGCATAAAGTCTTGCATACATAAAAATAACTCTCAGTGTGAAAATACTATGGGGTATATTATCAACAAAATGGCGAAGAGAGGCGTTAGCCAACTTGGTTTAACGCCTCTCTTCACCACTTCGGAAACGCTAGGCTGCACCATATTACCAAGGATATGCTGCAGCCTAGCGTTTCCCCCTGGGATGGTGGTAGGTTTTACAACTTATCGCCACCAGAGTGCAAGGGTGTCTGCAAGCAGGGAGGCTTGTTTATGTTCAGGAAGGAGTTCCTTCCTGCACATAAACAAACCTTAAATGCCATTTTGTAACTTATATATGTGCTGCTTTATGCAGCACACATGTAAGTTACAAATTGGCATTTTTAAAAAGAGGTCTGTTTTTATGTACAGGAAGGGGTACCTTCCTATACAGAAAGAAATCTTGGTGTCTTGCTTTTTCCATGTGTGCTGCACAAGGCAGCACACATGAAAAAAGCAAAAACGAGGAGAATTGAAGCAGTTCTCCTCATTTCCCCACCTTAACACCAGGATTTTTTGGTGTTAAATTTGGTGCTGCCACCTATTATCGCCAAGCTTGATAATAGGGGGCAGCGTCAAAGTGAATGGGTGTTGCGGTGGAACGCCCACCGCAACACCCACTGCACTCCCCCTTTCACGATGAGTTTATCGTGAAAGGGCCCTATTACCAAGGCAGCGTTAAGTCAATTAACGTGGCTTAAAGCCACGTTAATTGACTTAACGCTGCCTTGGTAAATGGGCAAATATCGCCGCGTTATCTGCAGAAAAGTTCAGATAATGTGGCGGAAAGGGGCTTGATAATATGCCTCTATGTTCGAGTTCCTGTCTTGTTCACAGATTGGCTTCTGATGAGTAGAGTAGCAAAAGCAGTGTAAAAAAATGGACTGGCCATTAGGTTGCCAAAGCCACATCGTCTTCAACCACGTCAACCTCATTGGTGCTGCAGAAGTCCTCCCTGTTGTAATGTAATGATGTTACCTCACTCCATGTAGTTTGTGATGACCAGGATACCGCAGGGCAGTGAATCAGAGCTGATTTATGCAATTCTATAGCAAAGCAGGGAATACAGGGAGCCACCTAACTCAGCTACTTCAGACAACTGAATTTAGATGTCCGTGTTACAGGGGTTACTGAGTAGTATCTTATTTGCCTGTGGGCCACTGATACGATTACTTTCCAATTGGGAAACCAAGTCTCTCCCTTTAGACAAATGACTCTCCAGAGTCGCAAAGTCCAGCAGTTAAGATTCCTCTAACAATTGTTCAGGCTTAGGAACTCACATACAGCCTGTCACATCAACTAGAACTCATAAGTTCAATGTCCAGCTAGTATTGTAACTCCAAGCAAGACCATACAGAGTTATAGATGAGTAACATTGAATAACAGGAATGTTACAACATTGGTAGATGTTTCAGCATCAGTAGATAGCTCTTTTGTCAATTTGATGTCACTCATAATCCCAAAGTGAAACACATCCCTGTTTCTATCTATCTACACCTTTGTGTCAAACATGCCCACAAATCATCTGCCCCTGCATTTAACTGTTGTGCACAGGCAGATGGGTAATGATGGGAGAACCATTAATAACATCACTTACAGTACTTCGTCCCAAACATTCATTAAAACTATCTGGCTCCTTTCACATACTCCTACTGCCTTCTGAATTTTCTCTGAGACCACCAGCAGTCACTTCACTGACTCTACCAGGTCTCTTGGAGACACAGGTGAGCCGGGTATCACGAGGGTAGCAAGAGCTTCTTGTTAGACCTGTCATACTTAGGGTGGTCTTCAACAAACTTTTTGCCTGCTTACCTCCACTTTTTTCTGTATCTTTGTGTTGGGCTTAGGACTCTGAACACTTTATCACTGCTGACCAGTGCTTGTGGTCCACCCATAAAATATGATCCCATTGGTATATACCTGATGGGCATATTTACTTTAAGTATATAATCCTTGCAAATTGGTATACCATATACCCAGGACCTGTATTATAAATGCTACTAGTGAGCCTGCAGGACAGATTGTACAACCCACTCAAGTAGCCTTTCAAACCTGTCCCAGGCCTGCCATTGTAAGGCCTATGTGCCGTTTACTGCCAAATCGACTTGGCATTCAAAACCACTTGCCATGCTTTGAACTGCCTTTTTATTACACATAGGTCACCCCTAATGTAGGCCCTAGGTAGCCCTATGGGCAAGGTGTTGTGTAAATAAATAAAAGGTAGGACATGAACTTTTAAGTTTTACATGTCTCATAGTGACAACAGCAACATTTTCGTTTTCCATCATTAGCATTGGGAATTCCATAAAACACTGAAATTCCTGATTAGTAAGGAGTAGCTAAATCATATTTCATATCTTTGGAATGGTAATAATAAATCCTCTTTAGTTGGGTTTGACATTACTATTTTTAGAAATGCCACTTTTAGAAAGTGGACTTTTCTCTGCTATTAACTTTGCTCTGTGTGCCTGCAGCATGTCTCCGATACACCTATGAGCTGGGTGACATCTACACTTTGTGCATTCCCTATAGGCAGCCACAAACACAGGAATGTGAGGCTCATCTGTATTCTAAGCACTCATCTGCATTCATCTACATGTTGATAGGTCTTCCTCAGCAGGGAGTAATAGGAGGTGCTGACACTTTACACTGCAATGGGTAGTGTCCGTCCAAACACAAAGCACTGATTTACCCCCACCCCCCCACGCCCACCTCCACACAAATAGCCTGGCAGTCAGGACTGGGTTGAAAAGGACCGCCGTGCATTTCAGAGAGCTCCTTGGAGTCACCCCCTACATCAAGGGCACTTTCGGTATAAGTGCTGGCGCTCTGACCCTACCAAAGCAGTACGCTGGGAAGAACTCTGCTAGATTAAAGATTGCTGTGCTGTAAGGATTTGCCCTTTGCCTTGACTGACTGTTCTGAGGAACTGCTTTTTGATTTGCTGAGCTGCACTGCTGCCTACTGATCTCTGCCCTGTTGAAGACAACGTCTGGACCCATATCATTCGAACCTAAGTGACTCAAAGGGCCTGCTGGCTTGCCTCCTGTTTTCTGAAATCTCAGGGACACAAAAGACTTCCAGCAATCCTACTGGTGCTGCTGGATTCCGCCAACTGTGAGTCCTATCCTTGCCTGAGGTACCCTCTCCTGTCTTGGAACTCAGATGTGGGTTCTGCAGCGGATTTTTGCAATAACTGATGCATCGTTGTGACTGTGTGAGAAATTTCGCTGCATCGCCCTTTGACGCAGAGGTTGCTTGACGGCAGCGGCCGTAGACTGCATGACTCGCCGCTCTGTGTGGCTCAATGGCGATGCATTGCATTCACTACAAAGGAGGTCGATGACAAAGCGAGATCCCCTTTGCGCGTCTCTAAGATGAAGCAGTGGGCTCTGGACATCGCATTTATTCTTTGTAAATTCATACCTTGACTTCTACTGATTGGATTTTTGTAATTATGATAATTTTGATCTTGTTTTACTCATGTAAATAGTCTCTATAATTCTAAACCTTTGTGGAGTGTTTGTGTGGTGTTTTTATTGTGTTACTGTATGGGTGTGTTGCACAAATACTTTACACATTTGCCTCGTATGTTAAGCCTTCCTGCTCTGTACCAAGCTACCAGAGGGTGAGCACTAGTTAATTGAAAGTGTGTATCTACCTTACCATGACTAGGATTGTGGTTCCTACTTGGACAGAGTGCAAACCTCTGCTAACTAGAGACTCAATTTCTAAGACTTCCCCTTGTGATGTGGCAGCAATTGCAAGCAACCTCTAGTTTCCCATTGTTGCTATGTCACAGCTGTAAATATGCTGATTTCAATCCGTTTACTGACTCTAAATGGCATACATCACCAGCATTTTATTTTAGACATGTAAAAAGGGCTATTAAAAATATACACATCGCAAGATGTAACTCTTTCCGTGATACAATCTCAATTTTTTGTATAATTTAAAGAACTAGGAATTATATTTTCTGTAACACAGGGTCTTTGACCAACATTATTCCATAAAGCTTTGCTTGAGCTAAATCAGGGTATCCTGGGACTCAGTCATCTTTTTACTGGACTATTTACCAATAGGTCTGGGATACTCCAATTAATGGGACAAAAGGGGAAAGCAGAACAGATTAAATGTGACATTAGTATCGTACCCTCTGCGTTTGTCCTGGTTTATCTTGGTCCCTTGAGACATCCCACAAACAGTCTCTGAGGTTAGCGAGGCCATTCTCAGATCTTTCCATGGTTATGGGAGCTTCTCTTCCACAGAAAATTCAACTCTAAATAGGAAAATATGGGGAATATGGAAGCAGCCCTATCTTTCTTTCATGAGGATAGAAAGGTGCACTGGACTGCATAAGAGTATACGATGATCATAATTACACAAAACATATCCCTTGGATATGCAGACTTTACCATCCTAGTCTACGAAAATAGTGCAAATTACTTGTCCTTAAGTTTTCAGTACAAGGATCCTAAATTTGTAATGCTAATGCTATCCTTCACTGACTTCCAGGATAGGAGATATCTTAATTATTATGTGTACATACATTGTATTTAAGGTGGTAATTAGTCTTAATGGAAGCGTGGGGCTATACCCAAAGACATAGGGGGTCTATTATGATGGCGGGCAGACTTTGTCTGCCCACCATCTTCCCGGGAAATGGGACTGCCCGCTAAGGTAGGGCGGTGCTGTCAGCAGCACCCGCTGCAATTCAAAAAAGTCATTTGTGCATTTGCATGTACAATGTAGCAAGCACTGTGCGGTGCCTGCCACGTGGTCCCTGCAAATGCAGGGGAGTACCATAGGTACCCCCATTGTTCCCAACACCCAGCATCCTGGTGGCCCGCAACGTGCCCCCAACTCAGAAATCCGCAACGCCACTAGGGAAAGGCTACTTCCCACTGGCATCGTAATATGGCTGGTGGTGTTTAGCTGACACCACCACCATATGCAACCCTTTTCCGCCCGTTCGACCCGTCAACCGGGTGGAAAAGCTGCAGACGGGTTTCCCGCCTGCCGCGGTCCCACCCTCGCCATCATAAAATGGCGGGGGGAATGGGAGGCAGGCGGAGGATGATGTAGAGCGGATCGCCATCGCCTTGGGGGCAGGGGAAATCCGCCCTACGTCATAATAGACCCCATAATGTTTGTCTGTCTCATTACGGCTATTGCAGGGCTGTTTCTTCAGCAGCATCCCAATGGGATGTCCCACATTTGCCTCGGGGAGATGACTAGTTACGAAAGAACATAATTTCCTCAGTGAGAACTATTACACTTGTATTTGAGAGTGAGTATCACAGTGAGAGTTCATATACGACTGACTAAACTTTAGCGCCTGAAAGCTTGGATCTGGATCGTTGCTAAAGCCAAGGTGAACTTTGCGGTGCATATTTTAGTAGGTGATAGCTGCTACTAAACAATTGCATTGATTTAAAGTATGTGGATAATCTGATGTATTTTCTCTGTGCATTGTCTTGGTGAGATATTCCCATTTTACCAACTTTTGATTTACTAGTTAGACTAAGGTTCTGATCTACAGGCGTAAAATACGTGAGTGTGCTTGCATGCATTGCATTTGAATAATTATTTACACTCCTTAACAAAATGTTCTATGTTGAAGCATGGTGCTGAATATATGGAGTCTCCTTTGCAGATAACTGATCAGATGTTTATAATATCTCTCTGGACATATGCCACAACATCTGTGTCATGCTCTATGTGTGCTTGAATGGGTAACAAATGGACGGTTGAATACAAATATTTGTACTATCACATAAAAACATGAAAATTGTTCTATGTGAATTTTTATCATCTGTTGTAGTTTTATGTCTCAAATATGCAGGTGAATTAATTTCAAGGAAATTGCACACCAAAGCTAATTCTTATCTGGGAACCGCTGATAATTGTCTCTAGCTCAAACATAATGCTATAATGGTTTACAGTTCTATCTGATTGCCTTGTCTGCATATTTATTCTTTTAACCAGGCAGATATTGGAATTGTTAATATGCTTATGTGTTGGATGTGTTAAAATTATATTGTTTGAATTATTAGAACAATAAAAATATCATAATGCTGTATAACTTGACATGTAGTTGGTGTCTTTATTTAGAAGTGTATTTTATTTTTTGATTGACATAAATTCCTTGGCATCATGATCTTCTGTTATAATTTTTTAGAGAACTATAAGCTAACAAATGGTTGGTTCATGGAAATGCATTTTGTTGAGGCTGGTCCAGAGAGTCCCCTGGATAGCCAAGAAATGTGGAAAATACTACCTCAAGAAAGCCAGAATGCCTCCCACCTCGGTGACCTGTATGGGAAGCCTGAGTCAAACGAAGTCCTTTTCCAGTAATTGAGAGTTGTATTTTCTCTAAGCAAACAGCCATAGGTGGAAATGTGTATTGTCCTCTTAAACAGAAAGCACCCATTTCTACATTACAACCATCAAAACAAGAAAGAGAGTTAGGGGAAGTTTTGTCAGAGAGAAGAAAACTTCACTATACAAAGAAAGGGTATGAGTTGCCTCCACCCCACGCCTACAACAATTTCGGTGGGTTTTGACTGTCTTTGGAGAGGGGAGCACAAGCACAGGAAAATACAGGCGGCATTGTTCATTATTGCCCAGATGCATCAAGCATTTTTGGAGTCGCAAACGGTGCGATTCCTTAAAATCGGCCGTTTGCGATTCCAAAAATGCTTTTTGAGATGCATCATTTGTTTTTGTAGAAAATCGCTAATTTTGCGATTTTCTAAAATGCGATTGCATTTAAGGAATCGCAATTTTGCGATTCCTCAAATGCAATGCATCATTTTTTTAAAAATTGCGAATTTTCAAATTGCAAGTGCAAATTACCACGAGGTTGAACCTCGTGGTAATTTGCAAAATTGTTTAAAAATGCACAAAAATTAGGACATGTGTGTATGTAACTCATAGGTAAAAGTGCATTTCACCCCCCTCTCCACCCTTTAAATGCTTTGGTGAATTGCGATTTCAAATTGCGAATTCGCAATTCCCATTCATTCCTATGGGCATTTCAGCCCATAGGAATGAATGGGAATTGCGAATTCGCAATTTGAAAATCGCATTTTTTATGCGATTCGGTAAAAATTGCGATTTTTACCGAATCGCAAAAAAAATGCGAGAAAAATGATGCATACCATTTTGCAATTCCTAATTTGCAATTCGGAAAATTTCGCAAATTAGGAATCGCAAAAAAGTAGTTTGATGCATCTGGGCATATGAAACAATAACATTTTATGCACACCATGCAATCAAGATCCCAAAAAAGTACCGCTATTTACTCATTTTTTATGAAGCATACTAAAACATACCCTAAAAATACATCTCCCACACAAAATCCAATAGAATTGGCAAGGGGTCAGTTTTGAAAGACTTGAGGGATATTTAAAGTAGGCATTCTCCTCAAAGGTGAACAGGTTTAAAGACTTCTCCAAGCCAAGATCTGCTTTCCACTGCTTCCAGTCTCAGCATAGACTGTGATGAGGGGGCATGCTCTCTCGGACTTGGAGTTACATTTGGTGTGACCCCTTGTAAGCAGAGTTAACGTCTGCTGATAAGCCGTACAGAAACAAACAGAGAATGTTGAATGGTGCTCAGAGATTGTCAAGATAACGGGAAGAAAACATATGGAAGACCAGAAAAAGAATTGTGGCAGTATCGTTTCCAAACCAGGCGGAGGACTTTCATCCCAGCAATGCACATCACAGCAGAAGGTTCCTGCCTTCCCTCTGTGCTTGTGAGCAAGCATTTGCAGTCCCCACCTCGGAAAGCTCTCCTGTCAAGAATGAACGTTTTACCATTGAAGTAGAGGATACATATACTCAGCTTAAGCTGCAAAACAGCAGTACTAGAGAACAAACTGTGCTCGGGCTCTCATACACTAATGAGAAGAAAGCTAGGACCTGCAGTGCACAGCAATATTCACTAAGGCTGTTACCTGGATTGAGCTGGCACCAATCAGGACAAACAAGGTGAGAGCTCAGCTGCTGTTCTGTCAGGAAGCTGGGCAGGGAGGATGCACAGACTGTATGAAATAGAGCCCCATCTCTACACAGCATCCTTCATTGGTCCTCCTACTTAGCTGAAATACATTTCAGTACCAAACCACATCTCTTAGGCATAGATAGGAACAACTAAAGTACACACCGATTTAATATACTTGTTTGCCCTTAAAGACACAAAAAATACAAAATCAGTCTGCTTACTTTTGTGTGGGTCCCACCAATGAAGGTACAAGAGAGACATCAATAAAGTTATAGTTTGACACTGTCTGCCAAGTAGTCAGCAGATATGCTCTATGCACGGATGGATCGCAAACAATGGTAATTATAGTTTACGGATTTGAATAGAATAGTGACATCTATAATCCCTGGTATCCACTAATGTCATACAGCAAATATACTGAAGTTTAGAGTGGTACAGGAGAATCAAAACAGTGAAAACCTCTTTCTGGAAATTGCAGGACGTCCTTTGCTGTAATGCCACATCCATAATTCCGATGTACTGAGGCATAGTAATTCCAGGGTAATTCCGCTGCACAGAATTAAAACATCCTTACAGAATGGAGTTGACAATTACCACAGAAATTAGTATTTCCACACAGATTTCAGCAGGTATATTTTTCAATATCTAGGCTGCTTTCCATCGGCCTATTCCACCAGGTTATATCTGGAAAAGGTATCCTGGGAAATCTCCGAGGATGTTGCAATAATGTATGCACAATTACAGCATGACTCCTAATCCTGATTCAGCCATTGATTCCTGTTACTGAAAGAATTTGGAATTCTGTGATTTTTAGCATGGGGGCCTAAGTATTTGAAGTCCCTTAAGAATGGAATATATGTGCTGGATGAATGGTTTGCATGAGGGAAGGGCAACTTATATCTTTATTTTATGAGTGTCTGTAACTATCCGAAATACTTTATGAAATTTTGCATGAAAGTAAATGGCTGTTGATATACACTCCAAAAACAGGCTTGGGGAGGTATTCACGATGGTGTTCTTTCCGTATATGTGACTCAAAGTATTTTGGATTTTTGCGACAGAGGGACAGTTTAGTGTCGCCGCAGTCAGCAGTGAGCGCTGAGCATGGCCCACTGAGATAGTGGAGCCTTCTCGAGCCATCTGTACTCACTCTGGAACCACTGAGCAGCGAAATGGTTCTCAAACAACTGCACCTACAAACCAAATGTAGGGCCGGCTGCACCTGGGCCTGTGCATTGATGCAGGACTAAGACCAAGCAGGTTAACAACCAGGAAGAAACATGTCAGTGCAGCAGAAGTGTGGAAAGACCCCTATTATTTTAAACAAGAGTATGAGAGTGCTAATAAAGTAATATTACCCACATTGACACAATTTTAGCAGATCTCTGGTGACAACCTGTGCTATATTCCTAACCAACTGTTGGGACTAAATAACCCAGGGAATCAACTTGTAGGGACTTGACAGTCGCAGTGCAGCAGTTGAGGAAAACCACATCGGAATCCATGTTTAAGAAAGCTTTAAAGGCTCTTCGGTCTTCGCTAGAGCACCCTGCCTTCTTGATTTCTTTCCATAGGTCAATTGCACTACTAGAGCCGGGACACTTCTGTTGGAGGTAGCCGTGCACTTTATAAGCTGTAATAATAATAATAATAATCCTAACAAGCTTGTTAAGAGATAGATAAAAATCTTGGTTAAGTTTTGTTTCTACTCTTTCAACTTCAAAACTATTTTCCAGGTTTTGCCCAACCATTCCTGCTCGCGACCAAAAAACGTTGAACAAAAATATCAGGTTGGGCAATGACGTGAAATGCCATAAAGGGACCTGCAGAGCTCCTCAAAGCTGCAGCTTACTGAAAACCATAATGTCTGTGCCTATCTCTGAGACATCTTTTTTCACCACACTGGTAAGCACTATGTCCCCTAACATAGCAACCATGGCTAGACCGGCAAAAAAGGCACTTGAAGAATTGGACACGTGGGGGTCAATTTTGAAGCTGGGGGGCTGGTTTTAATGTTGGCAGTCACTCCGGATTGGCTGCTGTCGTGCTGACCAGTAGGCAGGCCTGCTGGCTGCTGCAAGGAGGGACGGAGCATTTTAAAAACCTCCTTTCTGGGTTGCAGTGGTTGGCTTCTTCGTGGATGGGGCATCTCTTATGCCTTGGCTGGGACAGAGTAAGGTCTTCAGCTGGGAAAAGACCCTGATGCAAAGTAAACCAGTACAGGTAATTACAGTTTTGTTTCTTTAGTGTATGATGTATTTAATACGCTACCTGTCAGCAGCAATAGGCTATGGTTGTCTATTTGTCTGCCATATATCTATTGCAGGTGCATGGACGTCACAGATAGGGGCATTCGTGCATAAGTGCTGCCACCGCTGCCTTTTGACACTGCCCTTGCTGCATCCAGGGACATCTTAAGGATGTTGGGGCCCCTGGGCCAAATGTATTTTGGGAGCCACTATCAGGGACTGCTTTGAGTTTATGATTCAATTTCAGTTTTTTCACGCCCTCTTTGGCCAGGTCACTTTCAGTGCACTTGTTCAAATTCTAAGCGTGTTCAGATCTAAATATTCAGGGATATTGAGGTAGGTTCTCAGTATTGTAACAAAGCAACAGCTCACTAATATTACTGCAAATAATCTCCGTGACCCTCCCTCCCATTTCTCCTATATGAGATCCTATTTGATGTTAAAGAAACTTTTTTTACGGTTGCTGAATGAAACATAAACACATTTCTCTGAAAACTGTCTATAACACATCACCCACATTAAAAACAAGACGGAGGGCATTGCTGTGGGGAGGGGGGAGAAGAAATGCGACATGGCCGCAGCAGGGGGCGGAGCTGGGAGAGCGACGATTAAGCAGGGGCCTTTGAAGTGCTTGCCCATTGACCTAAAAGCACACGGGCACAGCATCAAATCGCCAGTCTAGGTAAATCTTGTTTAAGCCCCTATAGTCTCGCTCAATGTGCATGCGCATTGAGAGGCGAGACCTAATAAATTGATGGAAAATGGTATTTAAAAGGATCTGTTTAAGAATTGTTCATTGTGATCAGGGCAATACTCTCGGCAGAAGGGAGCTGGCACTTTCGGGGCCCTATGAAAGTCTGGGGCTCAGAGTCGGAGCTCACTGTGCTCTCTGGCTGTACCCTAGAAGACAGGAAGGCAGCGGCAAGAACTTAATTTAAACTGGGTACTTTAGAGCCTTGTTTTCTTTTTGCAGTGCCCTTTCCGTCCCTTGGGAAGCAAAAAAGTAGCTGATGAAAAGGGTAAGCGTGGGCCCCGGGGTCAACGCTTTAATGTCGCCAAGAGTCAAAGGGCGCACAATGTCACCTCTCCTGCCCCTTCCGTGTTGTTGAACGGGTAAACGTGCAGCGGTCACTGTTTTCAATTTCAGGATTGGAAATATGGGTTCTCGCGTTTCTGTGCTTGCCACTATATCCAACCATCGCTCGTTTTTGCTTGGGGTGTAACTGTGCCTCGTTGCTATTGGTAGTCTTCATTTTGCTTGGATGGATAGAAGTCAATAGAAATATGTCGTAGCCTTCTTCCAGTATTTCGGTGCTTGGACTGGACTTCCAATACCATGAGTTTGCCTGGGCCTGCCCTTCTCCCCCACTAAACATTCCGGAGTCGCTTAATTTGTACTTATAATTTGTTTTCTGTTTCACTGGTGCCAGGCTACAGTGAGCAAATCTGCACACATTTAAACCATGAGACAAAAACATCCTCAAGCGGTGTATGTGAGTCTACTCTAGTGGGGAAAATGGCTTGGCACTAACTATCCTCCAGTTCTTTGTTTTTTTTTTAATTTTGCCAGATGACATCATGTTCCAGTCCTGGGCTTTCATTTTAGAAATTCTTCTTTTTCGAGCCGTGGGAGTGCAATAATGTTGTTGATATGAACCAAGACCAAACCTGCCAGAATGCACTTTGTTGCTAATGAAAAAAGTCCACGAGGAAATGGTGTCCCTGGTGACAGAGTCATCTTGTAACTTTATTTCTTAACTCTTCTTGTTAGACTGTCTGCCAGAAATGGTAAGGAGCCCCAGTATTATCAACGCCAAATCCGGCCATACTCCTGAGGGGGGTCTTACATTATACTTTACAGTAACTCATCACATCCCCCTTCTCCCTCCTCCCTTCTCCCCCAGCGCCTTGAGACCCTTCCGGGTGAGTAGCGCACTTAATACATTTGATTGATTGATTGATTGATTATATATTTTAATGGATAAATAAGGTTAGTAGATGACTCCACATCACCAAGGACGTCATGCTCCAGGCCTGTGCCTTCCATGACCAACTTAATGCGTTTTGGAAATTGCAATTTGATGAACATTGGTTGATCTAATTTAACTAACAAATGAGAAAATAGGGGAAACTCCATATGAAGCATTATGCTGGCATTGAAATGGAGTCGGCAGCGCACCCAGACGGCCCATACTGGGTATCAAGCATCCTCCTGATTACCTGAAG
The DNA here is from genome assembly GCF_964263255.1 of Lissotriton vulgaris. NCBI lineage: Eukaryota > Metazoa > Chordata > Amphibia > Caudata > Salamandridae > Lissotriton > Lissotriton vulgaris. Next base: position 4,067,246 of record NC_141688.1, read on the forward strand.
CCTATGCCTCAAACCTGAACTTAATGTTGACAGTAGAGAAGAGAGACATAAAAGGCGTCCCTCTAGCTTTGTAGTTGCTTTGATATTTATTCCGTTAGGGAAATCAGTCAGAGGATGAAGCAGGGCTTTTCCTTACCCAGGGTACATACTTTACCCTCGTTCAGTAGCCGCTTCAGCAGAAACTGGCTTAATTCTCCTGCGGTCTCTCTACTTATATACATAAGCAGGCCCAGTGAAATGTATAACAGGCAGGTTTTCTGCCTCTTGGTTTTCTTTTTTTTCTTTTAGCCTGTCAAAAATACTTGCTCTCACACAGGGTCGGACTGGGACAGAAAATGGGCCCATCCACCAAAATAGAAGTGTCCCTATTAGTGAATCAGAGAGCTAAGGGGCCCACATTGGCAAATTGGGACAGTTGTGAACTTCTAAAGACACACTGTAGGGCCGATTTGCAAGGTATGGTAGACTGCATCCATTTGAGCATTCTGCAGGCAATGTGTGTGGTACTATAATGTAAGCAATATTAAAAACCCACATGCCAGACCATAAAACAGGCCCTCAAACAGCCAAAACAATGGCCCACACATTTACCTGCCAGACCAGCCCTTGGGCAGTGCCAGATTGCCCTATTGGCAAGTCCGGCCCTGCTCTCCAAATTTTTGTTATTGACAGGGCCCTTAAGCACTTGTGATATATTGCACCCAATATGATTTTTTTAAAGTTGGGCAAAGGTAAGAAATATATATTGTTTTGTTCCTATATAGCTAAATAGCTAAAAAAAATGATAATGCATGTTATATTCTCTGAAAATGGGTATGGTAAATAAATGTTACATTTTCAGAACAGCAGTCCACTGTGGGAGCTGAAAGGGCCAACTGGAATTCGTAGCTGAGACTTCAAAGTTACAAGGAGATGTCAAGAACAGGTGCTAAACCCCCTGCACTGTCTCATTTGTCTATTTATCTGTCTGCCTGAATGTAGGTTTGGTCACCTCTAATTGTTTTTCCCTCCTTTAAACTGGGCCACTTGAAGCACCAAAGTCAGCGGGCACTTACCAAATCTAGTAGTGGGAGGCACAAGGTTTAAAATAATTGCAGTTGGGTAGCATCCTCTAAACATAAAGTATGATCCTTGGCTCTCATTTATAAATGAAGCAAGGTGGAGTAGAAAGGGTGAGGGGGGTGGGGTTAGCTGAAGAAGGAAATTTGAGTAGAAAATCAGATGCGCCGAGTGGTGGAAGAGGTAGAAGGGGGAAGAGGGAGCAGACGAAGAAAGGATGAGGAGAAAGTTGGAAAGGTTGTGGCTAGAGATAGAAGAATGGATGAGTGGGGAAAAAGACATGAGAAACAGGCCATAAGGATTCAAAAATAAATCACATGGTAGAACATTTCCAAACTCTCCCTGAAGTTGTGCGCACGTGCTCGGGGGCTGGTATAGCGAAACCTGCCTGCGCGGGTTTTGGTTCTCAGCCTGGCCTAGAAAATAACCTCACTTTGTTGGGCATCCCTTCATGGAAACAATTTCCTTCATTGGATAAAGAAACAAGGAAAACACCCTCTAAACCACACACCCTACACAGCATGCAAGGAAGCGCTTCAGTGCCAGCATAGGCATAGTGAGCACTATGTAAATGCTGCAATGCAAGACAAAGAAAATAGTTAAGTGGTTGGATGAAACAGTGACTGGCTCGCCCCTTTATTAACCACAATAGAGTGGAGGATGGCTTTCCTGTCAAATATTATTTTTCCTCTAGGCCCACTGAATTATGTCCTTGTTTTTTATGTTGACTAATGCAGTATTGACACCTGTCACTGGAATCACAGGACTACAGGGATACTCACTGTAAAAAGAACTGAGGTGAGATCCCTTTGGGAACTTCGTGCAACGAGGTGAGTGGAAACGGTTGTCATTGATTCAAATTATATTTGGAAGGAAACGTGGTCTGATCAAATCAGAATTGCTCTGACTCCCTCTATATCAGTTTAGTCAATTAAATGTTAAAAGTAGCGTTTCAGGTGTGGTGTTCACCAGTGTTAAATACATAAATAAATACAATTATCTTATCTGACAGAAGGATGTAACACAGCTCGGCTTACACTTCAGATGCTCTGCACATTAAAAAAAAACTGAAGGCTAAGTCTCCATTTCTTGACCTTGGGCCCCCTGCAATAAATGTATTCATGTTCAGAACATGTCGTGGCAGATAAAAGTCGTAATGGGATCTTAATGAGTGCATAGCCGTTTTCATAATTATCCTTTAATAGCCACATATCAGGGGTGACCGGTTCCTCCGACCTCTCTCCTCAGCAAACCTGTGTTCGTTCCTCTTTTACAGGCCACCATGTCACAACAGGCTCATGTCAGCTGTGAAATATGGGTATTTGGTGTTTGACATCTGCTAATCATCTCGGTATCAGATCTACAGGTCATATAACAGGTTTGTCGTGTTTAAAGTATACTAAACAGATGTGTAAAATGCAGCTATTTGAACGTACAGAAATAAACGCATGCATGCAGTTTAGGGGTTCTGCAGCTGCATGTTTAAGAAATCCGTTTTCTAAAGTAGTCACATTCAGGAAATATTACACACGGATTTAGGGGCACATTACCAAGCAATAGCGATAATTATCACTATTGCTTGGTTAGAGACAATAATTTACCGCTGAGCTGCGGTGATTTTTATCGCAAATAAACCTTGGTATTACCAAGGTTTATCACAAATGCGATAAAAATCGGCCGCAATGCATGAATATCGCTGAAAAGTCAGCGATATTTATGCATTACCGAGCTAATGCTCTTAGCTATGTTATCCACCTCCCATTGGATAACATGGCTAAGAACTGCTCAGGGCAGGTGTTAGCTTTTGGAGATATTCACGCTTAGCGCGAATATCTCCAAAAGTTGGTAATAGGAGATAGCGATGTTAGCGACTGTTTCCAGTCGCTAACATCTTGGCACTCCCACTTTGCATGTCATTAGTGATAAATATCACTGACATGCAAAGCGGGGCCCAAGATGGTCGCTATCTCCTACTAGCTGTCGCTAACTGGTGTTAACGACACCTAGGTAATAGGGAGATAACTTTATCTCCGCTTTCTTGGCTTTTAAAGCCAAAAAAGCGGAGATATATCCCCATGATAATATGCCCCTTAGTTTTTCTCTTGGCGTTCCGTGAAAAATATGTAGAATTACAACAAATGCATAACAGATGTATTTTTTATACAAATGTCATGTGTGCTACATCAGGCCCCAGTAGGAGACCACTGTCCTGTTTGTGTGGATTTTGATGATAGATTAGCTCAGCTCAGGGACACCAAAAAAGTGATTTGCAAAAGCGCATGATTCCGATTTCTTGAAGGAATAGTTTCTGCTAATTTCTTGCTTTTATGTTTTCTCCCTGAAGGGATTCTCTCTTCTTACCGAGCAATCAAGAGACAAATGCAAGGAATAATACCTCAATGTTGAGATCTCGGGCTTGAATGTATACGTATCTAAAAGGGCCCTGGCATGTACGTTAAAAAATAAAAAGAATTCAGCACTGGATAAATCCGTGCTCCGTTGTTGCTGGGCACTGCTTAAAAAGGGAAAAAAATAGTGCAAGTACTCACTAAATTGAGCTGCGGACGAGGGCTGGGTTTGGGGCGGAGCTAGAGGCGGGGCAAGTGGGAACAATTAAAAGTATCGAGATTTTAAGAGGTGTTTCTAGCATCTGGAGAATTGTTTCTGTCCTTAGATGTAGGAAAGTGTAGATTTAATAACATCCTTCAGATTTTCCACGTGTGTGGATTATCTCAGTGCGTGACACGTAAAGAATATTTTAAAATTCTATATCAAATGACAAATGAAAGAGTGGCTCATTCTAAGATCCGTGGTTTTCTTTTACTAATGTTTAATGTGTTATCACCACGGTGCCCAAAAACTTCAAACCACATTAGACCGACCACTCTATCTTTACGTAGTGTACTCTACTCCATGGCCTATACATTTATGATAGATAATAAATTAGGAGAAAGTAAGGTAATACCACTGGCCTTATCCCTAGAAGTATACAAAGCGCTGTGCAATCAATGCCCATACCATTAGTATGCCGCACTTGGACATCCAAGAATTACAATGGTCATTAAGATGAAACATAAATACATTTACAAAACATTTTCATCACAGCCTCACCCCATACGCCACTAGAAGTCTATTAAAATAAGCAGGAGATTCCAATGAGCAGAAGGGCAGGTTGAACAAAATGGACAGTTTTAATTCCATGCATGCAGAACAGTCTTGCTTGAGTATCCCATTGATCAGAGGAGGAGCGAGCACCGAGCACCGAGCTAGCGAGCATGAAGCAAGCAGCAGCAGGAGGGAGGCTGCGGAGCCCCGAGACCTGAGTCTCCGGCATCTCCAGCATCTCCAGCGTCTCCCGCAATTCCTGCGTCCATCATCGGGGAGAAGCAGGCAACATCCCGGCATCTCGGCTGGCGACGGAGGTCAGTGCTGTGACCCCAGGAGGATCAGCACGGCGCAGCGAAGGGCGGAGGTAAGGACCGAGCGAGCACGGCCGCTCTTAGAGGTGGCTGCGAAGTAAGAGCCCGGTGGTAGACCGCGGAGGCAGCCTGACTAGGTCTACTAGCCTGCGGCCCCCCTATGAGCTCCGCTCGCCACTCTCCCCTGGACAGATGGTAGTTTAAGGACTAATACCACCGCCGGTGCCGCAGTCATTGCTGCCTAGAGGATTAGCACCAGTGGCTAGTCATCCACCCGACTCGCCGCTACCTTTCCAGCAGCCAGCATGTGTCTCCACTCCGAAAATCACAGCCTTCTGAAACATTTGCCTCTCCAGGAGCCAGGAGCCAGGAGCCAGGAGCCACAATACAAGGCTCTTCTCGAAAAAAAATCTATGGAGTAATTTGTTCCTTAGAGCAGTTAGAGCTCAAAGGAGGACAAACAAAGGAGGACAAGCTTAGTCAAGCAGAGTCCTCTCTTACTAAGAGACCCCATCAAAGCGTGACCAGCTAATGACCAAAAAGTTAGCAGTCAGAAAGAACATAAACAGCAAAAGAGGCAGGAAAGAGAGTGAGGGGAAAAAAAAACCAACAACTCTTAGTTCAAGGGTCAGTAAAAGAGCGAACAAAGAGAAGGAGCTCATACGTCCTGTCGTTAAGCAAAAAAAAAAGAATGAGATCGGGAACGAACCGGAAAGCCTTACCTAGTAAGAAACCAAAAAAAACAAAACCAGGCAAGTTCCTCCAAGAGGGTCCCTCTTCAGTTCAAAAGAGTGAACCAGCGGACCAGAGAGAGAAAGAGAGGGCAGGATCAGTCCAGATACCAGATAAAATCGACCCAAGCCTTGGAAAACAACAGCAGAAGATCAATAAATTCTTTTTCCTAAAGGACCCAGTGTCCGAGCTCAGTGGTTACTGTATTGTAGGCGTTTCGCGGTTGCCGGTGGCGCTTTGTCTGGGAGCTTGTTGTTGTCGGGGCAGGTGTGGCGTACTGGTTGCTGTGCGGGTCCAGAGGGGGCGGGAGCGATGTGGGCGGAGCTATGGCCGGAATGGCGGATTGCTGGGGGAATCGGGCCTCATGGACTTAGTTCGGCCCGACGTTCAGGTAAGGCCGCAGCGGTGCACTGCGAGCGGTGCCGCGGCGGCTGTGCTGGCAAGTGAACCTCCGTGGTCGCAGCAGTGGAGGGTGCGTGAGCGGGCGGCAGGGACGGGCGTCGCTGGTAAAAGGTTGGCGGGGGAGAGCTGGGGTGTGAGAGGCAGGCCTGAGTTGAAATTTGTGGACACTGCCGGGAGGCGGGAGAGGCGGTGGGAGGGAATGCAGTCAGCGGGGGTGAAGACCTGATGATAGGGGTGGGGGATGGCTCGGTGCCACAGGGAGGGGGGCCAGCGGAGGATCTGATGGATGTACAGGGGCAGGGAGGGGGGGGCGGATGTGGAGGAATGGGCGGGCCGGGTGGGGTCACCTTTGTTGATTGAGGAGTCTGACATGGATGGGGAGGGAGGCGGGGAGGGTGGGGGAGCGATCTGGATTGGGGGTCATCTTCTGGGGGGAGAGTGTGATGAGGCCCAGCAGGTTGCCGTCGTGGTGGGGGGGTGTGGTGGAGCGGGGAGGGGGGAGTGGGAGGGGATCGCGTTTGGGGAGAGCGGGGAGGAGCGAGGGGGTGGGGGTAGGGGGTGCCTGGAGGACGTGGCGGGTAGGAGAACGACGGGGGTGGAGTGAGGCAGGGTGGGGGTGCGGGGAGTGTGGTGGGGGAGGGGTGAATTGGGTTGGGGAGGGGTGGGGGAGCCACGGCGGTCAGTCGGGTTGAGGGGGCAGGGGAGGGGTGGTGGGAGCGGCCGGCATGGAGGGGGGCACTCTGTGGGATGGGGAGGGGCTCACAGAGGGGGTGGGGGCGAGCGGCGATGTTGGGGTAGAGGGGGGCCGTTTTTTCCCCGGCAGGAGATGTTGGCGAGGTGCTCGGGAGAGCAGCATGCGGCTCCGGTCCACCGAGGGGATGGGTCAGCTCTGCCTGGTATGGGCGGCCGTACTCCAATGAGGGACCAAGCGTGGGAGCACGTTGGACGGCGGGGCGATGGGTCCCTGCTTGCCCCACCCCGAAGTGTTGAGACAGCTGCTGGGGGACGGGGAGTGCAACTGGACGCCATGGAGCAAGCTTCAGGGTCATATGCAGAGGATGGACGGAGGGAGAGTGTGGATTTGAATGTGTTGATGAGGGCGTGTAGGGAGAAGGCGGGGTTGTGCCGGCTTGAGTCTCCCAGGGGGGGCCGGGAGAGGCGGGTACTCCAAGGTGATGTGCAGTCTGAGTAGGAGAGGGAGATCCGGGAGGGGGAGGGGGACAGGAGTAACGTTGTTGGAAGTGTCTTGCAGGTATGCCCACGGCAGGACGCACCCAGAATGACGACCCCCCCGGCACCACTGGTTACGCGGTGGGATCCAGTTCGGACGCCGACCTTGACGCCAGGTAAGATTGGGGACGGATCGGGGTCCGGTTCAGGCAAGCAGCGCTGTGCGCAGGTGTCAGTGGGTACGGATACCGGCGGGGAGGACTTGGTGCGGCTGGTGTAAGGACGCTATGTGAAGGACACGGCGTGGGCCCAGACGGGGCGGGGGCATCGGCGGGCGCGGGGAGCACCGGGGCAGGTGCCAGCGGGGGTGCGGAGGGGGGACGTATGCAGACGGTCGAGACAGCCGCCGGGGTGAAGGAGAGTTGCGTAGTCCCGGTGCGTAAGCTCCCTTACATGGGGGTGACTAAGCCACAGAACAGGGTCAGGGCTTGCTGGGATTTCAATAAAGGCGTGTGTGGTAGGAAGATGTGCCGTTTTTGGCACGAGTGCTCAAAGTGTGGGAAGCGACACCCGATGGTGCCCTGCTGGGGAGTCGGAGGTCCCCCAGGACAGCAGCCCGCGGAGGCAGGGAGTCAGACCGGAGGCGGGGGAGAGGGGGAGGGGGAGCCATGGGAAAATGCTTGTCCACCGGTTAGGCTGGATCGGCTGGAGCCTTTGCTGGCAGCCTATCCGCGGGCGGAGGACGCGGCCGTTTTGCGACAGGGTTTTTGGTTGGGGCATGAGGGTCTGTGGATTGTGCGCTGGGCGGACAATTTTTAGTCAGTCAATGATCACAAAGGAATTCTGCGGGAGAAATTGTTCAAGGAGGTGAAGGAGGGCCGGATGGTGGGCCCCTTCACAGAGCCGCCCTTGCCAAACCTGATTATCTCCCCAATCGGAGTGGTGCCCAAGAAGGAGCCGGGGCAGTTCAGGTTGATTCAGCACCTGTCGTGGCCGGAGGGGTTGTCGGTGAATGATTTTATTTCGGCCGAGCTTGTGTCGGTGTCTTACTCCTACGTGGACGTCGCACAGAAGATCGTACCGGTGGTCGGGCCGGGCGCCATGATGGCAAAGTGTGAAATTAAGTCAGATTGTCAGCTACTCCCCGTGCACCGGGAGGATCACCAGTTGTTGGGGATTCAGTTTGAGTGGTGCATTTTTGTAGACAAGCGCTCCCCATGGGGTGCTCCATTGCTTGTACATTGTTTGAATGGTTCAGTTCCTTCCTGCAGTGGGCTTTTTCCAGGCGCATAAGCTCTGAGACGGTGACGCACTATCTGGACAACTTCTTTCTGGTGGGGCCGCCTGGTTCGACGGACTGCCAGCAGCAGCTGGACGGTTTTACGGACCTGATGGGTTACTTAGGCATTCCCCTGGCACCAGAGAAGATGCACGGTCCCAGTACGGTGCTTTCCTTTCTTGGTATAGATCTCAACTCGGCGGCCATGGAAGCACGCCTACCGGAAGACAAGAGGTCAGCAATGTTGGCTTTGGTGAGTGGCACGCTGGAAAAATGGAAGGTGACGGTGCGGGAGGTGCAGGTCCTGCTGGGACATCTGAACTTTGCGTGCCACGTTGTGCGGGCGGGGCGTACGTTCTGCTAGCGGCTGGGTTTAGCACTGTCTGGTTTGACTTTGCCGCACCATCATTTGCGCTGGTCGGCGGGGACGAAGGAGGATTTGCGGATGTGGCTGGCATTCCTGGGGCTGTTCAATGGTGTGCCCATGGCGCACCGGGAGGACTGGGAATGGGACGTCATGCTGTATTTGGATGCGGCGGGGTTTGGAGGTTTCGGTTTGTACTGGGCGGGACGGTGGTGTGTGGAGCAGTGGCCGCCACACTGGCAAGCGGGAGGCCACATTATCGCGTTCCTGGAGTTGTTTCTGCTGGTGGTGGCTGTTACGGTGTGGACACATGAGCTGGCACACAAGCCGTCGCTGTTCACGGTGGACAATACGTCTGTGGTACAGGTGGTTAACAGGCAGTCTGCCAGGGTCCCCCAAGTTTTGAAGCTTATGAGAGTGTTCGTGCTACGCTGCTTGGAGAATGACATCCTTTTTCAGGCCCGCCACGTCCCTGGGGTGGACAATGACATTACGGATGCTTTGTCTCATTCACAGTGGAAGAGGTGCCATGGTCTAGCCATGGAGGCGGAGGAGGACAAGACGCCGGTTCCGATGGAGCTTTGGTTGGCGGGAGACGCTGGGTCATTCAACTGGTGAGGGCGTCTGTGGCGGCGTCCACTTGGAAGGCATAAATACAGGCTTGGGAAGAATTTCGACTGTCTGGTGCGGTAAGGCAAGGGGACCGGTGGCAGCGGGAGGAGCAGGTGGTACGGTTCATGTTGGCTTTGATGTACAGGGGTTTGACGAGGGTGACAATTGCGGGTAAGTTGTCGGCGGTGGCATTCATGGGAAAGCTGTGGTGGGGTTATCTGCCGTCGGCTGGGGAGTTGGGGACGCGATTGTTGGAAGGTTGGGCAAGGGAGAGGGGAACGCGGGTGCGCCAGCGGAGCCCGTTACGGAGGACATGCTGGGGGGTCCGTTATCTACGTTGCCGTCGGTGTGTCGCGATGGGGGGGAGACAATTTTGTTTTTTACGCACTCATGTCATGGTTGTGCTTTGGAGCTTTTCGGGTTTCGAAATTGGTGGGCCTAAAAGGGGGACCAGGGGTCCTGTGGGAGGAAGTGGATGGACAGGCTCGGGAGGTGGCGGTGCACTTGCTACGCTCAGATCAATGGTGGGAGGGGACATGGGTGGTGCTGGGGCAGGGGAGTATAGAAGGGGTTTGTCCCGCGGCATGGGGTCGGCGGTTGGCGGCCGGCCAGAGCACGTTGGGGTTAGGTTTTTGGTCAGAGGGACGGAGGCAGGGTGATGGCGGCTCAGGTTTTGTGGGTCCTGCGGTGCACCCTGCGGTATATGGGTGAGGACCCGAAGGCTTTTGGGACGCATTCCTTTGAATCGGGGCAGCGACAGAGGCGGCATGGAGAGGGTGGGGGAAGGAAGATATCAAGCGGTTGGGGCGGCGGAAGTCAGATAGCTACAGGACATATGTCAGGATGCGGGGGTAGAGGGGGCGCATTGACATGGCAGTTTTTTTCCCTCTTACATGTGTGTCTTTGCAGGTGCTGTAGCGGGGCCGACTGCGGCGGTGTTGGACATTTTTATATTGTGGGTCACTCCTTTGTCAAACGAGCGGAGAGGGCTGAGTGGGACAAGCATCGGAAGCTTAATTTGGAAGTGGATTAACGATTGTTTCGATGTCATTGGCAGGGAAAAGGGGGAATGCGTTGGCACGAGTTGATGCCGGTTTTGAATAATGTGGTTCCGGGGGGAGGGGGTTTCCTGATGTGGTAATCATTCATTTAGCGGAGAATGATCTGGTACTGTGCAAAGGGTTGGCCCTAGTTAAGCAAATGAAGAGGGACTTGTTGGAGATACGGAGGCAATGAGCAGGGTGTCCCGTGATTTGGTCTGAGTTCATTCCCAGGAGGATTTGGCGGGGGTGGAGCGACCAGGGGCCATAGACAGGATGAGGTGAAAGATCAATAGGGAGATGAAGGAGTTCTGTGCAAGGGAAGGTGTTGGTAGGATAGAGAATCCTGAGCTGCGGTACGGGCTGTGTATTTTTTTAGGGAAGACGGGTTCCACCTATCTCTGTATGGAATGGAACTCTACATTGTCCAGTTAAAGGAGGCACTTGATTTTGAATTGGGGGTGCGCAGGTATCCGAGGGGGGCAGGTTTCCTGTGGGGGGGTTGAAAGTCGTTAAGCTGCTTTCGAGTGGCGTTTCTCCTAGGGAAAAGGGGGTAATTGTAGGAGGCCTGGGTTGTTTGGCAGGGGGTGGGGAATACAGATGTCAGGGTATGGTTAGTTATGTAGTGAGGTATGATGCAGTCGGGATGTGTTTAAGTTGCTATTTGTGAGGAACCATTTATGGGTGGGGGTTGTTAGGTGGTTTGTATTTAGTGAGGTTTAGTTTTGTTCGGCACAGGCCAAGGTTCAGGGTTTTTTTAAGGTGCACCTGCTTCCAATAAAGCGGCCTTTGTCACACCTTAATTCTGTGTCTGTGGTCAGTGCTTCCCCCCTCCCCTCCTGGTGGGCCTCAATGGGGCTTTGGGGGGGGAGGGGCAGCCGACCACCGGGAGGCCTACTGCCCCTGGGGGTTTTTGGGGCCCGGAGGGGTGGGGAAGAATGTGACTGCAGTGCTGGGGGTTTGGGCAGCTTGGGCTGGCGGCGGGCGTTTTTGGGCTTTCCTTGGGCCGGGGTTGGGCTGGTTGGGCTGGGGGGACTTAAAACCGACCATTTTTTGTCACTGTCCACCATTTCGGTGGCAGTGACACAGCAACTGGCAGAGGTTTGGGCTCAAGTTTTTTCCCACCCTCCCTCCCTGTATTTGGGGGGCCCTCTTCTGGGTTTTTAGGTTCAGGGAAGGACGGGCTGTGAGAGACAATTTTTGGAGGTAGGTAGGGTTTTTTTGCCTCTCCAGGAGCCAGGAGCCACAGTACACAGCTCTTCTCGAAAAAAAATCCACTGAGTCATTTGTGCCTTAGAGCAGTTAGAGCGCAAAGGAGGACAAACTTAGCTTAGTCAAGCAGAGTCCTCTCTTACTAAGAGACCCCATCAAATCGTGACCAGCTAACAACCAAAATGTTAGCAGTAAGAAAGAACATAAACAGCAAGAGAGGTAGGAAAGAGAACGAGGGGAAAATTTAAAAAACAAAACAAATAAAAACCTCTTAGTTCAAGGGTCAGTAAAAGAGCGAACAAAGAGAAGGAGCTCATATGTCCTGTCGTTAAGCAAAAAAAAAAGAATGAGATCGGGAATGAACAGGCATCCCTTACCAAGTAAGAAACAAAAAAAAACAAAACCAGGCAAGCCCCTCCAAGAGGGTCCCTCTTCAGTTCAAAAGGGGGAACCAGCGGACCAGAGAGAGAGAGAGAGAGAGAGAGAGAGAGGGCAGGATCGGTCCTGATACCAGATAAAATCGACCCAAGCCTAGAAAAACAACAGCAGAAGATCAATCAATTATTTTTCCTAAAGGACCCAGTGTCCGTGATTTTTGCTTCAACAAAGGAGGCACTAAACTTATCGAGCCAAATTCAGCCCGACAAGTTAAAAACACCAGTCTTGTTCGAAACTTCGAATCAGGACAAGCATCCAAAAGGAAGCATTTACTTACGACGCCTCAGCCGACTACCCAGGGAAAAGATATCACCTAGGGAAAAAACTGGAAACTGTGTTGGCCCAAGTCCACAATACAATCAGGTCACCTATTGTTACGGAATCGACTAGTGGTATGGAAAAAAAATACCAACAAGTAAGCAAGACACTAAGGGTGAAAACCAAATTTCATTGACACCATCGACACCTCCGGGAAAGGAATCCTTGGAGAACCTCGTTAACAACAAAGGACATAAGAACAACAAGGAACATAATGACTATAACGACCCAAGCAAAGAGATTAAACCCGGAGAAATTGGTGAATTGATAAAACAGCGAGTAGAAGGGAAGGAAGTCTGGTTGAACTCCCTTTTAGTATCATACGATTCAAATTTGATTGAAATTACTAAAATGACAACTAAAAGGACATCTCCACAAGGGCCCACTTTAGTACAACAACCAATCCCTAAGGAGCGCGGGTCGGGACTAGTGGCATCAACCCGTGCAACATAATGGACTGCAGTGGCATTCAAAGAATACTCATAGAAGACAGTACAAGTTATGGAAGTAGAGTAAGTAAAGGTCATCAGTCTGCACCAATTTTAATCTCATCGGCAAGCATGATCAAACATTAAGTCGAACCGGTAGGGAACACAGGCAGCCAACAGTTTAACATATATTGGGGAAGGCACCAATAAGTTTGCTGGACCAAGCTATGAGGGCACTTAATTATCAGTCTGACAAAATGAAGGTCCAAATTGCCCTCATAAATATTATCGCAGAGCACATTGCAAATATAAGCTCCAAGACAGACACAATAATGTCCTTATTGGCAAAGAAAGGAAACAAGGACCAACTCCCAAACAAAGACAAACAAAACAAAGGAAACGGGGACCAACTCCAAAACAAAGACAAGCAAAACAACTGCAAGTGCGGGAGCATAATAGAGAAACTTCAGTTCCTCCCAAATATTTTAAAAGACATTCCCGGAGCAGTAAAAACAGAGAGCAAGCGCAAGGGAAATCAAGAATCCCCAGAGAAAAAACGCAACAAAGAAACTTTAAACGTCCCAAATCATCAAGCAAAACAAAAGCACCAACAAAGAGGGGGACGGTAATTTAGAGCAACTGGAACACAATGAGGTCCTAAAGGCGGAAATGGAAAGCCACGACGTTCAAACAAAAGAACAACAGGCCAACTTTGATCCTCAGCCACAAGATAAATTAACAAAAAGACAAAGGAAACGAGCAAGGCCCACACAAAAAAGTAAACAAACCAGGGCCACAGAAAGCTTTTTCTCCATATTCACAAGGAGCACGAGCGGAGACCAAGCTAGGACAAACGATTCTCCGAATTACTCCACAAGTAGACTGGCATTATCGGACTCGGATCGGGTGCGCTTCTCATTTGATCAGTCGATAACGATGGAAACCCATTCAGGAGCTAGAATCATCAACACTCGAGGGATCAAATCATGGTCCACAACAAGTTTCAGGCTCTCTTAATCATAAGAGGCCAAAAAAAAATAAGAAAGATTTCGAGAACATCGGTGGAAGGTCTCCAACAAAAAAAATCAGAAAAAGACTTATCATCTTTAAGGGTTTCATGTGCAAACATAGAGGATGTTCAGATCTCAAAGCACCCGAGCGAAGAAAGAGCACGTAAGACCGCCCACGGGCACTAGGATAAAAATATAAGTAAGCAAAAATGTGAAAAAAACGTACAATTAGTTACAAATCAGACCCCAATCAAGATCACCACAAACGGAAACGATCAGAGATGTATTGCACAAAGCAAAGACCGAGAGCACGAGCCAACCAAGCAAAGCAATGTAGAAGGAAAGACAAAGGAAAAGAGGAAAGAGGCTAGCACGGGACAGGAAACAGTCAGAAAAATAAACAACCTAGCAAGCAGAAAAGAAGACCTCCAACAGGCCCCTCAAGGAAGTCAAAAATATGTCCTGGACGACATCGAACCAATACTGTCATTTATCCCAGAATATGTAACGAAGGGAAGGCAGGACATTTTAAACAGAGGGAACTTGATAAAACGATTCAAATCAATACCAGAACTAAGTGGAATAGAATTTCGATACATAGTAGCAGTGGAGGTCTTTCAGAACAAAGATAACCCAGACATAGAAGACTCTGTGATTACCTGGGCATCTAAGGAGTTAGCGGCCAGGATCTTAGCTAATACACCATCATTTGAGATTTGGGGAATAACCCTGAAGCAACACATGCGCTCAAGACATCCATATCCCCTTATGAAAAATCCACCATACCCAAAGGGGGACGAATCACCAAGTCCAAAGCAAACAACGTGCCTCCGTGGAGCCCGCGCAACGACCCAGGAAAAAAATTCAGGAAAAACGCACAATGAAAAAAAGCAGACAAACAAAGAATGTCCTCTCCGGGTCGACCAGGACTGGTCGTGGATCCCAACGGCATTAAGCCAAAAGAATTCCTAGAAATGACGCAAAGTTACCACCAAGAAAATACAACCATGACCACTATATGGAAAAAATCAATTTGGTAAAGATCAATATGTGTTCATCGAATATACACGGATTCAGCTGCATGGACCAGGACCACGAAACTCAATCTTTCTTCCAAAACCAAGACATAATTATTTTACAAGAGACCTGGAACCTGACTTACCCCGCAATTCGGGGATTCACTGAACACCACATACTAGCAAAGAGACTGTCCAATTATGGGCATCCACGTGGAGGCCTATCAGTGTATGTGTCACAAAAATTCGACTGGCAAACTGAGAAACAGGACGTAGGGCTGAGTTGGGTCCAAGTAATTAAAATCAATATAAAGCCGCAGCAGCTACTTCTATTGATAAACGTTTATATTCACCCTGACCGAGCAGCTAAAAATGAAAAAATTGCTACACTTATCAAATTAATCAAAGCCTTACAAAAATCAAACAATCAATGCCCGCTGATAATATCAGGGGACTTTGCCTGAAATTTAATAAGCTACGGTAAGATTAGTTACAATCAGGACAAAGGTCTAGCAGAAGAGCACAAACTGCTTACAGTGTGCAAACTAGGGACTATGGGCTTAACAATTTTAAAAAGCAGAAAAAAGGTGACTACCTGTTGGTTCCAACTTACATAAGTGGTAAGGTCAAGTCAACTATAGACTTTACAATAATAAGTGACAGCCTAAAACATGCCATTGAGGACTATACCATAGTCCACTGCATAGAAAGTGGCCATTTTCCCCAAGCCATAAGGATGAACATTGCAGTAACATGTGCTGAAAAAATAACCTCCATAAAGCAACAATCTGATAAATTTAACCTCCGAAAATAAGATGGAGGGGAGGAGAAACGAAAAACATCCAGGTCACAGCAAGTAACTTTATGACAAAACTCAGCCAACAAATAGATGGAGAACTGGTAAAATACTGGGAAAACCTGGTAGAGGAACTCATCCATAAGCACTCTGCTCCACCAGTTACACAAAGAGGCACAAAAGTGCAGAGAGAACTCTGGTATAGCAGTGAGTTAAGACTCAAAAAGAGAAAAACAGCCCGGGAGTTACGGATCCATCTGCAGAGGAAAAAACAGGGAATCAAACCAAACCTCAATAACATTAAGAGTTTGAGAAAAAACTATTGGTAAAAGTTATGGACCGCAAAAGCAGTGCATAAAGAATCTATTTGGGTAAAACTTTTATTTGCAAGTTAAAAAACAAACTCTCGGGACTTATGGAGCATTATAAATACCCTAAATAAAGGAGAAGCATTGCACCAGGATCCCGGAATTGGAGATAACGACTGGGGAGATCACGTGAGGAACCTTTATTCAAGTAAAGACCCACAGAGAAATTAAAAGAACCAAGGGTTAATAAAAGACACGGAACCAAGCAATACAAAATCTACTCAGGATAGTGAAAAAAAGCTATGGAATGCGAAAAAGGGGCTAACGAACAACCCACTCTGACTTATCGCAACCATTTAAAAAAACTAATTCAAAAGCTCAAAACAGAGTGCGCCCCAGGACCAAACGTTCTCCCGACTGCAGTATTTAAGTTCAACAAGGACTTTTAGGTCGAACACCTAACAATGCTGTTTAACCAAATTTACACATAAGGTAAAATGCCATCATATTGGAAAGGAAACATTGTCCAACCAATTTACAAAAAAGGAGACCGTAGAAATCCGGGAAATTACAGGCTAACCTCTTTGATAGATGTGAAAGCCAAGCTTTATGCCACATGGCTCTTAGAGCAGATGCAAGAATGGGGGGAAAATAATAACTTAATTCCTAGTTTTCAAATTGGATTCAGACAAGGGATGGGGACAATAACAAACTTGGCCGTCCTGGCAGTATTAACTGAGAACGCTGAAAAAAAGAACCAACGATTATATGCATGCTTTCTTGACTAAAAAGCTGCCTTCGATCGAGTGAGCAGGTTCAGACTATGGGGAATGCTAAAAGAGTGGGGGTTGCCCCAAAGTCTATTAGACGCAATAATCGGTTTGTACAGTGACACATGGGTAAGGGTAAAACAAGGACAAGGGTCCAGTTTAACATATAAAATGAAAACCCAGGAAGGCCTAAAACAAGGTTGCGTGTTAGCCCCCAGCCGATTCAATTTATACCTGCAGACATAGGCAGGAATCTAGAAAAAATCGATTGTCACGCCCAGAAATTGGGCAACGTTTCAGTTCCAATTCTGCAGAATGCAGATGACATTGTCCTACTAAGTAAAACACCAATAGGCTTATAAGGCTTAATAAATATGCTAGTATCCTACCTAGCCCAGGAAAATCTGGAATTGAACAAAGAAAAAACAAAAGTGCTCCGGTTAGTGGAGCAAAAGAAAATCAAATTTAAATGGGCATTAAACAAGTCATTATAAGAAGAACAGGAATCCTATAAGTACCTAGGCGTAATCCTCGGACAAGGCCGTTCAAATAAGGAGCAAACCTTGGCAATAAAAGCGAAATCACAAACACTAATTTATGCGTATAGATAATTACTACTAAAAATGGCTGGCTCGAACTAAACGCATCTCCTAAAGGTAATGGCTGCACAAATTTTACCAACACTGTCATACGGCCGAGTAACGTGGCTTGGAAGGGAGGCAAACATATTAAACAAATTACAAAATAAGATATATAAAGCCGTGTTAAACTGCCACAGTCAGCTTCTCCAGCACAAGTCCACCTTGAATTCGACTTACAAAACCGAAAATTTCAGTCAATGACCAGCTTTGTTAAATTATGTCATAAACCTTGCTCAGCCCCAACTGAGTCAATGGACAACATTTGCTGGAAAGAAATAAAGCGCCAGGAAAGCCAGCCACCCACCGACTCATGGGGAAGTTACTTGAGTAACTGTCTGTCCGAATTCGAATTAATAGAAGAATGGAATAAAGAAACTGACCAAGAAGCATACTTCAGCAAAGCAGCTAATGGTGCGACACAATCATTGCTAGAGGACAAAAAAACATTAACTAGACGTCGACATGCATGGACAGTAATCACCTCTACAATCAACAAAACCACAGGAATATTTAGTCACGCACTTTAGTCAGCATTTAAAAAAGACTTATATTGACTATCGAATGGGCCAGCATTACTCTAAGGACTTAAGACCATCTTGGAAATATCAAAAAGAAAGACCCCATTGCAGACTGTGTGGATATCATGATGAAACTTTAATGCACCTGTTATGCGTATGCCCGGCACTCATGGCTTTAAGAAGACAGCACCTACGAGACATCTTCATTTCACTGAATATACATACATGTCGCCAAGCAGTAATAAGTTGGCTGGGAGGTACCTCTTCCATCCTGGCCTGTCGCGGACTCAAATTCATGATTGAGGTAAAAAAACAGCTACAAGAAACTTAAGGGAAAAAATAAAATAAAAAAATAAGCAACGTTGGGCATAAGGGACTGAACGAGGCTGGAAGAACATTGAGGTATATAAAATTCCAATAAATCTTTAACCAAGAATTTGAACTTAAATACGTACTGAACCGGAGAAAACTAAGAACAGTTTTAAAACTGCATAGGGATGTTCAATAACGAATGTATATATTTACAGCATCAATCATTCAATAAACTAAACTTGAACTTGAGTATCCCATTGTATGACCTTTGAACGTGCTTGGCTGGTGCAAACCTAACATGTTTTAGAAATGTGTAACCACTTTAAACCCTAGTAGAAGAACACGTCTTAAAACCTGTGCAAATGGAATGACATCTTCCAGCCAAGGTGTACAGTCATTTTGAGACCGTGCTGCCTCCTAACAGAAGAGATCTGGAGGCCCTGAACCAGTGGTGTCGCTAGACCTTGTGCCGCCCATGGCGGTCCCTGTGTTTGCAGCCTGCAGCGGCCTCTTATAAGTGCATGGGAGTGCTGACGATTCCTGTGATAGCCGCAGCCTCCAAAACTCATGCCTCCCTGGGCCCCTCACTTGCTACATCACTGCCCTTAAATGCTATAAAGTAACCCTGCCTAGTCGACTTCAGAAACAAGACAGGACAGGCTGTCCTGGTGCAAGGCCTGTGGGGCTGGCAGCTATATACCAGCTAAGGTGACTGGAAACAAAAGAACCCACACAGGCAAGCATGTACAGGAACATATTGGCACTCACTCGATAAATGTCAGTCAATACATTTCTTTTTACAAATGGTTTTCTTCGCTGAAGTCCACTCTGCTGTGCCTCGGGTACCACGCGCTCTGCCTCATGGTCACTGTTTCACCCCCTTATGCCTCAACCTAGCTACAGAGATGTCCTGGTGCACCCAGCTGCAATCTTCCTGCTGTAGTCGTCACTTAAAGGTTTCGCGTCAGTCGTGGTGAGCAGCAGATTCTACTTCTAAGAATGACTTGCTTGTCAGCAGCTATTCAGCAGCAACTTTATATTCCACTGAGCTTGCTACCCGTCTGAGTACTGGTAATCCCCTTGCCCCAGGAGAAGTTATGGTACGCAAGGGGAGGAAAATCAGAAGTGCTGATAATCAGTACCAGCCCATTTAAGCTGTGATAATTGAGGGTCCTTTATATTTCAGTGTATGACACTGACACTTTAGTAACTTTAGCGTGGTATGGACTGCAAGAGTGCAGGAGAAGTAATAAACCTAAACTACCCCTTTCTCCTTTCTTTAAAAACAAAACCTGTTTGAAAAAAATATATAGTCTGGGGAGTTTGCTATTAAAACAATGAGAGCCACAGTCCTCACTGCTCTCCTCCCTCTAGTTGAGATTAGATAGTTTTTACCAATACTGAAAACTTTGACTAAGGAGGGACGCTGCCATCCTCTCAAAAGCCTTTTTCAAGCCTTTGCCTTTGTTATTTAGGGATTTAAAAAAATAGCTGGCCTATGTTACGGGTGGTGCAGCCTCACCTGGGGAACATCCTTTACAACGCAACTTTTACCACGCAGAGCCTTTACGACGCAACTATTACAACGCATGCCCTTACAACGCATTGCGCTCTAGGATAGGGAATAGATTTAATTTACTATCCAACACCTTCCCTACTACCCACGGGGACTCGAGTTGGAATAGTAAATTAAACTATTCACTATCCAGCACCCCTCAACATTATGCGTTGTAAAAGCATGCGTTGTAAAACTTGCGATGTAAAAGCATGCTTGGTAAAAGCATGCGTTGTAATGTCATACATCCGCCTCACCTTGCCTATGTTAATTTTTCCACGTTTTGTTTTTGTGAGGTTTATTCAGCCTGTAATGATTTTTAGAGAGTAATGAGGATACACGCTTTTGAGAGGGCTTGGATATCTTTGAGGATTTTGGGCCAGAAGTAGGTGGCCAAATACCAGTCGGTAACGGCTGATTTCGGCCGTTACCGACCGGTATTTGGAGTTTCAGATGTAGGGGGCCTTAAAAATTACTGATTCGGTAAATTTACCGAATCGGTAAATTTATCGATTCTGTAAATTACCGATTCAGTAAATTTACTGAATCGTTAAATCTAGATGTAGGTGGCACTAAAAACAGTGCCACAGGCCCTTAAGAATTCGTTATTTACCACGAAATAAAATTTTGTGGTAAATAACGAATTTCAGTGTACATGCACATCTGTGCATGTACACCTGTGCCATGTGGCACACAAGCCAGAATCAGGGATGCAACAGGGTGTCAAAGTGAGACCCTGTCCCCCTTGACAGTTCGGCAATTTTACCGAATCGGTATTTACCGATTTGGTAATTGACATTGATTCCTATGATCCTCAAGGCCCATAGGAATCAATGGCAATTACCGAATCGGTAAATACCGATTCTGTAATTACCGAATCATACCGATTCGGTAAAAATTACCGAATTCTTTCCTACATCTCATTTACCGAATCTAGAATACCGAATCGGTAAAATTCGGTATTCTAGAGTCGGTAAATGAGATTTACCTACATCGGGCCCTTTGTGTATAGTAATCACACTTGCATTGTTGAGTAATCGAGGATGACAACTTATTTGAAAAGTCCAATGAGTAGAAAACTGCCTCCATTGTTGAGAGTGGAAGGTGTGTTGGAAGGAAGGGCTCATTTGATGCAATGACAGTAAGGATTTTTTAGTTTTGTGTTCTAAGTGAGTCTGAAACAGATTTGGGACCATAGTGATTTGGTGCCTTTAATATGGTAGGACAGGAATCCATCAAGCTGCAAGAGCGGAGACCATTTTAAGTCTGGTGGTGTGTCTACCAAGACGTGTGCTATCCCTAGAGGGCATCGATGCATTTGAAAAATGTTACCCAGCAAGAGATGGAGAGAATGAGGTGAGCAGAAAGTCATACAAACCTTTGTAAATGCAGGGCGACAGGAGTTGAGATACTTAGAAGGGAATTTGCATATGACAGTGAGATCATTGTCAGATTTGTATGGCAGCTCAGAGATTCACCACTACTAGGGGAAATTAGATGCTTTCTTCAAACACAGGTGACTTTGAAGAAGGAGCGACATAGGTCTCCTTTTAAATACCTATTTTCTTGTCCTGTCATATATAGTGATTCAAGAATGTATTGTGATGAGCCTAAGATGTAGGTAGAGTGTTGTTTATTTCTCAGCACTGGTAAACATATGTGATAGAGTTTTAGGCTGAAGGATTTCAGAGCTATAGTAGAGAGTGGTTATATGTAACATGTTGGATGGAGAGTATGTTTGCGTCTGCACAGGATGTGTGTAGTTCAGATAGAATAAGCAGTAGGGGATGTGAGTCACATATGTAACAGTATAGTGCTCTATTGCCCAACTGTGGGTTGCAGCCCACTGGTGGGTTGTGACCCGATTCTTGGTGGGTCGCAAAAGTCCTGGTATATCTGTAATATTTAAAATGATTATCTTTGTTTGTGCACTAGTGCAAAGGTGCTGAACAATGTTACTGAGTCCAGTTTTAAAATAAAACCTTGCAAGTATTCCTAAGCATCACTTCCGGTGAACCCTACTAATACTTGTTCAGATATGTTTTTTACTTCACAAAGCCATTTCAACAGAAGATGTGCTCACTATATGCGATCTATACATATGATCATACACAACCGCCTGAATGACTTTTACATATACATTGAAAAACGTAGATGCGGCCTAATGGCCTGAGCTGCTGACTTTGGATCTGGGGACAAAATTTGTGTCAGAGCATTGGCTCAACATCCTTTGAGTCTGGGCAAATCACTTAGGGCCATATGTATCATCAACCTTTTTAAGAAATCGCTATTTGAGAACCATAAATATGTAAGTATGTACAAAATCTCATTTTTTTGCGATTTTTTAAATTTCCCTAATTGCGATTCGCAAATTGCGAATCGCAATTAAGGAATACTTTCCCATTCATTTCTATGGGCCAGGAGGCCCATAGAAATGAATGGGAAGTTATTCTCAATTTGCGATTCGCAATTTCCTAATCGCAAATTGAGAATAATTTCAAGAGTGCAGGGGTATCAAAAAGACACCCTGTTGCACCCCTGAAATATGCAAATTGCAAATTTGCAATTCCTAAAATGCAATTGCAAAATAAGGAATCGCAAATTTAGCGATTCCTTGTTTTGCACCAGATTTTGCTTTATACATACCATTTAGCAATTTCGCATTCACAAAGGCCGAAATTCGCAGCATTTCGGCCTTTGCGAATGCGAAAATGCTCGATACATATGGCCCCTAATTCTCCCATTTTTTTTTTTGCTAGAATTAATCAGATGACATACATAATATTACAATGAGAAAGAAAAAAAAATGCACAGCCCCTTTGACCAGCAAATGTGTGCACAAGGTTTAAGCAAGCATCAGTATATCCATCTGGGATGGAACAACAAGAAACAGGCATATGGAGGGAAATACTAAAAGAAAAAGAAGAATTCAATTACCTACACATAAAAACGGCCCATAAAAGGCAGACAGAAACTGCAGCAGAAAAAAAGAAAAAAATGGAAATCATACGATCTGCGCAAGAGTCACAAGTGTTGCTGAATCTAAAGATCCCAATTGAACCCCACCCATGTTTTCTCAAATTTCTTGAGCGAACAAACACTCCTGGCTCTAGCCAGAGCTTGTTCTGAGTCGTGTATTTTCCGTATAATCGCCCACCCATGAGTAGCTCACGGGGAGACTACTGCGACCAAGAGTCTGGCGGAGACTATGTAGAGACAGCAAGCATCCTAGCCCAATATCATTTTCTGTTCTGTAACCTAACAGTATCTTCATAGGATCAAACTTTTTGCTCTGCATAAACTGCCACCTTTCATTCCATGGCGGATCCGCTGACTTCACTGGTGACTGATGTTGGCCGAGAAGTAACATCTGCTTCAGACCAAGAAGCACTTCCAAACGTGGAATTTGTTTATCAGGTGAGCTTCGGTGTCAAAGTCCACGGCTACTGCAGGCATCGATGGTAAAAACGACAGTGGAGCGTGATTAAAGCTCTCGTAAACATAACAGAGCTCTCTACCCACTATCACCCCAGACAGCAGAGCAACGCTAGAGTGGAGGCAGTAATAAATGCCTCTTGTTGTGCTCTATATGAACACTCCCACGGAGTATGGGGATAGATCCTGGTAAAAAGGTACTATTTGGATTAAAAAGTTCAGGATGCGAGAAGAAGAGGATGAGAGTACATGCTATTGCTAGTTCTATAAACTGGCTATTTACTATAACTACTGCAAAGTTTATACACACTCAAGTTTTATGTTTGCATTTTGTATACACTACAAATGCAGGAACTGTAGAAGTATTGTGAACAATCCAAGCAAACTTGTCTAAACTAAGCAACATTGATTACTAAGGTATGGAGATTCTCCCTCAGCCGTTCATGTGAATACATTGGCAAACGCATCTTCTAAGTATGGGATGCCATTGAATTTTGAGAGAATGTTTTGTGTGGGATACTGATCATACCTCCTCCATGCTTCTCTTTGTCAGACCATATTTACTGCATACTGCAATACTACAATGTATGATCTTCATAGAGGTTGGTGAACTTAAAGTGTAGTGTATCGTATTGGAGATCTATGCTGCCTTTTTCTTGTCTCCGTTATAGATAGCCCTTTATGCACCCTACAGTCAACTAGATAATCAGGCTTGCTTACTTTAGGTGGGCTAGCAGTGGTTGCAGTGTGAATATAAATAAGGGGTACAGTTGTTTTTATACTCAGTATCCTATGGGAAATGGTCTAGAAGGTTCTTACTAGTAAAAGGGATGTCAGCCCCATGAAAAAGGCATTCTATGTGTTCATCATGGCTGGCACACCCAGACATGGATGCTTTTTCATTTAAGGTAACTCGATGCCAAATGTCTTAGAATGAGTCAGAAGAAGTTGGCTCTATACTCCATTTTATTAACTATTTTAAAAAGTTAATTTAAGCAGGGTTATTGACAGATGGGGTCATGCCCCTTATAAAAAAACGAGGGTAAAAGAAGGCTGCAGAAACCAACAAACAAAATAGGGCTAAGAAAGAGCTGAACTGGAAAAATGGCACATTGAGACCTAAGGACAGCCACAGTAGATTCTGGAGTTTCTAAGGGAAACCACATGTAACAAAATTAAGCCATGGACAGGGATTTCACCATATTAGTTTATTAGTGTAGTATCTGCAAAAGTGAGCTTTGCACACTGAAAGGACACACACACACATGCATACATTAAACAGTGGAGGTTGCCACTATGTAGTTATAGTTAGGTCAGAGCTTACATAGAAGAGCGTTTTTATTTAACTAATAACTTAGGAGGTCATTAGGATGGCAGAGGACCGTCCCCGTCGGGCCGGCAGTGGGTGTCCTTCCACCATCACACAGGATATTCACACCTTTATAAGGGAAAAGGGCGTTGAAAGGTTATAATAGTGTGTGATGAGATGTATCAGATTGTCATGTGGATGATGTCATCAGTGATGTCATTTGAGATGCCATCAGTGATGTCATCAGTGATGTCACTGACCATGTCATGAATGATATTGAAAAAGTTTTGGTCCCTGTGCGCTCCTTTTTAAAAAAAAATAAACTTCCTTTGTTTTTCGTAGCGCTAACAGTTGTCACACGATGCCCGGTCGTGCATTGTAGAATGAGAAACAATGCGTGAAGGTTGAGTCGCCTTTCACATAAATGTGCGCTTAGTTAAACGTGAAACTGGATAGTTTCTTCTCTGGTTATTTGTTCATTTTCAATAATATGACATCAACAAGTGTATCTTGAAGTTATTTCAATTTTTTATTCGCTTCTTTTTCTTTTCCTTATTGAGTATCATAAGGGTATTTCAACATTTATTTAGCAATCCATTTTTTATTATTATTCTTCCGCCCTCCGCCCAGTGCATTTCGGGTCGGTGTGAGTGACCCTTCATAAGGGGCCTGCAAAATGAGTTAATACAGGACCTTAGCAATCATTGTCAATCAGAATATTTCACATGGTTAACGTAAATAATACGTCCTCTTTTGTTCCCCACTCCAGGCAAGGAACAGTATAATTGAGGTAAAACTCTCCCCAATTATTAAAAATAAGCAACACTGTCTGACATAAGGATTTTCACTTTTGTAGACCATACCACATAGGTCCTGACGAATCGCAAGTAAATTCTACACAGCGAGAAACATGTCGACCAAATTTTTAGCTCCTAGCCTAGTCTAGAATATGGATACATTATTGTCCAGTTAAACCTAGTCTAGCTCCACCCTTTTAATTGTAACGAGGGACCACCCGAATAAAATAGTCTTAGGTACCCTACGCTACATTTTAACTCACACCCAGGTCTGCAAACCCCCTTGGCCCCATACCCGCACCTCACCCATAGGCAGTTGGATACAAAAGATCTCCGCTAAAGAGCCCCTCTCTGAGGTGAGCCCGTTGGGAATTGCACCGCCTACCCGACGAGGAGCAACGCCTATGATGAAGCATGACACCTGCAAGGGTGTGTGAGGCAAACATATCCAACACAATGGATACCCAGTGGGAGGTTATCATTGTTTAACCACCACTTTTCCCTTGACCAGTGCATCCCACTTCCCATTCAACCCCGAGGAACAGCCTTGCCTATTTTTGTTCAATTGATTATATAAAGCCTAGATCTGTCACTCGAGCCGGCGGAGTCATTCAGAACACCCTGCGGCGGGGAGAGGTTTTTTCGTAGCCCCAGATCACGGACCTGGCCTGACTGTGAAGTTGAGCTGGCCAGGCCCGAGCCTGCCTGATGCAGTCGGCCGGTCACCACAGAGAGAGGAGCAGGTGACTGGCGTTGCGAGAAATCATTATATGCAGCTGCTCTCGAGCTGTCCTCCTGCTGAATTAATTTAAAGTAACAGTGTGTCTAACACTGGAGTCAGTGAGGGGAATAAAAGAAGAGTTATTGTGGTAATAAACTTGTAAATCTGTACTCGGCTTGCCTTCCGATCTGCTACAAGTTCCACACAATCAAGTCACACTACATTTGCAGCCACTTACACATGCGCGGCCAGTTAGTAACAAGCACACACAACATTCGCGGCACAACAGTTTTCTCAGACTGGCAGGCTGATGTTACATGATTTTGCTGTGCTGGCTTAATCGTTCACTTGACACAGTTTTACTAATGCCACTACACGTGGATAGTTTTCTCTTAAAACTGGCGAAAGCACGTATTCTAAAGGAAACTTTCAAATGTTGTTTTCCATGTTAAGCATTACAATTTTTGAATACTTATATTGTAACCTGGTACAGTTTAGCAGTGGTGATAGAGCAGATGTTGCTTTCTTGAAAGTGGAACAGGGATTCCGAGGTTTTTTGGTGGCGCCTCTCTGAGATTACCACACATTGTTATTGATTAACTGTTTTGGCTTAACAAACCATTTGTTTTAACTGAAATGTATATTAGACACAACATTAAATTTGATTAAACTATAGTACTTCTTCCAAAACATGTATGTTATTGGTTATTACAATGCCAAATATATCTGCCAGGTGACCGTGTTGGCAAAGAAAAGTAGGCCAGTGATCTTGTGTAGGCACTTTAGGAGCATTGGGCAGTTTGAGCCAGTTTTCATACCACAACATGGGCTAATTTGTGACAACTATCTTACTACATAGGTATAACTGTTGATCTCTATTCAGTTTTTGTTTTTCTAACATGCATCACTAAAAGTGCTACACATAAGACATTTATATGTCACACATACGAAGACTGAATATATGGCTATGTCACACATAAGCAATCTCAAACTTTGACAGCTATGATTTAGGTCACTGGAATTACTCCAGTTAGTTTACACAAGAGGCATGATATTCTTCCAAAATTCCGGGGGTTAATGATATTATGTATGTGTGTGAATGATGTGTGCTGGTTTCCAGCTGCTCCAGAGTCCAAAAGCCAAGCTGTCAGTAGACCATGAAATATGATATTGTGCTGCTCAATTTTAATGCAATTGCTGCAAACGTTTGTCTAACCAGATAGAAACATAATACAGTACTGGTTGGTGCAATGGTAAACAGTGGCAACTGCATTATAATGCTGTGAGGTCTCAGCCTGCTACAGAAAGCACTGTGAATATGCTACAAACTTTGCTTTTTAGGCAAGTGCACAGGCATGAATGATCAGATCAATAAGATCCTCTTCTGTGCAGCTGCAGTGCCTGCATGCCCTCCGTCACTGAGAACTACAGTCACACAGTCTATCTCTGGTTATTGTGCGTCCATTTCTGGTGCTTTAGAGAGGTTTTAAGATCTTCTTAGAGTTTCTTAATGCTCAAATGGCTGTCATTTCAGATATTTATGTGTTTCACTTGTCTTCATTGCTTGATTTTGCTTGTGAGAAAGTGTCTCTCATAGTCATTGAAATGTTACTCATAATTAGACTCAAATTATGAAAATGTCACACATAGCAATCTGAAACTTAGGCAGCTATGACGAAGTTGTGAAACTGTGGTGGCAATCTGCGTTGCTCGCGCCAACATTGCGAAGCGGAAGGCAGGTGGGGTGGAAATATTAACACCGTTCTAAATGTAGCCTGTGTGTTGTGACCGCAAAATCGTGCTGTTTTTGGGGTGTGCCCCCAACACATCAAAGCAGGAGCCCTCTCGGGCTGGACTAGGGCTGCTTGCCTGGCGTGGGAGATTGACCACCGCCCGCCGGGTGCACTCGGTGACCACTGGTTGGTGCCGAAGGACACACAGGGTGCATTGGTAATGCGCGGAGATGCCCGTGAACATGGTGGACCCAGGTAGGAGATGCTTGTTTCAGAACTGCTGCTGCTGCGCCATGGGACTCTCATCCGAATCGCTCTAGAAACGCTCCGAATCGGAATTCCCTGAAATTATTATTTTCATGACTTGGAAGAAGTCTCCTTGCTCTAGAACATATTTATTCACACCTTGGCTTGGAGCTTTCATCACCCCCACTTTCCACACACATTTATTAGTGCTTTTCACTAGGACTCAGTTTACCCTCTCAACTAGTGCCTCTATTGTGTAAAGCTGCTTGGACGCATAGAGTCTGACAGAAATGTGGCCGTCTCGAGCCACTGGAATTCCCTGCAAGCCCCCGCAGCTAGATCTCGCCCTTTCTCTGCATCTGTGCCCCTTTAGTGCCATGTTAGGAGGATTCTCGAGTTCTGAAGCCTCCTGAAGCTTCCCTGTGCTTTGTGTCCGTCTGAGACCTCTGCCTTTGCATACAAAACTTCAGAAAAAGAGCTTAGTTGACCAAAGCAGGGCGGTCCCTAACGGCCAGAGGAGGTGTAATAGTTTTGTGGCTCGAACAAAAGGAGAGTTCACACGTCATGTAGTATTTGGTGTCAGGTCGTGACTTGTCATTTCCCGTCTTGTGTATGATACTAACCCAGGCTTCTGAACATATTTATGCTCTATGAGAGATGCAAGGTGCATTCTGGGATATGAAGTCATGTCTACTCCATATTACATACAACACATTATATTCCGTTCTATTTTACATGGGCTTGTAGTCTTGTGAGGTATGTTTCTAAGGAAATCGCTATTTAATTTAGCAGATTGTCTAGGATATGTCAAGAGTAAACATCGCATCCAGAGGCTGTTACCTGAAGGTGAAGACAATGGAAACTTGGGACAGAATAAACATATTTTGTCCTTCCAGCTTTGTTTTTAACACCTTGGCTGCTAGGTGTTTTCCCCCGGTGCTGAACTCATAGAGTTCCCATTGTTCATGATGAGCTCAGCTCGTCATCAGCACAGCGCAACCGTGCA
Source organism: Lissotriton vulgaris (assembly GCF_964263255.1). Taxonomy (NCBI): domain Eukaryota; kingdom Metazoa; phylum Chordata; class Amphibia; order Caudata; family Salamandridae; genus Lissotriton; species Lissotriton vulgaris. Next base: position 4,095,892 of record NC_141688.1, read on the forward strand.
TCATGACGAGCTGAGCTCGTCATGAGTATGGAAGGGGTTAACTTACTGCCCCTTCCAACCGTCTTCCCCCTCATCTGGCCTGGTACTGCCCCAACTGCAGAACTCAAGTTGGTCTAGTGATCAGGTGCATTGGACTCACCTGTAGTATACTGAAGGTGCTGCCATGGGAATTGTGTTCAAACCCAGTGTGATGGACCGGTCTGCAGACATTGCTGAGGTCATGGACGGGGCAGATATGGGACAAGGGTCCTGCACAACCTGTGATGTTATGAGTGAGATGTCACAAACAGGGTCGGTAGAACTGATGTAAGTTTTGGGTTTCTTTCTGCTTTTCTTTCATTGGCGCAGCTAAGTGGGGGCAGTCTGCCCTAGGCAGCACTATTTTGGGGATGGGGGCTTTCTAGCCCTGGGCCGTGTCATGTATGTGCATGTAGTTTCACACATGTTATAGTTAGCTGGACATTTCACTCATACAAAACCATTGATCAGCAGTGCATTGAAGGCGCGTGAGTTATAGTTAGCTGAACTAACTATAAAGGGGGAATTTCAATGGTTTTGTATGAGTGAAATGTCCAGCTATCTATAACATGTGTGAAACCTATGGTTTTTTCAGTGAATTTCTAAGGTTTTTTTAAATGCTAATTCCTAACTATAACGGGGCTGAAACCTATGGTTTTTTCAGTGAATTTCAAAGGTGTTGTAAATGATCATTTTTAAATGTATTAATTGTTATATTTTTTATACTGAATTACTACGTTGTTTTAAAGTATTTATTGTTAGATATTTTATTTTTTAAATTACATTACATATTTTTAATATAAATTGAAAAAAAATATTTAAAAGAACATTGAAATTGTAATATATTTCTTTTTAATGTATTTCTTTTAATTTATATATATTTTATATAGCAGGCAATGATATCCTATGGAAGGAAATTCAAGTTACTTGTAAGTACGGTTAAAATTACTTTTCAGGATCAGTACTGGGCTGAAAGATGCAGCACTAAGGTCTCTCCTGATAACAGGTGAGTAAATTGTAATTCGTAGTTCGAATGATTTTAGTGGAATTTCTTTTTTAAGTTCCAAAATTCCACATTTAGAAGAATTTCCAAGTGAAACCAGTCAATGTCAGCATGCGGAAGGAAATTCAAGTTACTGTAAGTATGGTTAGAATTACTTTTCAGGATCAGTAGTGGGCTGAAAGATGCAGCACTGAGGTCTCTCCAGATAACAGGTGATTAAATCGGAATTCGTACTTCGGCTGATATTAGAGGAATTTTTTAATGGTCCAAAACTCCACAATTAGAAGAATTTCCAAGTGAAACTAGTCAATGTTAGCCTATGGAAGGAAATTCAAGTTACTGTAAGTATGGTTAGAATTACTTTTCAGGATCAGTAGTGGGCTGAAAGATGCAGCACTAAGGTCTCTCCTGATAACAGGTGAGTAAATCGGAATTCGTAGTTCAGCTGATTTTAGAGGAAAATTTGTACGTTTAGAAACTTTTCTGGTGAAAACCACACAATAGATTCCTATGGAAGGACATACAAGTTACTAGTAAGTACCCCTAGATTTACTTTTCAGGGTCCGTACCTGGCTCAAAGATGCAACACTGACGTCTCTCGTGATAACAGGTGAGTAAATTGGAATTTGTAGTTCGGCTGATTTTAGAGGAATATTTTGCTCAATAGTGTAGGAAGGGGGGGTGTCTGAGGTGACATGTGTGCAAACACGCCCTGTGGCACGTTTTAAGTTGGAGAATTAATGCCTGTTCAATCCTGAGGTCCCTTGTGGGCCAACTAGCCCACCAGGTACCTCAAGTATGCGCCAGGGAGCTGCGTTGCAGAGAGGTGTTCAGAGGTCACGCCCCCTTTTTACAACACTCTGCAACGCAGCTTCGTGGCACTTACAGGAGGTACCTGTTGGGCTGGTTGGCCCCTAGGGTACCTCTGGATTGAAGAGGAATTATTTCCCCAACTTAAAACGCGCCACAGGGCATGTTTGCCCACATATCACTTCAAGCCCCGCCCCCTACCTTCACCACTGTGCAAACGCACCCCGTAGCGCGTTCTAAGTTGGGAGATTAAGTCCCCTTGCATACTGGGGGTCCCTGGGGGCCAACAAGCCCACAAGGAACCTCCAGTATGCGCCAGGGGGCTGCGTTGCAGAGAGGTGTAAAAAGGGACATGGCCTCATTACACCTCTCTGCAACGCAGCCCCCTGGCGCGTTTCCAGAGTGAGAACTAAATCCCCTTGAATACTGGGGGTCCCTGGGGGCCAACTAGCCCACCAGAAACCTCCAGTAGGCGCCATGGGGCTGCATTGCAGAGAGGTGTAAAAAGGGGCGTGCAATGCAGCCCCCTAGCGCATACTGAAGGTTCCTGGTGGGCTAGTTGGCCCCAAGGTACCCACAGTATTCAAGGGGATTTAGTTCCCCCTCCCGGCACCCGTTTTTTTGTATTTTTGTTTTGTTTTGAAGAAGGGGGGCTTTGTAGCCCCCCTTATTTTTCTTTTTTTTGGGCCCTGGAGACCCCATCCCCCAGGGCCTAACCCCCCCCCCCAAAAATATTTTTTTTAACTGGAAGGGGGCCGCCATGATCCCCTCCCGTGGCTAATCCAGGCCCCGACAACCCCATCCCCCGGGGCATGCCACATTTTTCAAAACATTTTTAAGGAGGTGGGCTGCATAGCCCTCCTCCTCAGGCCACTTAACGCCCCGGGGACCCCATCCCCTGGGGCTGGCCTGCATTTTTTTTAATGTTTTCTTATTTGGGGAGGGGGGCCACGTGGCCCCCCTAATGGGGGGCTTTTGGCCCCGGGACCCTATCCCCGGAGCCTGGCCCTCTCCGTTGGGGACCGTGGGGGTGTACCCAAGCCCTCCTCGGTACCTGCCGGCTCCCCGCATCCTGCGGAAGCCAACATTTTTTTTCTGCTTGGGGAGCAGTTAACATGCTGCTCCCCATGCAGAAAAGCAATCCGATTTGGTTTTTGAAAGAGAGAGCAGGTTTCAAAAACCAAAGCAGTTTGCTATGGTAGGGCGGGTATCCCGCCCTACCATAGCAAACAGCTGTGTCCCAGGGGTGGGCGCCCCGGGACACTGCAGGAGGCGGCCCTGGGGGGTGGTGGTCCCCAGGGCCACCACAAGGCTTCAGGAGGGGGGCTGCATGGCCCCCCTCCCAATATTTAAAAGCCCCAGGGGTTGGTGGTCCCCAGGGCTGGGAGTCCGTCATGGACCCCCCTATTTTGAATATTAGAGCCCCGGTGAGGTGGCGGTCCCCGGGGCTGTGGGGGGGCCATGAGCCCCCCCACACTTTATTTGTATAAAGCCCCCGGGATTTGGCCCCCCTGGGGGCTAATTTACATTAAAGCCGCAAGCAGCGCTTCGTTTTTTTTTAGGGATCGGCAGGGTACGCGTACCATACGCATATCCCTCGATTTAAAAAAAATAATATTAATTTGGGGCCTTGGGGGTCCTTGTGGGACACCAAAAGCAGGCCTAGGGGGTCAGGGTGTTCCTACCCTGCCCCCTTTTCACGTTTTTCATGTTTCTTTTTCTGTTTTCTTGTGCCTCGGTTCTACCGAGGCACAATATGGCCGCCAACACTTCCTGGTTTGGAGTGTTGACAGCCAATTAGCATAAAGCTCGTGCTCGGGAGGATACGCATACAGTACTTCTTCTATAAATATATTTATGATTTTACTTTTGATTTTCTCAGGAACTACTGAATGGATTTTCAACATTTAACAAAAAGCGTAATCTGCGAACCAAACTCTACCTTTTTGCCAAATTTGATGTAATTCAGTTCAGGCTGTAGTCGTATCTGAAGGTTCCTATGGAAAATTGCATGGGGAAAACACGTTTTGGGACCCCCCTTTTTTCTCAGCCCCCACTTGACAAATCACCCCGAAACTTTAAGGATAGGAGCGGAGCGGAGCACCCCATCTTCTTGGAGAAGATTCGCCAGCCAGCGCCAAAGTTATTCCAAATAGAATGTTGCGGATTTCCTATGGAAACTAGGTCCTAACTGCAACTACCTACTGGCGGCTGCCAGTAGGTAATATAGATAGATAGATAGATAGATAGATAGATAGATAGATAGATAGATAGATAGATAGATAGATAGATAGATAGATAGATAGATAGATAGATGCAATGCATGGTAAAAAGAAGACATTAAGAGGGAGCTATGTAAGCGATACCCTGACATACCGACAGGCTGTGCTCTTCAGTAAGGAATACCAAGCAGATGTGGGCCCAGGGATAGATTTCATGCATTGTAAAGACGTCACATCACGTCCAGCGTGGTGAAGGTGTATTTATTATCTCAGGAGGCAGCTTCTCTTTGTCTTTTGTTCCCTTGCTCAGGCACCCAGCCAGCATCTCCAAATTGCATTTCATTCCCAGGTGTGACACGACCTTGGGTAGTTACAGATATGCTGCCTCGCCACAAGAAATACGTTTACTGTAGCTGTCAAAATGTAAACCGGCCTAGCTGAAGACGAAGGAGGCTTTTGATGCAGATAAATGGTGGCGATGGAGGACGCGGGCTCTGGCTGGCTGCGCTCCGGCATGGAGACCGTGTAAGCCAGGCCTCGAAGAGAAGCCGCATCGACAGGAGGCAGTATGTGTTTGGCAGATGGAGGTGACAGGCCATGTCTATTATTTTTCATTTTAGTATTCATTTATTGCTTAGGCAGCTAATCCTTTCCAAGGCAATAATCTAAATCCGCCGACCCTGTTATATTAACATATAAGAACACTAAAATAAAATGGTTATTCGTGTTAATCTGACTCTTTTTAGTTTCTGTCCTAACATCAAAGGTTGGAAAATAGTGGTTGCCACATCACAATTCTGAGACCTGACACCTGTTTCAAAGACATGGGGGGAGCTGTGACATAAAATGCAGATTCATTTCGAATAGCTCCTATGCATCATAACTGATTTGATGTGATCCTGGGTTTTTCTTTCTTTATGTTTTTCTAATAGTTTTTTTTAGTTTGTACCGTTTTCATAATCTTAATCAAGCAGAGAAAATACATTTCTTTGATCACAAAGTACACATGCATTTTAATACTTCTTAATAGATACACTGTCATAATCGCTTTAAGGAGCACAATCCCAGCCAGGTACTGTTGTAAGGACAGCGGGGTTAGGAGATGGGGGCAGATATCTCCCAAATGTATAGGAAGATAACTTGGGTGACTAATCAACATCGCCCCCACCACCCTCTCTTCCAATAAAAGACTAATAACACAGAGGCTGAACCTTCCGGCCGCAGGCTCTCTCCTCTTCTCAGCATCCAACAAACTGTTCAACTTTCTTATGAAGTAGTGACGCAACGATAGGAAACATCTTTGTTTTCGCATATATTTTGAAGTAGCCATAACATAAGAATCTTTGATGTGTTTTAAATAAACCGTCATGACGGCATCTTACTGCAGTGTTTATTGCACAAACACGCCTCATCATTTTGTTGTTATCACCAAAATTGTTTTTTATATTAATATTTTAGCGTTTAAAGCTTAGTAAAGCTAGATCAGGATTTATATCCTCAATACTGACTAGTCCTTTTCCGGAATCCCGTCACTCCTCATTTTTTCTTGAAAAAGTTTCCCTCGAGGGAGCTATGGTCATAATGAAATACCTATTTCAGCGTGTGGGGGTGCACTGTAGGAATATTTGAAGAACATGCAAACACATTGATGGACAAACTGCGTCTCGTGATGCCATCCCTAGCTCACCTTGCAATTCTGGGCTTAGGAGAGAGCCTGAGGGAGAGAATCCGGGGCCCAAGGGAGCAGCTGCAGCTGTTCGAAGTGTTAGACAAGCAAATGAAAACAAACATTTTCGAAGTGTTAGAGAAGCAAATGAAAACAAACATTTGCAATGCAAATTGGTCTCGCATTTGTGAGAGTTAAAGGTATTGTAAATGAGAATATCTTTTACTTATGCGTTTTGAAAATAAGTGAATGTATGTAATGTGGAGTAGAATTAAGTGGGTTGGATTGGACTTGTTAGTTGTGGAATTGAGTGTGGTGTGGAGTGGACTTGTATAGGGGAATTATGTGGCTTGGTGTGCAGTGGAAATATGTGGAGAGTAATTATGTCGTATCGAGTGTTCTGGAATAATGTGGAGTGGGATTGTATGTCATAGACTGTAATTATGTTAAATGGCATTTTGTGTTGTGGAGTTAAATTAAAGGTTGTGCTATTGCATTTTGTGCCGTAATGTGGAATTATGTGGAGTGGATTGGATGTATGAGGTGTATTGTGCAATTGTGTTGTTGAGTTCAAATATGTGGCTTGTTAAATTATGTGGTATGGAATTTAAATGTGTAGAGTTAAATTGTGTAGCACGGCAGTGTGTAGCAATGAGCGAAATTATGCTGATTGGAATTATATGACATGGTGCAGAGTGCACTTGTGTTGATTGTGTTACCAAGTTTAAAAATGATGAAACATAAGTTTTAAAAAAGGCAGCCTTTCATTGCGCACAGATTTACAAAACCTTGTAATATACAAAGACTTGTCCAAATATCAAAATGCAAACATGCAGAGTCAACCTCTAGTGACATTTGTGTTCATGAAATGAAGGGATACAGCATGGATCCTGTAGTAAATAGCTGGAGACCACAGGTGTACCATAAGAGGTTTATTGTAGGAAAGCAGAGTAAAGCAACCTGAACACAAGCTGGCCAGGCACAAACTGTCACCAGCTAGAACACTAGAAGGAGACAGAGCCATGTACATTCTGGAATGAGTGACACAGGTAAGAACTATGGTAGAGCATGGAAATAGAGGAAAGATAAATATACAACACATCTCCTCTCGTAGAATAAAAGGAAACAAAAAGGTGAAAGAAAACTTAAAACAAAAAGGTAAGCATGTCATGGAAAGGAAACTTAACACAAGACAAAAGAAGATTTGCGAAGATAAAGATAAAAGTTGCAAACATCAATGAATTAAGTGTAGAAAGGGACACACGTCACCCCTCTAAAAGACTTAATCGCAACAGAAATCATTCAAATAAGCAGGGGGTCTATGGCACCTTTGAGGTCTGGTGGCAGGCAAAGGGGAACTTGGATCAGCAATGGGATTGGGATCAGGATCAGCAATGGGATTGGGATCAGTCACAACGGGATCAGGAGCATCCCCCCCACCATCGCCCCTTACCAAGGCATTTGCAGGAGCAGGAACCACATAAGCCGGATCCTGAGAGGGAATAAACATGAACCCTGAAGGGGAAAGATCCTGGACAGGGAAGGAGGGAGAGAGAGCAGGACCAGAACCAACACCAGGACCAACACCAGCTTTCTGATAGAGGGCAACCCTCCTTAAATTCCATTTTTCCCCATTAGAGAGGACAACATAGTGAGGATAGACCATCTTAACAAGGAATGGACCACGGAACTTGGACAAACCACCTGAAACACGACCAGACTTTACCTTGACAAAGTCACCTTTCGTTTAGTTTACCAGCAACAACTTTAGCAGAGGACTTATCGCCTACAAGAGGTTTGCGTGAAGGACCCTTAGAGGGCAGACCTGCAGAACTCCTACTGGAAGCACATTTACCAGGCAAACCCACAGGACCCTTACAGGAAGGCTTAGGGACCACTCTGGACACATCACCCAAAAGGGACTGACAGACCAAGTCCTTGAGCCAAGAGGGAATGAGTTTGGTGCTGGGAACCCTACCCCTCATCATCTCAAAAGGGGATCTGATGTGAGAACCATGAAGGGTGGTACAGTACGCATATACCATTTCACTAACAAGGGAAGAAACAGAAGAACCACAGGAGAGAGCCATTTGAACAGTACCTTTCACCAATCTATTAAGGCGTTCACAAAGACCATTCCCCTGGGGGTTGTAGAGGGAAGTCCTATGGTGGGAAATACCACAATCAGACAAAAAGGCTTGCATGTCATGTGAAACCAACTGTGTGCCATTGTCGGTTATAAGAACATTAGGAAAGCCTTCTCTAAAAAACACAGACTTAAGATGTTTAATAGTAGTAGCCGTAGTAATATCTTTAAGAAACTCCACAGACAACCACTTGGAATGGCAGTCCACAATGACGACAGCAAACCGCTGAGAAAGAGGTAGTTCGGCCATGGGACCTATGAAATCTAAACAGATGGTGTGCCACGGAATTTCGGGGAACTGCAGCGCACCCATCTCAGATCCCACAGAAACCTTAAGTCTCTTCTCACCTACCTTGCAGGTATAACAGTCCTCAACCCATGAGGAAACCATGGAGTCCATGCCGGGCCACCAGAAGTTCAACTTGAGACGCTGTTGCGTCAGGGTTTGGCCAAGGTGACCCTCATGTGCTAAAGAAATGAGTTTTGGTCTCAAGTCAGCGGGAGGCACAAATTTGTCGCCACGCATTATAACGTTGTCATTGCAAACAGACAAATCATCAATGACCTTAAGGAAAGGACGGACAGAAACATGGAGACAACTCTCCCTGCGGGAACCCAACTTGTTGAGCTGGATGACTTCCTGTAACACACTGTCCCTGGACATGGCATCCACCCACTCAGAACGAGAAAAGGAGCTCTCAGATAGCAGAAGGACATCATCAATACAGGCAACATTCTCATCATAGCCCTCTAGACTGAAACCAACATCAGCACCAGACGGAACAGCCAACCTAGACAGACAGTCAGCCTGGAAGTTCCTCCACCCAGAGATGTGAGAAATGTCAAAATGGTACTCCTGAAGTTTTGAGGCCAACCTTGCCAACCTTGGAGAACCAAATGCCCCTCCCCCAGGAGAAAGGATGCGGATGAGGGGTTTGTGGTCAGTCTTAAGGTTGAAACGGATGCCCCATAGATAGGGTCGAAAATGGTGAGCACCCCACGCAGCAGCCAAAGCCTCTTTCTCGATAACAGAATAGTTCTGTTCACATTTTGAAAGAGTGCGTGAGGCAAAAGCAACCGGCCTGTCGCCGTCCTTGTGGGACTGAAGCAAAACCGCACCAAGACCATAGGCACTGGCATCTACCAACAAAGTGGAAGACTTGGCAGTATCAAAGGGTGCCAGAACCTTGGCATTGCAGATAGCTTCCTTAATCTCATTGAAGCATGCTTCCATTTCAGGACCCCATGAGAACTTGCAACCCTTCTTCAACAAGGCCCTCACAGGTAGGGTCTTCTCTGAGAATTTCTCCACAAACTTGGAGTAGTATTCGATTAAGCCCATGAATGACCGCAACTGGTCCTTGTCAGATGGGCAAGGGGCTAAGCGTATTGCATCAAGAAGATTCTTCTTGGGTCTGACTCCATTGACTGAGATTTCATGTCCCAAGTACTCAATGTTCTCCACAAGAAAAGAACACTTCTCCCTACGTAATGTAAGTCAAGTCAAGTCAAGTCAAGTCATAACATTTATATAGCGCACTACATACCCAGAGGGTTTCAAGGCGCTTGGGAAGGGGAGGAGGATTATTTGTCAAATATCCATGTTTTAAGCTGCTTTCTGAACGCTAGGTGATTCTGGGTGAGGCGAAGGTAAGCGGGGAGTGAGTTCCATGTTTTGGCAGCTAGGTATGAGAAGGATCTGCCTCCCATGGTGGTCTTGTTGATGCGAGGTACAGTGGCGAAGGCTTGGCTGGAAGAGCGAAGTTGGCGGGAGGGGGTGTAGAAGGATAGTCGAGAGTTGAGGCAGTCTGGTCCGATGTCGTAGAGTGATTTGTGTGCGTGGGTAAGCAGTCGGAAAGTAATCCTCTTATTGACGGGTAGCCAGTGGAGGTCTTTAAGGTGACCAGAGATGTGTTCGTTGCGTGGGATGTCTAATATGAGCCTGGCTGAGGCGTTTTGGATTCGTTGTAGTTTCTTCTGGAGTTTAGCGGTGGTACCTGCGTAGAGGGTGTTTCCGTAGTCCAGTCGGCTCGTGACTAGAGCGTGGGTGACTGTTTTCCTTGTTTCGGAGGGGATCCAGCGAAATGTTTTTCTGAGCATGCGAAGGATGTTAAAGCAGGAAGAGGATACGGCGCTGACTTGTCTGTTCATTGAGAGTGAGGAATCCAGGATGACGCCAAGGTTCCGTGCGTGGTCTGTCGGGATGGGTGCATTTCTGAGGGCTTCCGGCCAACAGGAGTCGTCCCATGCAGAGGGGGATTTACCTAAGATGAGGACTTCTGTTTTGTCTGAGTTCAGTTTCAGACGGCTTTGTTTCATCCATTCGGCGACTTCTTTCATTCCTTCGTGTAGGTTAGTTTTGGCGGTGCTGGGGTCCTTGGTGAGAGATAGGATCAGTTGAGTGTCATCCGCGTAAGAGATGATGTTGAGGTTGTGTTGGCGGGCGATGGCCGCGAGGGGGCTCATGTATACGTTGAAGAGGGTGAGACTGAGTGAGGATCCTTGCGGTACGCCGCAGATGATTTCAGAGGCCTCGGACTTGAATGGTGGGAGGCGGACTCTCTGGGTTCTTCCGGTGAGGAACGAGGTAATCCATTCGAGTGCTTTTCCTTGTATTCCGATGTTGCTGAGGCGTTGTAAAAGGGTGCTGTGGCAGACTGTGTCGAAGGCTGCAGATAGGTCGAGGAGGATGAGGGCGACTGTGTCTCCATTGTCCAGTAGAGTTCGAATGTCGTCTGTTGCTGCGATGAGGGCGGTCTCAGTGCTGTGTTTGGCTCGGAAGCCAGATTGTGAGGGGTCGAGTGATTTGTTGGCTTCGAGGAAGGCGGCGAGCTGGTTGTTGACAGCTTTCTCGATGACTTTGGCCGGGAATGGAAGAAGCGAGATGGGGCGGTAGTTTTTGAGTTCGGTGGGGTCTGCTGTTGGTTTTTTCAGAAGGGCGGTGAGTTCAGCGTGTTTCCAGTCTTCTGGGAAGGTAGCGGAGTTGAAGGAGCAGTTGATGACGTCTCGGAGGTGCGGAGCTATGATGGAGTCTGCTTTGTTGAAGATGTGGTGAGGGCATGGGTCTGTGGGGGATCCAGAGTGGATGGAATTCATCAGGCGGATGGTGTCCTCAGTGGAGATTGGGTTCCAGGCGTTAAGGGTGTTAACGGGGGGAAGATGGTCAGCTGATGGTAGGGTGGGTTGGCTTCCGGGTTGGTTGTCAAAGCTGTTGTGGATGTCAGCAATCTTGTTGTGGAAAAAAGAGGCTAGGGAATCGCAGAGGGTTTGAGAGGGGGTGATGTTGTTGGAATTGGCCGAGGGGTTGGAAAATTCCTTGACGATGTTGAAAAGTTCCTTGCTGTTGTGGGCGTTGTTGTCAAGTCGATCCTTGAATGCTGTTTTCTTGGCTTTTCGGATCAGTTGGTGGTGAGTACGGATGGCGCTTTTGAAGGCGTCCTTGTTGCTGGTGGATGGGTCTTTTTTCCAGGCCTTTTCAAGGGAGCGGCACAGTTTCTTGGACGACTTGAGGTCATCGTTGAACCATGAGGCCTTCTTGATGCCAAGTTTGTGTTGACGTTTTTTCAGTGGTGCTAAGGTGTCGGCGGTGTTGGATAACCAAAGGGTGAGGTTGGAGGCGGCTTCGTTGGCGTTAGAAGAGAGGGCTGGGGAGGTTTGAAGGAGCGATGTGGAGATCTGCTCCGTGGTGATTTTGTTCCAGTTTCTTTGTAGAGTTGGTTGGAGGTGGTTGATGGGTTTCGGCTTGTTGTAGGTGAAGTGAACGCAGCTGTGGTCAGTCCAGAGGAGATCCGTAGTGTGGCTGAAGGAGACATGGTTGCTGGAGGTGAAGATGGGGTCGAGTGTGTGACCTGCGATGTGGGTGGGGGAAGTGACCAGTTGTTTAAGTCCAAGGTTGGCGAGGTTGTCCAGGAGGGTGGCGGTGTTGCGGTCGTTGATCTTTTCAAGGTGGAAGTTGAGGTCTCCCAGAAGGATGTAGTCTTTGGAGGGGAGCGCGTGTGGGGTGATGAAGTCCGTGATGTCTTCACTGAATTTTGCGCGGGGTCCTGGTGGTCTGTAGAGGAGGGTGCCTCTGAGTGTGGTTTTGGGGTCGGTGTGGATCTGGAAGTGAAGGTGTTCGGAGTTAGCGACGTTGGCGTCAGAGCTGGTTGAGATGCGGATTGATTTCTTATGGACGATAGCGATTCCTCCTCCTGTATGGTCGGTGCGGTCCTTGCGTGTGATCTTATAGTCATCAGGGATAGCGATGGCGATGTCAGGGGCGGAGGAAGTGTTCATCCATGTTTCCGTTAGGAAGGCGACGTCAGGAGAGATGGTGTCTAGTAGGTTCCAAAGGTCAATGGCGTGCCTGTGGACCGAGCGGGTGTTGAGAAGGATGCATTCTAGGTGGTTGGGGTCGGGAGTCTGTGGAGTGGTTGTAGCGGTGTAGATGTCGGTGCTGCTATATTTGCAGGAGAGGCAGGAGAATGGTCCATGGGTGCGTCCAGGAGCTGCTTGGACGCAGTAGGGGGCGCAACCGGGGTTAAGGGCTAGGAGGGTGGCGGCATCGTAGGTAACGCGGGGGGGCTGGGCAGCGCGAGGGGCAGGGGGACTGGCGCTGGGCGCGGTCCAGGCGCGGACGGGCGTAGACGGGCTTACCTTTGGCGCACCTTCGGCGTGGACGCTGCGCGTTGGGACATCAGGCATAAATGAAGTGTGGAGGGGGCGGAGCGTGGGAGGGTCAGCTGGGAGGCGGGGTCTGGGAGGAGTCACGGTAAAAGAAAAACAAATTGAAATGGCCGCCCGGTGAGAAATCGAAACTGGGGCACAGCCGGAGTTTCAGTCAATGAAACTTGCAACAAAGTATCCAGAGAGACGCTTCAGTAATAGTTACATCCGCCGCTATGCAGATAATCACAATGAGGCAATGTGAGCAGGAACGATAGTAAGCGCACATCAGCTGTGCATTTAAATATAATTAATCAGTCTGAGCTAAAACGAGCTGTGAAATTAAATAAATTAATCAATGATAGCAAAAACAAAACTAAGCGCACATTAGCTATGAATTTAAATAAATTAATCAATGTGATCAAAAACGATACCAAGCGCAGTGGAATGAGCTATGCGCTGTAACAGGGCGGCAGGCAGCAGGTACCAGGGCAGGCAAGGCAGGCAGCGAGGGGAAGGCTTCCGTAATGCAGGTGGAGTGCTGGGGGAGCGACCGTAATGGAGGGAGTCCAGACGGTCAACGTAGTCAATGTAAGGCCAGTCTCCCAGATTCTGTGTAGGACATTCCTAAGAACAAGGTTGTGATCAGCCACAGAGTCTCCAAAGACCAAGATGTCATCTTGAAAGAATACCACATTTTTGAGTCCCTTAAAGATTTCGCTGACCAACCTTTGGAAGACACTCGCTGCCGAAATCAACCCAAAGGGGAGACGAGTAAATTGAAAAATCCCCTCTGGGGTGATAAAGGCGGTAAGATGCTTCGAGGATTCATGGAGCTTAACCTGATGGTAGGCACTCTTCAGATCGAGTTTGGAGAAGTATCTCGCCCCCTGAAGAGTGGAAACCATCTCCGTAATGTTGGGTAAAGGAAAGGTGTCCGCAACGACACACTTGTTTAGGGACCTGAGGTCCACACAGAATCTCAATTTTCCGTCTGATTTCTTAGAGATCACGACGGGCGAAACCCATGCCGATGCTTCTGTAGGCTTGATCACCCCAGACTGGAGCATCTCTTCAATTAAGAGTTTCACCTCATTGCGGATGGAGATGGGAATCCTCCTTACACGATGTTGCACAGGCAAACTGCCTTTCTTTAACTTTATAAGATGGGCATACCCCCGAAGCTCACCCAACTCCTCCCTGAACACAGACCGAAATTCAGACAGAATAAACTCAATAGAGTCATCATCAACCACCATTATTTGATTCTTTGCCCTAGGATTGATGACGATGTAGAGGTCATATTGATGTACCCACCCTAGAATGGGAGGACCATCAATAGAAACATAGACCTTCCCAAAAATAGACCTCTTCTCAAATGTAATCTCGGATTCAAAGAAACCAAGAATTTCAATTTTCTGGCCATTAAAACCCTTAGGGGAAATATCACTACGATGTAAGCTCACCCCCTCCCAAAAGGCATCAAAAGTAGACTTAGGTATAATGGTATGACGAGAACCAGTGTCAACCATCAACAACACCTCGTGGGAGTCAATCTTGAATATGGCTTTGGGTCTGGTTTGTCTTGGATCATCACAGATGACATCCACATCGTCAATGACCAGGAGTCTATCGGGTTCAACTCCAGAATCATCAACGTAGTCATCAACAATATTCACTCTCTGTCTGGCTTTGGCCTTGCACATCTTGGAGAAATGTCCAACTTTCCCGCACTTCAAACACTCTTTTTTCGTATCCCATCCTCGTCGCCAAAATTGTAGTAAATAGCTGGAGACCACAGGTGTACCATAAGAGGTTTATTGTAGGAAAGCAGAGTAAAGCAACCTGAACACAAGCTGGCCAGGCACAAACTGTCACCAGCTAGAACACTAGAAGGAGACAGAGCCATGTACATTCTGGAATGAGTGACACAGGTAAGAACTATGGTAGAGCATGGAAACAGAGGAGGAAAGATAAATATACAACAGATCCCTTATAAAATGGCAGCCCTTAGGTACTGGTGGTCCCTGGTCTACTGTGATTTCAAAAGCCAAACTCAGAGGGGCTTCCTTGAGCTTGCAAAGGTAGAGAGCAGGTTATGGGGAGAGAGCTCTGTCCAGAGAGGATTGTTTAGACACTTTGAGAAGGAATAGATGGAGTCTAAGCACAAAGATGGAGGAAGACACATTAGCACACAGAGAGGTCATAGAAGAGAGACTAAGAGAAGATAGTTTGGCAATTAAACTGCAGCCCCAAACCGGAGGGTTGAAGACAGCGCTGGATGAAGGCGAGGAAGGAGGGACAGGTGTGGGTGCTGGAGTGAGAATGAAAGGTGTGGACGAGTGGCTTCTCCCGTGCAGCATCCGAAGCCTGTGTACCCAGTCCCAGCTGATGAAATATGTGTTCACAACCTGTGGAAAAGTCAGCCCATATGACAACCGATGCCCAGGCTGCTGGCGCAAGACGCCTCTTAGTTCCCATTCTGAATAGTTACCAAATAAAGAGACGGGCGCTGGGAGCAGAAATCACAAGAACAGGATTTTATTTCTCATGAGGAGAGCCTGTCATTTCAGACACAAAACAAGGTGCCATCGGGAGGTGCTCTAACAAGTGAGCTGAGACTCCGTCTTTTATACCTTACAAAACACTTGGCATTACAATCAGGACATTGTGACACAAAGAAAAGACATCCCTATAATCCTTGTGTCAATCCTACCCCACATATGTTATCAATAGAGACCCTTGAACTGTAGATAAGAGAGGGGGCAATGACGCAGCTGAATGTTCCGCTGATTATTAGGATGTGTGCGCCTGATCGTAGCCCAGGGGGTGGGGAAGCCAGGATCAATAGTGGGTCCTTTGAAGAGGAATGACTCCATACAATAAAGGGCAGTAAACAGTATCTCCCGGCTTAGGCGATGGCCTCGGAAATGTGCGGACAGTCCATCGCGGAGGGAGGGTTTACTAACAGAGGGGTTATTCATGAAAGGAAAGGAGATGTTGGTCAGGCGCGGCCGTGACTCCCAAGGACAGGGTCTTGCAGAGGAGGAAGGTTTATGACTTGTCCATGTGAGGGAGAAGGAGGGGGTCAGGGTGCGCGCAGGGACAGAGTCGCACAGAGAGAGAGAGAGAGGTCTTATGACCCGTACATGAGAGAACGGGGGCAGTCAGATACAGCTGGGGGGTTATGTCAGCTGAGGCGAAGGATGCTTCTTCAAGAGGAAAATGGGGGGGGGGGGCATGGGTCAAGCAGGAGGGTTGCCTTTCATAGCAGGGTCGCGCAGAGTGCTGGGTTTCATGGTCTATGCATGTGAGAGAGGAAGGTCGCGCAGAGTGCTGGGTTTCATGGTCTATGCATGCGAGAGAGGGTTTAAGATAAGCGCAGGAGGGAAGCCGGGGATTCCAATGGGCAAAAGGCCATGGTGCCTAGAAAGGCTGTCATGTACATATGGGCACGGGCTTTCATTGGCAGAATGATGCGGTCAACATTTCAGGGTATACGTGGTGCCTACAGGGAGAGGAGTGGAAAAGGGAAATGAACGTCGCTTATGTACACCAATTTTTCTATTTTCCACAAACCCAGACAAAATCACTCTGCCCTTGCCCGATAGCGAGGACGGAGCAGCTATCCCCGGCTATGTTTGAGACAGCTTTTACTTGGAGGCAACGCTTAAATTAAGGAAGCATTTGTAAATGCACAGTATAAAAAAACAAATGTTTAACATGTATTGTTTAAAAGAGAGATGTTGATATGAACATACATTTATACTGTCTCTAAGGGAGAAACAAATAGGGCACAGTTTCTGTGATATTGCAGTGAAAAGAAACATTTATGGAGATAGAGGGAAACTCAAAAGGACAGAAAGAGAACTTCATTTGAATCCCTTAATGTTTTATTAAAATCAAAATAAAAAGAAGAATGAGTATAGCTTGGTGATTTGGTGCATCATCATGGACAACCATATAAACTAGATCCAAACCTCGATTTGTCCAATGTTCTTAATTGTTACTATGACACAAGTTCTAGTGGTGCTTTCAAGGATTTGATGAAACACCATAACACTGGCAATTAATTGACCAATGCCATATGTGCTTTTATCAGACTGACAGCTAAGACAAATGTGAAATGGGAGGCAATGGTAGAAAGCTCAAAACATAGGGACATTACAATTAGATCAAAGCAGTAACATAATGCCATAGTAAACTGTTATATTGAAATGTTGGGCCCTAATTTGAGAAGCAGGCCTACATGCCAAATAAAGGTGACAACGAATTGCAGACATTGTCTATTATGTCTCGTATAATTAGAGGAGAAAGTACCTTTTTACATTTGCTGGGAAAACATAAATAGTTTTTTTGTAAAGTGAACAGATGATGGGTTTAATCAAGCAAGCACATGTACCAGTCAAGAAAGCGGGCAGAGAATTAAAGAAAACTGAAATGGCTAATCTGAAGAACATCAATAGATGAGAACAGAGCATCTAAAGGGAAAGGAAAACTAAAATCATTGAAGTTAATCAATAATAATCACACCATATGAAAAGCATTTCGAAAGTTATTCGGACCAGGAGCTATGTCTGACACCACATCATGTGTCCAATTTATGATATGGACTGCCTTTCCACACGCAAAATAGTACAGACATGGGTGCAAAAGTCTAAAAACTTTCAGACCAAAAACACACTTATCACACTCCTCACTATCATGTTTAAGCAACAGGGCACTGGCCTTGTATTTACAAAGTGATCACTGTCCAATGCAGATGCCTTTGCCGAATGTAAAGTTGCAATTCAGAATGTGCAGCGGTGCCTTGTGATTCACATCTGTCATTCTGAGTTGCATTGAAAACATTGGGGGCGCTTGCAATCGTCAAGGAGAGGGAGTGGGAAAGGACTGTCCCCCTTTTTTGTGACTCACAAAGCATCACACACTTTGTGAATATTCCTACAGTTGTGAAGCACCGAGTGCCTATTCAATGTAGAGTACCAGAAATACTACAGGATTGTAAAAAGGACTGCCTTTCACAAAGACGCTGATACTTGCGGAAACGCAGTGCTGCACCCCCAGTTGGTGAATTAAAACACATTGCGACTGAAATCTGTGTAATAGACAGAGGTAAGCTATCATTCAGCATGCCATAACACTGAAATAATTGTGCTAAAATATGTTGGAAACCAGTATCACGTTGCTCGAGTGGACTAAATGGATGCATGTGTTTTGCAAGGCTCAGTAGATTGTTTAATTCACTGGAAGAATAAATGGGACCCAAAATAGAAGAAGATAGTGAAGCTCTGGATGGAAGTCACTGAGGAAATCGGCAAGACTACATGAGCTCATCCAAACAAAAAAGTGTTTAACATCCAAATCATGGATTTGAGGACGACAGTAGTTCCACTTGCACACCACTGCTCCGATTGCCATAGGCATCTATAAATGTGCGCGTGTTATATGAAACTGATGCAGCGCTACTCCGGAAATAATTTCTATTACCATCACACCTTTCCCTGAAGTACCAAATCATACATATACTCAACAGTGGGGCCCATGACACTGCGAGTCACTCACAAAACCCTTTCATCCTACTTCATGGATCGGTGAAATTCAAATGAGAGCTGCTGTATCATGGTGGAGTGTCTAAACTAAAACTAGATATTTATACTATTTACACCTGCAGTTTAAATGAGCTTACCATGGTTTTCATTTAATAAAACATTTAATTAGAATGCCACCACTAAGGTTGATGTATCTGCTAGTACAAAATTAGGCGTAGGAAAACTCAAGACCAGCTTAATTCTCCATTTATCTAATGTTTATTAGGAGCAAATTCAGCATGTCTAAATGTTATTCATTTTATTTATTTCTATATTTCAAAACGACATTTTAAAGAATAAGGATTTCTAAATTCAAGACAGTTAGATTCATTTATTCAAGAAAACTCTGAAATAGACATTTTCATTAATTTTATCAGTCAAGTATCAGCAAAAGACAGATAGTTCCCAAATAATCATTTATTCTCCTAACTTCCCTAACTAAACACTCCGCTAAAGTACATCTCCCTGTGAAAGGAAATAGAGTCTTACATCTCAGGAAAATCAGTATTCCAGCAGCATCTCTGGAGGAAATCGAAGAGAAGTTTTTTTCTTCAATAAAATCAGCACTTTTTATACCCTTTTTACTAGCTCTATCTATCTAAAAGTGTAACTTTCAGCCTAAATTCTAGTTCTGATTGGACAATTTTGGGGTGAATGAGCATCATCTCGTCATCATAATATTACATTTTCTTCAGTTCGCAAATTTCTAATGGATCCTTTGTTTTGGCCCAAGTCCGGCCTAGTCCTGTTCTCTCTTCGCAACTTTGCCATGTATTCCCACTTTCTGAACCATTGTGCTCATCATTTTGGCAGCCACCTATAATTTTAGGCCAAACTGTCCTTGAACTGTAGTCACTCCAGGCACAAGTAGCTCGCATTCAGACTCGGACTTTGCTCGCGCATGCATACTTCCTTTGTAACCACAATAATCGAGTGACTGCATTTTTTTTTAGGCCTCACGAGTCAAAATTAGAACTATCATAGAAACAAACACAAATGAATATTAATTTTAAGTAGTTTAACCCTTTTGTTTACCGCCTCCCTTTCTAAGGTTTTCTCTATTAGTAATTACCTAGCAAATAGCCACATTTAAGCGTAATATACTCACTTATCCTCGCGTTTTGCCACAATAATACATAAACAAAAGCCCATTTATGCTGCAGTTCGTTATCTAAAAGCTGCTCATTAGTTTAGGACATGACAAAATCACAAGATTAGTTAATTATGATTGCAACATAAGCAATGTTAATTTCCCACGTGTCTTTGTGTAGGTGCAACTTTTATTCTAAGTTGATTAGTTTCATGCGTCACTCAGTTAATTCAGATTATGAATATGGAAGTATGAATTTGCAAGGGTAACAACATTTTGTTTCTCCACCTTGCTCCATCTACTCCCCCCTTTGGTGATTTATCACCAAATATTTCCCAAAATGTTCCCAAAATGTATCAAAACATGTTTCAAATTCTTCAGATTAGTACAGGTTTATACTCTAGTATCTTTCTCTCTAGCTTCTTTAAAGACTTTTTCATGGAATTCCTCCATTTCGATATCACCTTTTTCTCTTTCTCGTTTTTCTTGGATTATCTTCTTCAATGACTTTCTAATCTTCCTTCTCTTTCTGTATATACAACATAATCTTATCATAAAAACGACTAATACTATTATTGTTATCAGAATTAATCTCTTGCCTATAATTGAACTACCTATTTCTTGAAACCAATGTTTAACTGCTGTACAACGTCTTCCACGTCGCTTAAGAATACCATCAACCTCCAGTGGTTTAATTTCTCTATGCAAGTCCATAATATTTGTAATATACTTTTCAATGTTTTGACTTTTATCAGGTGTGTAGGTGCAGCAATGCTGTACCTTCAAAATTCCACAAACTCCTCCTTCTTTTGCTAAAATTATATCAAGAGCAAGACGATTTTGCATTACCATAGTCCTCATAGCAATCATTTAGGTGTTTACCATTAAGAATCCACCTGCTGTGTCTGTTGATAAACAATCTACTATCGTTGACAATCTCCGAATTCGATTTGCATTGAAAGATATTCCCACTGCTGGTATCAGTGCTCCAAAGATATCACCTATTATTTCTATTACACTCTCTCTTTTTCTACGACTTAAAGGTTTACCTATCTCATGTGTACCGTTAGAACCTCTGTCTACATGAAAGATTTTAGGAAAGACCAAACCCACGTAACGTCCCGTACCAGTGGTCAGGTAACTTATAATAAGCTTTATTTCCACAAATAAAACAGATCCCAGGAAAAACTGGATCTTTTCCTCCTTTAAATCCCCAACCCCCTTGAATTCTATAAGTGTCTTTACATTGACTTGCTCCCACAAAGTAATTGTCATACATGGTATTGTCTCTCCTAATACAGAATTTCCCTAACAATGGAGTGTCTATGTTTATAGCTACATTCACATTATTTTCATCAAGATTTTCTTCAAATGTCCAATATTTAGATTTTTCATGCTTTACTTTTTCTTTATGTCCATATGCCATTCTCCTTTCTTCATCCATATCTAAAATGGCTTACTCACTCTCATTTTACATGTCAAATTATTCTTAAAAGCATAATCATGTGTTAATTCATCTGTTTCTGGAAAGTATTCTCCCATAACTGTAGCATCTTTCTTTTGTTTATGCTTTATCAATTTTCAGCTTCGCAAATAGCTCATCTGAATTCGAATAATGGTACTCTAGCTTTCCTGTTTGGTAAAACAGACTTGCAATCACACCACAAGTAAGTCCATATGTAAGCGTAAGGTGCTGATATGTCACCCCTTCATAAACAGATGCAGGTAACTTTACACAAACATAGCAGTCACTAGCATCCATTGTCCTGACATATTCTGATAACAATCTTGAAAATTTATTTTTCGTGAAGTCACTTATTGAGCTATCTTGATGTAATTCTGGCCTATATACATGCTGCTTTCTAGTCTTTGATTTCACATCCTGTTCACCTGTACTTTCATTATGCTTCAACTTCACTAGGTTATCTCAAAAAGGAATAACAATAGCTAATATTATCCATATCAATATTAGTAATCCAGTACAAATTAGGAAAGATCTACACCATTTTCTAAAAATAGAACACTTTGCCTTATGTTCGTTAATAAACATTTAAAAAAAAAATACACAGGAAAATTTTCTAACAGGTTTTCTTCGACCTTGTGTCTTACAATCCTTTTCTTTTCTAACAAAATTTCTTCAGCCTTGTGTCACCTACAAACTTTTACTTTTAACTTACAGGGTCCTTTTTAATTATCAGGATTTCAGGTTTTGCCTTTACTTTATTTCTTCGATCAATTACCACTTTTCTTTGCAATTCAGTCCTTTACTCACTTTTCCCATTGGTCTTTGGGGAATTCAAGTTTTCTTGACAGCTGTTCACGTCTTTAGTTGGAGGTAGGACGATGTGTGTCCATTCAGGTGACTTGTACTTCTGATGTGGTCTTCTTTTTGGCCTCTGGATGACTTCTATTTTCTTACCCAATGTCTCTCTCTGACTGGTTATATCATTGACCTGTTCTTCTTGTTGTCTTTCTTTGTTAACCAGTTTAAATCTCAGTCCATCATTTCCTTTAGGGCAATTGTCTCCTTTGCAAACTCTCTTCCTCTTAGGCTCCGTTTTGTTATGTTCCACTCCCCAAGCATTTATGATGATTTTTACAGCATCTTTCTCTTTTCCAGAGTCAGTTTTCTCTTCAGACAGTTCTTTCACTCTGTAAGGAACATCTCCAAAGCTGGTACATGGAATCACAGCCTTTTCGTGAGCTGTTTCCGCTTTTCCAGTGTCAGGATTTTTGTTCCTGCTTTCAGAGTTTGCAGTCTGTTCTGCAGAATTTTCCTTTTCACCAGTTGTATCTTCAATTTGCTCAGTGTCCTTACTGGTGTCAGTTTTTACCAATTCTCGATCTTCAGATTGATCTTCAGAATTTGGTACTTCAAGAATTTCTCCTTCTCCTTCAGATGCGGAGCTTGTATCTGATACTTCCAGATGTAGACGTTCTTGTCGATCTTCTGTATCTGGATTTTTCTCTGGCTCACCTTCAGAGTCAGAATCAGTTGTACTTTCTCCTTCTTTGTTTACATTTTCAGGTTCAGGCACACGGATTGCGTGGCTTGCATTTACCCATCTTTTTAACCCAGCACATTTAACTGCTGTGGTGCTTACTAATATGACAGTCTCAACTTTAAAAAACTTAACTTGATTCGTACACTAAAAGATATGGTAAGGTAAGGCTGTGGGATTAGCAGGGCATAGGATTGAAGGGTCATCCACCCATGACTTCTTTTTGCAAATGTAGCTTTATCTTCCAAAATTGAGAGATGTTTGGTACTAATTTTCGCTAGCCTTTTGAATTCAATTTGACTAGCGTGCAAGTTCCAGAGGTCATTTAGGCATAGGGTTGTAAGACCTTTTGACCAGTAGTCATGTCCTCCTCGCCATGAGTTGTTGTCAATACTGGCCCACAGGTGGTGCCCTAGACTTCCCTCCTTTGATAGCCTCAATTTGTGACAGCACACTAGAAATTACATCGCTCTAGCCAGTGATTGCTTGCAGATGCCTAGTTCCAACCTAATTTGTGCCGGTGATGTGTGGGTTGGTAATTTAAACACTGATCTGTAGATCTTAGGAATGATTGTGTCCAGTTGGCAACTGTCCAATCCTTTTAGAGCTTCACTACCGTAGGTTAGGGTGGGAATGATTTTTGCCTGAGCGGCCTGTAGTGTAGGTGCAAGAGTTGGGCCTTGCATCTTCTTTTGAATTAATCCAATTGCAACAGCAAGTGCCGCACCGTTCCTTTTTTGTTCTTCAAGATGGGATTTATATTTTTCATTATTGTTAAAAGGGACTCTGAGGTACCTCTGGCAGTTTGATTCGACAATGGTTTCATTGTTCAAGGTCCAGGACTGTTTCTTAGATTTCCTTGGATGAATTGCTAGGATTTTTATCTTCCTGCTGTTAATTCGAAGTTTGTTATTGTTTGAGTATTCCAAGATAGCATCCAGGAGCCTTTGCATTCTGATCTTTGTTTTAGTTAGCAGGACCACATCATCAGCGTAAAGTAGATTTGTCAACAAAAGACCAGATAGTTTGGTAGCATGGGAATTGACCTTATTGAGGACTTCAAGCAGGTCGGCTAGAAATAGATTAAAAAGTGTCGGGCCAAGACGCAGTCCTGTTTGAGGCCTCTCTTCGTCAAAATAGGGCGGGATAGTCTTGAGCCATCCCCGATCTTAATCTTGACCCATGTGTCCTGGTGTAGAAGTTGTATGGCTCTTAGGAGGTCCGCTAGAATGTTAAGTCGAGACAACTTCTGCCAACGTTTACATCTGTTGACGTTATTGAAGGCCGCATGAAAGTCAATGAATCCCATATAAAGTGGGCAAGAACAGAACTTCGCTTGGTGAATCAGGCAAGAGAGGGTCATAAGATTGATGGAGGTCCAGTGTTTATTCTGAAGCCTGTTTGGTTCGGAGGAATTATCGAGTTGTCATCCGCCCATGCCCTAAGTGCGTTAAGCAGCATTCCCGCTTCATTGCTTCATACTTTGCTTCATTGTCAATGAGTGCGATGAGGCGATAGTTCCCTGGGGATTTTTTATCCCCTCCTTTAAAGATCGGTGCGAGGATTGATCCATGCCAGGAGGGCGGTATGGTGTTATTTTGCAGGCTTGAATTAAAAAGGGTGCTTAAGTTCGCAGCCCAAAAGGTTGCGTCTTCCTTGAATAGAGCTTGAGGAATTCCGCCTGGGCCAGGAGCACCATCCTTCTGTCCCTTTTTTATCATTTTTTCTATTTCGGCCTTCTGGACTGTTATGGAATTGACCCTGCTTTTAGTCGAAACTTGCTCTTATGTTAGTGCCGTTTTGTGATCTGCATAGGGACATTCCTTCGTTGGGGAGTTTACAGTATTTAGAAGTGATGCCCGGACACTCTCTTTTTGTGTGCTTTGGCCGAGGAGGGTTGAATTAAGTGGGTAATCGCTTCCTGATCGTTAAAGTGAGAATAGACAAAGTCAACCCACTCTGTCTCAAGTATGCTTGAGGAGGCTACTTTAGATGCGCGCCCAGATACGCTATTGATTGTACCCCAAAACCTGGCAGAATTGTGTGTTTTAATGTCATGCTGCAGTTTGGACCAGAAAGAGTTCCATTGGCGTATTCATAGCTCACGTTTCGCTTTCTTATGATGGCTTCGGGCCTCTCTCAATTTTGTTAATTCAATGGGATCCATTGGGTCAGTTTTTACGGCCCATCATGCCCGATTCATGGTTCTTGTTGCTGATTGTATCTCTGGATTCGAGCAGGATGTATGTTCTTGTCCGGTTTGGATTGTGAGCATTATTGGTTTCGCAAATCTGTCAATGAGTTCTGTTGCAAATATTGACCAGTTGGTGATTATATTTTCTGGGCTCATTCTTTGGCGCTCAATTATTAGTTTGGCCTCTGTTGATACTAGTTGAAGATTCTTGAAGGAGCATTTGATTCGTTTGAGGTTGATTGTAATACTCTCGGATGGCAAAGCCCTTTCTTCTTCGTGTTGCATGAGACCGATCCTCAGCATAATTTCTTAGGGACAGTGGTCCCTTTCCGTTCTGTTTCCAAGACAATAACCTGCTATTTAATGGAGCAATGCGAGGCTGACAAAGGTGTAGTCAATTAGTGAAGTGCCTTTTTTCGATAGATAAGAAAATCAAGGAGGCTTGTCAGAGGAAAAACGCCTGTTTAATGCTCATGGTTGCCTTGGAGAGAGCTTCCATGGGGATCGTTCTTGTGCCGTCCAGGCCGATCCTGCGGTGGTATCACCCAGATGCTGTCGTGTGATTTGGTAACCTCATTTTTTTGGATGTCTGACATTAACCATATGTTAAAGTCACCAGTGAATAGAATTTCTGAATTTAGAGTGCCTGTTCACACTCTCACTACTGACGCTGTGGCTTTTTCTACAAAGGATTTCCTTGATGCTGTATTTGGACGGACGTAGGCGTTCATTAGGATTAGCCTCCAACTTTGGCCATTACTCGAAGCGTGTGAGATTCCCACACACTGGAGACTATATGATGAGCCCGAGAGGTCCCAGGAGGTGACTGCATTTTTTGTTGATATATAGACTGCAAGGCCGCCACTTCCTCTTCCTGGACGATTGAGTTTGTTAGCTGGAATGTGATGAATTTTGAAGTCTTCTAGGTGCTGCGGTGCCGTAAGCCAAGTCTCTTGTAGTAACAGTATATCAAAACCTTGAAAGTAGGAAATTGTGGCGTCGTCCTCAAGTTTACTTGTTAGACCGATGAAGTTCCATGAACAGATTTTTAGAGGAGTCGTGACGTAGCGGTCTTCCCTGTTGGACTGTCAACGTAAGAGGCGGGTTGTGTTCAGGGCGCCAGCCAGCCATGACCATGTGCCTGCCTCGTCCTGATTCCTGGTTGGTATGATACTGTCATCTCTTACTTTCCTCATTGAGTGGACGGAATGGGTCTATGTTGCGTGCGCCCGTAAGGACGGAGTAAACTGAACCCCTCCCTGCACGACTGTGTTTCTCACCACAGCTTGCCTGTAAGACGTGTGGATAACCCGCTTCTCTGCCCGGTTGAATCAGTATTCCCCATTGCTTAAAGGTGTCGATTGCCCCTAGAATGTTGTTCATTGCCTCTGCGGTGCTCCAGGTGACCTTTGTGGATTTGTTAAGTTGACCTTGACACGGGGCAATGGATTCAACCGATATTATATCTTGTGAAGTTATTGTATTTGACAGACCTGTCGCTTGAATCAGCTTTACGATGTTACCCCGATTTAGGACGTCATGGCTACCTTTAGACTTGTATTCAGGGTAGAAGATGGTAAAGAGGGCGTCCCCTCTCGGTACTGTGCTGATCGGCCAAGGAATGGCCTCTATTTTATCCGCATAGGACGTTTGAGCACCCTTTAAAAAGGGGCCCGTGGGAAGGGCCTTGTTTTGCACGGTATCAAGCCTTTCATTATTTACTTGACCAGAGGCCCATTTAGCACTTGCCGAGAGTGTGCCCTGTTGGTTGTTGACACAGTTAACTGTGCCTACCTGCATTAGCATGGGGCCTCCAGGCTGCGTTGTCGCAAGACTTGATGTGTGGTTCTCGGCCTTTTCGTTCTGCTTGATGGATATATTTGGGGGAGCCATGTTGGCAGTAGTTTTATCTTCTTTTACGCCACTGGGGACACATTTCCTTAGAGATGACATTAATGATTTCTTTATTGTTGGGGAGCAGGAAATGTCACTCTTCCTACTGTCACTATCCTGGATGGATGGTTGATCTTCCATTGTAATTACTGGATCAGAGGAGTTTTTGGATCATCATCTCCTAAGGCACCTGGTCGTCTAAGGGTGTTGAACATCGGATAGAGATTTAAGACTTGTTTGCTCCTTATAATTTTGTTGCGACCTTTCCACTTTCTTGTCTTTTCACTTTTCCCACTGGTGCACCCTCGTCTTGTTCAGTTGGAGAAAGAAGGGTGGAATTTGCTCTGCTGGTGCCCAGAGGAAATTGCTGCTCAGTCATTCCGCAACCTTACACCGCTATCTCTTGGAGTCGTGTGGAGTTGACACCTACTCCCCCTCTTGGCCTTAAGTTAGAGCTTGTTTGTACTTCGCTTGGGTTTCCTGAATCTGCGTCACTAACATTTCCAGGGATGCCGTTAGCCTTTGCTATTTCTTTAAGGTCTACTACAAGCTTCTCCATTATGCCTGGGAGTGAACAGAGTTTCTCCACTATAGGTGTACAGTCACATCCTTGCAGCGGGTGGTCTGCGGCTTCCTGGGCCCGTCTGATCAGGCTATTTAGATTTGAGATCCTCTCGTCGATTTTGACTACGTACACAGCAAGTGTGTTTAATAAGCTGACTTGAATGTCCATTTTATCCGCCTGGTAAGTCATTGCGTCTGCTGACTTTTGAAGAATGCCGAAGGCGGTAGCCCATGCTTTTTCTTGCGAGGGGACCTCGCTTTTGTCCTGCCTTGGTGATACTGGTGGCTGAGGATGTCCAGGGATTGTGTTCCCATATGAGTGCAACATGGTGAGGGAGGTAGTATTTGCCTACACCGTGTACCAGGTGGCCAGGAAGTCGGGAAGCAGGATTGCAGATTAGCAGGTTAGCAGGTTAGCAAGTGGACACAGGTAGACAGGTGTTGACGCGCAAACTCACGGCTCGCGGCTTGCCCCAAACACTGCCTACCTCTTCAGGTGTATTTAGGGCGGAGCACGGCCCCTGGGACGATCGGACAAGTCCGTCCTTCCTCCAGCAGCTCGACCCAGCTGCGCAGGCACAGCTCGGCACAGCAGCACCACGGCACGCAGCAGTGGCGCCCGTTACACTTCAGGTGCTGCGCTCTGCTGTTCTGCTGCTCACCGCTCCAAATTCACCTCCGGTCCCTGGACCACACTGTATTTATTTATTTATTTATTTATGTAGTTTCTTATATCGCGCCAGAATCGACCCCACGGGGTATCTCCGCGCTTTGCACGCCAGGATGGTGAAGAATGTACCTCTGTAGATGAGCTAGGGTCTTAGTAAAGAAACTAAGGCCAATTATTCTTCTAGGAACAGGTTTGTTTTAAGCATTTTCCTGAAGGATAGATGGTTGGAGATTTGTCTGAGGCTAAAGGGCAAGTTATTCCACAGAGTGGGCCCCACGAGGGAGAGGGCGCGGCCACCTTGTCTGGTCTTCTTAATGAGTGGGGATTTTAGTAACAGTTGATTGCTTGATCGAAGAGAGCGGTCTGGTTTATAGAGTTGTAACTTTTGGGCCAGGTATTTGGGGACATTTCCAAAAAGACATTTATGAACGGTACAACAGATTTTAAACTTGATACGTTGCCGTATTGGTAGCCAGTGGAGTTCTCTCAATAGGGGCCTGGAAGGGGTTCTTGTGGGAGCGTTCAGGATCAGTCTTGCCGCTGTATTCTGGACCACCTGTAGCCGGTTTATGGCATCCTCATTGGCTAATATCAGGAGCCCGTTACAGTAGTCTAACCGACTTATCACCAGGGCCTGTACAAGAGTCTTTCTATACATGTCAGGCAAGAGAGGGAAAACTCGCCTTAGCAGGCCAATGGTGCGGAAACATGCTCCAGCGATTACATTTGCGTGCTCCTTTAAAGTTAGGTTTTGGTCTAACTTCACACCCAGGTTTTTTACAGTCAATTTTGGGAAGGGCACTGGTCCTAAGTCCAGAGGCCACCAATCGGGGGACCAGAGTATAGTAGCTTTCCCAAAGAGCATTACCTCCATCTTCCTGACATTACATTGGAGGCAGTTAGAAGCCATCCAATTAGATACTGCCCTCATACCCACAGCAAAGTTTTCCCTAACATTAGAGTTGAGGGAGTGGAAAGGGTAGAGAAGTTGGGTGTCGTCGGCGTAGGACACCGGAGTGAATCCATACTTCTTCACAATTTCAGCAAGGGGGGCCACGTACACATTAAACAATGTGGGGCTTAGGCATGAACCCTGTGGCACCCCCTTCGTGAGCACCCTTGAGGTGGAACGATAGGGGCCCAAGCTGACAGATTGTGATCGCCCGGAGAGGAAACTCTCCAACCAGGACAAATCCTGTCCTCCAATGCCCACTCCCTGCAAACGGCCCAGAAGTATTTTGTGAGACACAGTATCAAAAGCGGCCGACAGGTCTAGCAGCACCAGAATCATTGAACCTCCTCTATCCTGTGACATCTTCATGTTATCGGTCACTTAGAGGAGTGCTGATTCAGTGCTGTAGTTGGGCCTGAACCCAGATTGTGAGTGGTCCAGGCCCCCTGTTGCCTCTATAAAACTGGAAACATGGGTGTTGACATGTTTCTCAGCCAGTTTGCTCAGGAGGGGCAGAAGAGAGATGGGACGGAGATTTGAGAGTTCCGTCCAAGGTGAAGCTGAGTTTTTACGTATAGGATTCACTACTGCCTCTTTCCATTGCTGAGGGAGTTTTCCTTCTTTAAAAGAAAGGTTCAAGATTTTATGAATGATTGGGCATAGTGTCCTGCTCAAAGTGGTCACCAGTCTGGCAGAGAGCAGATCAAGGGGGGAGCCAGTTTTCATGTTATTTAATAGTGATATAATGTCACTCTCAGTGGCTTCAGGAATGTCAAGAAAGGTATCTCTTTGAGTCTCTATGCAAGGGGTACTAGAGTCCTCAGTGTCCATGGGGTGTTTGGCCAAGATGATTTTATTATAAATAGTTTCAATTTTATCCTCAAAAAATTGAGAGATATTGTTACACAACTCTTGGGAGAATGTGTTGGGGCTTTCACATACCAAAGGGTTAGTGAAGGTCTGCAGGATTTTATATAGTTCCCTGGTCGAATTGCCAGCTTCAGCTAGATGTGATGTTAAGCAGGTTTTTCTAGCTTTTTTAATATTTTTATAATAGATGGACATTGCCTGCAGATAGTGTTCCTTACTAGCGCTGGTATGGGTCTTCCTCCAGAGTTTTTCCAACGTTCTGCATCCTTGTTTCTCTAGTTTTAATGTTTCAGTGTACCATAACTCTTTTTTGGAAGTGGAGGATTGTTTAACTAGTTTTTGAGGGGACAAAAAATTAATAGCAACCAGGAGTGCATTATTAAGTTTGGATAGAGCTGACTCAGTGTTATCAGAATCTGATATGATTGGCTCTCTCCAGACTTGTACACACTGTGGCACCCTCACGCAGTTACCCCGCAGTACTTCCATGATTACAGTAACGGCGGGGGGCAACGAGCAGCACAGCACAGCGGCAGCTGCAACGCTCGTCCAGCACAGTCTTCAGGAACTGCTCCACAGCGCTCAAACTGGAAATGCAGGCAAGTCTCGCAAAATCAGTTACATATGCATCTTTTGTCTTTGATGCCACTAGGAGATCATCAATATATTGGACCAATATAGACTCTCCAGGCATGCTCAAACTCTCTAATGATTTCTTTAGCAACTGATTAAAGATAGATGGACTTTCAGTATACCCTTGAGGAATTCAGCACCATGCCAAAATTCGATCTCCGAATCTGAACGCAAAAATTGCCTGGCTTTCTGGATGTAATGGAACAGTAAAGAACGCATTACACAAATCGATCACAGTATACCATTCTGAATCATGGGGAATTTGATACAAAATCACTGCTGGATTTGGTACAATCGGACAACGTGGAACAACAATTTTATTTACCTTTCTAAGGTCTTGTACAATCCTAAATGTTCCATTTGGCTTTTTCAATCCCATTATCGGTGAATTACAAGGACTACTCTCTATTTCTCTCAATATTCCTTGTTCAATCATTTTATTTATCACAGGAGTTATTCCTTCAATTATCTCTGCCGTCATTTTATACTGGGGAATGTTTGGGTAACTCAAACCTTCTTTTATAGAGACTTTTTCAGGATCTACATCTTTCATCAATCCAATATATTCTCCTGTGAAATCCCACACTTTTTCTGTCACTACCTTTTTCAATTCCTCCGGTATCTTCTCTCGATCAAACATGGGAAACAATTTGTTTTGTTCTGCTTCAATCATGAACATGGTCAATTTATACAGACTGTCTTCATACGGGGTTTGCAATTCTATGCCATCGGGTGAACAATATATGGCACAGTTCATTTTACACAGAATGCCTTGTTCTAATAGATTTACAGGGCTACTATCACACACCACAAATCGGTGCATGTCTTTAAAATTTCAAATCTCTTCTTCAACTGGTTGTGTTTAAGAAGTTTTAATCTGTCTATTGGCAACACCTACATCTTGGATGGAGTCTCCTGAAAGAGGAAGATTTCGGACTTCCACTGATCTAACAGTGGAACGGATAGCACCAGTGTTCACTAGGAAAGTTATTTCTACATCATTCACTTTTCCGTTTACAAATGGACCAGACTGATCTACCTCAAGAGTGGCTCCAAGCACACACTCTTCTCCCTCTCTCAGTCACCGTCAGAGACTTTCATCCGACCCACCTTCTTCTCGCAGCCAATACTTTGAACGCACATTCACTCTAGGTGATCTGTTTACCTGTTTGACTCCTGTTCGACTCCGCTGAATCCTGTCTCTGCACTGTATCTCTGTTGATTTATACTGTTTTGGAAGTGGCGGTTGCGGCACCTGACTTTGCTGAGTAACTATCTGCTGCTGCTGCGGTTGCTGTTGAATTACCTCATGCTGCACCTATGGATTCAATTATGTATTTTCCAGATTAACACTTGGTGGATACTTACACTCTTTCTTCCAGTGCCCTATCCTGCCGCAATTATGACAAGGGAATTTTTTCTTAAGTTCTTCTATATTCCCTATTAATTCTGTTTTTGGGAAATTTGCTTTTAATTTTTCTTGATTTGTATCTGCACTTTTAATTTCCAATTGTTCTACTTGGTGTTCTGCTACCATCATTTATGCCCATGTGGCCTTTTCTTTTAATTCCTTCTGTTTAGCATCAATTTCTTCACTACAATATTTAGTTTTTCTCAAAACATCATCCACAGATCCTGACTTCCATCCTTTCATATTATGTCTGATCATGTCTCCGATTTCTGGTCTTAATCCATATACAAATCAATATATAAAATGACTCATATCTTTTTCACTCAGCTCTTCATATCCACTATATTGTTTGAATAACAATAATCTTTCATAGAATGAATGTACAGATTCTTTTGGTTCCTGTGTGGTTCTGTTTATTTTAACCTTCATCCTTTTATTCTTCAAAAACACTATCACTTGTTCATATTTCCACATTACTACAGGTGACGGGGCACCTGCCACTTTGTCTCGAGGATACACCTCTCTCGGCCAGTTTATAGATATCTTACATTCAATCCATAAGTCTGCTGGCACAACTATGTCAAACAATCTATCCAAATCAACCCATAAATCTTTTGAAACCTTTACAAATCGATCTACCCGTCGATACCATTTTACTGGTTTCTCTCTCAATCTGGGGAAGTCATTTGTAAATGATAAAATATCCTGTCTACTCCATGGGACATGTACATATCCTCCACCTGGTATTTCTCTTATCGGAAACTCATTTGCAATTATCCCCTTTTCTCGAACTGGAAACGCTAATGTGGATTTATCATTAGTCTCCTCTCTCTTCTTTGCCCATTTCACGCTCCGTTTATTCTCGTTTCGCCATCTTTGTAACAAACCAATTAATTCTTTTATTTGAGTTAACCTTCCTGCAGTGTTCATCTTTTCGATGTCCTTTTCTGAAAAATTTACTCTGTAGGATTTCTGCAATGTTTTATTCTTTGCAAATTCTATTTCAAATTAATTTTCTAGCCCTTCCAATTGATCATGTACAGATTTTGCTTTCCATGTAATGCTTTTACACATGAACATAAGTTCATCATCTTGGTATGTTTTCAACCTTTCTGTTCCAAATGTTCCAATGATTAGTTCTTCCATATCGACTTTTAATCTTCCTACATCCAGTACTTTAGGTTCATGCTCTTTTATTTTCAAAGTCTTAATCCAATCTCTTTATTCTTTTCTAATGGTCCTACAGGGGTTTGCGTTAAGTCTATTTTCTCTATAATCCTTTCAGGTGTAGCAGAGTCAGATTCTGCTCCGATTATATACTTATATGGCAAACAATGATTAAAAGTTAAATCTGGCGGATTTACATTATTTGTTCGTCTAATTTCTGACAGATCTGGGTAAATATTTTCTTTTACTTTCTGCAAACTCTGTTGTAAAGGAATTGTCAAACTTGGTTCTTTTATTCTTTGATTTCAAACTCTGGAACTACAGGTCCTATCGTTACTTGAACTGTCACTGCTTCCATGTTTTTCGTAAGTTCCTGTATCTTTTCTGTCAATGCATTCGTAGTTCGTATATATTCGGCAGTACTAACTTGGTCTTCAACCTGTTTTTCTACTCTATTTACACTTTCTCTTTCATTAATTTGCATGGGGGTACCAGTAAGTCTTGTTTCGGTCATTGGAGTGTTCGGAATATATCTCATTTCTACTCTTTCTGGTACATCTTTAAAATTAGGAAATTGTTTTGGAGTCTCATTAATTCTCTCATCTACAGTTGGAGCATTAGGTGTAGTCCATAAAGAACCTGGTTGATATGGTGGCGGTCTCCTATTTAATATTTCTTCTAATACAGTGTCCTCTGATTCACTGCCTACATACCTTTTGCTTCCTGTTTCTATATTTTTCTTCTTTTCTGTACATTTCCGTCCTTCATAATCAACCACTAATCTGACCGGAAAGATGCCATCACACATATCAGCAGTTCTCCATCTACACATTCTACTCTCATGTGTCTCTCCCCATTAATTTTGAAATCTTCCTTTTGGTTTGATATGCCCTCTCAATCTTTCACTTTCTAGTTCATGCATCTCATCTTCCCCTTCCACTAGAGCTTCAAACTGAGTCGGTATGGGTCTTGGTTCAAGATTCAAAATTTTTTCTCTCAAATTTCTTAAAACTGCCACATCAAAAGATCCTCCTTCTGGAAAAGCTAATACACCATCATTTTTGGTTTATCTCACCCAATTCTCTATCAAACAAATATGGTAACCATATTTTGACAACATATAGGAAGCAGGCGTTTTCGGCGGAGGAAGCAATTTTCCCTCTCTTGTGACTATCTCCTTGTCCTTCACGAACACACTTTTCAATTTCTTAAACCATGAAGGTTTCTTCTTTTCCTCTCCGTAATAGTAATCAATTTTTCTGTAAATTCCCTGTCTTTCAAAAGATCGCGCAATTCCTGATTGCTGTTCCGTAACACCAACCTATCACAGTGCGGTTTACACTAACGTAGCAATTAGAGCAAGATACGTTTTCCTAGTGCTTAACCAATAGTGTCGCTGCCTTTTGTGATGAACCTATCAGCTCCTACTCTGTCTAGGTCACGAGGACCAATACCAGCCCGGCACTTTTGAAGTCACCAGCTCTCCGGTTTTTGCAGCGCCGACTGACCCCTCCTTTACAGGATTTTTCGAGAAGCCGTATTTACAAGATATTCAACTAAATTGGTTAGTAACTTACACAAAACAACTCCATTTGTCTGTTTTGCTAAACAAAGTGATAGATTTTTTCAATTATACGAGTATTCTGTATTTTCGGTAGACAGTGCTTACCTCTTCTCTACCACAGAATTTTACATTCGCCAATAAAGCAGAGCTTGCCTCTGACTTTACCCTTTTCGCAAGCTCGGGTTAAGCTCTATTACTCTCTCAGCAGTGAGTTTTAAATCAGGATACGCAATCATCCATGTACTTGAAAAACAAGATTTTATAGACTGTCCTCGCTATGCATTTATCCTTTCACACGTAGTGTCCCTAAAAAGTGATATACGACGATACCACCGCATTATACGACGATACTACTTCTTTGAAACAGACTATGCGATGTGCGACTTCACTTGCCACACTTCCTCTGCCTGCAGACAGAGTAACAAGCTTCACGCAATACTCGGAAGCCTTTTCAGGACTACGTATCACATAATACGAACTCAACAGATGTCATAATTCTGTACATCAAAACCCTTATATGACACTTTATACATGATCCTAGCTAATTCTATAGCAACCAATGCTCTGCTACTAAACTAATTACTGATGCAGCGCTACTCTGGAAATAATTTCTATTACCATAACACCTTTCCCTGAAGTACCAAATCATACATATACTCAACAGTGGGGCCCATGACACTTCGAGTCACTCACAAAACCCTTCCCTCCTAGTTCATGGATCGGTGAAATTCAAAGGAGAGCTGCTGTATCATGGTGGAGTGTCTAAACTAAAACTAGATATTTATACTATTTACACCTGCAGTTTAAATGAGCTTACCATGGTTCTCATTTAATAAAACATTTAATTAGACACGCCACCACTAAGGTTGTCGGATCTGCTAGTAAAAAATTAGGCGTAGGAAAACTCAAGACCAGCTTAATTCTCCATTTATCCAATTTTTATTAAGAGCAAATTTGGCATGTCTAAATTTTATTAATTTTATTTATTTCTTTATTTTAAAAAGGACATTTTAAAGAATAAGGATTTCTAAATTCAAGACAGTTAGATTAATTTATTTAAGAAAACTCTGAAATAGACATTTTCATTTATTTTATCAGTCAAGTATTAGCAAAAGACAGATAGTTCCCAAATAATCATTTATTCTCCTAACTTCCCTAACTAAACCCTCAGCTAAAGTACATCTCCCTGTGAAAGGAAATAGAAAAATTATCCAGAGTCTTACATCCCAGGAAAATCATTATTCCAGCAGCATATCTGGAGGAAATCGAAGAGAAGTTTTTTTCTTCAATAAAATCAGCACTTTTTATACCGTTTTTACTAGCTCTATCTATCTGAAAGTGTAACTTTCAGCCTAAATTCGAGTTCTGATTGGACAATTTTGGGGTGAATGAGCATCATCTCGTCATCATAATATTACATTTTCTTCTGTTCGCAAATTTCTAATGGATCCTTTGTTTTGGCCCAAGTCCGGCCTAGTCCTGTTCTCTACTCGCAACTTTGCCATGTATTCCCACGTTCTGAACCATTGTGCTCATCATTTTGGCAGCCATCTATACTTCCAGGCCAAACTGTCCTTGAACCGTAGTCACTCCAGGCACAAGCAGCTCGGATTCAGATTCGGACTTTGCTCGCGCATGCGTACTTCCTTTGTAACCATAATAATCGAGTGACTCCATTTTCTTTTAGGCCTCAAGAGTCAAAATGGGAACTATCATAGAAACAAACACAAATTAATATATATTTTAAGTAGTTTAACCCTTCTGTTTACCGCCCCCCTTTTGAAGGTTTTCCCTATTAATAATTACCTAGCAAATATTATTATTATTGCAGTCTTATATAGCGCGTAGTTACCCTGGGGCATCCCAGCGCTTTTCAGAACGGAGTTAACAATCACGTGTGTTCAGGGTCAGCAGTTAACAGAAAAGGTGTGTTTTCAGATGCTTGTGAAAACGAAGGAGACAAGTCTCAGAACGCAAGCTTAAGGGGAGTGAATTCCAGAGTACCACAACATTCACAGAAAATCTTCTTCCCCCTGTCTGGGCCTTTTTAACCCTAGGGGTCTTAAGCAGGTGTTTTTGATTAGATCGTAGCGTTCTGCTGGCCTTGTAAGGTGTAACCAGACTCTGCAGGACAGGAGAGCCTTTACCCTGCAAAATTTTGTGCGCAAGCGAGAGGGATTTAAATTTCACCCTTTCCCGCACCGGTAACCAATGAAGTGCCCTCAGTGCTGGTTTAGCCGACCGTGACATGGGGATGTTTTTAAGCAATCGTGCTGCAGCATTTTGAATTTGTTGTAATTTATTCATAGTTGCCTCAGGGGCACCCAGATAGATAGCATTGCTATAATCCAGCCTAGATATGATCAGCCCCTGAATCAAAAGCTTCCGAGATAGTGAAGGAAGAAGAGGCAGCACTTTACGCACAGACCAGAGAAGGCCAAAACAGACACCTGCTATTTTAGTAGCCTGGGTCCTAAAGGAGAGATCTTGCTCCAGCCAAATCCCAAATCCCAAATAGCCACATTTAAGCGTAATATACTCACTTATCCTCGCGTTTTGCCACAATAATACATAAACAAAAGCCCATTTATGCTGCATTCCGTTATCTCAAAGCTGCTCATTAGTTTAGGACAGGACAAAATCACAAGATTAGTTCATTATGATTGCAACATAAGCAATGTTAATTTCTCACATGTCTTTGTGTAGGTGCAATTTTTATTCTAAGTGGATTAGTTTTATGCGTCACTCAGTTAGTTCGGATTATGATTATGGAAGTATGAATTTGCAAGGGTACACAAAATTTTGTTTCTCCACCTTGCTCCATCAAAACCAACAACAGGCCTGAGTATTTAACGAACAGCATATACTAAAACCTCTATTCTGAAGTGCAGTGGAATTCCCAGAAGAATAACAAAGCTCCGGTAAGCCATAGTAAGCTAACTAGCTAGAACCTCATGACATTTCCCAGTGAGTAACCAGCTGGAAATGCAGAACTACAGAAGTAATCAGCAGTAGTAACACTGATTCCAGCAATTCCCCTGTTGTATGGGGCTTCCTTGGGAGCCACTCAGAATGCTATGGTACTCCCACATCCAGGAATTACCAATGTCTGTAGTATCAGTACTTCCATGCCTAACTAACGGTGCAGTATTCCAGGACTCCTTAGTTTGGGTACCTAAGTGATGTCATTACTAGAAAGTGATTTTAGCCTTGGCAGAAGAAGAGGCATTCAAGTAAATCTCCTGAAGACACAGCAATTCTTCTGGGACATATGCCATGCGGTCCCAACTGGTGAAACGTGTGTCTACAACCCGGAGAAAATATATTCTGCCCTTGACCAACAGCGAGGAGAGACCGGCTTTCCCCAGGCTAAATGTTTAGACAACTTTAATTCAGAGACATGATTAATCTGCCACCCCATGCCAGCGAGTCAAAGATACAGTGCTGGCTGAAGGCGAGGAAGGAGGGACAGGTGTGGGTGCAGGAGTGAGATGAAAGGTGTGAGGTGGGGCCTTCTCCTGTATGGCACTGGAAGCCTGTGTATACAGTCCCAACAGGTGAAACGTGTGTTTACAAACCAGAGGAAATACACTCTGCCCCTGTCCGAAAGTGAGGAGCTTTACCCTAGCTAATATGTTTGAGACACCATTTATTTAGAGGTGGCAATTAAAATTAGGCAAGAATTTGTAACTGTACTGTCCTAGATAAACTGACGCAGGTCCTAACAGCAAAGCATTTCCTCCGGGTTTTATGAAATGGATGGAGTCGGAGAAGGAGGAATTGAAGTAATCTTGGTGTGTCTGACTTTTTATGTCTCGCCTGAGCCAGCGTGCTTTGCGCTACGCTGCGAGGCATTCAGTAAGGGCTTTCCAACGCTGAACACACGCTCATGCGCGTGCTTAACCCGCGATTGTCCTTTGTATGCGTTTTTCTAACACAGACAGCACGTAATTGGCCCAAGGCGGGTGCATGTCCCGCCTTCTTTCTACCTTGACCTAGGGTGCATGGGAGCGAGCATTAGCGCCATCTGTTTCCAATTGACGCGCCTGCTCTTGCGTTCATTAGAAACAGATGGAGCTCATGATAGCGCGCGTACACAACTTCCTGTCTTGTTTAGGACTTGCTTCTATCTTTCTTCGTTTTATTCTCTCTGCTTCTACTAGCTTTCCTGCTTTTTTTTCATTGTTCGACTTTTCCCGACTCTCTCCTTTACTTTCCTTTTGCTTCTCTTCACATTTTGTTTCATCCTTTCTGCCTTCCCTTCCTTATCCTCACTAGCCCTGGCTTCACATCCAGAATGCATCTCCCTGGTAACAGAACCCGGGCCCGGCAGCTCCATGGTGACTAAAGCAGAGCGTTCTTCTGCCTTACAAGGCTCAAATCCCACGCGTAGCCCTTCTGCAGCCTCGCCCTGGACCCTCAACCAGCACCATGGTACATCTCAACATGGAAGAGTACTTCCGCACCGCCCTGGGGGAGAAGCTGCAAGTGTAAGAGGAAAGAGTGGGGTGTTCTGTTGGGGGATAGGGGGAAGCGTCGCGCGGGGACATGTCTACTAGCGAAGTTCTTTTGCAGGACGTACTTGTTTACTGCACGGCGATAAGTGATCCCTATCGCTGTTTTTTATCAGGTTTCTATGGATCCCTTGGGGATCAATCAATCAATCAATCAATCAGAGTACTTGTAAAGCACCCTAATTACCCGTGAGGGTCTCAAGGCGCTGAGGGGAGGGTGTGCGGCTACTGCTCAAAGAGCCAGGTCTTGAGGAGTCTTCTGAAGGCGAGTAGGTCTTGGGTCTGCCGTAAGTGGGTAGGGAGGGTGGTCCAGGTCTTGGCGGTGAGGTAGGAGAAGGATCTGCTGCTGGAGGTTGTTTGTTGGATGCGGGGGACAGCGGCGAGGGTGAGGCTGGCGGAGCGGAGCTGGCGTGTCGGGGTGTAGTTCAGGTGGGCTGGTCCGGTATTGTGGAGTGCTTTGTGTGCATGGGTGAGGAGCTTGAAGGTGATCCTCTTGTCGACGGGGAGCCAGTGTAGGTCTCTCAAGTGGGGGGTGATGTGGCTGCAGCGGGAGACGTTGACGATCAGTCGGGCGGAGGCGTTTTGGATGCGTTTTAGTTGTCGTAGGTGTTTGGCTGGGATTCCTGCATAGAGTGCGTTTTCGTAGTCCAGTCTGCTGCTGACGAGGGCCTGTGTCACCGTTCTTCTTGTTTCGGTCGGAATCCACTTGTAGATCCTGGGGAGCATGCGGAGGGTGTTGTAGCAGGAGGAGGAGACGGTGTTGATCTGTTTAGACATGGAGAGGGAGGAGTCGAGGATGAATGCTAGGTTGCGTGAATGGTCATGGATGTCGGTGCTGTTCCCAGTGTGGTCGGCCACCAGGAGTCGTCCCAGGCTGAGGGGGTGGGTCCGAGGATGAGTACCTCCGTCTTGTCCGAGTTCTGTTTCAGACGGCTGTTCCTCATCCAGTCGGCGACGGCCTTCATTCCTTCGTGGAGGTTGATTTTGGCGGTGTGCGTGTCCTTGGTGAGGGAGAGAATGAGCTGGGTGACATCGGCGTAGGAGATGATGTTGAGGTCATGTTGGCGGGCCACTTCTGCGAGGGGGGCCATAAAGACATTGAACAGCAGCGGGCTGAGGGGTGAGCCCTGGGGGAGGCCACAGATGATGTCGGTGGCCTTGGATCAGAAGGGAGGGAGGCGGAGGCTCTGGGTTCTGCCGTAGAGGAAGGACGTGGTCCAGTCATGGGCATTCTCTTGGATTCCGGCTTCCAGGAGGCATGTGTTTAGAGTGCGATGGCAGACTGTGTCGAAGGCGGCTAACAGGTCCAGGAGGATGAGGGCTGATGTTTCGCCATTGTCTAGTTGGCGCTTGATGTTGTCTGTGGTGGCGATGAGGGATGTCTCTGTGCTGTGGTTTCGTCTGAACCCGGACTGGGTTGGGTCCAAGATGTTGTTGTCTTCCAGGTGGCGGGCCAGTTGCATGTTGACGATTTTCTCAATGACCTTTACCGGGAACGGGAGCAGGGAGATGGGCCGGAAGTTCTTGAGGTCCTTAGGGTCCGCCTTGGGCTTCTTGAGAAGGGTGTTGATTTCGGCGTGTTTCCAGCTTTCCGGGAAGGTTGCTGTTTCGAAGGAGATGTTGATGACCTTCCGTAGTTGGGGTGCGATGGCAGCATCTGCTTTTTTGAATACATGGTGTGGGCATGGGTCTGACGGAGATCCTGAGTGGATGGAGTTCATGACCTTGCGTGTCTCGTCGTCATTGACGTTGGACCAGGAGGTCAGGCGGTTGGCGCTGGTGGTGTTCACAGGTGAGGTGGGGTCTGGCGTGGTCAGGGCGGTCATAGTGTTGAAGCTGTCATGGATGTCAGCGATCTTGCAGTGGAAGAAGATGGCTAGTGAGTTGAGTTCTTGTGAGGGCGGTATGTCGTTGCCGTTGGGGTTAGAGAGTTCCTTTATGATGCTGAAAAGCTCTTTGCTGTTGTGTGCGTTGTTATCAAGGCGGTCTTTGAAGGAGGATCTCTTGGTTAATCTGATGAGGTGGTGATGTCTGCGGGTGGCGTCCTTGTGGGCTGCGTAGTTGTTCAGAGTGCCTTCGTGGAGCCATATCTTCTTCACTTTCCGGCAGGCGCGTTTGGAGGACTGCAGCTCGTCGGTGAACCAGGTGGCTCTCTTGCTGGCGTGGTTGTTGGAGGGTTTCTTGAGTGGGGCGAGGGTGTCAGCGCAGTCGTCGATACGCCGTCTGAGGATACAGGCTGCAGTGTCTGGGTTGTTGGGATCGGTGAGTGGGTTTTGGGCGAGGGTGGTGATCAGCTGGTCTTCTGTGACTTTGCTGCAGCAGCGGCGTGGCAGCTGTTGGGTGCAGTGGTGCGTGGTTGGTTTGTTGAAGGTGAAATGAATGCAGTGGTGGTCGGTCCAGTGGAGTTCAGTGGTGTGGTCGTAGGCGACGTGGGTGCCTGTGGAGAAGATGGGGTTCAGCTGAGGCAAGCCGCGTGGGTAGGTGAGGTGACGAGTTGTCTGAGGCTAAGGTTGGCGAGGTTGTCGATCAGGGTGGCGGAGTTGGAGTCGTTGTTGTTCTCGAGGTGGAAATTCAGGTCCCCGAGGAGGATGTAGTACATGGAGGTGAGTGCGTGGGTGCTGGCGCGGTCGGTGATGGAGTCTCTGAATTGAGCTCTGGGTCCGGGTGGTCTGTAGATGAGTGTTACTCTGAGGGTGGTGTTGGGGTCGGTGTGGATATGGAAGTGCAGGTGTTGAGGGTGTCGTCTGTGTGGGTGGGGACCTTGAAGGTAGATTTATGGATGATGGATATTCCTCCTCCGATTCCATAGGTGCAATCCCTGCGGGTGATCTTGTAGCTGTCCGGGATGGCTATGGCGATGTCGGGCACCGAGGAGTCGTTCCACCAGGTCTCGGTCAGGAAGGCCACATCTGGGGCGGAGGTGTCGAGCAGATCCCAGAGCTCGACGGCATGTTTGCGTGCAGAGCGGGTGTTGAGGAGTATGCAGCAGAGGTGGTTGGGTCCAGTCTTTGGAGGTTTGTTAGTTCTGTCGCAGGTGAAGCTGAGGGTGTGGCAGGAGAAAGGTCCGTGAGTCTGTTTCGGGCGGCTTGAAAGCAGGTGTGGTAATGACCGGCGTTGAGTGCGTACAGGGTGCTGGCCTCATAGCGGAGTCAGGTGTTGTGGATTTCGTGGGGTCTAGTATTGCTGGCACTCGGCACAATCCAGGCACGGACGGGCGCAGACGGGCTTGCCTTTGGTGTGCCTTCTGCCTGCCAGCGGCACGGCCGCTGCGCGCGGCCTCCATAAGAGGCATTAGCTTTCTCTGCCAGACGATAGAAAGGAGATACTCACTACAGAGGTGTGCTCTGTGGTACATACTCTCTCTTGAAATAGGGGGACTCTCTACGGGCGCTATTTGTGTATTCTGGGGGCGTGTGTCGGGGATGAGGCACAGGATCTCTCCCCAAGGAATGAACTGCCGTTGTTGTGCACACTACCAAAAGGAGACAATTATGGGAGGTCACCCTACTATAAACACTACTGCAAGCAGTAGGCAAGGTGTAAGTAAGGTAGTGCATGAGTAGTGTAAGGGATGTACACTACGTTAAGAATCTTATAAGATGTGCACACTACAATAATGGAGTGTACATCATCAGAAGAAGCAGGAAACGTGGTGTGCTACCTAAGAAAGCGTAAACCATTCATCGAGGCTCCCAACCTAAAAATGGCAGTCTAAGCACTAGTCATCTCTAGGCTAGATTACGGCTGTTCCACCCTCTCCGGTTTACCCAAGCTCTCCCTGGCACCCTTAAAAGCCTGCCTCAACGAGGCCACTAGACTACTTACTGGCACCAGGAAATTTGACCATATATGTCCACATTTGAGAGCTTTGAATTGGTTCCCCCTCGAGGCCAGAATACAGCTGAAGCTGGCATGCATTACACACAGGGCTCTATATACAAACTCCCCTGCTTATCTGGCACTGAAACTAGTGATATCTGGAAGAAACAGGAACTCTCGGTCCGCCAGAGATCTCTTGCTCCAACCTGCGTTGTTTCCGGAAGAAAAAAACCTAAAATCAGGCTTTTTCCACGGCCGCACCAATAATTTGGAACTCTCTCCCACCCGCCATTAGAAGAATCCTTTCTTTGGCACGCTTCAAAAAGGAGGCCAAAACTATACTCATGGGTAAATTCCTCATCTAAACTCTGCTGTCGACCACTTCAGTTGTACCTGACTATACTAAGACTACCATATATATGAAAAGTAACAACCTAGGCAATTATTTCATCATGTCTGTACAATAACAACTGGGAGAAGTAACACAATAACAACTATGGTTCTGATTTTTATTGACACAATTACATGTAAAATACATATTTCATTAAAATACTTGTATCCATTTCCACTATAGACCAAATTACACAATATTAATAAAACAAAATCACAAAATTAAAAGGAAAACAACCAGTGGCCCATTAATTAAATCGACGTGCGTTTCGGCGAACCAGCGTCTTCTTCAGGAATAGCCACGTATTACCTGGAAAAATTATATATTGGAATACATTCATTATAAAACATTACATATTTAGTTACATATTTAATAAATCACAAGTACAAAGATAAAACAGTACAGAAACCATAGTTGAACAGCATACATTATCTTTTAATTAATGCCTCCCATTTAGAGACGGACAAGAAAGACTTACAGTAATAAAAGTCTATAGAGTACAGTTTACTTCAATGCTCATTTTAGGCCCTGTATCATATTCCAATCTTGGATATTCATTGAAAATAAAAACCACTAGAACTGAGTGGTTGTCTAATTCTTGGGACGTTCTGGATTATGTTAATAATACTGGACCACATCACATTTATGTCTAGGCACAATGGCCTCTCAAGTCCATTAATTCCAACGACTTTCACCTAGCTAAGTTTTGGTAAAATTTTGAGGTAATACTTACTGTAATTAGACCGTAATACTTCTTGTTGACACAATGGCCGTTGCTATACATTAACTCCATAGATTCTAGCCTGTTTGGGATATAACAAAAATTTAAGATGATACTTACTTATAACGCTTTTGGCATATCAATAAAAATGAGTTTCTTATAGATGTAATGGATAATATATCTGTAAGGAAATAATACATTTAATATAAATAAGGCCCCCAAATAAAGAACCTAAATGTGCAAACAGATCCCGTCTCAGATCTCATTCATTACTTACTAAAAGTATGTTGTTATATTTCTTGTAGAGTTCTATCTCAGTTTTGACGAGCTGTTTTTGTTTGTGATGTCGACTGAGAACAGCCACCACATGGACAATTATGTTCTCTTGTTGCTAGCGTAAGGCGTAATTAGGCGACGTCTTATCTATACTACTATTATAAAGAGACAACACAAACCTTTGAGCCAGGTAAACTACAAAAGTAATGCTGCAATCACTACACCCAATACACCATTTGAAAGGGGAAATGTGGCAGAAGGACATAGGCTATAGATATGTACACCATATACATTAAAAAAGCAAAAACACCAAAAGTGGTAAAGTAGTCCCTTGGGGGCGTGGTCGTGGGCGTCTCAAACAACAAATGTGGGTGTTTACAGGGCCGTGCCAAGTGCAAATAACAAACATAGGCCAAGCGACTTCACAACACACTTACCTATGCACACAGAGCGGAAATGCGCTTTCACTGAATTTAGAACTCACAATATGAAGACAGAGCGGAAATGCGCTATCAATGAATTTCTATCAAACATTTGCAAATCCCAACACATACAGCGGAAATGCGCTTTCAATGAATTTAAATTCATACATACAGCACGGTAACACCAATATACAAAAACAGCAGAGGTGCGTGCTGTAAGAAATACACACATTTGTTGCAGTTACCCAGACAACATTGACGCCTTCGCATTAAAAACCGGGCGGGCC
Source organism: Lissotriton vulgaris (assembly GCF_964263255.1). Lineage (NCBI taxonomy): Eukaryota > Metazoa > Chordata > Amphibia > Caudata > Salamandridae > Lissotriton > Lissotriton vulgaris. Next base: position 4,140,432 of record NC_141688.1, read on the forward strand.
TTCCTTCGACGAGGAGTGTCAAATGACGCCACACAGGGGGCAGGATTAGTCGCATACTACACCAATCACAATGCACTAAAGAAACACACACGACTTCAGCTTACCAAAAAAAAAGTCTTTAACCATTGGCCATTGACCAACGACGTCACAAGGGGGTAAACACGAACAAAAAAACCCGACATTTCTTAACGGAGAAACGCAATCGACTGCGCATGTACGAGACTTTCCTCACATCTTGTGGACAAGATAAAACGCTTACAATAAGACATACGAATAACGAAAATAACACAACTGCCCATAATCACTCGAGCACTGCCAGGACTTCACCACACAATTGACAAAGCAAAAGGGAAACTTCTTTGAAGGGATACAAAAACGAACACACGGAAAGAGCCTTCGAAAGAAAAAAAAACATTAAACAGGTGACACAACACTTTCCTCACATCTTGCGGACAACATAAAACGCGAAAAACAATACATACGAATCAAAAAAAATAACACAAGCGGGCCAAATCAGTTGAACAGGGCCAGGACTTGCACAGACAACTCTTCTGCGGGACGGGCGGGGGCCCTGAAGCAGCCTTTTGCTCCCGGACAACGTCGGGACGGGCTGCTAGCATTTGATAAAGCGGGATCTCTGTTATGTAAGCACGTCTTGTCCAAAATTTCTGTGTTCAAAGGAAAGATCGTATAAGATTTAATGAAGACACATTAGCTGCCCCCAACGTAACCCTAAGTTTCATAATACTCTGAGTGTAGTTACCTAATTTCTTCAGATAGCGAAAGTTGCCTTTTGATACATATAGAGCCAGTTGAAACGAGACTGCAAAAAATATAGACAGAAATTCAAAACCCCATTAAGATGCAATATTTTGAATTACAGTCTTTATAAAGGTTCGATGTAATATGTAACTAGCTAAATAAATATGTATAAACGATATTTGAAATTACAATCTTTATGCAGAAACGATGTAATCTGTAACTCGCTAAAACCGTGACTAACTATTAAGACACAAGGCTGCAAGAGTATAGCAAAGAAAACAATACATTTGGAATAAAAAGCTGCTCAACAAATTGACCATTATAGATAGTCATGTTTCTTCAAAACGAGCATTGGTTACCCAAATGTGTTTTCACAGCCAATATTGCCTACAAACTTATAAACGATTTTCGGAACACAAGGCTGCAATATTCAGCAAGGAAATTCGTTTGAGAAACTACAATTCAGGCTAGGAGAGGAGAGTTAAAAAACATCTAATTTTAAATAAACATATCTCTCGACAACGTGCAGTAATTACCTAATTACCTAATGTGTTAAAATTCCAGGACTAGCCCTCTGGTACAAGGATAGCTCTCCAGGCACACAACTGCAAAGATAAATGTGAACCGATATTAGAAAACTCTATACAGAATGAAAGGCGATTATTAAAATTCTCATAAAAAAAACGCCCCATCGTGTTTACCTGTGGTAATGCTCTGCCGTGAAAGACCAGAGGCGAACGGCGTCCTTCATCATACAAGGGCTGATGGCGTGAAGATATCAACAAATTGTCGACCTCAAAGGCCTTTAAATACTTATGTTTGAGAGGAGGAACTTTGCCGTAACCGGTAATGTGATCTAGCACGTGACCTGTTTACAAACCCATGCAAGAAAATAACAAAAGGACTATCATAGAGGGTGACGAAGGAGAAGCCGGCGGGGATACATATACAACGCATGCTAGTCATAAAAATAAAAAACAGACTATTGTCTGCACAAAGGATGTAAATCAAGTGGAAAGGAGGTTAACGCGGGCACCAAACTTTCAGCGGACAGTATACCCTACGTTCCCTATGTTCCCTATGCGAAGCCAATAGTGCGGAATGAACTAGAAAATAAATTGAACACGTACTGAAATTTTCAATGGGGCTTAAGATCTAGAGCACCAAAAGTCAATATTCAATAATATAATTATTTACATATAATATGTGAAAAAGACATGTGCTAAGACTACCGCCTTTGCCGCAGTTCACCTATTCACACCCCAAAGGTTCAGTGGGGTTTTTATGGTCTCTAACTGTTAACATAACCATCCACATGTGTTTCCTTTACTACACATGGGTCCAATACAGTTTTTGTATGCTGCTGTACAGATATGCCTTTTTGTGTGCCTTTTTGTTTGTTTCTCCTCTGTAAACCTTGTAAAGCACTCTGATATCCTCATGGGTCAAATGTGCGCTCTATAAAACACTTAAATAAATAAATAAATTTCTGCAATTCTGCTACAGGGGAGTGAGAGTTGTACACCACTGCCAAGGAGGGGAAAGAGGTAGGCATTTATACAAGGAATTATAGGGTTTACACTACTTAAATAAAAGGCACATGGCTGTATGTTTTTACTAGCAGCCCGTCCCGACGTTGTCCGGGGCAGAAGGGGGCTGGGAGCAGCACCGCAGCAGGAGACACGCAGCAGAGCGGCCAGCAGCGGGAGCAGCATTTCCTAGTCACAGCAGAGCGTACTCACAGCACAGCGTACTCACCAGCGTCACGTGCGCAGGGTGTTGTTTCCTTGCTCCCGTTTTCTTGCTCCTGGCCGCTTCTGCCCACGCTCCTGTCCGCTTTTACTCCACGCTCCCCTGGGCATGTTGATGTCGACGGTCCTCCCCGCGCTCCTGCCCGCTCCTACGCGCTCCGGACCTCGCAGGGTTTCGCTTTCTTTCTCCTGGGCGCTCCTCGCAGGGTGTGTCTTCCGCGCTCCGAACCTTGCAGGGTGTTGCTTTGGCGCTCCTGTCCGCTCCTCGCAGGGTGTCACTTCCGCGCTCCACCCCTTGCAGGGTGTTGCTTCCGGCTTCCTCGCTCTTAGGCCGCCGACCCGTGATGTCAGCACGCACGTCGTTAGCTGGCGCTACTTCGAAGGGACTTCTTTTCCTTAAAAATTACTTTTCCCTTCTAACATATATATTTTTTTCTTATATAGCCTATGTCCATCTGCTTGCCCTGACGTTTTTAAAGATGTATTGGGTGTTTGGATTGGTGGTGTACTTTTCGAGTTTACCTGGCTCAAAGGACACAGTTCTCTCTTTATAATAGTAGTATAGATTAGCAGCGAGAATGGCTTACACTGTACAATGTAAGGCAGAGAATAATGTGCCCCACTTTAAGGGATGGGTGAGCAGGGCTGCACTACTACAAGGAGTGGGTAAAGGGCTACCCACAACTAGGAGGTGATAAGGGCTTCATAGGGAACCAAATAGTGGAGAAGTGGGTCACACTGCTACAAGCTGAAGACTGGTGTATGCACACTGGAGGGAGGCTCACGTGAGGGCTGCAGCTACCATCTTCCTTTTATGCTGTGTCTGAGTGCATCAGCTCAACTTTTGATGCCCCTTCATGCTCTCACTGCATAGTTATTAGCTCTCCTCTGCCCTTCTAATAGAGCTCCCATATGATCACTTTTGGCCCCACTTGCTTAGAGCCAAGGTCCCAGCAGCTCAGAGCCTGTTGTTTACCAAACATTGGAAAGCAAATATATATGCGCCCTTGGAATAATTTGCATAAGCAGGCACTTTGAACAATTAAGCCTGAAAGAAACAGAGGTCACAAAGAACACACTTTAAAAGAAAGCATCTTCAATACATTAATGTATAGACGAAATGGGGGGAGTTCTGCTCTCTATAGTTTAAGCCTACCAAACAGTGCAGTTGCAAAAGACATATTTTGAACTTACCAAGAAAACACAGGTGCTTGCAGTGGGCCCAACTGCTTACCATTAGTTGACTTTACTGTCACTCAATTGTCTACTTCTTATTCAATGGCTTTTCATGCCCCAGCTTGTCAACATTGTGTTTGTCCCTCCCATGGAGACAAGCCTCTTTACCATCTTTGTGATTGGCTCCCTAAGCTGTCTAACTTGTGATATTATCCCACCCTCCTCCTTGCTCTCTCTCTGCCATGAGCTTGCTCCCCCCTCCCCTATCCCTCCTCCTCCAATGGGAGCAGCAGGGTGGCCGTATGTGGTCCTGTGGGGCTCCTGCTGGAACGGAAACAAACATATAACAAGCATTGGCATAGCCAATAGGCCTCACCTTTGGGATTTTATAAGTGTTTAGTTATATAGCACAATATCCTTGGTGCTACAACATCAACTGTTGCACGGCTAAACGATTATAAGGTTCCAAAGTCGAGACTTATTGGCTATACCAAGGCTTGTTTTTAAATTGCGCTCCGCTGGCGGCTATAGTGAGGGTCAGTTGAGCCCGTGCTACACTGTAGCCTGCTGCTGTCCCCTAAGCCCCAGCTGCCTCCCTTGTGATCCTCGCTAGGGCACCACTATTTGGCAGCAACACCAGGGTTCAATGAAAATGCCGGCACGGACTGGAATGGGAGTGATATCAACTTGCAGTGAGAAATCGCTTGGCATGATGGGATATCTAGTCCCTGCAACTTGTGCTAGTCATGCATTTAGTGCAGTTTAAAGGAAAATAGAATGACATGTACCAGGGTTCAGTGGAACAGTATTTTATTTCTGTGATTGATGAAATGACGAGGAGCCGCAGAGCGACCAGGGCAACGGGGAGATCAATATGAATTTTATTGAATAAACACACAGCCATGCAAGGCTAGGTATAGTTGGACATGTACAAATACAAGAAAATGGGTTTGCTTACAAATACAGACCTCAACATAAGAAGATCTGATTGGACCATTTGATTTTCTTTCTCTTTCTCCTTCTTTATGTTTGACATTGTGGATGTATAATATATAAGACATGGTATTTCCACTGGATTGTTTGGAGAAATATTTACACATTTGTCTTTTTGGAAATAATGAATTTGGTGTGCGCAGGTGTTCTGAATATAGTTGGACATGTAGCACATGAGAGGAGGTGGGAGACATATATTTACGTAGATCGTCACCTATTGAACAGAAAGCATCTGCTGGATCCCAGAAATGACGAGGAGTCGACCCAAAAAGTGCTGGTGCAACGATATTTATTTAAATAGAGCCAGCACTGCCGCCATGATGCATTTCGCCTTCGAGAAGGCTTGATCACATGGCAAACTGCTCGTCATAGAGCAAGGCTTTTAAAGTGACAGTGCATTGTAATTCATGAAGGACATAGAAAAAATACTATTACATGATTGAACAGCGTCATTTACGTACAGATGGTAAAATACTAAACGATAAAACTGAACTAACAAAAAACAAAGCTTCCTTAAAGCATATGACTATGTTTAAAGGATCCCAGAATTTCGTTTAAAATACTACCGGTAACATGTCATAAGAACAATATCAATATTTTTCGTTATTTGATAGTACACGACAAATAAATGTGTCTATGTAACCGATCAAAAAAAAAACATTTTTAAACGATATTGAGTCACCGTGTTATTGCGCTTTGTAAAATAGTTCAATATTTAACAGTCCTAGAGTAACACGCTGAAAATTAGATTATTGCTGAATATAAAGTACTAAGTCCTTCTTTGTCCTTAGTCAAAGACAATGACAATTATTCAAAATAGAGCCCAAATGGGCCTGCCACAATGCCTGCTGAATCATATTTAGTGCAAATTAAGTGATGAAAAATATTTACAATATAAAGTGCAAGTGGAAAACAGCCAATTATAAGTGCAATAGAAAAAAGGGGGGTCCCAAAATGTGTTTTCCCCATGTTAATTTCCATAGGGACATTCTAACAAGGCTACAGCTCGAACAGCTAAACGGAATTATACCAGATTTGGCAAAATGGTAGGGACTGGTATGCAGCAGTGCCTTTTGTATGTTTGGTGTAAATCCCTATAGTAGTTCTTGAAAACGTTGAATTTAAAATTTTTCAAATGGCATTTTTTATGGGACCTTTAGACGCGGCTACAGCCCGAATGGCTGAACAGAATTACACCAAACTTGGCAAAATGGTAGGGACAGGTATGCAGTAGTGCCTTTACTATATTTGGTGAAAATCCCTCTGGTAGTTGTTGAGAAAATGAATTTGAGCAAATTATATATCTATATGCGCTCAACATTCTATTGGGAATAACTTTGGCGCAGATTGAGGAATCGTGTGTAATTTTCCAGAATTTTGTCCAGCTCCGCTCCGCTCCTTCTCTGAAAGTTTCGGGGGGATTCGTCAAGCGGGCGCCAAAAGGGGGGTCCCAAAACGTGTTTTCCCCATGTTCTTTTCCATAGGAACCTTTAGACAAGGCTACAGCCCGAACGGCTGAATGGAATTACACCAAACTTGGCAAAATGGTAGGGCCTGGTATGCAGACGTGCCTTTGCTATGTTTGGTGAAAATCCCTCCAGTAGTTCTTGAGGAAATTGAATTTGAAATTTTTTGTATGGGACCTTTAGACACGGCTACAGCCCGAACGGCTGAACGGAATTACACCAAACTTGGCAAAATGGTAGGGACAGGTATGCAGTAGTCAGTCAAATGTCAAATGAGATGTCATCAGTTATGTCATCAGTGATGTCATTTGAGATGTCATTAGTGATTTTTTTTTTTTTTTAAATATATTTTTATTGCAGGAATTAGCAAATTGTTACATGTACGACCAGCAGTATAAATCCAATAAAATCAATGAAATGCATCCCACCATCCCCCAGTAGCATGTACCCATATACAGCCATTCAACCTACAGCCCAACGGTCAGGCGGCAAGATCTAATGGGGGTGCAGCAGGGAAGTAAAGCTGGTCCGGATAATTCACTGTCCGTCATCTGCTTTTCTAAACAAGCCTATAAAACCCCAAAGAAAACCCCTCCCATAAAACACTATAACCGAAATCAATCCCCACCCAACCCAACCCCGCCATCAGTGTATGGTAGCAGCCGCAGTAGGATTCATGAGAGGACCCATGAGGAGAGTATCAGAAACATAAATTGCAATCGCCTAACGGGACTCGGGGCGCGCTGCTCCCTCACTGTCAGAGTCACTGGGGGCGCAATAATCCCTGAGGGCCTGTACTAATGTTTCCCATTCCAGCGCTGCCTCCTATGCCTTCTCGTTATGCTGTCTCCCAGCTAGTTGGTATCTCAACGTACTTTCACCCGCTGCCCACTTCAAGAGTTCGCTGTGCCACCTGCTCCCGGTCGGACCAGCCCGTGCCTTCCAGTTCCTGGTCACCTCTCGTTTAGCTAGGAGAAGCCCCAAATCAATGAATTTACTGGAAATTTTGTTTTTGGGGGTATGTGGAAACCAATGCAAGAGTCCCACTGCCGCATCAACCGATAAGGATCTCCCTGTCACCTCCTGCAGGGTCTTCCCCACTTCCTCCCAGTAAGAGGACAATCCCGGGCAGGCCCACAACATATGGAGAAGGTCCGCCTCCGGCGCCGGGCATCTATGGCAGTTCGCCGAGCCCGTGGCGAAATACTGTTGGATTTTCGCCGGAGTCAGATATGCCCTATGGAGTACGTAATAGTGGACCAACTGAAAGCGGGCATGGCGCGTGCCCTTCCAAGCCCGCCGCACAAGTTGGGGCCAGGTCATCTCCGGAATCTCCTTGCCTATGTCCGCTTCCCAACGGGCTCTCAAGGTCGTGAGGGGGGTCAGCCCCTCATTGATCAGTCTGCCGTAGAGGCAAGTGACCGCCTTCACCGTGCCCGCAGACATCATGACGTATTGGCACACCGGAGACGTAGGGGGCTCCTCTTGCCCGCATTTCCAGTGCGCCTGGACCGCTCGGACCAGGGCCGAGTGCAATAGGAAGTCTCCGCGGGGAACCTCGAATCGGTCAATGAGCTCCTGAAAGGGCAAGAGCGCCCCATCCTCATAGAGGTCTCCCACCAACTGCAATCCCGCGTCCTCCCAGTCCGCCAACCGTGACCAATCACCACCATGGGGCAAGGCCGTCAGCATCCCTAAAGGTATTTCAGGCGCATACGGTAATCGCAATTGGCCCCGGGCGTGGGTTCGGTTCCAACACAGGCGAACGGTCTTCTCCTCCAGCGACAGGTCTTGCAAGGCCAAGCGTTGTCGTAGCGCTATGAAGGAGAGAACATGCCTGGCTGTCCCCGTACCCCTCCTGTCCTCTGGGCCCCTGAATTCCCTGGCGATCTCCTGGGTGAAGGTCTGGAGCTGCGCCGCTAGATAGTATTTCTCAAAATCCGGCACCGCAAGCCCACCCTCGGCTTTCGGCCTCATCAGGGTCTTGAGGGCCACTCTGCGGCGGCCCGAGCCCCAGAGGAATCCGACTATCATCGACCGTAAGAGTCTAAACGTGGCCGGCGGAATCCAGATCGGTAGTGCCCGGAAATAATACAGCAACCGGGGAAGCGCCACCATTTTGAGCAAAGCGATCCGCCCCGCCATCGAAAGCGGTAACGTAGCCCAGAAGTCCATACTACCCCGTAGCGCTCGACTGCATCTGGCAATGTTCCCGTCTAGGAGGTCAGATGGTTCATGGTAGACATACACCCCCAGGTACTTAAAGCAGTCGGGTTCCCATCTAATCTCTCTATCGAGAACAGGGCTGGGGGTGCCTCTGCGAACCGGGAAAAGGCATGTCTTAGCCCAGTTCACCCGGAGGCCCGAGACCTCCCCAAACGCCGTGAGCGCAGTCGCTGCTCCATGCAGGGCAACAACCGGGTCTTCAAGGAAGAGCAACAGGTCATCGGCGTATAATGAAATGTAGTGCGGGCCCGACGGTGTCCAGAAGCCATTATAATGGGCCCCCGATCGGAGTAGCAGCGCGAGAGGCTCCACCACCAGCGCGAAGAGAAGTGGGGATAACGAGCAGCCCTGTCTCGTGCCTCTCTCCACCGGGTATTGTGAGGAAATTAGCAGGCCTACCCGAACCCTGGCCGATACAGAGGTATATAAGACCGTGGTCCATCTGATAAAACCCTCGCCGAGGCCGAACCGCCGTAACACAGTGTGCAGGTAGTCCCACTCCAGGCTATCAAATGCCTTCTCTAAATCTACCAATAGGACCACCGGGCACGGAGCGTCCACGAGCGGTTCCCCCAGCAAGCGGAACAACCTACGGATATTCATGGTCGTGTTTCGCTTGGGGATGAACCCAGCCTGGTCCTCATGTACCAGGGAGCTCATGTGGCCCAGCAGTCTCGAGGCCAAGATGCTGCTCAGAATTTTATAGTCGACTGTCAGCATCGATAAGGGACGATAGGACGCCGGATCTGCGAGTCCCGCCACGTTTTGAGGAGGGGAACCACTAAGGCCTCGCGCATCGAGCCGGGGAGCCGTCCAAGCCTCTTCGCCTCTCTATATACGATCACCAATCTTGGGGCTAGGAGATCAGCATAGGCTGCATAAAATTCTACAGGAAGGCCGTCTAGGCCCGGGGTCTTACTCCGCGCCATCTTTTTAAAGGCGCTGCGGATCTCCCCCAGTTCGATATCGGACCCCAGGGCTTTCGTTACGTCAGGCTCCACCGTTGGGAGCTCCAGGGGCCGTAGATAATCCTCGAGAAGGTCAGGGTCTCTGGCAGAACGACTGCGATATAGATGGTCGTAGTAGTGCCGGTAGCAGCTCAGAATCTCAGGCTGAGTGTGCACCACGGTCCCGTCCGCCATGCGCATGGACGTCGTCAGTGAGGTCTGGCGCGTAGGGTTAGCCAGCCACGCCAGCAATGCGCTCGACCTATCCCCCTCTGTGAGGGACCGAACCGTATAGGCCTTGTAGTCGAAGCAGCGCAGCCGCTCGACCTCGTTCGCCACCGCCTCCTTCGCCTCCGCCGTGCGTCCCTGGAGTTCAGGGTGTCCGGGGCGGCGGAGTTCCAACTCACGGAGCCTCCGATCGGCGATATCTAAGTCATCGAGGATAACCCGCCTCATACCTACCTTCTTGGTGATGCAATAACCCCTCACCACCACCTTAAAAGCTTCCCATTCCAGCGCTCTCGAGCTCGCGGTGCCCCTGTTGGACGCGAAGTACTCCGCGATCTTGTCTCCTAAGTCCGCTTTGAATACAGTGTCCTCGAGAATCTCGGGACGTAACTTCCAGGTGGGCACCGCAGGCGCCCCAGGAAACCAGCGAAGGGCCAGCAGGAGGGGGTTATGGTCCCAGATGGTCCTAGACAAATACTCGGAGCGGACCGCCGCTGAAACCAGTTCAGTCGAGCCAAGAAATCCGTCCAACCTAACGTGTAATTCGTGGAGGCCCGAAAAGTAGGAATAATCTCTAGTGTCGGGGTGTTGCGCCCTCCAAATATCCGGCAGACCCCAGCGCAGCTGCCAGTCCCCACGACCTTTAGCCACACGGCGGACCGGAGAGTCAGGGAGGGGTGGATGCGAGCGGTCGGTCTCCACATCCACTACTGAATTGAAATCCCCACCGAGCAGGAGGGGCCCAGTGAAAAAGTGGGCCAACGAGCCCGATAACCTGGAAAGGAAGGCAATCTGGTCCACGTTGGGTGCGTACACACAGCAAACGTTTAGATCCCTCCCCCCCAGAGTGCCCGATATGGCCACGTAGCGCCCCTCTGGATCTACCACTGAGTTTGTGACCTGGAAGGGAACCCCAGCTCTAATCCAAATTAGCGCCCCGCTGGCATACGCGGAGTACGATGTGTAAAAGACCTGCCCCCTCCACCTACGCTGTAGCGCCGCCCCTTCCGCCTTGTTCAGATGGGTCTCCTGCAGCAGCGCCATTTGTACTCCCCTACGCACTAAATAAGCGTGGACTTTGTGCCTCCTAGCCATGGTGTGAAGTCCCCGTACGTTCCAAGTGATACATTTCACATTGGCAGCATCAGCCATTGTCCCATAATGTTTGTGCAAAGTCTCCCCATCTGGGTCCCAACAAAGAACGAACAACAATCAACCCAGCACTGATGGCGGCCATTTTCCCCAACCAAAACTCAACAACTCTTATTCTAACCAAATCCCTGCCCACCCTCCCCAGAACAGGACCCAAATAGCACCATCCAGTTCCCGTCCAAACCATGCCCACAGAAATCCCCTTGTCCCCAACTAATCCTGCGGTCGCCACTGTAGGAAGGCCTTAAGGGCCAGGTGCGGGCTGGGCGGTGGCAGTGGGCCCCCGACGCCCTGGCTACCAGGACTAAAGCAAGCCCAAAACAATATCGGAAACCCTCGGGGCAAGAGCAAGGCACCCCACCCCCCAGTTCTCTGGAGATCATGATCAACCATCGGCTCCCGCCACCCCCGCTTCGGGCCCCCACCCAAAAGGATGCAGCTCACCCCGTCAACCCTGTCCATCCAGAAGGTCCTCAACCGATTTCGGTGTGATCACCGGCGTGTGGACACTATCCGTCTGCGAGTCCTCCAAGTCCGTCGGTACTCCCTCGTCACCAGGGTCCTCTTCTTCTTCAATGGTACCGTCTCGTGAGCCAGATAGTGCAGATAACACCTCCAACACTCCCTTCCGCTCCGTCAAAGTCTCCGCAGTTGAAGGGCCGTCCGACCGGCCCCGGCGACTCCGTATCCTCTTAGACCGCCGTCGCTGTCCCGGCTCCACCGCTAGCTGAGACGCGGTGGTGAAACCATCTTTCCCAGCTCTATAGAGTTCAAGCCAGTTACAGACATCCTCCGGGGTATCAAAAAAGTGAGTCTTGTCATCGACAATGATGCGGAGCTTTGCAGGAAATAGGAGCGAGTATTGGATGCCCTCGCTCCGGAGCTCGCGCTTGACCGCCAAGAATGAAAACCTCCTGCGTTGGGTTTCATAGGTGTAATCCGGGAAGATGTTCACCTGGCTGTTCCCCACCTTAAAGGGGCCATTATGTCTGGCGGCATTGAGGATGAGGTCTCTGTCGCGAAAATGCAATAAGCGTGCCACCACCGGACGCGGTGCACGGCCCTGTTGTGGAGGCCTCGCTGGGACTCTATGAGCTCGTTCAAAGGTGTAGAAGGAGGATAAACCCTCCGGGGCCACCGTGTCTCGGAGCCAGGCTTCCAAGTAGGCCACCATGTCGCCATCTTCGCTCTTCTCCGGCAGGCCTACCACTCGGATGTTGTTGCACCTGTTACGGCCTTCTGCATCTTCCGCTCGCTGTTCCAGGGCAGAGATCCGGGACAGGGCATCTTTCATTGTCGCGGCCAAGGATCGCTGCGCCGGCTCCAAGGTTTTCACCGAGCCTTCCACGTCCTTGACCCTGTCCGAAAGCTTGCCGTGATCCGCCCTAAGGATGCCCAGGCTCGTCGCCACCTGGGCAATGTCCTGCTGAAGGGCCGAGCGTGTGGTCGCGATCGCCTCCAGGACGCGGTCAAACTGTTGCTGCAATGGTGCTCCATCAGCACTCCCCAGGTCTCTACGGTCCTCTTTGTATGGGGCCTCCGAGTCAGAGGCGGCGGGGGTAGTCCCCTTGGCCCCCCTTGGTTTCCCCATGTTGCGGGAAGCGCACAGTGTGGACCTAGGCAAAGGCGCCACCGAGTGCGGGCGTCGGCTATGACTCTCCCGATTGCTGGCCCTCGGGCTGAGGGTTGGCGATCCTCTTCTCCAGGGCCTGTTGGTCCTCCACAGTTTCGGCTCGCGCCACCACCGCGTCGTCGGAGAGCACTGAGGAGGAGGCAGAGACACTCGGCGCCAGGCCGGGCAGGCCCGTCTGGTTAGCGAGGACCCGGAGCGAGGGCCACCTACACCGCCAGAGACTTTGTGGCGCCAAGGGGTTGTGCCTCCCATGGGATCGGGTCGATCGGGGAGATGCAGCCAAGTGCTGTGTAGTGGGTCGGCGCCACCGTCAGGGCCTCCAGGCGTCCGTGTGCCGAGGTCCACTATGGTGGGGGCATCCGATCGTCCAGGCGCAATCTCCAATGTCAGAGTCCCATCAGTTCAAAGTCCACATCCTCACATCCCTGGAGGACAAAAGGGTGGAGGGCGCGCTGTAACCAGCGATGTTCCTCCAGTCTAATGGTCCCGTCCGAGGGGACAATGGGGTCCGGGCGCCATGTTGGGTCGCTCCCCTCGGGACCACAAACTTCGATTTTCCGGCAGATCACCACTCGTCCGGGCTGCGCCAGGTGCCTCAGCAGGTTCCAGTCGGGCCGATCAACAGTTTGCGGGGGTTAGGGTGCCCCACGGCCTCCGATTTACAGGATAATCCCGGGCTCAGTCCCGGAGCCGAGCTCTCAGGCGACCATCGCCATCGGCGCCCAAGCCACGCCCCTGAGATGTCATCAGTGATGTCATCAGTTATGTCACTGACCATGTCATGAATGATGTAATATGTGACATCATCAGCAGTGGATTGCGGGTGCGCGAAATATAGTTAGTACAACTAACTATATAGGAGCAATTTCAATGGTTTTTTAAATGCTAATTCCTAACTATATAAGGCCTGAAACCTATGGTTTTTTAAGTGAATATATATATATATATATATATATATATATACACAGAAGTATATACTTATATATATATTCACTGAAAAAACCATAGGTTATAGACCATATATAGTTAGGGATTAGCATTTACAAAACCTTATTTTACTCGCATAAAACCATTGAAATTCGCATATATAGTTAGTTGCGCTAACTATATATCGCGCACCCGCAATCCACTGCTGATGATGTCACATTTTACATCATTCATGACATGGTCAGTGACATCACTGATGACATCATCCAGTGGCTGTCTGTTTCTGTAAAGTTAAAATATGTCTTACATATTGAAGAATGAGTGGATGTATAAGTGTCTGGATGAAGGATTTAGTAGGTGCATGACTGACTGTATGAGAGAGTGATTAAATGTGTCTCACTGAGTGCATGGGTTAGTGACTAAACTATCTTAATTTGTGCATCATTATATCTGTTGTTCTATGAACTGCTGCATGTGTTGATCAGTAGCTATATGAGTAACTGTATGGGTTATTGATTGGTTGTCCAAGTATTTGTATGGGAGAGTGAGTGTGTGTGTGGGGGTGGCTGGGAGGTGTGTGACTCTGTGCATACATGTGCGAACAGTTGATTCACTAGATCTATGGGTTCAAAACTGCATGTGGAAACAGCTGTATGGGTGGTTGACTGTGTACGAGTGTATTGGTGAGTGAATGGATATCTCAGTGCTACATGTCAAAGTAAGTACATATGTAAAACACAGTACATGTGAGAGTTCACATATATAAATTACTGTGCATAAGAGCCAGTGAATGTGTGAGTGGCTGTATGGATCATTGTGAACTTGTATCAGGGATTGTATAAAAGAGTAAATATGTGTTAGTATATGTTCGAATAAGTAACGTGTGTATAACTGTATATTTGAGGAAATGGAGGTGTGATTGATTCTTTGCATGACTGACTAGGTGTGTGAGTAACTCCATGGATGAGTGACAGTCTGTGAGTGTCTGTTTACACTGAGTGTATCTAAGGTTATATCAGAGTCTGAAGAGGTTCATCGTATAATCACATGAATGATGTCATCAGTGATGTGATCAGTAATGTCAAATGAGATGTCATCAGTGATGTCATCAGTGATGTCATTTGAGATGTCTTCAGTGATGTCATCAGTGATGTCATTTGAGATGTCATCAGTGATGCCATCAGTGATGTCACTGACCATGTCATGAATGATGTAATATGTGACATCATCAGCAGTGGATTGCGGGTGCGCGATATATAGTTAGCGCAACTAACTATATATGCGAATTTCAATGGTTTTATGCGAGTAAAATAAGGTTTTGTAAATGCTAATCCCTAACTATATATGGTCTATAACCTATGGTTTTTTCAGTGAATTTACAAGGTTTTGTAAATGCTAGTCCCTAACTATATATGGGCTAAAACCTATGGTTTTTTCAGTGAATTTCAATGGTTTTTTAATAGCAAATATCAAAAGCTGTCAAATGTCAAGTACGTGATAGGTAAAAACATTTTCGTGTTTATGCACGCTGATGTGCTTTGAACGCTGCCCCCGACCTCTTTTCTCTTAGAAGTACTCTCTCTTTGCAGATAGTGAAGGGTAGTTAACGCAGGCCTTTGCCCCCGTTGTAATCCGTCGTGCCTGCTTGTCTCTCCATTTGATTGATTGTTATCCAAGCATTTACTATTTTAGAATTTATTCTCTTTGGTTCATTCTCTATTTACTAACAAGCACAAAGCCGCAATACTCTGTTTAGTCTTTGCAGATAGTGAAAAATCGTGTAAAAAAAAAATAAATCGAGCAAAATCAGTAGGCCACTAATGGGATCTCTTTTTGACCTCGCTAAAATAGAAACATTAGGAACAACCCTTCATGAGAAATACGAAACTAGTGAGATGAACTGAGCTCCACACCATGATGGCTGCAAGACAGCTCGGCTCCGCCACCCACCCCACCCAAAATAACGATAAACTTTATGCAAATATTATAAATATATACAACACACCAGCAAAGTAACAGGGTAAAACATTTTATTAAATAACTATTTACATAACTATTTTATACTTTTTGTTGCCTGATCCGGCTAGCTCAATCGATCGAGCATGAAACTCATGCACTCTGATAGCAAGCGTTGCTGCTGATGCTATGCAAACAAAAACTGGTTTTCAGTTTGTACATTCTTCAAGATTTTTCATCCAAGGCTGGTTGAGAGTTTGTAGAACGATGGCTTCAGATTTTCAACATACGGTGTGGTGGCGCGGACTGGGAGGGTGCGCTTGACTTCTGCCCCCTCCCCAAGTCGTGTTGCCCTGGCGTGGCCTAAGATCGCCCCCGACATAGGCGGCCGGCTCCCGGGGTCCGGCGGAACTTTTTGCCTTTTGATGACTCTTCCATTCTGGACCTTATCCCACAATCCGTTTGACCTGAAGACACACTGTAGTGGGGCGCCCCTTTACCGTTTCAGTTGCCATTCCGCCCGCTTTTGCTACACTGTGCCTCTTCCGCCATTCAGCTGTTTACCGCCCGCTCTTGCGACTACAGCGTCTCGCTCACCATGTAGTTGAGTTGCTCCCGCTCTTGCGATGCAGCTATAGGCGGCTGCCACAGGACTCTCAAAATGGCGGCCGCCTCTTCAGATTTCGGCGGGGTCCACTAAAATGGCCATGGGACACCTTGGAACTCGGACGCATGTCTGCTAGGGCTTGAGCCCCATTCTCGAAAGCGTCCACTGAGCCTTGAAGATTCTACAAAAGTCTTGGGGGCCCCCGACTCCCGCAGGCTTCTGGTGGGGAGCGGCTGCCATGATTGCTCGTGGAATGGCCACGACTGAGATACGAGATGGTGGTGCTCTCATGCTAACGCCAGCTTCAGTCTGAAACATCCAGAAACACTGTAGACTACCAATTCGATCAGTTCCGGTAGCGCCCCAACGTGACCCGGTGGGGAAGAACTTGCCCTCCCCTCTTTGACTGATGGTTCTTGTTGCCTGTCCCTTCTGTTGTCATTTAACAGAACTTTTTAGACTGCTGAAAGGGGTTGTGTTCCGACCGCTGGTTGGTGGAGACATTTTGACTATATTCTGAACCTACGTTGTCGCGTAATGCGTTATATGACACGCCACGTTAGCGCACCCGGAAGTACTCCATTGCGCGAAGCGCAGCTTCCCGGAAAGGATCCGGGGCGCGGCGCGCGGCGCACAGCGCGTAATATAAGCATAACAGGTCATGTGACTTGTTAATAAAACTTTTCTTTGGTTCATTTTACTTTTGTTATTCTAATGATGAAAGGCTTGGTCATATGACCTAAAAATTACGCTTTTTATTGCTTTCGAACATTATTTTTTCTTAAACATATATGTTATAATGTTCCAGGCTAATGTATTATCCCGGAAAATTTACAACTGTCCTGCAAGTAAAATATATTCCTTTTTCTAGAAAAAGGGCGTTTCTTCGTCCCATGACGGAGCCGTTGAGCAAAAGATGCTCGGCCTGCTGTCTTAGTCGCCGATACGCCTGAATATCAGATTCTTATCGATCACTTTATGTTGCAGGAGTAAAAAACACAACAGCCCTTGACCATTTATCTTTACTGCGTTCCTGCGTATTATACCTTTTATCCGTCATGTAATTGGACTGCTTTATTTCACTTGCCTTTTACTGATTCGAAAACAGTGACTAAAATTAAAAACTTTACCAATGTAAATACTACTACCATGTTTTGTTTTAAAAACCTTTATTGTGAAAATGTCAGTATACAAATACAGGCCGGCCACGGAGCAAACTGGAATCGTATATGATGAGGAGACATTTACACTGTAGAGGAACGCAACGAGCGGGCCATTAGGTTGCAAGAACTAAGGTGTCTAACAGTTGCGAAATCGGTGGACGTACATTTTGTAATTAAAATACGACAGGGCCACTTACAATAAAATTATCTAGATATACATTTGCGGGCAAGTACCATGGGTGAAGTTAATTTGAACTTTCAATAGTACAGTAATCAATAACACATCAGAACTTAATATCAATAGGGATGTCGAAATATTCAATCAATTCTCGTTCCCGCCCGCCATGTGCTTCAAAACTGCATACGTATCTCGTGATATCAAGGCACACAACAAGGAGTTACGAGTCCCATTTATACCGGCGCCATTTTGGGCGAGGCCGGGCAGGTCCAGGATATAGTCAAAATGTCTCCACCAACCAGCGGTCGGACCAGAACCCCTTTCGGCAGTCAAAAAAGGTTCAGTTAAATGACAACAGAAGAGATAGGCAACAAGAACCAACAGTCAAAAGAGGGGAGGGCAAGATCTAAAGCCATTGTTCTACAAACTCTCAAGCAGACTTGGATGGAAAAATCCTGAAGAATGTACAAACTGAAAACCATTTTTTGTCTGTATAGCATCACCAGCAACGCTTGAGTCAGCTTTGTGTGAAGCCGCCATTTTGATTCAATCAATAGCGTCCCCCTGCACACATTCAGGGACCTGGTCGTGTCTAAAGGTCAAACGGATTGTGGGACAAGATGTAGAAAGGAAAAGGAAAAAAGTTCCGCCGGACCATGGGAGCCGGCCGCCTATGTCATGGGCGATCTTTGGCCACACCAGGGCAATAGTGAAGCTGCAGCAGGTGCAAATAAGCTTCAGACAGTGTTACAAGCACTGCTCAGAACTCTCAACTATGACACCACCTCCGTGCCATCCGGATCTTGGCGCCTTGTGCTGGTTCCGACCTATTCACACATCAGTCCGCTACTGACACCACCTCATAGGCCAACGGGACACCCCACGCCGACTTTCGGCGCAGCATTGTAGGATGACCACATCAGTGCGGCAACTTGCTAGACACCACCTCGGTGCCATCCAGATCTCGGCGCGTTGTGCTTCCTTCGGCCTACTGTAGCCGCAAGTGCGGACGCAACTCAGCTGGATAGCGAGTGAAACACCAAGGGGCGCCCCACTGCAGCCGAGGAGCCTCCAACTTGGGGGCGACGCACAGCATCACATTGCTTTCTCAAACAGCCCCCACTGACTGAAGCGACCTCACAGGCCAAAGGGGCGCCACACGCCGACTTTCGGCGCAGCATTGTAGGATGGCCACACCAGTGCGGCAACTTGCTGGACACCACCTCGGTGCCATCCGGATCTTGGCACGTTGTGCTGCCTTTGGCCTATTCGCACATTGGTCCGCTACTGACGCCGCCTCACGTGCCAACGGATTTTCTACGCTTTTTATAGCAGCGCGTAACGTAAGCATAACAGGTCATGTGACTTCTTTATAAAACTTTTCATTGGTTCATTTTACTTTTGGTTTCCTAATGATGGAAGGCTTGATCATATGACCTAATAATAACACTTTTCATTGGATTAAAACATTTTTTTTCCCAAACGATGCAAGCCCCACCTTGTTTCTAGATGTTTCAGACTGAAGCTGGCGTCAGCCTGAGAGCACCACCATCTCGTGGCTCCGTCGTGGTCATTCCGCGAGCAATCATGGCAGCCGCTCCCCACCGGAAGCCTGCAGGAGTCGGGAGCCCCCAAGACTTTGTAAAATCTTCAAGGCTCAGGGGACGTCCGAGTTCCAAGGTGTCCCAGGGCCATTTTAGTGGACCAGGCCCAAATCCAAAGAGCCGTCCGCCATTTTAAGAGTCCTGTGGCAGCCGCCTATCGCTGCACCGCAAGAGTGGGCGCAACTCAACTACATGGTGAGCGAGACGCTGTAGCCGCAAGAGCGGGCGATAAACAGCTGAATGGAGGATGAGGCACAGTGTAGCAAAAGCGGGCGGAATGGCAACTGAAATGGTAAAGGGGCGCCCCAGTACAGCAGACGAGCCTCCACCTGGGGAGGCCCGTTCACGCCGCCTCCCCCCCCCTCCCCGGGGCGCCCCACGCCGTTTTTCCGAGCAGCATTTTACTAACCAATAAGAAACATGCTATTTAAAGACAGAAACATGCACCCTATTTTTTACTGTACAATGTTCTTAAACAACCAATCATTTCTCTTCTTTTTTAAAACTGCATCTTGTCCACCATTTTAGATACCTCTCATTCTAGCAACTGCCTACTTCAGCTACAGACACCTTTTCAGTGCATCCAGACTTCCCGTCAAGATGTTTAGAGAGTGGATTGTTTTCTGGTGCAAAGGGTATGCTGAACAGAGGTATTGACAACGATCTAGCTTTACCAAATGTGAATAATAAATGGATTGGACAAAGAGGATTAAAGTGGCTCCAACTGATGCCTTTGGTTAAAACCTTTTTACATCTCCAATCCCCTGACCTCATGATTGTGCACTGTGCTGGCAATGAACTAGGCACATTGACTGGGGTAGGTCTGGAAATGCTAATGAAGGACACCTTTGGAGAATTGACGTTACTTTTTCCCCAAACTGTCTTTGTATATTCTAACATATGCCAAAGACAGAAATGGAAGTGGTCCAATCAATTCTGTCCACAGATTGAGAAAGCTAGAAAAAATGTCAATAAAGCTGTTTCTGCTTATCTCAGAGACCATAGTATGGGCTCCATATACAACTACAATCTGTGTTTTAATATGGATGGCATCTACAGGAGTGATGGTGTACATTTAACAGATAAGGGAAACAGAGTCCTTCTCAACAACCTAAGGCTCTGCATTGGCACTTAAATGTAGCTACAAAATTCTCCCAATAAACACAAGGGCTCTTTTTAAAGCCACCCAATAATGCAACATATAACTAACTTTTTCAAAGAATATCTTAATTATTTTTGCTTGGAGTCGGGCACCCACCGGGTTCATACTAGGGGGCTGCGATGAGAGCCACACACTTATCGCATTCACACTAGGGGCCACACTTAGAGCCGCGCACCCTTCATGTCCACGCTAGGTAGTTGTGCTGAAACATTTACTTTCATTAATTTACATTCGTCTTCGGGAATCCCATCCCCTGAGGATGGCCACATCTCAATTTATTTTAAGGGGGCCGCATGGCCCTCTCTCCCAGGCCACTTCTGGCCCGAGGAACCCCATTCCCCCTGGCCTCTCTGTTTGGGACCGTGAAGGGAGCCCCAATGCCCCCACGATCCCGGCGGCTACCCGCATCCTGCGGGAGCCGGCATTGCTTTTCACAAGGGGAGCATCTAAAATGCAGCTACCCTTGCAGAAAAGCAATCTGCGTTGGATTTTGAAAGCGAGAGCAGGAAACCTGCTCTCACTTCTAAAATCTAAAGCAGAGTTTGCTATGGTAGGGTGGGAGCCGTGCTCCTGTCCTGCCATAGCAAACAAGAATGTCCCGGGGTGGGACACTGCTGGAGCAGGCCATCGGGGTGGCGGTCCTCAAGACCATCAAGGGCTCCAGCAGGGGAACCGTGCAGCCCCCCTCCCTCGATTTTCAAAACCCCAGACAGATGGTGTACCCCGAACCCGCAAAGCTGCCCCTGCATACTTAATTAAAGCCCCGTGGGGTGCCGATCCCGAGGCTTGTGGAGTACTTGGAGACTCGCCAAAAATTATTTAACAAGCCCCAGGGAGGTAACGGTCCCCAGGGCTACTGGAGGTCCGTGTACCCTTCCGCACCTAATTTACATAGACCCTGGGAAGTGGTGGTCCCCGGACCTGCGGAGGCCCCGCAGAACCGCGTAATATCATTATAGAACTGCTCTCGGAACCTGCCCCACCAGGGGGCCATTTAAATGAATTGAGGGAATTCACTTCCAATTATTTATTTTTTTTGGCCGGATTTGCGCACCTATCACGCATTCTGATGTTTTTTTTAAGACATATTTTATTTGTCAATTGCATCACAGAGCTCTGCATACCAGATTCATCTGCCGAATCATACCGTATATTGTCAAAGGAGCAACTGACTTTCGCAAATGTTATCCAAGATAATAATAAAACAGCATAAAATAATACATATAACCCACCTCCCAACTCCCCCGTTTCTTTGCCCACCCCCGAAGTCGTACAATGTACGCATAGTACTTTCCACAGCCTTGGTACATAACAAAAGAGTCTTAGCACGATAACAAACATCTCCCCGGATCCCCCCTCACCCTGCGCTCCTACAACCCAGTTTACATCAAGACTCATCCTAGATTTGATATCCTCGGATGGAGTTCATCCATGGGAGGTGTTAAAGGGGAGAATAGGGGAGAACTTTTCCCGCTTCAAATATTTGTAAATATGTCCCTGGTTTGCTGCTGAAAGTGACCTTATAGGTGGAAACTGGGAGATTGAAAACAAACTCCAAAATGTAAACCCCATAAAAAAGGAGGTAGGGTTATGGTATAGGGCCTTAATAGATGCAGAGGTTTTAGATCTTCCCCCTCCTTACACAGTATGGAATTCATCAATCCTGGAAAATGCCTCTGTTGATTTGTTTTTTTCTTCCCTTCACAATTTATATAAATACGTTAAGTCAGCCTCTTTATAGAAAAATCACTTCTTTATGGTAAACAGATTATACTATACACCACAGAAGAATGCTAGGTTTGCTCCAAATTCAGTTCTGAAGTGTCTGAGGGAGGCCGACGACTTATTGATGTTTTTTGAATGTGTACACCTAAAGGTCTTCTGGGAGAATGTTGAGGGGGCATTGGAGGGCATTTTTAAAGTTAAAATCAGTCTTACCTTGTCTTTAGTGGTATTTGGTATTGAAAATAATCCTACAAATCAACTCTCTAATAAATCAACTGGGTTACTCCTCTGCTTGATATTATCGTCCCGTAGAGAGATTTGCAGGTTGTGGAAAGACCCTGAGCTTCCGCTATATGATATCTGGCTCAAAGCAGTATTGAGTATGGCAAGACTGGACCAAGGGGAGGGGAACATCTGGGTACCTTTAACTAGCTGGGGTACAGAAATGAGGCTGCTTTAACTTCCCTACGGTCCAATGATTACACCAAGCCTCGTACGAAGATGCTGGCCTAGTTGGCCTAACAGCAATGCAAGAGCATGGATCCAGGGTGTCTAGCTTGGAAGTAGATCCTTATGCAAAATTGCAGACACTTAAGGTGAAATGAGGACAAAAAAAAAGACTCATCCTAGTGAATGTGTCGCCATAGCAGTGGGCGGCTCCAACCCCAACCCACGGTAATCCGCCCATCTTTTCCATATTTTGTAATGTTTATGTGGGCAGCCTCTGGCCACAAAAATAGGCTGTTCTAGCCCCATACAAAAATCTAAGCCAGTTTTCCATGCGGTCACCGAAGGGGCCTGCGGCGCCTTCTATGCCCTGGCCATATCTCGCTTTGCCAGTGTGAAGCCAAGTTGCATTAGGTGCCATTTGGAAATATTACCCCATATGCCCTCCATGGCGTGAAGCTGAACTAAGCTGTTGCATTTGTGGGAGCTTGCATTCCAGGACCTCCGATATGCAGGAAAACACCCGCTCGAAAACAGATCCAGGGAAAGGCAATGCCAGGTAGTATGCACGAATGTACCCTCCTCCCGACCATATTTAAGACACTCGGGGTAGGCGATCAAGCCCGCCCGGTACAGTCGAGCCCGGGTAAAATAGACCCTGCGCAGATATTTAAACTGGATGAGGCGAAGGCGCATTGCTATATCCGCCTCCCTAGGAGCAGCCCTGTTTTTTTTCTCTTTTTCTTAAATAAAAAAACATTTTTGGGCCTGGGGCTCCTTATGGGACCTCTGTAAGCAGGACTAGGGGGTCAGGGTGTTTCTACCCTGCCCCCTTCTCTTGTTTTTTATGTTTGTTTCACTGGTTTCTTCTGACTCTCTTCTACCGAGACACAAGATTGCTGCCAATACTTCTTGGTTTGGAGTATTGGCAGCCAATCACAGTGAATCTCGTGCTCATGGCAGCCAATCACAGTCAAGCGCGTGGTTGGGAGGGTGTGCGAACACACCGCTGCCCAAGATATCGCAACTTTTATTTTTTAAATTTCTTAGCAACTACTGAATGGATTTACACCATTTAAAAAAAAAAGATGCTTTATGAATCAACACAATATCTATATTTTATAGCTGGAGTTGCACAGTAAATGCACCATACAACTATCAGTTATACGTATAAGTTTACTGAAACTAATGCAACATAAAGCTGCACCCAAACCACCTACATGCAGTTTGTGGCATGTATACCTATCCGAAATTAATGTTGACTTGGCTAGTGCTAAAATTGTTTTGTTGCCCAACATTGCTAAAGAGTGAAAGGGGCGTTCCATGGGTTTTGCTATGGGTGTTTACACGCAACATTCAGTCAAAGAGAAATCCCTGGGTACACACTCACATATGGTCTTACTATACTTTCATACCCGTCTGTCTATGCATTCAGACTCAAACAGGAAAGACTAGTTCAGTACACTATATTAGCAGAATGTTAATTTCCATACCAGAATTGGAACGTTCACAGTCTTATTTTAATAAAAACATATACAAAAAAAAAGGATTGGCACAAAAATGACAAGTTAAAATTTCAAAGAACAATCTTTGAAAAAGGTAGAATAAAAACAATTCATTATAACAATTCATTACATATACAAACAAATTCAACTTAAAATTGAAAGCAGCAAAGTCATGAACGAATAAATATCATAGGCAGATATTTCATTAAATCACAGGTCAAACAGAGAAAAACTTTGAAAATCTTTTTTACAAACAACCCCCTACACTCACTGTGGCACTCTGGTGTTTTCACCACTGTTAATATCTGGATCCAAAGGACTTTGGTTAATGCAGAAGTGACACCAACAGTAACATTTATACATGTATATCAGTTGCTCACTGGACCCTACTTGGATTCTATCCATGGAAAAAATGTGTCGACGCGTTTTGGTGCAGAAAACATATGATACTGTAGCACCTTCTTCAGGACTTCCGTATTTGGGGTCACCGGCTTCGGTAAATAGTGCTTAACACCCTCTCCAATAGATGTGGGGCAAAGCAACCGTATGGATGTTTTTTTTGGACTCTCTGATCCCGACTTAAAATCTGAGATATAGTTGATCCTTTTCACAATTTTGGGGTTCTACGATGTGGAGCCTCTTCTTTCTTTTCCAAATCTTTTAACCACTTGAATGGGTACCTTAAAAGTTTATAAAACCCTTCTTGAACGGGCATATATCTGTGTAACTCCGTCGGTGAACTGGATATGTTCTCTTATTTTCGGGAATCACGTCTCTGCCTCGTTCTTTCACCTTCCCTGTTCCCTGGAGATAGTGGGGTACTCTCTCTCTAGAAACCGCTTACACGCAACACCCATGGATTCTGATGCATTTTCCAGTTTCGTAAACCTGGGAATGCATTAGATTCTGGTGCAACATCGAAAAATACCTTTATATCTTCTTGTTTTTTCCTCTTTCTATTTGTGCTGCATTCTGCTGCACAGATGGAAAGATCAAAAAGCCATCAATGATTGTTTTTGTGCAGGAAGGTGTCCCGTCCTGCACAAAAATAATCATCCTTGCCACGCAGGCCTCCTTCCACCATGGTTATTAGTGGCTTGCATTGGTGCTATGGCAGACTATTGTGCGCCAAGCACAGAGAAAAGCACAGGGATGCACCATACTGTTGTAAATACAATGCATCCCTTCCCTTTTTATAATGACACAGCTCACTGCAGCAAAGTGGCTTGCACCACAGCGCTGTGTTATTATCTTGTAAATATGCCCCAAGGTGTCTAAACTCTTGAGGAAGAGGCAGCAAGCTGCTAGTGTTCTGCTGACATTTCCATTCACATTTAAAACCTTAAATCATGTACTTTTTTTCCTTCATGGAGTTGCGGTTTCATTTTTACCCAGGCGGTGTTGGTTAATCGGAATTTGTGAATACTCTTTCACCAGGAAGAATAACATGGTCTGACCCCGCTCAAGAGGCCATGCAGTAAGCAGGAGCTACTGGGTCACAGCTGTTGGAACTCCGGCCTTTTGCCACTACTGACCTAGGACCCATCCAACTGTAGTTGAGGTACCCAGAGTCTCTGGTACAAGGCCACTGTCCTTTGTGGAGGACACCCCCTCAACTTCCCCCATTATCTCTATCAGCACAGATGCAGCACTCAATCCCTCTCCAATTAGACAATACAGTGTCTCAGCCTTGATATCTCACCACATATTGGAGTCCTAATGTTGGCCATGACTCAGTACACGATTCTTCAATCTAGGTCTCCCCTTCTTGACAGGTAGGCACGTCAGCCGCAGGTGCATCAATCCATTGTTGTCTTTTAACAATGAGTCGTGAAGCCTCATGGTAGAGTCTGGAGGCTGCAGCAGGAATGGTGCTGTCTTCGTTCAGCTGCTCTCTTCAGGGCAGGAGGGGTTCCATACTTCTCAAAAGAACCTCCTCCAGAAAGATGACTTAGTGAGTCTGCAGTACATCTTGTCGGGCCCTTCCAGGGTTGAAGCTGCGATTAAGTCTGTTTTCGGACTCCAATCTAGATGGGAACAGTTGAGCTACTTCAAGATGCTTCAAAATTCAGCAGCTGTAACATAGCAGCTTCACCTACAGTGGTGTACTTTACTTTGGTACACATTGGGCAAGAGCTTGATGCTAGCAATGACAGAGTTTCTTTGCACACACAGGAAGTGTCGAGCGTTTCGCTTTAGTCTTTTCTTTAGCAGTGCAGATCGCTTCAGCATAGTTGGGCATGTGCTGCGGGCTACCACCGAGGATTCTGCTTAGGCACACTTGGGCAAAAGTCATGGTCTGCTGGAGTAGGTTTGAATGGGGCAGAGGCACACTTTGGGAGAGCTGTAGATACTCTGCTTTGGAGACCGTGACAAGCGCCGAGCCAGAAGATCACCAGTCATGTTTTCAGGAGCCTCTGCTAAATGGGCCCACAGCACCGAGGTCATCTGTGCTTGCCATCATTACTAATTAGCTCTTCCTGCAGGGTTGGCTCACTCAATTCCTTCTTCTTCCAGTCACGATTCTCCAGGCACTTCAGGACAGGGGACAGCTATCCCTCCATGCCAGTGTCCAGGTGATGTGCCCTTCCCTCTGGCTGTGCAGAAGTCCTCAGAGAACTCAGTGAAGCACTCCATTTTTACATGTCCTTCTCAGGCTGTCTGACAAACTCACCCTTAGTGTAAAGTACAAGTCCTGACAGCTGGTTTTTGTCCCAGTTGGAGCACCAGCAACAAAGATGCAAAGATGTGTAAGCATCTTCCATCTGGACAGCAACTGCCTCACTAATAGTGATCAGGAAGAGAGACAAAAGGCTGACCTCTTCTAAACGGCCCATCATAATCTGAGCAACAAGGGCTACAGTCCCACCATTAATCCTCAACATCTACCACATGACAGTGCTCCGGTAGACCCATCAGCACCTCCTGTGCATGAAATTAACCTCGCCTCCATCTTGTGAACATGAACCAGCCCGGTGCTTCTAGAAAATAGCCTACAAACCTCCTTTTCCATGGTTGGCTCAGACATATACTATGTGTGTAATACGCCATGCAAAGGGACAGGCCTACACCTACTAGTGCAAATCATTAGCGTGAGGTAGGGGCGCAAATCAGAAAAACAAGATATCAGATACTTGCAGTTGGGCACTCAGGGCAGGGAACACAACATTATACCATGCAGGAGACATTCCCGTCTCAACAGTGTAGTTAACGGGTTATATTTCCAAAGTGTCGATCCATGAGCTTTAAGATCAACTCCCAGTCTTCTCTACTAGTCAAAATGTTATGATCCTGAGAAAATGTGATCCACTCCCTCTACTTCAGATCCCATTATCCCGTACAAAGCATACTATAAATAACAGGGCACCTTTGCCTATAATACAGTGAGACATTAACATCTTACAACACTCTATCTGCACCTGAACAGCACAGACGTGCATAACCAGCACACGCCAAGCTACAGATGACCATCTCTCTGTGGCCAGGTTAATTAGTAGCACAACCCCAGTCTGTGAGTCCTGGACCCACCCAAAACTGTGCATCCCCGGCTCTTATGTTGATCCATGTCAGGTGTACGTATCTCATTCATGTTTGCTTTTATGAGCAATCAGATACGTTTTGTTTTTATATTAAACTGAGAAAAACATAACTACAAGTACTAATATGAAAAAAAATAAAGGTGTACATAAAGATCATTTTGAAGGCTGCACTTAAACAGCCATGCGAAGTTGCACATAAAGAGCACTCAGACATGTCCAAGCCGCACTGTCAGGCTTCCCTATAACTATGTGGGAAGCTACGTGAAGTGCTTCTTTCTATGACTTTAAGCCATGCTGAAGAGCAATCGTGCTTCTATACCACATGGCTGCAAGACAAAGGATATAAATAGAACAGCATTGACAATGTAATACCTCTCGGATTAACAGGATCTATTGGCTTTGCCAATGCTTGTTCTTTTTGCAATGGAACCGTACAGTTTTGTTTGCTGTGAAACCCTACAGAATGTCATTAGTTTTCGCCCTTTGATATTGTTAAGGCACAAAGAATAATGGATCATTTGGAATTTGGCGGTACTGTGGTATTACACAAAACGTGTCAAATCCCGTACCCTCTCCACTCAGTTCACCCACATCATTTAGATGGGGAGGGGAGGGGTCAGTGCCATAACAATAGCCCCTGTAGCCTGCTGCAGTGTGGGGAGCTCGAGTTCCGGGGGGTGAGGGGTCCTCTGGCAATATGCACGAGTGAGCTTGAGAGCTCTTGACTGAGTCCGGAGGGTGGGGTCCCCCTCCATGCACTTTGCAAGTCTCGTTAAGTCAATGTGCGGGGAGGCGTTTTACCAATAGAAGTCCCAAAGTCAGCCGTGTTGTCAGGCCGCAGCTGTCAAGGCAACAGAAGGAGGGCCTTACTGAGGTAGGGTGAGACTTCCAACTCTATTTCTACTAGCGATTTCCATCGTTTATTTTCCTGCAGGTACAGGAGAAAAAACCACTGTTGAATGGTCAAAGAACTCAAGAGACAGTGGACTGACTGCATCAGGGCTGGAGAGCCAGCGCCAGACATTTAGCAGCCGACCTATAGACCTCTAATTGGTGTCCTTTGTTTTGCATCTCAAATATAGAGTAGTCATTTATTTATATGTATAATACCCAATTACATTTCCAGACATCCTGCACTGTTGTTAGCAAATAAATCTAATAGTAGTGAGTGTATTTATGCAGACCCTGACCAGCTGGTCAGATAGTCTGAGCGGCGAGAAGTCTGAGAAGTGAGCACCGTAGGTAGCACTTGACGGCCGGGGAGGGGCTTTTTTGAGAGTACGAGGCTTTGGCATTTGTTAATCCTTTTGAAAACAGAAGTGCCACGAAAATGTCATAAGATGAGGTGGAATGCATGTTGTTACCGCACCAATAAACTTTCTAACTCCCAGGGGCCTCATTTATGACTTTTTGCCATAGGGAAGCGCAGCAGGCCTCCCTGCTGCGCTTCCCTACGGCAAAAGAAAAGGGCAGGAATGTGCTGTATCTATAAGATACGGCGCATTCCTGTCCTTTTCCCCTGCGCCGGCGCACAATGGGCTGCCTGCGCCAGCGCAGGCACCCTTGCACAATGGTGCAAGGGTGCCTGCGTTGCGGGGAAGATTATTTTTGTACAGGAAGGGAAACCTTTCTGTACAAAAATAATCACAAGAGGCTTTTCCTCTTTCTATGTGTGCTGTAGAATGCAGCACTCAGCACACATAGAAAAAGGAAATACGAGGAGAAATAAAGACATTTCTCCCTGTTGCGCCTCCCTTACGCCTCCCCTGGGGAGGCGTAAGCTTTTGGCACTGCTTCAGAGTTACGATTTCTCGTAAATCTGGGGCAGTGTCAAAAGGCCATGGATGTTGCTGGGAACGCCCCCAGCAACACCCATTGCACGCCCCTTTAACCCAGAACACTGCGTTAAAGGGACTGATATTTATCAGGCAGCAGTACGCCACAAAAACTGGCGTACTGCTGCCTGATAAATACCACGCCGGCTTCTGCGCCACGGAACTTCATGAAAAGTGAAGTTCCGATGGCGCAAGGGGCCTCATAAATGAGGCCCCAGGTCTTTTGCTGGCTTTTGCCCGGGAAAAGGCTTTGCTTAGCAACCACACATGTGGATTTGTAGGGCAAGCCCCATTTCTTGCGCAAGGACTCGCAGTACACCAGAGCACTCACAATCGACGCCTACATGTCTATGTGAAGAAGAAAGTAAAACATTGACAACTTAATGGAGGTGGACCACGGTGTGCCGCTATGTTTGCCAGATGGATCTATGTAGAGTGGACACCATAAGCCTCATTCTTAACCAGTTTTCATGCTTAGAAATAAAGCTAAACAATCATTTTTTGTTTGGGACTTTTTAACAGATGCTCTATCTGTACTTAAGTTTAAAATACAGTGAATATACGATATGTACACAAGAGTACCATATAACATAAAATTAACACTAATGTTTCCTCTATGGTTAAAAGGCAATTTTTGAGGCACAGACAACTCTATTTTCTCTTGTAACAATGTATATATTGTCATGACTCAACATTAAAAAGAAAAGGTTGTGTCCGTTGTGTAACAAGTATGAAGAAAACATTGAGCACAATTTGTCATAGAAGTGTTTACACCAACAAAGTGTTGAATATCTCTGGGTAATGGTCAATCTTGTAGGAGATAGAAGAGTCAATTCAACATTCTCCTTATCAAGGAACCTCCAATGAAAATATCAGTCGCGCAATCAAATCTTTTCCAAAGAGCTCTTTAAAATTAGGTGTTGAATTGTTGTAGTGTATTTTTAGTATACTTTGTAAATAACATGGGAGAGGGGTGAGTAACGAGGAAGTCACAGCAAGTAAGGTTACAACACATTGTTTTTCCAGTTTTCCAGTACTGTCAATAATGGGGCCGGCTCCAGGAATTTATAATAGTTCAATTAATTTTTATTCTTGGGTATAATTAAACATTTTTGTTTTGTAGGATAAATGGTTTTATCAACCCATAACTAATTTTACCAAAACTACTATTCGGGAAATTTGGTTTAACACTGTTAAATGGGTTTACTCAGACTGGGTTCTGTATGAGTATATCTTCTGGTGCAAGTGGAGAGTGGGCGAGCCTGGGCGGGAATGCCCTGGATTTGACACAAACCATTTTATAGACATTTCCCTCATGGCATTGTGGCAGAAGTAAATATCATTCTAGGGTGGGAAAGCGAAAGAAATAACCGACCCCACCCTTGCCTTCTGAAGATTGGCAGGGTTGAAGGGAAAGACATTTCTTCACAGTGAAAAATATTTCCTACAATAGAGAAACGAATGATGAAAGTTACGAAATACATTTGCACTCAAACTGATTTGTCATGCATGCAAAATACACTTGTGCATATTCTTACATGGGAATAAGTAATTCACAATATCTTTACAGGGGTATCCTTAGAAAGCTGCCACTGGTGCAAGTTTCCAAGTGATCCCTGGCAATGTGGTTTGAATTCTACCCACTAGATTACAAACATCATTGTGCAGATTGACTAATTTGTTTTTAACAATAATGCGCCATGACTCATACCCTTATCTTTCATTTAGCAAATCCATTCTTCTTGACAGAGGTGGTCTGAATTTGCATAATTTGACTGAACAGGGTTAACTTGTTCCCTGCTCACGACGAACTCTGCTCGTCATGAGGCATGGTCGCGCTGTGCTCATGACGAGCTGAGCTCGTCATGACCGTTGTGCCGTGCCCACGCAGGGATAATTCCCCTGCTGTGCTGGGCATTCCATTGGAACTGGCATGGTCATGACGAGCTGAGCACAGCGCCACAGTGCTGCATGACGAGCTGAGCTCATCATGAGCACCATGGCGCTGCGCCCCCAGCACAGCAGGGGAATGAGCCACGCAGGGAAGGCATTAAAGGTGATTTGCAAAGAGGAGACCCTGTGGAACAATTTGGTATACCTAAGTGTCACATGTGTTAGTCCTATATAGATGCATGTCCTGCATTAAGTGATTAATTCAAGAAGCCGTGGATTAATGGACATGCAGTGTGTGATATGTCGTTACATGCAGGTTTAGATTGGCTCAGCATGGACAATAAAGTATTTGAAAGAGATGTCTCCAAGGAGAAGTCAAGAGTTGAATAGCCTTGATACTCCGCTACATTCTCCACATTCCTTATGGTTTTCTCCACTGAGGAGCTAAATATTAATCAACATGAATCCTCAATGTTCCATACACAAAAACACATTCACTTATCCATCTGACCATCCATCCCTCAATCGACTAGTCACATATTTATTTCCTCAATAGTACACACCAGTTCTGCCTAGCCTTGCAGGAATGAGTGATTACGTATACCAAATCTAAGGAACAACATATAAAACATCCATTATATCTTACACGAAAGGAAATCAGCCAAAGGTTCCATGCCAGCACTATGATAAAATACCATAAGGCTCAAAGAATTCTTAGAGGCCTCCGAATATCCCTAAAACTGTTGTTGTGCAAAAATTCAAAAACATTTACTGACAAATGGTTCGCAATTTTAAATAAATGTAGTCTGGATTTAATCCTTTTAATAATAGAAGAATTATCCAACATATTGGAAGAATTAAAGACAGACATCGACAGGACAAAACAGGACCTCAATAAAATGGTCACGTCAGAAGAATTATCAAAGATTATGGAAGATATAAATGAACAACTATCCAAACACACACAAGACATAAACAAAAGGAAACTCAAGAAATATAGAAGGGATACATTAGATTATAAGTTTCAAGAAGTATATACTTGGGCAGAAATATATGCCAGAAGAAGACAAACCAAAACATATACTTCTCAAACTGGTACATCGTCCACAGACAGCGAGACAGCCCCTTCAGGAAGAACACGAACATTCAAGACAACAAACATACAGGATACGGCCGGCACATCCACCACAGGGCCTTTTTTAGAGAAAGGTACCAGAGAAAACGAAGACCCCGGCGGGGACATGGCAAAAGAAAAAGAGAAGGGGCAACCACAAACCAGGAATGTCACGACGAAGAAGGACAAAACCAAGAAACATTGACAGATCATAGGAACCTGGTAATAAACATATCAGATTGGAAATTAAATCAAATGCAAATAAAGACTTTACAAAAGGGAACATCATATGTACCAACGACACATACCAATACGTTAGAACTTGAGATGAGCCTATTTAAATTGACCAGAAAATTGAGGTTAAGACATTACTTTGACAACGTCATAACGGAACCCAGAACAGACAAACCGGATAAACTCAAGGGATTAAGACCACAAAGTACTTACATGGCACCTATCAGCCACAAAACCATTGATCTTTTTGAACAGTTATGCAAAAATGACATCGCACAATTGAACACCAAGAAAAAAAGCAAAGCATTGAATATGACAAACAAAGAGTTTGGCATGTTGAAATCAATAGCAAACAACGACAAAATCATCTGTCAGAAAGCGGATAAAGGGGGAGCGTTGGTAATTTTGAATAAAACCTATTATCAATCAGAAATGAGCCAACATTTGAGCGATGAAAATGTATATATGGAGATTAATTTCAATCCAACATCAGAAATCAAGAAAACACTACAGGTGATTCTACAAAAAGCATTGGACAATGGAGTGATCAATGAAAGAAGAAAAAATATTTGACACAGGATAACCCAGTCAGTCCCACAATATATTTGGTACCCAAAGTACACAAAAATTTGACAAAGCCTCCATGTCGCCGTATCGTGTCTACACAGAGAAGCCTACATGAACCAGTAGGTAAATTCCTGGACAGACATTTACAACCGTTAGTTCTCAAAACTAAATCACACATAAAGGACACCACGGATTTCCTCATCAAATTGCAATTACTCACTACCAATGAACAACTGATAATGGCCACAAAGACGTTAAAGCTCTTTACACGTCAATACCACATAGACAAGGCTTAGAAGCTGTTGAGAAAGCATTGGTATATAGCGATTACCCGGAGGATTTGCAAGTATTATTGATGGAGCTAATGGAGTTCACGCTAATGCACAGTTATTTTACCCATGACAACAAATGGTTTATTCAAAAGAGCGGAACTTCTATGGGCAATTGCGCGGCACCATCGTATGCAAATCTTCACATGACTGCTTTTGAGGAAGAACACATTTATGAGGATGAGATATGGAAAGCACACACAAAAATGTATGTCAGGTTTATCGATGATATATTCATGGTGTGGAACGGCACCAACAGTACACTACAAGAACAAGTGCAAAAACAGAACACTAAGGACGACAGGATCCAATTTACGTGGCAAATCAACGAGCGAAGTATTCAATTCTTGGATGTAGAAATCAATAGAACGGAAGGAAAATTCACCACAAACTTGTACCGTTAACAAACGGACAGAAATAATCTTCTGAAGTATAAGAGTTACCATCTCCCAGCGTTGAAAAGACATCTCCCTTATTCCCAGTTTCTTAGGGTAAAACGGGTGGTCTCAGAGAAAGATCAACAACAAAACTAATTGATGACTATGGCAAACAGGTTTAAAGAAAGAGGATACCCAGAAACCATATTACAACAATCATTACAAAGAACTAACACCAAGACCAGAGAACAATTGTTAGTTACCAAGGAACGTCACAGTGAGAACCGAATAACATGTATAAGTAAATATTCCAACATGAGCACCAACTTCAAATCAATCATCAAACGTCATTGGCCGATACTGAAATTGGAAAAGGATTTAAAAGGGAGCTTTGCCAGTGAACCACTGTTTGCACACACGCGAGCTAAGAATTTGGGAGAACTTCTCAAACAAACAACTGATAACACCACGAAATCCACATATCGAGGAACTACCCCATGCTCTAATTGTAATTACTGCCACAACATTATGAGAGGTAATGTAATTACACACCCTATGAAAGGACATAACATATATTTAAGAGTCAACGCTGCATGCGATATGATGAACATCATATATATGTTAAAATGCCCGCATGGATCGATATATGTGGGACACACAGAAAGAAAATTAAAGGTTTGGTTGAACGAGAATAAGAGCAACATAAGAACAGGGGCAATTAAATCCACAGTAGCAGCACATTTTCAGGAGGCAAAACATCATAAGAGCCTGCGTGTTGGAAGAAGTAATGAGAAAAGAAGTCATAGACAATAAGAAGAACTTGTTAAAAGGGGAAAATCACTGGATTTATTATCTAAATTCCCTTAAACCAAATGGACTCAACGATAGGGTTGAATTTACATGTTATTTATAGAACTTCAACATCATTCTGTACTGTGTACCTAAGTATCTTTGAGCACTTTCAAGAGTAGTCATTACCGGTAATTTTATCATGGGAGTTGAGCATAGAATAGACCGCTACACTGCGCGAAGCCAGGCTAATAAAGTTTTCATTGAAAAAAACATTCAATGACATACACACAATTAGACACAAGCGCGTAACGTCACTTCTAGTAAAAAAACGCGAGAGACCGGCATTCGTTTGAAACGCCGGAAGAGAGGAACAGGAAGGAGTATCATACACACAAAGGTGAGCGCTGTACATGGAACACACGGACATAGAAAGCGTAAATACATTCACATAATTTAAAATAGAGCAAAGCGATGAAAAGAGCAGCGGCAGCGGCAAGCGCAATAAGAGGGTTTATGTTTTCTTAACGAACAGCGAGATTTCTCTGAAGAACACAAGGTTGTTTAGGCACCATTAGAACGATTGGCGCGAGAGTTACGTATAATAGCAAACCAACAGGATATGATACATACTAATGAGAGACATATGTATTATCATTTCACAAACCAGAATAGCGGTATAGTCAAATGAAGTAGTAGCTATGTGTAGAAGACGTAAGGTAAAGCATATATATATGTTGATAAAAAGAGAGTACTGTTCAACTAATGAATGCATAGTCACATTATGTGTAATGAATTGAACCATGGGCACCGCTTGAGATTAAGTGGTAAAAAACGTTATGTTTTATTTTTCTTTTAGAATGTTTCCCTGATGAAGGCGATTAGTCGCCGAAATGCGTTGGATAAAGAAATTAATTTTTGATGCATAAAAGAACGAATGAAGTCAATACAATCATTGATTATATGTGATTACAACATGATCAAGAAAAAAGAAATGAAATAAAGGAGCCATTTATTTTCCATTTTTGAGTGGAACCACAGTCATTAATGAACTTGAGCTGAAAGTTTCAGCATTAAACATGTGCCTGGGGAGACAGATCTATGGTACATGGAGCTGCAACCTACCAGTTATTGAATATACTCCAGGAGGGGGGGGATTCCCGAGAGCACGGTAACCAGTAAAAAATTTGAATCATTAAAACAAGAGGCTGTGCACGACCAACACGTAAGCCTGATTACTTATAGACTCATGGAGGTCTTCCTCATCATTGACCATGATTTAATAACTTTTAAAAATACATTAATTGGTAGAACTTTTCACATTGAGATGCTTTCCAGCAACTCACCTTTTCAATGTCTACCAAGACAAAACAACTGGTATCACAAACCCCAACTTCCTATTGTTTCAGGCCATGTCAGATGCATGGTAATAGACACTCCAGTAAGAACGTTGTGCATCAAAGAGCTTGAACATCTGCCTTGATCTGACTTTCAGTGTAATGCTTGTCTTTTAACACCATCAGAAAGATCACAATCAACATCTATACAAACAGTACTGTCACAATTCAGACCAATGAAAAAACCTAACATCATTTGAACTCAATGCAGCTAATACAACAGAACCAGTTATATTACCTACGCAACTGCTGATATTCACTAACGCCATCTTGTCTCCACTTCAACATCTATGTCACCAAGGATTGAAAAATCTGCCAGCATGGATAACTTCAGTGCCCTCTACCAAGCCTAATCCCTCTTTTGATGTGTCACTTGAAGAAAGCTGTATGATTCAGTCCACTAAATGATCCTGATCCAGCACCCTGGTCAAGCCACCTCTCGGCACTTAAACAATTACTCTAAAACATACCTAGCAACACAACTGCCTCAACTAAATCCCAGCACAGCATATACACCCACTAAGACTAAAACGTGTTCTGGAATTACCATGCACACAAATGGACTATTGTAAACATGGTTCAGTGACAATCTAGTCACCGTTTTCAATTACCTACTTCCAATATGATTCAAGTTCGAGGAGCCCTATTGCATTAGCTGAACTAAACATCAGAGCATTCCCAGATATTCCTTTCCCATCCTTTGATATGCCGTCACACTAATAATGCTTTCATCACAGCAGTGATCTAGTGACTGCCATAATACAGTTCTTTGTTCTTGGATGAGTTCCTTGAATTGACACTTTCCCTGTAGACTTTTAGAAAGGAAATATTGAATGCAGGACATTTTAAATTGTAGGTTGAGATCAGTATCTAAATAAACACTGTACTTCCTTGAAAATATGTTGGCCTCATGTCCTATAAGCACAGTTCTGGACACATCACGCTCTTATCACTAATTATAGATTATGAAACTGGTCTATCCAGTCTATTTCAGTTAAATATTACACAAACAATGTACGTGTGGGAAAATAGGAGGATTTCTCCTACTTTATCACAACAAAACTCTAAACACCTCTGGCCTAATGTCATGTCTTTTAGGCTAGTCTTGTCATGTATACTCCTTTTGCATACATTTGTCCAATCCACACAACAATAAAAATTCTAAACAGGGGACCTTTTACCAACTAGCTTGCTCCTGTCTCTTCGACACCAGGCTCTTAGTATCCTATCATAATCCCTGTACCTGACGTACATAAACATGTACCCAGGCATGGCAGAATTATTCTGTATAATTGTCACCACTTTTTTCATCCTTGGCCAACAGCCAGCTGTGCATGATCACATTTGTTTAGAAAAGCAATAATGATTGTTTTCAGAACATTTATTATTGTTTTCAAAAAATCCATGATTGTTTTAAAAACATATTGATTCTAGAAAAAAAGACCCTCACTTCCCCCTACAAATAAGAGGAGAATTCTTTCCAAGCTGACACTGGGTCCTGCATTCTGAATCTACGACATTTAGCGGTCTGAAATCCTTTGCAGGGTGCCGTCCTTGAAGCAGAGACAGTGTCCTTTGTTCTCAACCATCGGGTGAGGGAGCTGATTCTCTCCTAGGTGTTTCTTTACTACAGATACACATAGCTACATGAATATGCACACTACACATACAGATCTAGACTAGGAACATTTAGGCAAATTACTAAGGGGGAGCATTTTAGGAATTTGCAAGCCCTACTATTTTTATGTCTGTGTTACTCTTATTAGCATTATGGTCGAAATGTTTACTATGTGGTGCTAGTAATCTCTTTCGTATGCTTCTGTCTCCTGATTGTCGCAGCACAAATGTTTTACATGAGGCTGTCGCTGGGCCAAAAAATTCTTATTGAAACATCCTAATCGCCATCCTGTGAATTTTCTGAGAGTAAGCAAGCACGAGTGTCTAAGCAAAATGTACTGTATTGTTTTCTATGATCCCTGAGGAATCAGTGTTGTCATGTTCAGTAGTTGCCAGAGACTACCTACACCCCTGTAGAATACAGGGGGGTGGTAGTGGCCCTGTAGAGCTAGCAGGTCTAAGGGCTGACACATCCTGTGGGGGTGTCCAGAAGAGGTTGGGACACCAAGCCCTCAGTTTAGGTCATCTAAAACGTGCAAAAGGAACTACATGATATGGCGCCCAATGTGGGTTTTATTCTTAAATTAACAGTGAAAATCTGAGTAGTTCAGTAATGCTTTCTGAGAAATTCTGCTCACACCTTTCAGAGACATCTGAAGTGGGATGGAAAATCCGCCTCAGCTGACTTGACATACTCTGTGTATTGGCTGAAGGTTTAGCAAGCTGTAAGGATAAAAAAGTTCCCGACATTGTGCAAAATACTTAGTGACTGAAGCTTTTCTTCTCCTGAGAATGACTGAGTCATCGTGTGGTGGTTTAGGCTCGGGAGGAGAAGAATTTGTAAATGCTCTTTACATCACATAAAACTGCAGACAAGCAGTAACTATGAAATTGTCAGAACATGGCCTATCAGCAATAGGTGGCTGTGTTACCTTCGTAGTTGAGGCACACAAGGTGTTAGGAGCAGAGGTATTCTATTCCTGGGTTCAGTTCCCTCCTGCAGATGCGCAGACTATATTGTTCCACACATACATTGTATTTTAACCACCAAATGAATACATTCTATACAAAGACATTGATATCCCATTAAGTTAGCAGCAACACAGAAACTGGTTTAAAGGTGCCCTCCAACACACAACATCTGTGGTGTGACTCAGTCCGCTCATCATAGAAGGTGCGACCTGGCCAGTCTTATACTCAAAATCCAGAGCTAGATACACTACCAGTGACTGAAGTCCATACAATATACAAAGACATAGGTAGGCTACACAGACACATTGTCCAGTTCATCATGCGAACATACACAGCCCAACCTGCGAGAAATGTTCCAGCTGGTCCACATCAGACCACAATTAAACAAAGAGATTCTACCATTATTCAATATATCCTTCTTTGTGTAAAGAAATTCTAATGAAAGTGGTGGTTAGTGTTTGACCCAAAGAGTTGTTATTTTTAAAATACCTCTCACACACTAAGAATCCCTCAGTGTCATGCTTCATCATGGGGGTCTTCCCGACCCTCTACGGGGTGGGGCATGCTACAACCTACAGAGATGTGGGAGCACTTAATAGAGTGAAAAAGGCTATGTGTAGTGCAAGAGACAGAGCAAGAGAAAGAGTGAAAGGGAGAAAGGAGATAGTGGTAATGTTAAAAAACTGGGGAAACATAGGTGGTCTACTGTTATGAGTAGCCTCCTACTTGGTCGCATTGTTTCAAAAGCCAATCCCCTTGGCTTTCTCTTCAGGACCGTGCGTGATCCCTATGTCACTCACATATCATTTATATGTATGTACCTAATTTTGTTTAACCATCAGAATCTCTTTTGGAGGTTCTAGCACTCCATGAGCTTTCATGGTAGGGGAGGGCGCCTTTGGTTTCACAATCTTAAATGCTGCACACTTGCCGGTCAATGCCTCCGTGTAGCTCCGACTACACGGAGGCATTGACCGGCGAATGTGCAGCATTTAAGAGTGTTAAACTACAGGTGCCCTCCCATACCGTGAAATCTTATGGAGCGCTAGAGCCTCCAAAAAGTGGTGGATATTTAGTGTTTATGGGAAACACTATGTGTTTTTAAAATACCTCTCACACACTAAGAATCCCTCGGTGTCATGCTTCATCATAGGTGGCCTTCCCATTCCTCTTTGGTGCTGGCGTGCTACAACCTGCAGAAATGTGGTAGCACTTAATACAGTGAAATAGGCTATGTGTAGTGCAAGAGATAGAGTGATAGGGAAAAAGGAGATAGTTGTGCAATAATTAAAAGTTGCCTGGCTAGTGGAAAAAATAATTATTCACTTCCCTAGCTGGTAACATTTAAAAACTGGGGAAATGTAGGTGGTCTACTGTTTTGAGCTACATGGAGGCATTGAATGCACACTCGCCTGTCAATTCCTCTGTGTTGTCGGAGCTACACAGAGGCATTGACTGGCGAGTGTGCAGCATTTAAGATTATTAAACTACAGGCAATCA
The DNA here is from genome assembly GCF_964263255.1 of Lissotriton vulgaris. NCBI lineage: Eukaryota > Metazoa > Chordata > Amphibia > Caudata > Salamandridae > Lissotriton > Lissotriton vulgaris. The sequence goes on from NC_141688.1 coordinate 4,180,203, forward strand.
CTCGTTCTAGCACGAAGATAGACGGAGACATACTGATAGCAGTCAATGCCTTAAAGAATGGCTCTGCCATTTCAAAAGGTTTTCCACTCAAATATTCCATTAAATTAGATGCAAAAAACACACTGCATGCTCAAATTCCAGGATTGGGGGGGATAGATTTATACCAATCATGAATCGCAGAATAGGTTTAATTCTAGTTGTACACGATGGTCTGAGCTCAGCACACGCAGGAGTCACTGCTACAATTTCATTACTGAAGTGTCGATTCTGGTGGACAGTTTTATCTAGACAAACCAAGGGCTATGTCCTACAGTTCGACATCTGCAGCAGAAGAAAGGTTCCAATGTAGCACAGCCAACACAAAAACCATTACTCATTTCAGACAAACTTCTCGCATGTGTCTATTTGGATCACTGCGGCCCCTTAAATTCCGATAGGGCTTACAAGTGTATCTTGGTGGCAGTAGATTCATGTTCTATATTTCTAGGGGTTTGGCCTCAACGCTCGGCTGACATTCAAACTGTTATTAAGGATTTGCGACGCTTCATTGGGACATACACAATTGGCAAATTACATTCCAACCGCAGCCTTGCATTTAGCTCACAAGGAAGCCATGGATAGTATGCGCATGGCCTTGCTTTACTCCCCCACCTACCATCCCGAGGGAAATTCTGTCGTGAAGAGGAAAAACCTGCACTCAAAGCAATCCTTAACAGCAAGGGTATTAGTTGCAGGTGGTAGTTGGGCCAATCACCTATACGGGGTCCAGAGGGCATTAAACTATATGCCAAGGAAATCCTTGGGAGGACGTACCCCCTATGAGTTCCTGTTTGGGACAAGAATATCGGTATCTGACCTCAATTGTGCCAGCACTGTGGTGGATGTAAAACCATTTGAACTGAATGATTGTTTGGCTGTTTTAAGGGACTCCATGAATTCTGGGCATTACAAAGCAACGTCCAAGTAAAACGCACTGCCACTGGGAAAGTAAAACCGGTTCTGGCAAGACATGTCTGGGTTTCAGAGGTTGGGGACCTGGTCAGAGAAAAGATTGTGGAAAAGAAAGACTTTGAGCCAATCTACAGAACACCTGTACCTGGCCTGCCAGTTCAAGAAACAATAACATTATTTCTTCTGCCTCTTGCTGGCAAAAAAGATTTCTCTCCATTGATCTGATAAAACCACACTATGTGGCTGATTCTCAACAGTAGGCCGCGTGGGGTCCTGAGTCACCGCAGATCTCCTCTCACTACTATACTGGAAGCTCATATGGAATGATAAAAAATGTTCCAAGACTCCTCTGCGCAAGATGCAGGACTGGCAAATAGCGGAGTACAATGTACACCTGTAAAAACTGAGCAACATCCAAATGAAACTGAAAGGCAAATTTGGCTCTACAATGAACTTTACATCAACGTGCCTTCACTGGAATCAACTGCCAACTCTACAAACACTGCCGAGCTACAAAAGATATATCAAACTGCGTTGGGCATCTTCATCAACTTCGATGACTTTTCTTCAGATTCAAGTGCAAACGCCACCCATCTCTAAAAAAGAACAGTTTCGACAATTCGATCTATGGTTGAAAAAGACTTACTGGGTGTCCCCTTGGTTGCATCTTTAGTTTGCATTATAGGGAGCCTGTTCCTGTTCATTTGGATTGGTATATTAACTGTTTTTTTCCTACTACTGAGTGGACATTACCTCCCACAACGCTATGCAGTACAACCTGTCAACTTGGTCCTGAAACCACATACGTCATAACACCATGAACAGAGACACTTGTCCCTAGTGAACATTTCAGCAGTTGCAGTACTGGATGGTATAGTTTGGGATATAGTTTAATATGATGTATTTGGTCCTCCTAAACATTTGAAAATTCCTCATGTGTTTAAAATTCAATGAATAATGTCATTACCCTGAGTACACTGTCTGATGATTGGGACATTGAGACTGTAAATATTATGTTCTCAGATTTAGAACAATCCGCTGCATTTTCTTACAGTGATACAACTGACAGTATGTATTGCTACCAGCACTATGGTCATCATGTTTTGCCCAAAGCTAGTATTCCACGCACTGTAATCACTTTCCATCAATGGGAAGATTGCCCAACACCACCAATAGTTCTGCCACATTCGCATAGAAATTTGCATACTTTTCAGGGTTTCAATAACCAATGTCATATTACTATCAGCTAGTACAGACAAATGGAACTGCAAAGAAAATGATGCTGGCAAATACAAAGCTCATATATTCAGTACCTTTTATCTCCTAACTGCCTATACAAGGTTTTGACTATTGGAGGGACAAGATGGACACTTCTGGGGAACAAAAGATTGGCAGGTAACAGATCCTTTATTTAGAGTTTGCCTAATATTCCTGAACAGAACAGTGCAACAAACCACCTGGTACACGTTGACAAAAATAAAAGACCTGATAGCACTATGCATCCCCCTCGCCCATACCTGTTGAAGGTATATCGAATGATACACTGATTAGTGAGGAGGTACTGGGTACAATGAGAATTCTTCAGCTCCCAATTAGAAGGAATGATTGGGTTGGCCTACCGACACAAATAGATGTCAATAAAGATTCAAGGGTACTACCAGAGGGTTTAGTATCTGCATCTCTGACCCACACTATGTACACACAGACGAACCGGTGGTAGTGACTTCTTATAGTGTTGGGAAGTTGTGCCTAGAATAGATAAAACCACTACACTACAGCAGGTGAAACAACACTTGTACCTTCTAGCTGACATAATGGATCTTGGGGATTTCATATTAGGCACCAAGAAAACGCATAAGAAATATGCCATCTACAATGAATTGTGGAAAGTCTCCCAACAGGATGATGCTGAGCGATTACGTGAAATTGATAGGATTAACCTAGAAAAGCTGAAAGCCTTTAAAACAAATAATGTCACGTCTATTAGAGCTCAGAGGAGAACACTATGTGTTTTTATGGTATTATTTTTTATGGTACTGTTGTATACAACAATGTATTGCATTGAATACATGATAAATTATATTTTTATGAATAATCTTGTTCTTTAAAAATAAAAAAAATCCATGTCATTTTTTGAAATTATGTTCTTAGTATTGTGGCACTAGTGTTCTCCTCTGAGCTCTGATAGACGTGACATTATTTGGTTTAAAGGCTTTCAGCATTTAACTTCGTGGTAGGGATGTCTTTGTTTCAAATATCTTCCCCTGTCCCTTATTGGATTAAAAGGGGACCTCCCTCATTTTCTTTTCTTTACCTAGAGAAGGCCTTGGCTCTGGTAGACAGTGGAATACCACACTTTCTTCCCATATTTATTCAGTAGGCAACATTGTTTCTTCAGCAATTGACATAATGGAACAAGATTTGTCCATTCTACAACATGGGCAATCTCAATTGAGCTCCATTATGATTTTAAGCTGGATGCTGCAATGATTGCATTCAGGCCACGTGCCAAGGCGATACATTACCAGCACAAGTTAGTTCTTGGCTTACAATCTGACCGACAGACAGTTGACTATGGCATGCAGAGATGCAAAGTATACCAAGCTGTTCATTGAAAATGTTTCAAAGTTACCTTTCACAGTAGCAGAGTCACCGTCTACTGAATGGTTAATTCATGGCTATATCATACTGCCAATCATGACATTTCAGTTCCAATACTGCCTTACATACATCACATCCAAACTGGCAGGTATGAGGCGTTGGGTGAAGGGTACATACAGGAAACATGGGAGGTACCATACAGATATAAATACAGAAATAAGGACACTGAAGTTTTCTTAAGAGGTACTGACTGCATGAGGGCTTTAAGTGGGTCATTAGTATGAAAAGAAATGTTGCTTCATGGAAAGTGTAATGCGTCAAAAGCAAACTTATCTTGCTACTTGAAAAGCTCCCAAGCTTCAGTGATTCATTCAGTTTTTTAATTTTGTTTGAATGGAAATTCTTTAGTGCTGAATCATCAAGGCTATTGTGGAAGGGTTCCAGGCTTCGCATATCTACTCACAGTAAACTTCAGGGTTATTTTTTGTAAGCAAGTATTGTTTCCCCCAGCTTGCATTATTTAGGGAGGCACCACTGTGGCCTTCATTAAATGTTTCCAGTATACGGCTGAGCAGACTGAAAGCTATGTTGTTGTAACAAAATGTGGCCTTAACTTCAGCCTGAGAGACTTTTAATCTCCAGGTTGCAAGGTCTTCAGCAGAGATACAAGCCCGGTCTGTACGAACTTCCTAATCCATTTCGGAGAAATGGTTCATCATATCTTTAACATGTCTGATACGAGTGGGATAGTACAGTTATTTAAGCAACTTGGATCAGGTCTCTTAACCACCTTTTATACCATTTTTGGCGTAATTTCAAACTTCATACACTCTGTACTTGGAAGCATTATTTGAGGGCTTCCTGTGGTCCTGCTATCAGTAAAGGGCATCCTGATTTTACTCCTATTGCTTTCGCAACAGATGTCTCCCTCAAACCATGGAGGGAACACTGCTGGAATTACATTGTTGTCAGCATATGGTGTTCTACCTGACTATGCCTTGGCTTCGAGAGCTGCTTGACATTGGTTCCTGTCTTTCAGACTGGTTTGCCTAGACTGTGTCCTGCCTGTGTCACGTTGCCTCTTCTGCGGATTTGGCAGAGTGTTGGACCTGTGTCTGACACTTCCATCGTTTGCGCTCCCGGACATAAAAGTGCTACTAGCGCTTTTGCAGGCCCACGTTCCAGTTGTCCCTAGCGTATTCCCATGTTGATGACGCCTTTTTAAAGCCTCCAAGGGATGTTTCCGTTTAGGGAAGAAGGGAAATCAGCTCTGCTTTAGAGCTTCAGGCATCAGACGGGCAGGCATCTAATTCTTCCCATGCGGCTGCTGTGCGAACCAGAGATGAACTTATTTGCACACTCGACATGATACTTGAAGTTCTGGAGAGACTGCCACCTGCGGATATGATGTTCAGTGTTGTTGAGGCTTCAGCGCAGGATTCTTAAACAATCTGGTTTCTCCTGTGCTGGGAACCATTTGGCAATTTTTTAAACATTTACTAAAATTGAAGATCATGACAGACTTTGTTAAATTTTTCTACTTTTCTGCTCTAACCGAGCTTCATGGCTTTCAAGGTGCTCAGTGCAATAATAATAACATATGCAGGTTTAGAGGACCTTTTGAACACTTTTTTAGGGAAAAGTAATTTTCCTTTTTTGGACATTTTTTCAGGAATTTAACTGTGCTTTTTAGTATTTTTGATTGTAAATTTAAATAATAATGTTTATGATTTTTAATGGCATTAAGCTCTATCATTATCTAGCTGACTTTGTTGGCTTTAGATGAGGAGTGGGGGTCATGTCTTTTAGGCCATCCATACACCAGCGATTCTAAACAGGAGACCTTTCACCTAGTAGCTTGCTCCTGTCTCTTTGACACCAGGCACTTAGAATACCTGTACCTGACGTACATTTAGGTGTCTCCAGGCACGGCAGAATTATTCTGTATGAGGGTCACCACTTTTTTCATCCTTCGCCTATATACAGCTTTGCTTAATCGCATTTGTTTAGAAAAGCATTGGTGGTTGTTTTCAAAACATTTATGTTTGTTTTTAAAGCAACTATGATGGGTTTAAAAACGTATCGATTCTCGAAAAAACCCTGGAGGGACAATTTTAGTACCACAGACCCTCACTTCCCCCTACAAATTAGAGGAGAATTCCTTCCAAGCTGACACAGAGTCCTGCATGCTGAATCTTCGACATGCAGAAGTCTGATATCCCTTGTGGGGTGTCATCCTCGAAGCAGAGACCGGGTCCTTTGTTCTCAACCATCAGGTGAGGGTGCTAGTTCTTCCCTAGGGGTTTCTTGGCTAAAGATACACATAGCTATATGCATATACACACTACACATGCAGGTCTAGGCTAGGTACATTTAGGCAAATTACTTGAGGTGCACATTTTAGGAATATGCAAGTGCTACTGTTTTTATCTGAACTGCTTATGTTCATCTTTTTATCACTATGGTAGAAATATATCCAGTATTTACTATATTGGTAATGGCAATCTCTTTCGTATGCTTCTGTCTCTTGATTGTCTCAGCACATATGTTTTACATGAGGCTGTCACTGAACCAATAAATTCTTATTGAAATGTCCTAATCGCCATCCTGTGTAGTTTCTGAGAGTAAGCAAGCATGAGTGTCTGAGGGAAACGTATTGTACTGTTTTCCACGTTCTCAGAGGAATCATGGTTGTCATGTTCAGTGGTTGTCAGAGACTACTTATATCAGTTTAGAGTACAGGGGGGTGGTAGTGGCACTGTAGAGCTAGCTGGTCTAACGGCTGCCATATCCCGTGGGGGCGTACAGAAGCGGTTGGGACACCAAACCCTCAGTTTAGGTCTTCCAAAACACGCCGGTCCTGGGGATTCCAAGGAAACTGCACAACACTTACATAACACAAGCTAGCCCCACTCAGAAACTTTAACTGAGCACTTGCATCAAATCCACCAACAGGTGAATTTATTGGTATTTGAATGATATGAAATAAACTGGCAGCAGTCTAGAAGGGCCATGTCATAAATCCATAAGTCAGAACAAATCGGGCTCACTACGCCACTGGAGTCAAGCTAGCCTGGCTGATGATGGGTGAAACCCTGAAACCGGTCCTGGGATGCTTGTTTCCAGTCCAGGGAGGACCTAACCTGGTAGTTACTGCTGGTCTGTTCCCATAGGGACCAGGGTCAAGACTGATTAGCATATGGATGGGTTCAAACTGTTATGGCATGGGAAGCAAAAAACGATGGATTTATGCCTGGTTCTCTGTACTGGGGTAAATGCATGACATTTTTCTGCATTCTGTCCATCAATTGTTCTTTTTGTATTGTCACCCAGAATAAGACAGGTATGCTGCTGTCAGACTTCTGTGTGGAGCCCCAAAGTTCACCCCGTCTCGAACTACAGACGCAAACTGCACTGGCTCAAAATTGAAAACAGAATTAAATTCAAGGCCTTGAGTCTTATGCACAAAATTAAATCAGGCTGTGCCCCTCGCTATCTTCAATCCTTAGTCAGCCCCTATTCCCCCCCCCCGGAACTTGCGCTCTGCTACTCAAGGAAGGTTTGTTGTTCCCAAATTCAAACTTGCCCGGATGTGCGGTAGGTCTTTTGCCCACCTTGCTCCCTCCACTTGGAATTCCTTACCTCCAAAGCGAAACTAATTACATACAGTTTCACAAATCTTTTGAAAACTTGGTTATTTGACAAATAACAACTCTATTACTTCATGGCTCCCATCCCTGACCCGTCCAATGTGGTGGGAAACCCTTTTTGGGTATCTGTTGCGCACTATAAATTTAAAAAATAGCTAACTAACTTCCATGCTCTCCATGCCACTGGAGTCAAGCTAGCCTGCCTGATGAGGGATATAACCCCGAAACTGGTCCTAGGATGCTTGTTTCCAGTCCAGGGAGGATCTAGCCTGGTAGTTCCGGCTGGACTGTTCCCAAAGGGAGCAGGGTCAAGACTGATTTGCCTATGGCTGGGTTCAAACTGGAATTGCATGGCATGGGGAGCAAAAACGGTGGATTTAGGCCCAGATCCCTGTACTGGGGTGAATGTATGACATTGTTCTGCATTCTGTCCATGAATTATTCTTTTTGTATGTGTGAAACGAAGCACAAATAAAAAGGAATATACTCTAACAGAGGATCATTTTGTCATGCTTACAATGGTATGTATTATCACGTTGTCTTAAAATGTTTTTGGTTGCTTCTCACATATGTGCAAATATTTATAATGTCTGACTAATGGTGTCTGGTCGCTAGAGCCAGGCAATCTTTCTTGTCTCTTACATACGGTGACTATATCGGGTAGTGCAGCACTGAGTTTCCTGGCTGCTAGACTTTGTTCAGTGTGTTGTTGAATATGCTGTATGCATTGTTGAGAGCTGGCGTTTATCCCATATGACATCTTTTCATGTGACAGAACTTGTTTCCCTTCTTTTATTCTTGCTCAAACAAAAATTGCAACTCTTTTCACAAACTCAAATTATGAATTCTGAGTCAAACATAACTTTGGGCTTTTCTAGATGCAAAGTGCTGCCTAACGTCAGCGGGCATCTCAATTAAAAATGTCCTACTAGTAAAGAATCTGCTGAGCACCTTGTTTCTGCCACTTAGGAACGCAGTTTTCAAATGTTCTGCCCACAAAACTTCTCGTGAAGAGTTTTCTCAAGAAAATACCTTAACTGATAGGCATATAAGGAGCATTGCAGGACAATTATTCTGTCCTATTGCTAAAGCAGTTGCTCTGTCTTCAAGCAGTGAAACTACTATGTATTGTGGCGTGTTAGGACTGGGCCCAACACGTGAGTGAGGGGCACACAATAATTTGACACAGAGACAGCTATGCAGTTAGCCGGAAAGACCCCGAGCGGTCTTCCGCCTTATTTATTTATACCCCGGCGCGAGCCCGCCCCGGGGTATGCATGCGTACGTGTGTGCAATGGTTACAATGTAGGGGAGAGCCCGAGGGGGTCTCTACATCCCTCCTTCAATTTAGTTCTGTTCTTGCCGTAACCACTTAGTCCCGATTCACGGGGATGCCCAGGCAAAATCTCTCAGATGCTGGTTGGGTCTCGGGTTAGGCCTCAGACTGTACCGTTGGTTCTGGGTACACAGCATCCCTACAACCCCAGCCGGGGTTGTCTCTGCGTTCTCGCCACTGATGGTCGCCCTGGGCCGAATGCTTTCAGCGATGAGATTCTGCTGTGTCATTCTGGGTGGACTCTCACCACTTTGCCTGGTCACAGGTGATCTTGGCACGCTCCCGCCTAGATCTGAACCTCCATCATCCACAGCCTCTGGCCCTTCCTCTGCTTGGCGTTCTCCAGTTGCCACAAATACTTTCTTAAAGCATGACACATTCCGCGTCACTACTTGTCCATTTCGCTTTGCAGTCACCATTGTTCCTTGGACCTTGTCCACTCTCCACACTTCTGCCTCGTACGGTGTGCGGAACTTCCATCCTGGGTGGCGATCTCGCACTACAACCATGTCCACTTCTTTCAGAGTGGGCTCCTTTGCGTGACGACGCTCGCTCGCCTTCGTGTTGGTGTTTTGCCTCCGGGCCTGAATGGTCGCGGCATCCCTCTCTTCCGGCAACCAGGTGCTATCGGTCGGGATGCTGTCACGGGGTGCTCGTTTGAACAGCACATGGGCAGGAGCGCAGTTTGTCATGCTATGAAGAGTCTGTCGGTAGGCTCCTAGAAATTGATCGAGGGCTATTTCTGGATTTTCCCCATTGTCCACCGCAATCCTTAGTGCTCTGTTCAGTGTCCGCATCAGTCTTTCGACTTCCCCATTTGCCTGGGGCCACAGTGGGGTGATTTTTCTATGCTTGATCCGGAGGCTCTCAAGATAGGTTTGAAATTCTCTCCCTTGAAAAGGGGGTCCGTTGTCGGAATTGATTTCATCTGGGAGTCCCATGGTTGCAAAGACGCGGCTCAGCACTCTTTTGACTTGTGGAAACGCAGTTGAAGATATGATTTCTACTATCGGAAACTTTGAAAATGAATCAACAAGGACTAGCATTTGTCTGCCATCAGGGAAACTACCAAAGTCTATGCTGAGGTGTGTCCAGGGTGTCTGAGGCGCCTCCTCCGTGATCACTGGTGCAGGGGACGGTTCACTGCCCGTGATTGTGCAGGCATGGCAAGAGCATATCATGGCATCTACTTGGCTGTCCATGGCGGGGAACCACACTTTGCTCCGAAGGCGTGCTTTTGTCTTGGCCATGCCCTCATGGCCTACATGGGCTAGACTTAGTGCTCTCTGTTGGAGACTCTCTGGCATGACAATGAGGTGTCCTCGGAGGATGATTCCTTCATCGTCCACGCTCAGTTTGCTGCGTTATCTGCCACAGTTGTTGTCACGCGTGGCTCACCTCCAGCCGGAGGCTCGATGCACCATCAAGGAAATGGGCCCAGTGGTTTCCTTCTAGAACCTGGCGAACTCTCACCAACATCTCATCTGTGGCGGTCGCTTCTCTGATTTCTTTTAGTGACATATTTTCCGGGCACGCAGCTTGCGAGATCATATGGACAAATTCTTCGGCTTCCACACCTTCTTCTCTTGGCGGATACTGGCGGACGACATCGGGGTGCCGGGACAGGTAGTCGGCCGGGTTGTGCGCCCCCGGTCGGAACACGATTCTGAAGTTGTAGCCCTGTAGCTGGACGGCCCAGCGTTCGATGCGTGGGGGTGCCAGCCGGGATGACCCTGCAAACAGTGGCAACAGTGGCTTGTGATCTGTCACCACGGTGAACTCCTGCCCGCACAGGTAAAGGTGGAAGTGTTGGCATGCCCATTTGATGGCCAGGGCTTCTCTTTCGATCTGCGCATACCTGGTTTCTGTGTCCGACAGCGCCTTACTGGCATATGCGACTGGTTTCCACTCTTCGGGTCCCTATTCTTGCAGAAGCACAGCTCCCAGGCCCACGGGGCTGGCGTCGACGATCAGTTCTGTCCTGGGTCGGGGCTGGAAGTATGCCTTGACGGTGTCATCGAGAAGACTGGCCTTGATGGTTTGGAAAGCCTTGTTGGCGGCTCCTGTCCAGTCCCACTTGTGGTCTGCTCTGGTGAGGGCTCTGAGGGGCTCTGCAATCGCGGCCAAGTTGGGTATAAACCGACCACAGTAAGTGGCCATGCCTAGGAAACTGCGCACCTCGGGGGGTTTCTTGGAGTGCTTGCTGCCTTGATCGCCTCTGACTTTTTGGGGTCCACTCTCAGACCTTCCCTCGTGAAGGTGTAGCCAAAAAAGTCTTTCGACTCCTGGTAGAAGGAGCATTTTGCCCGGTGTAGGGTCAGTCCGCTGTCCACGAGTCTTTGGAGTGTGGCCCTCAGATGGGCATGATGCTCTTCGAGGGTTGCTGAGTAGACTAGTATATCATCGCTGAGGTTGATTACTCCGCTCAGTCCGGATAGTACTTCTCGTATGGCATTTTGGAAGACTTCCGCCGTGGAGGAGACTCCAAAGCTTAACCGTTTGTAGCGTCGCAGCCCCACGTGGGTCGAGAAGGTGGTGATATATCTGCTGGCTGGTTCCAACTCGAGCTGGTGGTATCCCGAGTAGAGGTCTAACTTTGAGAACCATTTCGCCCCATTCAGATCAGCCACTATATCATCCATAGTAGGAGTGATATGTCGTTCTCGTTTGACGGCTGTATTGGGCAGCCTGATGTCCACGCATAATCGGATCGCCCCTGGTTGCTTTGGCTTTGGTGCGACCACCAGTGGGGAAACCCAAGGTGTCGGGCCCGACACCTTTTCGATGACGCCAAGGTCTTCTAGCTTCCTGAGTTCTTCTTCGACTTGTGGCCTTAAGTTGAAGGGCACTCTCCTGTGTCGGAGTGCTACCGGCCGGACGGACGTGTCAATGTGTAGCTTGAACTTCCGTCCTTTGAGCTTTCCTAGGCCCTGAAACAACTCTGGAAAATCCTTCAGCATGAAGTCTGCATGCGCCTGATGCACCTGATTGGCAAAGAACACCAGGCCAAGGTCCTCTGCCGTGTGGCAACTCAGAAGTGTGCCCTTTTTTCCCTCGGTAATGTGAAACTTCGTTTCCGTGGAATACTCGCCATTGACTACCGTCGTTTGGATCACCCCTCTGAGCGGTAGTGGTTCTGTGCCTCCGTAGGTGTAAATCCTCGCAGTGGAGGGTGTCAGTAGGGGCTTCGGAGACATCTTCTCATATTGATCAGAATCCATGACGTTCACGGATGCCCCCGGGTCAATCAGGGCATTAACTTCGGTGTCTTCTATCGCTATGGAGCACATGGGCGGCGGTCTCCTCCTCGTGGATGCTCTGCTTACGTAAGAGACCACGTACACCTCATCGTCTTCATCGTCTTCATACCTCGGTCATCTTTCTTGAGCCAGGTGGTCTGGAGGAGGTGGTTCGTGGTCGAGTGACAGCTGTCGGATGGGCTGCGTCACTGCCCGGGCTAACGGACCGGCTGGCTTGAATTTTCCTCCCCGACAGACAGCGGCAAAGTGGTTAATACGCCCGCACTTGAGGCATGTCTTTCCTTTCGCGCCACATGTGGCAGTTGCTGGGTGGTCTTCCCCACAGTATCCGCACTGATTTCCTCTGGACTGGGCACTTTGTGGGCGATTTGACGGGAATCTTCTCTGGATTGCGTCAACTCTCTCTTCTTTGATTGGCGTTGTCCTTGCTGTAGCCGGGGCAATCACCGGCGTACGTAATGCCGCTTCCATCTCTTCCGCTCTCGCGTGGGACAGCTCATGTGATCTGGCTTGAATCAATATTTCCTCCAACGATATGCCCGGTTGGCGGAGGATGAGCTTTCTCAGCAGCTTTGACTTGCACCCAACTATGATTTGGTCCCAGATCTCCTCCCGTGGGTTGGTAAACGGGCAAGTGCTTGCGAGCCGGCGGAGCTGGGCGTAGTACATGTCAACCGACTCTGAGTCCGTCTGCCAGGCTCGTTTGAATTTAAACTTTTCAAAATCATTATTGAGTTGGGGATCATAGTGCGCGTTCAAGGCTGCGACCGCAGCGTCGTAGTCGTGCTCGGGTCCTGTGTTGGGGAGTGATTCGAATAGTTCATAAATCTCTGGCCCACCATATAAGATGAGGAGCGACCTTTTCACCATTCCATCCGTCTCCCTTGTGCCTTTAAAATAGAGGTTGAGCCCCCAACCCACGCCTTCCATCTCAGCGCCGCCGGGTCTGCCGCCTCGCTAAATGGTGGAATGGGCGCTGCACCAGAGTGTAGGTGGGTGGGCGTCGCTTGCATGGGGGTTCCTGCTTGGATCTCGGCCCGTGGCTGCGGCACAACTACCACTGGTGGGGGCACGACTGCCGGAGGTGGGTTTTGGCCTGCCCCATCTTGGACCGCTCCTGGCGCCACTATATACATTGTGCAGTCTTCTTCTCATCCTTTTGGAGCTTTCTGGTGTAATGTCCCTGTGTGCTGTTAGGGTTATTTCGCTGTTTCGTGGTCCCTTGTGTCTTTATCCTTTATTTCGTTTTTTTTTGGTTTTTTTTTTAGTTCCAGCCGCTTGGCTTTGCCTATGCTTGATGTGACTTTTCCCTCAGGAGGTGTGGGACGTGTTTCTATACCTCCTGGCCGTGTGTTTTAGAGACAGGACGCTCAGTTACACAGGAGAGTGTCCGGGACCATTTGCCTTTGCTTGTGCTTTTTATTTTAATTGTGCTTGTGTGTATCGTCGAGCAATGTCACTCTGCTTCCACACACCTTCCCCAGGCCGCGATCGCGTGATGCAGGGCTGGGGGAGTGTCTCATGCCTCGGTGATGGTCTTGCTTGTCTGTAGCTGCGGTGACGGCTGGGGCTGAGATAGGCCTCGCGGAGACCACGTGGTGCAGCCGCGTAGGACGTGCTGGAGCGCTTCAGTGCTGGTGAAGCCTTCCCTCGGGGCACGCGCTTCTGCGCTGGAGGAGGGAGGGACACGCAGGGGTGTCGCGCTGGCGGGGCAGAAGATGACTCACCCGCAGGTCTTGCCAGGACGCACTCCGACTCCACGTGAGTCCCGCCGGCTGAAGGTGCTCCCTCCGGGGAGGCGCGTGGGTGGGCCTCAGGAGCCGGGACAGGATGGCAAATGCGGGTGGGCTCCGCGACTGGAAGCAGGCGGCACGGCACGCGTGAAGGTAGGCCGGCCTCATCGCCAATGTGGCGTGTTAGGACTGGGCCCAACACGTGGGTGAGGGGCTCACAATAATTTGACACAGAGACAGCTATGCAGTTAGCCGGAAAGACCCCAAGCGGTCTTCCGCCATATTTATTTATACCCCGGCGCGAGCCCGCCCCGGGGTATGCGTGCGTGCGTGTGAGCAATGGTTACAATGTAGGGGAGAGCCCGAGGGGCTCTCTACATGTATGTTGCGCAGACCGGTCTGTTATTTGTTTTCTCGTTAAAAGATGTGTCTGAATTACAAAAGCAAGCCTCAGAAGAAATAAAAAAACTTGATGGGTCAAAATTGTACAAGAAACCCCAAATGAGTGTGGAGGGACAGTTCAGGGGGTGTGGTTGCACTTAAAATTCTGCTCCCAAAGCTTGCGAAGTTGTTTATTGGAGTTACCTATGTTGGAATGGATGGTATGATTCATGGCACAGCAACTCTTTGGTATGCACTCTTCTTTACTTCTACTTCCCAGAACTATGGCCACTTCTTTGCCATCAGCCAGTCGCACAATATTGTTAAGGGAATCAAGAACACCCTCCCTCCCCACGCACCTCCTTAAGAACGCTTCGTCCATCTACAAAAAGACTTCATACAAATGCCAAACCGTGCTTCCTATTCTTATGTGCTTATGATTGTATGACTACCCATGTGGAAGTACATAAGTTATAAGTGCAGTAAAGCACATACTCAGGGAATTCATTCTACGATTTAGTATTCCACAGTGCCTTTCGACCGCACTTTATTTCAGCTGTAGTCCTGGATATTTACATTTGTATATCATTTGGCTACATCTTGAAGTATGGGAGACCATTTGAGAAGGGTGGATTGTAGTCTAGGCCTAAAACAAACTATTGAGGGTGCTGTGGTATCAGCCAGACTGGCGGCTGATGGTTTTACTGTTGCTGCTAAGTGTTTTCAAACTACAGGTGGTATTACTTGCTGCTGGCCTGTGCTCTCGCATTACAAATCGATATGTTTTATATCAAATGTACCACTTGGTGGAAAACACGCCTTAGTTATCACCAGCCAACTTAAAAGCATCTGGGCATGCCAAGATGTTCCATTCATGGGCTTATTTTCTTTAGCTCTCTCCTTTGCCAAGGAAGGGGGGTGTGGTGGGTGCGGGTCGCCCCAAGTGTCATCACTGAAGGGGGTGACAAAATGGCAAAAATATTTTTGCCATTTTGTCAAGCCGGTGTGACAAGAAATTTTCCGCAGCGGGTACCACCTGACCTTGCTACAGGCTGCAGTCCAGGATATATACAAAGCTTCAGGGACAAAGTAATACTTCCATTGTGCCTATCACGCCAATCAACAGGAAACACTTAGCATAAAAGTAGCACACTTAAGAATAAGGTAACAAAAATCTGTTTAGAGACCTAACTGAAATGGCATGACACCTTACCTTTGGCGTCATTCAGGGCATTCCAACTAAAAGGACTAAACTGAGCCTTTACGAATAGATGAATGAATTAATTAATGATTTATAAAGCGCGGCAATACCATGAGGTGTGTAGAGGCTACCTGAAAGCACATGCAGCTAGGTTACCGGAGGAAAATATGCTTATGCCCTAAAGAGACATGTTTTTAAGCTCTCCTGAATGGTGGCAATTTTGTCTCTTTCTTAAGAGAGGTTGGCAGGGAAATCCACAGTTTGGCTGTGGTCGTGATGAAACTCTTGCCACCCAACTTAGTCTTTTTTATCCAGGGGTCGATCAGATTCCCAAGCTCTGCTGATCTTAATGACCTGGCCGGGGCATAGGGTTTTAGATAACTTTAAATTGAATCCACTTTGCTACCGGCAACCAGTGAAGCTAGAGTAGAGCAGGTTACAGACTCTGATTTGGGGATTCGCAGTAGAACCCTGGCTGTGGTGTTTTTTACGGTCTGCAGTTTTTGAATGCTGCGTTTTGTTGCACTGGTATCTAGGGCATAACAGTAATCTAGTCTTGAGGATATCAAATCGGATATAACTGCTTTCCTTAGTTCTAGTGGAATTGAGGGTAGTACCTTCCGCAAACCTATTAAGATAAAAAAAGCATCTAGAGGTGGTGGAGTTAATTTGAGCTTCGCAGGACAGCTTAGTGTCCCTAATAACTCCCAGATGTTTTGCTTTTGAAACAGGTATGGATAGTGAACCGAGCTGGGCTGGCCACCAGTTGTTATTCCAGATATGAGGATTGTTACAAAAAAGCAAAAACTTTGTTTTGGAGGAGTTCGATTTCAGACAGTTGTCTAACATCCATTTCCCAATGCGACTCATGCAGTTGTGGAAGCTGTTTTCTGTGGAGCTGGATGATCCATTTATAGAGACAATTATTTGTGTATTGTCCTTGTACAATACTAGGGCAAAACTGTAGCTTTTTATTAGTTTGGCCAGCGGGGTAACATAGAGAATAAATAGTGTGGGACTCTAGCAGAGAAAAAGGTGGGGGATGCATAATAGCCTATGGCGACCTACTGTGATCGTTCCAACAGGAAGGAGACTAACAGAGAAAGCGCCTTATCTCTGCTTCCGATGGTGGCTATCAGTGCATCAGCAGCCTTTGATTGACAGTGTCAAATGCTGCTAATAAATCCAGCAGGATCATGGTGGTGCTCCCCCCGCCATCTAGGGTCCGTCTGAGCGCCTCAGTGGCCTTGATTAGCTCCAGCTCTGTGCTATAATGTGCACAAAAACCGAACTGAGAGAGATTTAACGTTTCGTTTTGCTTGATGGCAGCAGACAATTCTAAATGAATGGCCTTTTCCACCACCTTAGATGGGAAGGGGAGTCTGGAAATAGGCGTATAGTTGAGTGGATCCTTGTTTTTTTTTTAATAAAGGGAGCATGGACGCTTTCTTCTATTCTGATGGAAAACTCCTGGAAGTCTAAAGGGCATTGAAAATCACTGGCAAGGGAAGTGCAAAGGTCTCAGGTGATAAATGTAGAATTTCAGTGGGGCAGGGGTCTGCTAGAGAGCCTGATTTGATAGCTCCAATTATTTGTGATGTTTTGTTGGCCATTAGGGTCGTGAAGAATGACAAGGTGGAAGATATTACCTCTGTCGTAGGTTTCATTTTGTTAAGTTGGATGAGAGACTGGGCCTGGCCATTGGACTGTTGTAGGAAGACATCATAACAGCTTTGACTTTATTTTGAAGGGTGTCCGCTATGGTATTACAGATTTTTTCCTGGCTGGTAACACTATCCTGAGGGGTTGGCAATTTAGACAGACTTTTTACCATGGTAAACAGGGTTTTAGGTCATCTGTTGGCTGCTTTAATTTGCCCTGTAAAATAGGCAGCCTTCTCCCTGACAATGAGGCTTTTATAAATCAGAAGGGATTCTTTACATTCTTTTTTAGTGACAACATTATCGTCCAGTCTCCTCTTCCTCATGAGTCTGCAGCAAATATTGCCAGGTATTGCAGAGTTCCCTCCATCAGGTTGACATCCCCTTCGCGTCAAGGGACCCCGGGTATCTTAACCACTCCCCCATTCCCCCGAGGCATAGATAATAATCAATGCACATGTCTTGGAATAGAGGTCATATAACTACGGCCATATTTTATTAAAATTAAAAAATCATATTTAAAATTCAATCATTTTCAATACACAGAAAACCCACACATATTTATACATTTAACCAATTTTTATATACAACATATTTACACATCTTTATGGCTAACCTTAACACATAGCTTATACATAGCCATACTTAAACTAAAACTGAAATATGTACAATCTTGTTTTCTTTGTATCCCGGATGAGCCTACATGCAAGGTCATGACTGGGTCAAACTACGTGCTAGGTCCCCCTTTCTTCCTGGAGTGACCTTGCAAAGGAGCTCCGGTTGCCCATCAGATTACTTTCCTCGGGCACCCGTTATGCCATCCTATACCACCTCCAAGGGACTGACTGTTATGTCAACTTGGTGCCCATGTGCATGGGCGGGGATCGGCACAAAGGCCTACTGAAAGAAGAAATTTCTACCCCCGCACCCTTCAGCTTACCACCGTAAACACCCCCTGGAGTGCGAAGAGAGACCACTGTCTCCTCCCCAGGCACCGCCATGAATAATGGGATGCCTACTAAAAGATGGAAAAAATGTCCGACCAATCATGACCTTACCACCACAGGACAAGATAGTTGACCGACTATCTAGCACCCCTCCTTCCGCTTCCTGAAAAAAAGGCCAAAGGCCATGCCCTGCCTCTTGCCCTTATCATCCAGGCTAGCAAGTTCTCTATGAAAATCCCATTGCCTAGTTTAGAGAGGTGAACTCCGTCCTGCTGAAAAAAACGCTCCCCCCGTATGCACCTATCCGTAATTGTTTGAAGTGGTGGGGACCGAAACAACTTATCAATCCTGTTATTGATTCTCTTAACATAGTGATTCAAAACCAACACCAACTCACCCCACCGCCATTGAAACCTAGGGATCATGTGTGACTAAACCAGTACTGCCTACGGGCACTTCTTAGCCATCCACCCAATTTCTGTGATCAGCGCCTTAACCACTTCCTTCCTGCCCAACTGAACAGGCCATTAACTCCCAGATGCACCATTACCACAGCGGGTGGCCCTGGAGTACGAGCTAACAAGGCACCCAAAAAATTACGCATCTGCCCCAGTCGCAAACCTCCTTGTCCATGCAGTGACACAATGAAACCTGCCCGGCAGGCCCTTTATGCATAATTGCCTGTGAAAAAAATATTGTTTCAATCAGCTCACATATGAGTGACCTATAATCCAAACTTCTGTTTGACCTGGCCCCCAGGCAGGAACCTGGGTTGGGTGTGCCTCCCATGACCGACGCACGATAGCTAACTCCCCTCCATCAGCACAGGATGCGGAAACTGCAAAAAAGTGAAACAAATAACCAATCATTAGCCATCAAATACGTTACAGCAGATGTAAATGCACATATCGTTTGTAACAATTGGAAGACCTACACCCGATCCTCTAAACCTCCTGCCCCTGCATGCCATCTTCTCAATTATTCATTACCTGTTCTACTTTTTGTCCGCATCTTCTTCGGAAAGTGAGGGCCCACAGGGCAGCCTCTCCTGTCAATATCAAAAGTAACTCTGTCAGCAATCAGCAAGCATGTAGTCAGTCAGTAATTTCAGTCCCACTTGAGGGACTCATCATAATCCATCACTCTGCCTTGAGGGAAATGGATAGGGGGATTCGGGTGGAGGAGTATAAAGGAGCATGATTGAGTTGTGAACTTGTGAACCTCAGGAATGCAGACTGCGGCACCTTCAAATCAATAAGGAATATAAGATGAAGACAGTGCTGCTGATGGACATGTTGTGATTATGTGATTAGAGATTTGTTGTGGTAAAAGTTGGAAAACAAAGAAAGACACACAGGAATAAAAGTGAATAAGGAGGAAAAAAAGGAAGTCATTTTCAGGGCTCGGTGTCAGGGAAGTAGAGCTCATCCTCCAACTCCATGATTTGAGACGGGAGTAGGTCAGGTAACAGAGAAGAACTTCCGTCACCTAAGTCGGTGTCCTCTTCTTCCTGCGTGCATTCACGTACTTTTTAATCTGGTGGTATCAAATGCTGATTCATCTTAATCAGTGTTAACCTCTCCACATTTTTTGCCGCGAGGCGGGACCTTTTTGAAGTTACAATGGCACCAGCAGCACTGAAAACACGTTCAGAAGACACACTTGCGAGTAGGTAAGACAAATAATTTAGAGCCAGGTTGGCGATCAGTGGCTATAGAGCCATTTTCCTGTACCAATACAGCAATGGGTTCGTATGAACAAAGACCTGTGTTGGCTCATCCAGATAGGCCTGCACCATCAACTCAATGTTCTCCACGGTTGCTCCACTTTGCGTACCATCTGTGGCCTTCTCAGCACTGGAACGAACAAACCCTTGATGAGTTAGCCAATCCGCTTCCGACAATATTATGGCTGGGCCTGGTGCAGGTGAGGATGATGATAGGGTTGCTGCTGGTATCGTTAACGGCTGTGATGGAAAGTGATTCCCTTCCGCCACAGATTCAGAAGTGGAACTTGACGCTGGATCGCCTGCTGATTCAGTTGGACTTCTGACGGCTCCTTGAATTTTCTGCCGATCTTTTTCAAACCGTCTGGCTGACACAGCTATCCAATGTTTGTACTTTGAAACATCTGCCTCATCAAAATGAATGAATGCTTTGCTGGCCACTGCCTTTTTGTACCGTGGATCCAGAATAGTGGCACTAATGTAATGTTGTTCTGTATGTATCTTTTGAAGCCTTTCATTGGCAACTAGACGGCTTAATAAGTTCTCCGCCAACAGATATGCAGCTTGCTTTCCACCATCATCTCTCAACGTTGAAGACACTGCCTTCAGTTGGTGCTCTAGCATGCGCAACAATGGGATAGCTTTTCTCAAAGAACAGTCCTCCCTGCTGACTTCACGCGTAAAGACCTCAAAAGGACGAAGCATGTCTGTCAGGCTTTTAACTAGCTGCCATTCCTCCAACTCTAGCCTCAGGTCAATAGAACCTACTGTAAAGATATAGTCATTGATTACCATACACTGCTCAAACAGACGCTCAAGCATGTAAAAGGTTGAGTTCCAACATGTTGCCACCTCCTGGATGAGTCCTTTGACTGGCACTTTACGTACATGTTGAATGCTCCTCAGCTGCTTCCGGGCCTTAAAAGAATAGCTGAAATGTGTGCAGATTTTTCGGCACATACGGACAGTAACTTCTTGACTTGGGTTTCAGTTCTCAATAAATCTTGAACAACCAGGTTTATACAGTGCACCAATCACGGCACTCAGAGACCTTACTCTTAAACTCATCCAATATGTTTTTTGCAGTATGAGTTTTCTCCATGGCAAACATGGCTAATGTGGCATGTTTCCAAGAAGCTTAAAAAACTGTGTCCAGGTCAACAACTGCACTTGACTTGTCTCTTTCCCCTGCAAAAGACCCTGCAAAAGAGACCTAGTGTGCAGTGATGCACATGTAATTCATGCTTCCTGCGGTGGATTTCTTGTGCAGAATTGCAATTATTTCAATTTCGGGAACGCGAGCTGTTCAAATCTCCCGCTGGAAGTCAGCTGCGCGCCGTCGCCGACTTTTATGACGTACTCGCGTTGTCAAATTCTCGTCGTGCAAGATGGCAAGCCGCGATAACATCATTGCGTTCGAAAAACTCTCACGCGATCACGCAGCAAGATCGAAAATGGCCCCGCACACGCAAAACCTGAAGAAAAACAACTCGGCGGACTCAGAATCACGGTAAGACAACGCCGCACGCGCGATATTGTATTTTTCAAGCGCGACCAAGCAAAATAAATCGTAGCTTGCGAATTTGCAGATTATTGGGTACATTCGCGCGGATCGCAAAATCGTCAAAAAAACGCAAATTCGCCAGCGAAACGGATTTTACGACGACGCTTAGTCTCCAGGAGAGCTGATAATGCCTTAAAGCTAATCAGGTGCCGGACGTCCAGCTGCAAACTTTACAGCCGCTTCTACCCTTTCAGTGCCCTTTGGACTATGAGAGAGCCTGTGGAATCCCTATGTCCCTACATTTTTGCAAAAAGGGCCATTGCCGCCATGTGGCATCTGGCGGATGCCACAGAACACCCCCAGTCTATCAATTCCCTCACGAACGACATGACAGCAGATGACTCATGCCATGCCTCCCCCTAGCCATTCCCAAGAAAAATGCTGTAGGTGGTAAAAGCCCCCTCATAAGCCCACCTGGTCCTGGCTGCTAGGCTAGCTGCCACGAGGGCCGATAGGTTGAAGCACCAAGTTGCTATAGCTTCTCTGGAAAAGGTGGTGGACTTTCCGCTGCTCCTGGGTGGTTTGACCTGAAAATCTGCATCTTAAAACGAGACAGTGCAGCGTGACTGAGTACTCCTGGGACATGTTTGTCTCTAAACAGTACGTTTAATTTCATGCATTGAAGTACTATTTCTTTTATTAAGCGAAGCATCATCCTACAGTTAGCTGACTGCTGATTACAGCACTCCACTACTGACATGTTATCAGATCAAAAAAACACAGATTAATTGTGGAACTAGTGAGGCCATATGGTTATGGCATCCAAAATGGGAAACAATTCTAAAAATCCAATGTTACCTGTCAGGCTAGCGTCAACCCACCAAGCTGGCCAATGTTGTCCTGCCCATTCAGGGCCCAGAATAGCACCAAAACCCTCACTTCGAGCAGTGTCTGTCATTAGGTCAAGGTCTGGGCTGGACCTAACACGGCTGGGCCACACTACAGAGCCATTGAAATCACGCAGGATTGCAATCCAAATCTGCATATCCTGCTTAACCTTGGAGGACAGCCAAGCGTGGTAATGTTTCTCTTTTAAACCAGACATTGCCTGTGCAATGGAACGTGAATATTGGTAGGCTATGGGCATGAGTTTTAGTGCAAAATTAAGAATTCCAACTGCCTTCTGCAGTTGGAGCAAGGTGACCTTTTCTTTGCTCAAGCATTCCTCCAATGCTAGTGTGAAACCTCTCACTTAAACGATACCCTGTTCACTGAATCCAGCTCTATGCCCAGAAACTCTATTTGTGTGGCCAGCCCTACTGTCTTTCATGGCAAAGGAGGGACCGGAAATGCACGTATGAGTGCGCAAAATGCTTCCAGAGCTCTGCCACACTCCTGAGACCCTGGTGCCCCCAACAACAGTAAATCATCCAAATAGTGCAACACCCACTGGTGCCCAGTCACCTGCCTGAAAACCCATTCAAGGTAAGAGCTGAATTTCTCAAAATAGGAGCAAGTGACAGAGCACCCCATGGGCATGCATTTGTCCATGTAGTATTTCCCCTCTAGTTGAAATCCTAACAGATGGAAATCCTGTGGATGAACTGGCAGTAAACTGAAGGCTGATTCTATGTCCGATTTTGCTCGGAACGTGCCCGAACCTAGCCTCTGCAGCATCTCAATCGCCTGATCCAGGGATGCGTATCTCGTGGAGCACAGGGCACCATCAATAGCATCATTCAGTGATTGGGCCCTGGGAGCAGAGTAGTTATGGATCAATCGGAATTCCCCTGGATCTTTTTTGGATGTCACCCCCAGCAGTGAGCAAACAAAATACTGATACAGTGTCGAATGGGTCAGTTAATCCTCCTAAACGCAGTTCCTTCAGCACTTTAGCTAGCGCCACAGACTTGTTGTCCCTCACCGATTGTTGATTGCGGCTGTAAGAGACCCCAAAGTAGCCAGGTGCAAAAATCCGAAAACTATCTCTGAAGCCTTCTAAAAGAGTCTGGGCTGTGTTTGGTCAACTGTACTTATTCAACCAGGATATCAATGCCATTGTTTTTATTGAAGTGTGAGCCTTGGTGAGCAATAAGTCCTCATTCCTGCTTTTTTTCCCTCGCTTTTCCCTTGACTTTTTGTAACATTTGGATTCAGGATGGGAGGACACAGAAAGAACATACGTGCCTGAACATGCATGAGCCTGTGGGCCTGGTGCAAGTCCCCCTGTCGAAATCCCAATAGTGCTAAGTGGTGTGCCTGATCGAAGGTACTGCAATCGTGGGTTATCCTGGCTGGCAGTTTTCATATGAAGCAACCACATGATGACGTCAATCTGATTCCAGGTTGAGCCCAGATCAGTTGCCTTCCGCCTTTTGAATTCTTTGTCATATTCCTTCCATCCCACTTCCCCGTATTCAACATGTGCACAGGCGATCCTATTTTTATAGCACGCCGACTGCGCGCCTAGCCCAGCGAATCACCCTACCAGTATTGCATGATAATTGGAGAATGCTTTTATCCAATTTACCAGATTTTCATCAATCTTCTTCCTGTGGGGCCAATTGCCCCAATCCCTTGGATGAGGCCACTCTCCAATCTTTTTTGCTTCCTCCTTCTCATCCTTATCAACTAACAAAGAAAACATGTTGAAATAGTCCCCTTTCCAGACTTTTTCTTTAACCTCTTGTGAGATATGTCTACCTAGACGCTCTCTAGATGATCGCAGCTCTCCCAAGCCTAAACTCAGTAGCTCTTGCACCATACCTGCTGCCGTACCATCCTGTTTCTTGGCGTGCTCGGCATCCGTTTGTGCGCCAGCTTTTGAAAGGTCAGGGCCACCCTTGTCGCTCACTGCGCTGCTTTGTCCTGCCCAACTGGTAGCCGCAACACCTGTCACTTTTGGGCCCACCACTACTGTCTGCGCCGCACCTGCTTTGCCCCTTCCACCTGTGATAGCAGTTTCTTGGCCCTCTCTACTGCATCCCCTTCGTCTAGTAAAACACCACTGCCTGCAGAAGGGATCACTGTCCCTGCCTCAGCGAACCACAGCTACACCTCTTCTAAAGTGCTCACAAAGTCTGGTTGCCCAGGCATACTACCTCCTGGAGCCTCATAGGGGAGTACAACTGGCTGTTTCAGAGCCCCCTCTACACTGGGACCCTCCACTGGCACCAGCGCGCCCAGTTGACTGGGGCTCTTCGCACTTCCTGGTGGTGTGACCCCTCGTGGAGCAGCATGTTTCCCCTTCTCGGGCTGGGGTCCCCCAGCCGAAGGCCTGGGGATCCCTGGATTCGGCAACCCAGGGGGCAAAGGTACCCGGTCTCTGCCCTGCCTTTATTTAGACCTCTGGGCTACTGGAGGGAATGCTCCCTGGGGGCTACTCCTGCAAGTCTATGCATTTCCTCTGCTTCCTCTTGCCCATCTACTTTCCTCGTCAACCCTGACAAAGACTGCTGCATATCTTCCATACTCCGTCCGAGTGGGCATCTGACCCCTCTTCATCTTAGGTGCCATTACCAAAACACCAGTACAGAGTATTCTAATTACAGCCCACCCAGCTACTGGCACCTACACCAGCCTACAAACCATACAAAAATTAGGCGCCTACGAAAATACAGTTGCCCAGAATGCAGCCCCTTGCCTCAGAACCCCCAAATGTATGCACACCCCACAACTTCCTCTTACATGAAAAAACAGTATACGCTGGTCTTACAGGCTGGATTAATTCTCCCCACACCAACACCAATGCAGATGCAAGCCTAAAAGCAAGCCCTAGCAAAAAACGGGACCCAAAAACGCTACTTGCTGGTCTACTAGGGCGATGCAATAGCCTCCTCATTCTAGACCCCAGATCGCGAGGCAGGTCAACCAAAAGCACCAACAGCCAGAGCCACTCCCACAAATCCAATTATGTGGGGCAGGTGAGTATGCACTCTAACCCGCGTGGCTCCCGGCTGCTGTGTAGGTCAACACAAAATCCCGTCCCTTACAGCTCTGCCGTAGATCGTCCGAGGATGCTCCAAGTTGCTGCCAATGCCTACCTGAAAATAGATTAAAAACTGAGAAATTAAAAATACTCTGTCGCATGGACTGAGTTGTGTGTGGGATGTGGAGCAGCGAGGAAGAGGCCGTTCCACTGCGCTCATTTTTAAAGGGAGGTCTTTTCCCTAAACCTGTTTGAACAGGTCTCGGCAGGATCTGGGACCTGCACTGCCATCCAAGCTCCGGAAGCACTTGAGTGCTTCCGGGGCAACCTCTCATCATTTAATCGTTGTGACGGGGGAACGGGTGCCGGCCACGTCATCAGTTGACTAGCCCCACCCCCCTGTAAGCACGTCCGGGGACCGGCACAAACCACCACATTTGCGGCATGCCCAAGTTCCCGGTTGGCACCTAGGGAGTTGTTTTGTAATTTGAGTGTGTCATTGAACCATGGTTCAGAAGGGGCGTGTCTAGAACAAGGGCTATTTTGTTGCTGAGCCAAGTCAGTCATGGCTAAATCTAGCCAAGAGGGATAGTTCACAACTTCTAAATTCAAGTCAGAGGGCAGACTTGAAGACGTTTTTGATGGCAGGGATACTAGCTGATTTGCCTAAATTTGATTCCAGGATCAACTAATAAAATATTCTGCTGACTGTTTGGAACATGGTCTTTGTGGTAGTGTAATTTTGAAAAGGACTGCATAATGGTGCTTTATGAGATAGTTATTGGATGCCATAGGATGCTGCCTTTTAACCCACATGTTTTCATGCAATTAAATGATGATGCAGTGCTACAGTATCGCAAACAACGTTTTGCTGTCTTTAGAGTTTCTGTACTCTGGTTCAAGCTGAGTTACCAGTTTTACTGTAGGCAAGTAACTCACCACCCTACTCAACACCTCTATCACCACCCCAACATTTCCTGACGCCTAGAAATACTCTGAAGTCAAACAACTACTCAAAAAACCTTCAGCTGAACCCAGCGCACTCAAACACCTACTCCCATTCCCAGAGATCATCTGCGGTGTCCACAAGGGCTCATCCCTCAGCCCCATGCTCTTTAATGCATATATGACCCTGCTGGCCAGCATCGCCAGATCCCCCGGTCTCAACTAAATTTCCTACGCAGACGATACCCAACTCATCTTCTCACTCACAGACGACCCCACCCCCTTCAGAACAACTTCCAAGGAATCATGACAAACATTGCCGACTGGATGAAGAACAACTGCCTGCAGCTGAACACAGACAAACTCGTAAGTACTTATTTTTGGCGTCAGCCGCAACACATGGAACAACTCCTGTTGGCCATCAGACCTAGGACCCGCACCCACACCATCCAACCATGCCAAAAACTTTGGATTCATCAATGACAACAAGCTCATCAAGAAATCACAGAGCAACGCCGTCTCCTCCTCCTTTTTCCACACTGTGCAAATGCTATGTAATATCTATAAGTGGCTACTCCCGCACACAAGATGCACCATAATTAGGCTGTGGGGTTTTAGGTTTAAACCTATAATAACTGATAAAACCCCACTGAAAGAAAAATAGCCCTCACCGGTGAAAACATATAAACACTGAAAAAACACCTGGACAACCACAAACTAAATGCCATTCAAAGAAAGGAAAAAGAGAGTAAAAGTCTTTTTTTTCTTCCTGAAGGGGTCAATACAATGTAACTTTGGTATACAAGTAGCAGTAAGAAAGACTGGCTAACATTATTCTGCTTGAGTTTTGTTATTTAGGGATGCCACTAAAATATTGTTTCTTCTTCCTTTTACTTTTTCAGTTTTGTGGCCTTTGGTCTAAAGATGCATGGTTTAGTTTCATGTTTTAGGTCTAGTATTCATTATTTTATAAACTATAGAGAATCAGGAAATATCAAACTCATATTTGATATTTTGGCCACATTTGATTCTTTCACCGATAGGTAAAATGGCTGGTTTCATAAAAATCTTTCCAAATATGTGTCATCACATTTACCCACAGAGAATGGGTAAAAACCCTTAATCCATCAGACCATAGTTTCTAGTGTGTCAGTATTGATAGTAGGTGAATTGCCAACACCTCAGGCTTTAAACATTCAATGCAAGGTATAGAGACAAGTGTATATATATATCACCAAGCATCTGGGATAGTGGTGAAAACATGACACCAGCCTTTTGGAAAACATGCAACGCAGTATCACTTGTAATGCTCTGCAAAAAAGGTTCTTTCCAAGTTCAACAAAGATTGGAGTGATATTGTTTGTATTTGCAGTGATTCAGCTACGTATATAAAAAAGTTGTGTGATGACCTGTCAAAATTGATACCCGAGCTGAAGTGATTCCCTGTAGTGTAGTAAATCCTTGCCACTTGTTAGATGGTATGCTGAAAGCATCTTTACAATCTTAAGAGTTAATGAGGGATGCTATTGACTTTTTAGTCCATTCTGGTGCACTGGTTTCTAATGCACAGGAACTAAAACGCAACTATTTATCATTTCGTGCTTTATGGGACATCAAAGAGTCATCCCAACTGTGTCCCTTAGCTGATGGTTCTCAGCTCAATGAGCTAAGAATGCTGAGAGGGCCTTTTCACAGAAGTTTACATGGGACATGGCACATGACCCAAAGACTCACTGAGGAAGTATTGTATGGTGTACTACAATTAGATTAATTTGCAAAAATCTATTTGGACCTCATATACACTATAAGTACACTGTCTATATACCATGTTCTTTCAGTGCAAAAAGCAAGCAAAAATAAAAGCAAAACGTTCCATAAACACCGGAAAAACACTTTTTCTGTTGTTTTTAGTGGCGTGAAAATGTGTAACCACTGAAAACAACAGTTTTTTAAGATATTGAAAACACTGAAAAAAAACCACCAGAATTTACCAAAAATAGAAACTGAAAACAGGAAAGCCTAACCATAATACAAGCCCTCATTGCCACCCGACTGGACTACAGAATTGCCCACTATGTAGGAATTGCCACACACCTTCTATAGAGACTTCAGACGATACAGAGCACCACAGCTGCATTCTTCCTCAGCTTTCTCTGATGAACCCACATCACACCCCACCTCGAGAATCTCCAGTGGATTCCCATGCACAAGAGATGCCAATTTAAGCTGCTAACCCATGAACACAAGGCTCTACACAACCAAGTACCCATCTACATTAACCACCAACTGAACTCCCACCAACAATGGAGAAGACTATGCTCTGAAAAACTGAAAAAATAACTGTGGGTCTAGAATTACAAGTAAGCTATGTGTGTGGGAATGGCTATATGTAGGCTTCCAAATGTAAGCAGACTACAGGACAATTACCTATTGTGAGTAAGTGTCCATCAGTTACTCTTCCTGTACCGCCCAATTCATCATATGGTCTACTTCACAGTAGGTAGTCCAAGTATACCAACTCCAAAGTTGTTGTTAGGAGATGGTTGGTTTTGATGGTGTAATTTACAGGGTGGTTTGTGGATGTTGTTTGTAACTGAAAGCAGTGCAAGTGTGATAAGTGGATAGTGATAAAGAAATGTGTTTAATATAAAATTGGATAGTGAACGCAATATAAATTTATTCTGGAGTCGTGCACTTCCAACTATAAAAACAACAGGAGTGCAAAAAAGTCAGATGGTTTAAACAAATAACTACTGACTGGGTTATCTGGTCGACATGTTTCTGCGGACATTTAAAGGTCCACGTTGGTACCTGCTGCTTCCTAAGGACCCATAAACTTAATTGCTACTGCTCTTTGTAAAAGGTTATAAAACAATAGTGAACAAAATTGGTAAATATCACCTGTTCACTTCTGGATTTCCTCCTAGGGGAATGGAAGAGTTCCAGATGTCGTATCGCCATAACAAACACACATAGACAGACATGAGAACAAAGATAGGATAACATGCCATCATTAGTATGAGTTACCACTGTAATTGCTGAAGTCTTGTTCTTATACGACATTTAAAATAAATATTATCAAAATGTCTTTGGATCACCTTTGATTTAAGGGGAAAGTGTTTCTCCTCACCTGGCAAGCAGCTCAGGACAATGGAGCACCGCTCTATAGTACAGAATTTTTTTTTAAAAGTCTTGTGATAACCTGTGTGGCTTCTCTGCAGTTAGATAATCACTCGGGTCAAACATTTCAACAGAATTTCAAAATTCGGCCTATAGTTGATTCGTCTAAATTGTGATTAAAACGAGGGCCTGTAATATCATGGGAATATGGTGTGGAATGGCAAACATCCTGTTGGTGAATCAAGCCTGTCTCTACACCCAGTGGAGTGATTAATCATTCATTCATCAGGAGGGCCAATTCACTAACATACTGATGCACAAGTTTTATTTATGGTAACGTAACGCGAGATGCAATTGCTCTTATTCTTACTTGTAGGCTAAAACATTTTAGCATGTTTGTTCAAGTTAGGACCTATTTAGTCAGTTCAGTGCGTTATTCTAAACACGTTTTGTTATTATAACGTTATGCGCGATGCAATTGCTTACGTTCCTAGATGTAGGCCAGCACGTTTTACACGTCTGTTCAAACTAGAACCTGTTTGTTCTGTTCAGCGCATTAATCCAAATAGACTTCCGTGTGTGCAGCCGCGAAACCAGCTCAGATGGTTTAAACAAATAACTACTGACTGGGTTATCTGGTCGACATGTTTCTGCGGACATTTAAAGGTCCACGTTGGTACCTGCTGCTTCCTAAGGACCCATAAACTTAATTGCTACTGCTCTTTGTAAAAGGTTATAAAACAATAGTGAACAAAATTGGTAAATATCACCTGTTCACTTCTGGATTTCCTCCTAGGGGAATGGAAGAGTTCCAGATGTCGTATCGCCATAACAAACACACATAGACAGACATGAGAACAAAGATAGGATAACATGCCATCATTAGTATGAGTTACCACTGTAATTGCTGAAGTCTTGTTCTTATACGACATTTAAAATAAATATTATCAAAATGTCTTTGGATCACCTTTGATTTAAGGGGAAAGTGTTTCTCCTCACCTGGCAAGCAGCTCAGGACAATGGAGCACCGCTCTATAGTACAGAATTTTTTTTTAAAAGTCTTGTGATAACCTGTGTGGCTTCTCTGCAGTTAGATAATCACTCGGGTCAAACATTTCAACAGAATTTCAAAATTCGGCCTATAGTTGATTCGTCTAAATTGTGATTAAAACGAGGGCCTGTAATATCATGGGAATATGGTGTGGAATGGCAAACATCCTGTTGGTGAATCAAGCCTGTCTCTACACCCAGTGGAGTGATTAATCATTCATTCATCAGGAGGGCCAATTCACTAACATACTGATGCACAAGTTTTATTTATGGTAACGTAACGCGAGATGCAATTGCTCTTATTCTTACTTGTAGGCTAAAACATTTTAGCATGTTTGTTCAAGTTAGGACCTATTTAGTCAGTTCAGTGCGTTATTCTAAACACGTTTTGTTATTATAACGTTATGCGCGATGCAATTGCTTACGTTCCTAGATGTAGGCCAGCACGTTTTACACGTCTGTTCAAACTAGAACCTGTTTGTTCTGTTCAGCGCATTAATCCAAATAGACTTCCGTGTGTGCAGCCGCGAAACCAGCTCGCATAATAAGCACACGATGCGGTTGTTTATTTCTTGCGCGCATTTCGTAAAACTTGCTTCTTACATTTTAAAGCACATATTCTTCAGTACAGCGCCTGACTCTGAACAGACCTCCGTGTTTACCGTCATACAACCAGCTCGCATATTCAGGACACGCAGCAGTTTTAACTTTTACGCGCATTTCCTTGATCATGGTTTTTTATTTCCTACGCGCATTTTCTCATCGTGTGTATCATTATTGCTATTGTGTTTCAACTATGATATTGTGGCACGATTCGTGCTACCCCGTGTTCGCCTTCGGCGGTCCATGACGATAGTTAAGATTAAGATTACTTTTAGACCCTAAAGCAAAAAATGCTTGCGCGGATCTCATCAGTGTTTATACATTAAATCGCCTGTGTGCATAGTTTCACCCTTACCTCTCCGTCGGTACTCCTAGCAGTCTTTTGGGCTGTTTGGGGAGGTACCGTGGCGGTGACTTGCTACTTCCTTATGGACTGTAACTTGGTTCCCATTGGGTGGAGCGGACCACATGTTTACACCGCTAGTGATTATGGGAAATGTAGTCCACCGTTTTGCCCTTCTTAAATTTAGAACATTCGACCATATATTAAATAATCAGGAGTAGCTAGTACCCTTGGTTATAATAATGCCCTCTCAACACAATGTGATTTTGTTATGAGAGAATTATAAAGCAAATACTTCAAATTAAGGTACAGCTTATTAAAATGTGGCTTATGCATATATTTATGGTGCAGGAGAGATTGTATGCAGCCCCATAACAAAATCTATGTTATATATGGTAGCGGACAAGTTTGTCAATTAGGGGAGATAGTACATTTATGTTATATATGGTAGCGGACAAGTTTGTCAATTAGGGGAGATAGTACATTGGTTGGTGAACGAGGGGGCCTAACCTTTTGCGGTCATATGGCCGGAGGATTACATAGGTGTTTAGGCTCTTTTATGGTCAGTTAAAAGGACAGATTCCAGGGAACTGTTGTTTCATAGTGACATCCAGGGGATATCTTCATTAAGGCCAGCCTTGTCACAGTTTAACTTGTACACCCATTTCTGCTCAATCATGAACAGGTGTTTGGCCACATCAGTTATATGTGCCGGGATATTTGGTTGTTCCAAGACAGTCCATTCGAATTCAGTTGGTTTATGCCCCACTTCTATGAAATGATTTGTTAGTCTGGTCGCCTGCTTTTTGCACCTAATTGTGCTTTTATGTTCGGAAATTCTTGTTCTTATCTTCCGAGTAGTCATCCCGACATACCTGAGTGAGCAGGTGCAGGTTATTAGATAGATCAAGTGATTACTATTACAATTGGTGAAACGTCTTTTCTCCCAGGGCCAACTTGTCCCTATATCAATGGTTGTGGAGCATTTGGTCTGAGGGCAGGCAGCACAATTCCCGCAAAGATGATTTCCTGTTACAGGGGGCATGTTCCATAGTGTGCCTACTTGATGGGTCTCTCTCATTGGTGGTCTGGTGTGTACCAGTTGATCTCTCAAGCTGGTACGGCGCTTAAAAGCAAAGAGAGGTTGTTCGAGAGAATCAGTTCCGGTATTCAAGATTTTCCAAACTATGCTCTGCCTTCCTTTCAGTTGCCGATACTCACTACATCTACTGAAGCAGAAGTGGAGGACGCTCCTTCTCCTGCATCACAGCAAAGACCAGGAACAGTCTCCCAACGCAGCTCCAACCATCACCTCACTACCAGAATTCCGAAAGACCTCGCTGTTCGAATAAGCATCATTGGACTGTAAACGTCTGGATTCCCGATCAGGTGATTAGCAGCATTTTATAAATCCTGATTGATTACCTGAATGCCATCTGAAGTATGCCACTTCCTGCTGCCCGAAACTGGGTCCTCATCAAAGTGCACCAGAGGAAATCCACACTGCAACCTCTCTGGAGTGGACTCTATCAAGTGTTACTCATCACCAGCACAGCTGTGAAGTGTTGTGGACTTCCAATGTGGTTTAACTCCTCTCAGTACAAGTGTACAACATTCCCACTGGGCGTCTGACCATCTGTGCCCATCCCTAGACCTGTACCTACCTCTTGATTGAAGTAATCGGCTGGGGCTGCACTTGTTTCTTCCCCTTCTCTGATAAGCAGTCCAGACATTGGAGGCTAGCTTTCCCCAGCCATCCTTCCATTCTTGCTCCATCTCAGCTTCACAATAATGTGCCCACGTCCTCTCATTGTTGCCACCTTCTAGATGGTCTTTCATTACCATATCCCTCTGTGTGTCTGTTTTTCCTCTTCTTCTCCTGTTGGTCTGGTTCTGTGTGTGATATCTGATGTAGGTTTACAGCCTTGAGCTGGCCAAGCACAATGGAACAGTCCCCTATGCCTCACTCCAGGACTGACATTCGGTTTTCAGAAAAAATACCTATTTGCAACTTCTTAAATAGTACCACCAGACTGTGAATCTTTCTTTATGCTGGATCTGCACACATACGCCAGTTGATGGAAAAAGAGATGTTCCTCTCTTCTCTGGCTCTCAGTACAAAGCTATATGTGCTGAACCATATTAGCTTTTGTCATGGGCAGTGCTTACAGGCGTGTAGTGATCTCACCACTCACCCCCAGTGCCCTCAGATATTCCAGTGAAAAAGACTCCTGTGGGAACTTCTATTGCTGAACCCACTCACTTGGGCTACTCAACCAGGGGTACCTTTTGTTAGACACGGAATGACATGTTGGTGACAGTAGGTTTGACACTGTTGTATCTGTTGTTCAATGTGAGAAGGATCCCACTACCCCATGTGTTACTAGCAGAGTCCTCTACTTCAGGTGTCAGCCTAAGGCTAAATACAATTTGTACATTTTATGTGGCAAGAAAGCCTAACCTTGCTCACCCTTTAATTGGTCTGTACTTGCTAAATTACTGATCCGTCACAACCCAAACGATTTCCACAGCAGCAGAGCTGTTTCTGAGACTAACCATTTCTTTTCCTACTTATGAGATTAGGCACATAAAAAGATAGGCTATGCCTTTCTTTTCATGTTTTGGTTATGCCTATTTCTTAATGTACGGAGTTCTAAGATTGTGTTGCAGTAGCGGCTCCTGGAGGGAGTGCTGCAGTGCGGTGAGGTGCAAGGTGGTTGGTAGTAAATTATGGCATACAGCCGAATAGAGTTAAGTAACTTACTAAATAAATGAAACGAATTACATTGCGCGCCCTGCATCGCCATTTGTGTGTCTTTTGTTTTCTCACCCTAAGTGCGCCAGGTATGCCCAGACGTGGGTCCCGGGCTCACTGTGCCACTGGAATCAAGCTTTTCTGGCTGAAGAGGGGTGTAACCCACAAACTGGTCCTAGGATGCTTGTTATTGGTCCAGGCAGAACTTGGCTTGTCGGTTCAGGCTGGACTGTTCCCATGAGGCACAGGTTCGAGACTGATTTGCATATGGCCGGGTCTAAACTGGGGTGGCATGGTGAGCAAAAGAATGATGGATTTAACCTGGATCTCTTGACTGGGGTTGAATGTTTTGATTTGTTCTGCATTCCGTCCATCAATTGTGTGTCTTTTGCTTTCTCACCCTAAGTGCGCCAGGTATGCTAAGGCCTGGGTCCTGGGCTCACTGTGCCACTGGAATCAAGCTATCCTGGCTGAAGAGTGGTGAAACCCCGAAACCGGTCCTATGATGCTTGTTTATGGTCCAGGGAGGACCTAGCTTGGCTGTTCGGGCTGGACTTTCCCATGAGGCACATGGTCAAGACTGATTTGCATATGGCCAGGTCTAAACTCAAGTGGCATGGTGAGCAAAAAAATGATGGATTTAACCCAGATCTCTTGACTGGGGGTAAATGTTTTGATTTGTTCTGCATTCCGTCCATCAATTGTGTGTCTTTTACTTTCATGAAGTGGGCACTTTCTTGCTTAACCATCCTGTTTGCCTCTGCCTGTTTATGTATTTACTGTTTGGTTTTGGAGTTAAAGGAGCTAAGAATGTGCATTTACACTAGACAGTCACAAGGAGGGTGGGTTGAGGTAGGTCCTGCCTTTCCTGTGTGACTCATAACAAGGCTAAATAGACCTTTTCTGCATTTAGAGTGGTGAGAGGAGTTTCCACTAGCACTTGAATAGGCTGAGTCTGCTCTGCACAGTGCTGTCTCCCCCTCCTGTAGTGGAGCTAGACCAGGGAGGACAGACTGGTTTTCACTGAACTCAAAGACTTTCTGCCTAAAACTTCAAGGAGAAAAGTAGTATAATTATTGGTGCCCTGACCCAAGAACTTTAGAACTCGGTGGACTAAGGAACCTGCCAGGAAGAAGAGCTGGAGAAGAAAGTGAGGAGGAACTACCACTTTGTTTTGTAATTTGCTGTGTTGGCCTGCAGTGGTTCCTTCTGTCTTGGGCAGTGAAAAGAATGGATTGGCCTTTCTGCAACATATTTCCTGAGTTTCTCCAAGGACTTGAGGAAGAGCTTGACCCCTGTCCAAGAAGTCTCAAGAACATCTGCTACAAGCACTGGGAACTGTGCGTTTTGTGCTGCAACAGAAGAAAACGCAACCTGGCGCTGCGCACTGCGATCCTGGTCTCACCACCACCGAGCCACTACTTGCACTGCGACCTGAGGGCATCGCATTCTGTACTGCCCCGCTTCACATCGTCACACTGGTATACTCAATAACGACGCTCCATGCCAACATTAATGCCACTGCCTGCAATGTGTCCCAGGGGCACTGCTCATAAGTAACTCGGCATACCGCCCCCATCCCACATCTTAGCCTTGGCCTACTGCCTACAGCACCATCGACTCCAGATCATCTACCAAAGACAGCACTTTAGCAACAATGATGTCGCTTTAGGTACAGTGATCTGCCAGTACTGCGACAAGCACCTCTCCACTTTATTCCACAGCCCTGGTCTCTCCACCGCCGTTGGATGCTGTCACCGGGGAAACAACCTTTACAACGCAACTTTTACACCACACTACCTTTACAACAAAACTTTTAAAACGCAACATCCATTACAACGCATGCATTACAACGCACACCACTACACTGCATGCCATTACAATGCAGTCATTACAACGTATACCATTACAATGCATAGCATTACAACACATAGTACCCTTACACTATCCAACACTTAACCTACTGTTGCACCCGCTGCAGTTAGAATAGTAATTTTTACCCCTACAATATCCAACACTTACCCTACTGTTGCACCCCCTGGAGTTTGAATAGTAATTTTAACCCCTAAACTGTCCAACACTTACCCTACTGTTGCACCCCCTGGAGTTAGAATAGTAATTTTTACCCCTACACTATCCAATACTTACCTTACATGCAATGTAATGTTATGCGTTGTAATGGTATGCGTTGTAAATGTAGTATGTGTTGTAGTGGAATGCGTTGTAAAGGTAGTTTCAAAGAATTCGTTGTAATGGCATGCGTTGTAATGGTATGCGTTGTAATGGATGCTGGGGTGTAAAAATTGCATTGTAAAGGTAGGCGTTGTAAAAGTATGCGTTGTAACGTCATACATCCCTGTCACCGAGCCGCTGCCACCACCATGACCTGAGGGCACTGTCCAACCACTGCACTTCACACCATAGCCCGGATGCCTACCGGCGCTCCTGCATTCAACCTCACGGAGCTCAATCTGCAACCTGTGTGACTTCAAGGGCTCGACGACTCCTGCACCGACCAACACCTGCCGAAGCCACTTCTACTGTTTGCAGGTCTCCCGGCACCATATCTGGCCTACGATGCCACGGTCAGCCAGAACTGTTGGATTTATTTGTTCACAATGCAGTAATTTGGAGCTAACAAATTCAAGAATTGTATTTTAAGTCTATTTTTGCAATCTTTGTACTTTGATTACTGTATGTTGGATTTTTAGCATTTTGGTCTTGTTTTAAATATTGGCTATTTTTCTATCACTGGTGTGGTGCCCTTTTTTAGTGTTTTCGCTGCATTACTGTGTGTTATGAGCACTTTACACATTGCCTCTGAGATAAGTCTGCTGCTCGTTTCAAGCTACCAAGGGGGCGAGCAGGGGTAATTTTAGACGTATAATCCTCTTACCCTGACTAGAAGGAAAGGTCTGTACTTGGACAAGGTGCATACATTTACCAACTAGAGACCCCCATTTCTAACAGACATCATACACAAAGACAACATAAAACATTTGAGAGACAATCTATTTTCATTACATCAATGGTAAACTCAAAATTTCATCATTTCAGAACCATTAAGGAACCATAGTTTGTTAGGCGCCTATCAATCAGTATTCAGACCCTCCTATAATACCGAAACAGCCCTATCTGCAGTAGTAGATACTAACTATCTGGATATCCCTGGAAGCCAGAAACCCTGCAATGCAAGTTCTGCTTGACCTATCCGCAGCATTTGATACCATCTCTTATTCCATCTTGATACAGCGTCTCCACTAAGCAGGTATCCAGGGTACTGCCCTCGACTGATTTAAAAATGTACTCAAATACAGGGTCCAAACAGTCTCCATTGACAATTACCACTCTAAAACGATCTCCTTGTCAAAGGGAGTCCTTCAGGGTTCCTCCTTAAGCCCTATGCTTTTCAACATCTGGGTAGCCCACCTAGCCCAGTTAGTCTAGTCCTGCAGGTTTAAAATACTTTCTTATGCAGACGACATTAAAAACATCCAACAACAGATCCCACCTCCATGAGAAAAATGCAATCTGGATGTCCCTTAACTGTCTCCAACTGAATAGGGGCAAAACAGAGATCCTTCTGTTTGGGGAATCCCAGCTCTACTGGATGGATGACTGGTGGTCGGCTGAACTTGGCCGGGCCCCATCGTCTAGCAAAACAGCAAGGAATCTCGGTATACTTTTGATCATCAAACTTTCAATGAAAGACCAGATTACTTCCATCTGCGGCACTTGCTTTGGGAACTGCGCCTCTTTCGAAAAATCTTGCAATTGCTTCCGGGAGACATTCACCCAGGCATTAATCATTAGCCACTATTAGACTATAGAAATGCTGTAATCCTCCCTTTAAATTAATCCCTTGTATCTAAAATGCAGATGGTCTAAAACGCATCTGCCCGCATGGTCAAGTCCTTTTCTCCACGGACACCATCAACCTCCATGCTCAGAGCCCTTCATTAGGTCCCCATCCGAAAAATAACACTGTTCAAATTGCTCTACCTTACTTACAGGCTCAAGTCCTAAATATCTACAGGATAGACTCATGCCGTACCTCCCTGACAGGAGTTTAAGATCCAAAAACGACCTGCCTCTACATAATTGGTGTATTCGAATGTAAAAATATGGTGGCTGGGCTTTCTCCAAACTTGCTCCGTACCGGTGTACTAGGCTCCTACTAGTCATCTAGGCATGCTCCACTTTTTCTGGTATTAAAAAACATCTTAAAACCTGGGGGCATAATATCAAGACGGGAGATAAAAATGATCGCCGCTTTAAAGGCAGAAAACTGCTGCTAAAGCAGCGATAATGGGCTTGATAATATGCACTATGGAATTCCAAGTGTATTGTATTGATATAGCGCTTATCACCCAGGGGTCTCTAAGCGCTTGCCTTGGGAACCTGTCCTGGCTTTTCCCTGTGAGATAGCCCCTACAGGGCATCCCCAAAGTGAAAGCCTGGCATCCCGCCGCGGGGGGGGCGTTGTGGAGATTAAGCAAGCTTAATGGCCAGAGTTGCAGAGTGTGAACCCATGATTATGTCAAGCACCGAAGCGAGAATTATCGAGTCCGTGGACATTTGAGCTCAAGACCCTGGTCCCGGGTCTGACCTCTGCTTCAGGGTCTGCCTGCTCTAACCAGCGAGCCACACTTCTCCACATTGAAGCTCAGGTTAGATGTACTTCACATCTAACATGGGCTTCAATTGGAATTCCAAAGAGCATATTATCAAGCCCATTATCGCAGCTTTAGGTGCAGTTTTTTGCTGCTAAAGCGGCAATAATTTTATCGCCTGTCTTGATAATATGCCCCCTGGTTATTTTAATTAGCTGCCTTTCTTTTCATTCACCTGATGGTAATAGCACCAACATGCCCTTTTGGGAACTTGTCATTGGGCTATACCAAGAACATATTAACATTACATAACAAGGTATGTATCAATGCTTTTTGATTGAAATCGAGTCGCAAAACAGAGAAATGTTACCAATTTGGGTTTTTTCAGTGTTTTATATAGCGTAAACTTGACTCGTAGGTATCAGATCACTTTACATGAGCACCGGCTGCGTTGGACAAGGACACATTATTTTTTTTGTTAGGCGCTGGGAGATTAATTGATTTGCCTGGAATCACAGGATGTTGAGCATCGCTGCCGAGACTCGAACCCGACTCCCCGGATTTGAGGTCAACCACCATAGCAGTTAGGCCACATACTCTCCCCAAATAGCTCAAATGCGGTGGTGATCCATTCGCAAATCGAAATGGAGTTCGCTTGGGACCTCTCACCCTTTATGAATAATAAAAAAATATTTAGGGTAGTAGGGAGTAATCCAAGGGGCCTCTTCCAAATCTTAAACAAAACCTTTTCTTTGTAAATGCTGCCCAGTTCCTTTATGAAAATCGGCTGCATGTTCAAAAAAGCTGACTTCAGTTAAAATGCGATCACAGACATGGTGATCAGCTTACCCCTGCACACGGTCAGCCCTGTGATGGCTTCCAAACGCAGTGAGTTGTAATTTATGACCTACCTCATGAATATTGCTGAGGCAGGTCGGATTGCAACACACTACAATTCAGATTTTTGCAAACTGACACCTAGGTCGGTTCGCAAAATGCCTTTCCATTCCCAAAAAAGTGAGTGCACAATTTTTTACTATTTTTTGCAAATGGAAATTTCCTACCTCAGGCACAGAATCTTTTAGAAAAGTTCAATGTAACTACCATAATGCTCTTGTGGTTTCAGCTCAGCGCCAGCCATGGCCAGAAGGTATCTTTCATTATTTTTAATATGTCATTAATAGGCAGAGAATAACCAATGCCATGCTTCGTTTGTTAAACATCTGGGCTGCTTCAGAAGGAAGGAAAGGTTAATTAAACCTTTTTAACACACAGCAGAAATGCAGAGTTGAACAGAATCAACACAATGTCATTCTCTACTCTGCAGGAGGCAGCATTTTGCCTTTGAACGCTTATAGTAGCGCTGACATGAGCCACAATTATTGTTTTGTCCTTGATACAATGTTCAGGAATTGCTGTAGGATGTGGGTGCTTTGGTAGAAATGCCGCTTGACTTATTACAAATAACTTCTTCTTCCAATGGGTGGCAGGTGTTTGGGCTTCCACTGGACTGATATGGAGCAATCTTCAGTGGATTTCAGGTGATGTAGCTCAACATTCATTTTCCATTTGTTGGGGTAATACATAATCACGAGTAGTTCACACTTGCATATATTCCTTTGCTACACTAACATGAGATGTTAGAACGTGAAAGTAATAATATGAATCATGGTGTATTAGGAACATTCATTGTAAACGTGAAGAAATCAACTTTGAAACTAGATGTAACTAGCTGACAACATTAACGTGAAGAATTTGTGCATTCGCTGACAATTATTTGTGTATTTGATGTACTTATGTTTGTTTCAGGGGTTAGGCATCGAGAGAAGGGGATACATTGAGTATTGATACTGATAGCAGAGAACTGCTGTACCTTCTTATTGGCAGGAGCTTGGGAATCAAGGTCATCTCACCATGCTTGGGAGCATCTCTGCCTACTGGAAAATTACCAATGAGGAGGTGGCCTGACTGGATAGCATGATCCACAAAGGATCCTGGAATACTACCTGTACTATAGATGTATCGTTCCTAGGGAAAGTGTCCTGGGACTTCTATCTTGCCTTGAGAGAGAGAGCATCTTAGAACGAGCTCTGTAGCTTTATGCTGCTTGACCCAACTAATGTGGAGAGACTTCTTAAGAAGGCTTCGCATGCTGACACCTTAACTGGTCTAGCCTGGGAAATGCTACGTAAGGATGTCACGTTAGTGGTAATGCAGGGAGAGACTAATGCTTTATATCCATGAATGTTTAATGAAGGGGAGCCTGGAAGTCTGTTCCATAATCTTTTGTATCCTGATTCTCAAATTAATTATCTTGTGCATGTTGCACTACCTTAACTTCATCCTTAGATTTGGCTTTGTATTAGGTCAAATGTATTTCTACATCCTCACTTTGAGGTGCCTGTACGTCCAGTTATTCTTGGCTTTGTACTAAATTAATTAATATTATCTGGTAGTCTGTGTTCCTTAAGAGTCATAGTAAATTGGAAATAAAATAATTGATCTGCTAACAATTTCTCTTCCCCCCATGCTTTCATGCTAAGAAAAAGGGGCATCGACTCGAGGTTCAAGAACAAATCTAGAACAGGGAACTCTGCTCCTTCACAGGTTTACCCTGGACCTGGTTATCAGTGCCTATTATTATCAGTTGCTATATTTTTATAAACAAATTGAATTTTTCAAGACATAGAACACCCACGGAGATAGATGAGCAGTAGCGGCTGCGTCATCTATTGTTCCACAAGGGATTGGGTGCCGGAATGCCAGATGGATGGCAGTCACATTCACGTGGGGAGGTTGGTAAGTTCCTTCTCCCGGTGAAGGCACACCGTTATGATTTTGTATTTGTGGCCCATGGTTGTGATAACATTCATTGTATTATTGGACAGACCCGGAAAAATACAGAATCTAATTGAATTATAGTTATGATAATTGCTTAGCACTTTGAATATGTTGAGATTGTGTGTGTTAAGGACCTCAGCATGGTTCATACCCTCACAAGAGGTTTTTTTCACACACCATGTGATGCATGACACATATGTAATGTGGGAGGTATTGTTACAAGGAGCCATTTTCAGCAAATAAATAGCACACTGCATAGCCATGCATATAGGCACATTGTTGTGATTTTGTATTTGTGGCACATGGTGATGACAACATTCTTTTGTATCATCTGATAGACCCGGAAAAAGACAGCATGTAATTAAATTATAGTTATGGTAATTTCTTAGCACTTTGAGGAAATTGAAATTGTGTGTGTTAAGGACCTTAGCATGGTTCATGCCCTCACAAGAGGTTTTTCACACACCATGTGATGCATGACACATACGTAACATTGGAGGTATTGTTACAAGGAGCCATATTCAATATGTAAATAGGACACTGCATAGCGATTCATGTAGGCACATTGTTGTGATTTTGTATTTGTGGCACATGGTTATTATCTGACAGACCTGGAAATAGACTGAGTCTAATTGAATTATAGTTAAGGTGAATTGTGCTGCACTTAGAGTAAATTGTGATTATGTGTTTGGCTCTGAAGAGACCCTTTCACTAACATAAGGTCGAAACATCGACTACTATCTCTTGATTCACACATCTTTTTTGACCCACATTGTGTAATGTGAATGCACATGTTTGATTCAGAACAACATTGTATAGAACCAGGGAGGTTTCACAGTTTCTTCTAATATATATTGTATGTAGTTATGCACTCATTTGGGCACTGAGTCGTCTGTACATTTATTATATTAAGTTGTACTGTTATTTGCATGTAGGAAAATATATAAAATCAACAGATACTCTTAGTTTATATGTTCTTTGATACATACAGTCTAAGTGTTGATTTACTACTGGATTGTTGAAATAATACATTTACTGTTTGTCTTCCTACACTTTTTTGAAGGAGGTTGACCCATGTGGTAGAAAGAGACCCACTGTGGCTCTGTTGATATAGCTAAAACTTTTTCTGACCCAGCCTTATCCTTTTTCGTGTGTCATCAGCTGGGATTATTATTAACTGCAAACCAAATTGTCTATCTTTCCATGGGCACTGACCTGATTGACTTTGTCCCAGCCCTTATATGTGGCTTGCCCTGACCAAACTGATTGGCTGCCTGGAAGCATCAGGTCAAGGCATGAACAACTGGATATTGTAATACATTTTCTATTGGCCATCAACTACATATCATTCACAGATGCTCCTGGCCCATAAACATAGTATGCAATAGACTATGTCCCAGACCTACCGACCTTTCAGTAGCATTGGTCTGGCTAGACTTATTTCACCCCAGTCGTGCAAGCCTTTGATGGGCCATAGGCCTTTCGGAGACACGATAGGCTTCCAACAACTTTGCATCTTCACCTGGACTCTGCCATCTGTGATTCCACCCTGCCAATTGGTGCCACCCAGTCCTGGACCCTTGGAAGTGGGATTAAGGTGCTTTTCCAAAGTCTGTGGATCCAGTAAAACCGACGCATCTCCTCTGCTGCGCGGCATAGCCCCCAGTAGAACCAATGCATCTCCGCTGCTGCATGGATTGGATCCGTCGCAAAGACTTGCATCACAGCCACAGCCCGCATCACCTTTAGAACTGCAAGTGATGCATCCTCAGCACAGGCCCTCGTATCTATCATCAACAGTAGCCTTGACTATGCTGGACTCCGCATCACCGCCTCGTAGCTCCTCGGAACTGTGGATCTCCCTGACTGAATGACGCAATTCTGACACCAGACTTCTCATCGCAAGACCTTGCTGATGGGATCCTCGTTATCAATACAACCGGTCCTCACACCAAGGCCTCGCCGCATCTTAGAACAGGTGTATCACTTCGGCTTCGAGATGCATCTTTGACATGGAACCACTCAACACTCTATGGTTGGCCTGATTTTGTGACGTCACAGCCAGGCACGAACAGATAGCCACAGTTGGGGCTTAACATGTTCTGGTGCTCTTTTCCCTAAAAAGTTTAAAATTCAATACTTCCGGTTCTACTAATTGGATTTTTGTCATTTTGTCATTTGGTCTCGTTTTATTTATTAAAACCCACTCTCTTTCTCTAAGACTGTTGTGGGGTCCTGTTCTGGTGTGTTGTCACTGTGTTACTATTTGAAGACTTACACAAATACTTCAGAAATTGCCTCTGAGTTAAGCCTGACTCTTCTGTGTCACCAAGCATGCCTGACCCTTGCTTCTCCCACTCTCAACACTCAGGTATTTTTACAACCTATTCGGTGCATAATTTGTGTCAACAATGGTGGAAACATTGCACTCTCTACAGTTAAACATTTTTCTCTCCTGTCCAAAGATTTGGATTTATCTGATTTTTTATTGGGCACTAAGTCTACTCGTTCTAAAAGATTTATTTTTTCGACATGTAATAAAATTTGGAAATTGTCAGAAATGAAGCTGCTGCTGATAGATAATTTGGATGAAGAGCTTGTTGTTGATAATATAATTTATACACTGTCTGAATAACATCTGTTATTGATATCATGCAAAGTGACATGTCGACATTGTATCATGGGCAAAGTCAGCTTAGATCTATTATGCAGTTCAGCTTAACCCTACAAATCATCAAAATTGGGAATGTACCCTGGTGTTACCTAAATTCCTGTCACCTGTTTTTGCTCTTTAATTTGACAAGCAAACAATAATTGATGGTGAAATATGATACCACATACACGATGTTGCACCTAGAGAAGTTAGAACTGCTCCCATTTACAATAGCTGTAACACCTTTTGCTGTATGGCTAAT
This sequence comes from Lissotriton vulgaris, assembly GCF_964263255.1. Lineage (NCBI taxonomy): Eukaryota > Metazoa > Chordata > Amphibia > Caudata > Salamandridae > Lissotriton > Lissotriton vulgaris. The sequence goes on from NC_141688.1 coordinate 4,224,267, forward strand.
ACTCATTCATGAGTTATGGTCACTCACATTTTCATATTGTTGTGAACCTGTCAACAAAGAGGTCTTTTTTACTGGAAAGGAATGCGACTTCTCTGTTGGACATTCACTCGTTTGCAAACATGTACTCATTGACAGTGCATGTAATGCATCAATAGTGAATTTGGCCTGCTATGTAAAAGGAATACCAGCAACCGCAAGACTCCCACTTGTTACAGTCTTTTCGAATAAGCACATTCTTCGATGTTTAAGAATCCACATGCTCCAGGAACTGCACCTTGATTTGTCATTGTCATTCTGACCTATCTGGTTTACCTTCGTGCAACCCATGTTTCACTGCCTCTGGTGCCCCTTCGAATGGGAAATTGATATTTTCCTGCCTCTGGCAACGCCGGCTCCCAAGGACAAAGATCTGTTGATGATTCCATTAGCAACTCATTTTCAAAGTTGTCCCTTGGGCCTACTGCTTCATCAGAATGCGACTGTGAACTATGAGCCACTCCCTCCAGAGGAGACAAGTGCTATTGCACAGGGAATACTAAGTACTGGCTCTAATAATACAGATGTGGATTATCCAGCTGCTTTCTCAAGGATCAAGTCTGTTCTCTGGAACTTGTGAACTTGGCTGTGGCCAATCATTGTCAGCGGAGATGGAATCTGTTCTGTATTAACTTCCCCTCGAATTTGCAAGTAACATTGTGGTTACTTTTAACACACCATAAATTCAGCAGCTTTTCAGAGAGTTGACATTCTAAAAACAGAGTGGAATGAGGTTTGCAGAGAAAAGGTCCTGTGACAAAAGTGCTGCACAACCGAGATGTAGACCAACAGAATATGACTCTCAGGTATAGAGACCAGCATTAATCCCAGAGATCTTTTGTATAATACTGTGTTTTCATTGTGAGGGTAGGCTTGGGCTGATTTGTCTTTCGCTATGACAGGGCTTTTAATTGTGTACAGTTTATCAATTATGTTCATCACATTATTGACTTGTATAAGTCTCGTAATTACAGCACAGTTTCTCTATGGCACAGCACGTTAATTTCAATAAATATTGTAAACTTTCTCCATGTCTCTTTACTTTTATTGTGGACATGTGTGTGTGAGTGAGAGAGCGAAAGGTGATGACCTTCTAGAAGGTAAAGCACTATGAGTTAGTCTGGATTTGGGCCCATAGGTACTAATGTGGTATGGTAACTGAGTCCCTACATGTTGACGTCCCTTCAACGCAGTAATAGTTATATTTCTTAACAGAATCCGTGTAACAGCCCTAAACACAGTGCTAAATGTGAAGTCGGATTTTAGAATAGAATTTTGAAAATGCCACATTTAGAAAGTTGGAAAAACAACAGTTGATGGACAGAATGCAGAACATGTCATACATTCAGCCCAGTACAGAGATCTGAGCCTAAATCCATCGGTTTTTTGCTCACCATGCCATTCCAATTCCATGTCCTCCCTGGACTGGAAACAAGCATCCTAGAACCAGTTTCAGGGTTTCACTCCACTTGAGCCAGGATAGCTTGAGTCTAGTGGCATGACGAGCACAGGACCCATGTCTGGGCATATCCGTCCCACTCTGGGTGACAATTGCAAAAACAACAGTTGATGGACAGAATGCTGTACAATGTCAAACATTCACCCCAGTACAGAGATCAGGGCCTTAATCCATTGTTTTTTATTCACCATGCCATTCCAGTTTGAACCCAGCCATATGCAAATCAGTCTTGACCCTGTGCCTCATGGGAACAGACCAGCCCGAACTGCCAAACCAGGTACTCCCTGGACTGGAAACAAGCGTCCTAGGGCTGGTTTCAGGGTTGTATCCTTCTTTGGCATGTACCATATGGCTATATACATGTGGACACATTGTAATACATCATGTCCCCTTCACATTGCAGTGGCACTGTCAACACCACTTGCAGAGCAATTCCAGCCACTCTTCACTGATGACAAGGAGGACAACACCACCATCGACACCCAAGCCATCCAAGACATCATTGACAGCATCCAAAACTCACCTCCAGGACCACAGCGAGCCAGCTGCATTGAGGAGAGCCCACCCACTACCCAAAGCATCCAGCAGGAGGCACCCACAGCCCCGGCACTCCCCTAAGAACCCCAGGAGCAACACATGGCCTTCCAACTATGTGCTGGAGGTCCAGAGGGAGACCGCAGAGCAGACGTGGGTGGGGTTTGACCTCATGGCTACCAAACCTGACACCACCCTTGGGTGTGTAGCCCCACTGCATAGTCTCCAACGAGCCCTGACTGACATTGCTGGAGTCATGGCGAGGAGAGAAGAACACCTGTCTGCTCAGAGTTGCTCCAGCGATGTCAGCCTTGTGCTGGAACACATGCGGGGGCTCATGGAGGGCATGGTGCGGAATGTAGCAGGGATCTACCATGCCCTGCAGATCCTCATCATGGCATTGCTGACACAAGGCGTGGTGATGTTTAATGCTGCTGCCCCCACACCATCCACATCTCCGCCCCCTGGTGTGGCTATGCCTCCCTGTGTGGCAGGCCTAACCACTCCGGCACCTGATGTGTCATAGGCACACAGTGCAGCGACAATCAACCTCCGAGCACCTGAAGTGACAGTGCCACACAGTGTGGCAGATAGACCACCTCCGGCACCTGGGGTGTCAGTGTCACACAGTGTGGTAGATGATCCACCTTTGGCAACTGAGGTGACAGTGCCACACAGTGTGGCAGATGGACCACCTCCGGCACCTGAAGCGTCAGTGCCACACAATGCTGCAGCCGGTACAGCAACACCCACAGGTGGAGCAGTGCACATATCCGGGGATGAGGACGTGGATGGGCCTGTGATCAGAAGGGCTCAGTAGCATTCATTCCCGCCTCGTATTTCAGAAGAGAAAGCACTCTCAGGAGCGGGTTCATATCCATGAAGAACTAGAGGTACATCTGGGAAAATAAGAGGGTCATAAGATGTTAAACGAACTATGGCTGCATGATGATCAGTGTAAGAGAAAAGCAAAACAAGGAAAATATGAAAAATGTAAAGAATGTATATGCTATAAAGAAAATGTAAAGATTGTATTTATATGCGGGCATATGTTTGATGTGATTAGAATAGAAGTGAATGAATTATGTACGAACTTTGCCCATCTAGGGCGAGATTGAAGGACGGATATAGGGGAGAATGCAAAGAGGTTGCAAGCCCATCCAGGGCCTTATTGAAATATATTGTAACATTATAATTGATTTTATAGAATGTTTATCAATGATGATTAATGAATCGAAAAGTTTTGTTTTGCAATATTAACGCAATTGTAAACAGCGGGTTCAGAGATATACATGACTAGGTTAAGATGGCGCCCATACCTTTGTTGATCTGTCCTCTCTCTATGTCGTACATTACAATGTGCTGATGTAAATAAAAATGGCTGCCTCAGACGCGCACTTTACCGTCGAAGAAGGCAAAACGCCGAAACGCGTATGGTCGCTGTGGGTTTTTACAATAAACTTTGAACCCGCTCCTGAGAGTGCTTTCTCTTTTCTACTGAAATACGAGGCAAGACAGAGCTTCATTATATATATATATATATCCCCAAAAGCGCCCAGGCCTCAGAGACGCACTCCTCCAGCTGGTTTGTTTCAAAACATTTATTTGCAGAAGGTACAGGGTTACAGCTCCGCTTTTACCAGTTCATTAGCCTGACGCGTTTCAGAGCATTCATGCTCTTTCTTCAGAGGCTGTCTGTTTTGCATGCATTTTTTCAGGCTCCCACAGTTCCCTGCACGTTTATATCATTAGTTCATAGGCCTCCGGTGTGCCAAGTTAAGTTTAATTTAATTAGTTCAGATGCATGCTGGAACATGTAGGTATTTCCTTTTTATTTTTTCACCTTCAGTGGTTTCTGCGTGACAAAACCCTTCTTGAACCAAATTATTTTCCCTCCAGTGGGATCCAGAGCTGCAATCTTGTACTATTGTTCAAGCAGCCAGCTGCACCGTATTCACGATCCTGAAGGTGCAGGTCGGACGATCCTTTTGCTCACTGCAAGATGGTGCGAACTCCCATGGTTGGGCCAACCGCGTTTACATCTCCCCAAAAGCACCCAGGCCTCAGTGACGCACTCCTCCAGCTGGTTTGTTTCAAAACATTTATTTGCAGAAGGTACAGGGTTACAGCTCCGCTTTTACCAGTTCATTAGCCTGACGCGTTTCAGAGCATTCATGCTCTTTCTTCAGAGGCTGTCTGTTTTGCACGCATTTTTTCAGGCTCCCACAGTTCCCTGCACGTTTATATCATTAGTTCATAGGCCTCCGGTGTGCCATGTTAAGTTTAATTTAATTAGTTCAGATGCATGCTGGAACATGTAGGTATTTCCTTTTTATTTTTTCACCTTCAGTGGTTTCTGCGTGACAAAACCCTTCTTGAACCAAATTATTTTCCCTCCAGTGGGATCCAGAGCTGCAATCTTGTACCATTGTTCAAGCAGCCGCTTTTGGGGAGATATATATATATATATATATATATATATATATGAACACAAAGTTTTGTAGCTGTTCCCAAGCCTCTGGTTCGGCGGGCTCATGGCTGGGGTAGCCACCCCCAAAATTCTCACACGTACAATCCGGCGCAATCCTTCCCGGGTTGGATCGAAAGGAATCACACAGGAGCCGTGGCCTCTATTTCAGTGCAGATTTATTGCAGACACAAACGTCCTACGCGTTTCGGAGTGGAACACTCCTTCGTCACGGGCCGTGACGAAGGAGTGTTCCACTCCGAAACGCGTAGGACGTTATAGTGTTTTTCAGTGGCAAGCTAAACATCTTGGGCCGGATGTAGGTCGGTCGGTAACGGCCGAAAATCAGTATTTTCGGCCGTTACCGACCGAGATTCACAAAATGGTATGTAGGGCCACATATTTTACAGATTCGGTAAATTTACCGATCGGTAAATTTACCGAATCTGTAAATTACCGAATCGGTATTTTTACTGATTCGGTAACAATGAGATGTAGGTGGGACTCTTCTGAGTCCCACAAGCCTTACAGAATCGGTATTTTACCATGAAATCCAACTTCATGGTAAAATACCGATTCCGGTGTGCATGCACATGTGTGCATGCACACCTGTGCCATATGACAGGCAGACCTGCCCTTAGGGCAGGTATGCCTGCCACATGGCCCCCGAATCTTTTTTGGGTGTGCTAGAGGGTGTCAAAGTGACACCCCCTGCACCCTTGTCAAAATCTGTATTTACCGATTCGGTAAAGCCCATAGGAATGAATGGGGCATTACCGGTCGGTATTTACCGAATCGGTAAATACAGATATTTACCGATTCGGTAAAAGGAACATCTGGATGTTCCTACATATCCACCCCTTAGATTTACCGATTTTTAATTACCGAATCGGTAGAATTCGGTAATTAAAAATCGGTAAATCTATTTTACCTACATCTGGGCCAGAGTTCTATGCATGGGAAAATTTGAAGAGACACTAAAATATGAAAATGTAACAAGTAAAGAAGATATACATGTATTAAAAGGTCAAGTTCCAGGACCATGCTTGTTAAGTAATGTAACTGCTCAACTTATGAGTCTATTAGCAATGAATTGCAATGTCTCAACACATCACCCAGGTCTGAGAAAATATCCTAACTTATTTGATGGACTAGGTAAATTAACAGACAAGAAGATTACTTTACATATAAACGAAACTATAAAACCAGTGGCACAAACACATATGAGAGTCCCAGTTCATATGCAAGAAAAAGTAGAGAAAGAGATTAATTGTTACTTGAACACGATATAATTGAAGAAGTAACAGGTCTAACACCTTGGCTAAGTCCCATTGTTATTGTTCCAAAAAAAGACACTGATGACATCAAACTATGTGTGGACATGAGAATTCCCAATACAGCTAATGAAAGACATCGATATCCAGGCCCTCATTTAAATGATATGATAAGTAGTACAAATGGGGCAACAGTATTTATAAAACTTGATTTATGCAAAGGATATCACCATTAAAATAATTGATAATCAGTCCAGGTACATCACAAAGTTTTAACACATTTGGAACTGTTAAGATATAAACAATTGCATTTTGGGATCTGTTCACCAGCTGAAATCTTTCAGAAAATTATCAAGAATATCATGAGGCCAGTACAAAACTGTATGAATTAATCAATCAATCAATCACAGTATTTATATAGCGCACTACTCACCCAGAGGGTCTCAAGGCGCTAGGGGAGGGGGGTCCGCTACTGCTCGAACAGCCAGTTCTTGAGTTGCTTCCTGAAGGCGAGGTGGTCCTGGGTCAGGCGGAGGTGGGTTGGGAGGGAGTTCCATGTCTTGGCGGCGAGGTAGGAGAAGGACCGTCCCCCTGTGGTGGGGGACGGTGGCGAGGGCGTGGCCGGTCTATCGAAGCTGGCGTTTGGGAGCGTAGAAGTTGAGGCGGCTGTTGAGGTATCCTGGTCCTTGGTTGTGTAGGGCTTTGTGTGCGTGGGTGAGGAGTCGGAAGGTGATTCTCTTGGTGACCGGGAGCCAGTGCAGGTCTCTCAGGTGTCCGGAGATGTGGCTGCGGCGGGGGATGTCCAGGATGAGTCGTGCTGAGGCGTTCTGGATCCGCTGAAGTCTTTTCGGGAGTTTGGCGGTGGTGCCGGCGTAGAGGGAGTTGCCGTAGTCCAGACGGCTGGTGACAAGGGCTTGGGTGACCGTCTTCCTGGTCTCGGTGGGGATCCACCGGAAGATCTTTCGTAGCATGCGCAGGATGTTGAAGCACGACGAGGAGACGGCGTTGACTTGTCTGGTCATGGAGAGGGTGGAGTCCAGGATGAAGCCCAGGTTGCGTGCGTGGTCTGTTGGTTTGGGTGCGCTGCCCAGGGCTGGGAGCCACCAGGAGTCGTCCCAGGCGGAGGGTGAGGATCCCAGGATGAGGACTTCCGTCTTGTCCGAGTTCAGTTTCAGGCGGCTGTTCTTCATCCATTCGGCTACCTCTTTCATCCCTTCGTGGAGGTTGTCTCTGGCGGTGGCGGGGTCGTTGGTGAGGGAGAGAATCATCTGGGTGTCGTCGGCGTAGGAGATGATGTTGAGGTTGTGCTGGCATGCGATGTCTGCGAGGGGGCTCATGTACACGTTGAAGAGGGTTGGGCTGAGCGAGGAGCCTTGAGGAACGCCGCAGATGACTTCGGTGGCTTCAGATCTGAACGGGGGGAGGTGAACTCTCTGTGTCCTACCGGCGAGGAAAGAGATGAACCACTCCAGAGCCTTCCCCTGGATTCCGACGTGATTATATGTAGGTCTTTGGAAAGATACAAGAAGAACATGATCAAGCATTAGATGGAGTATGTCAGCAACTCAAAAAGGCTGGATTGACTTTAAATATAAAGAAATGTGAAATAAATAAGAATGAACTAACTTTTTTGCGTACATATTCTCAGCAAAAGGAATGAGACCAGATCCCTTTAAAATAACAGCTTTGAGCGTAATACAAAGGCCAAAAGATATAACAGAATTCTGACCCTTTCTAGGAATGGAAAATTATTGCGCATGATATGTGAAAAATGTTGCAACTGTAAGTGCGCCACTGAGAGAGCTGAAAAAGAAAGGACGGAAATGTCAGTGGAATGATGATTGTAAACAAGCATTCAAAGAAATAAAATTAGAAATATCAAAAGCAGCAAACCTGAAATATTTGGATCCACACCTAGGTACAGAACTCGTATTAGATGCAGGTCCTGTAGGCTTTTAGGAGCAATTTTAGTATAGCATAAACCTGGAAGAGAAACCCCAAAATATGTAGTCTCCCATGCTAGTAAAAGTTTATCTGAGGTGGAACAGAGATATTCTCAGCCTGAGAAGTAAAGTTTAGCTGTTGTTAGGGCATGTGAACACTTTCATGATTTTATTAATGGAAAATCGTTTGTAATTATCACTGACCATTAAAGCCTTAGTTTCTATTTTTGGAAATCCAAAAACAAAAATGCCACCAAGAATTGAAAGGTGGGGAATGAGACCAATGGATTATGATTTTAGTATCATCCATAAACCAGGAAAAGAATATAAACCAAGATTATTTGTCTAGGCATTAATCTAAGACAGATAGTGAGTAACAATTAGAGGTGGAGGAGTACATATGCTTCATAGTTAGATCAGCAGTTCTAGGAATTATAAAATAAAATGAATTAATTGAAGAAACACAAAAAGATGACATACTTCATGAAGTAAAATAAATTATATATGAAGATTAGTGGAGACGTGTAAGTAATGGAAGTCGATTTCAACCAAATATTTAGAAAAAATGATATATTAGCATTTAAAAACATAAGTTCGGAATTGTCTGTGACTTCTTCAGGAATACTACTTAGAGGAAACAGAATAGTAATACCAGAGACCCTCCAACGTCATGTAATTGATTTGGCTCATGAAAGTCATCAGAGTGTCTCTGCAACAAAGAATTTTCTAAGAGAAAAATTGTAGTTCCCAAGATAAGACAGACAAGTATAAGAAGTTGTTCAGTCTTGCTATAAATGTCAATGTACCTCAAAAGAAAGAGGAATGGTAGAATTGCACATGGCTGAGTTGTCAGATGCTGTATGGTCCAATATAGCCAATGTGGACCATTAGACTCGGGCATTACTTATTTGCGATAATAGATGAGTACTCTCGCTATCCTATTGTGAAGTTGATACCATCAACATCTACGTTAGCAGTACTTCCAGTATTAGATGAAGTATTCTCAACTTGGAGAATTCCAAATGATTTAAAAACAGACAATGGACCACCATTTAATGGAGATGAATTCAAAAAGTTTATGAGTTATTAAAGAATAGTTAATAAGAGAATAACTCCAATGTGGCCTCCAGTGATTAGAATGGTTGAAAGACTGATGGGTACAATTAAAAAAGATGAACAAAGAGCAAAACCTTCACAAATTTCAATAAATCAGCACTATGTCAAGTTTTGAGAGTATTCAGAAATACTCTGAATGTATCAACTGGAAATGTCCTTCAGACCTCATGTTTGGAAAATCATGACAAACTTGTTTGCCACATCTTCCACAAATTCCTCCCAGAGTTCACAAAGAAGTAATGGAAAAAGATAAATAGACTAAAGAAAAAATGAAATGTTATACTGAAAAGGGAAGAAAACGCCGAAAGTCAAGATTATCAAGTTGGTGATCTGTATTAGTTCGACAACAGCAAGTGAGGAAGTCACAGAGTATATTTCATCCTGTGCCTTTAGAAGTAACAAAGGTACAAGGACCGGCAAAGACTGCCGGAAATGATGACAGAATAATAACAAGAAAAAAAACTTTCTTTAGAAACATCAGACCAAATATTGAACAAGAAAATGTACATCCAAATGACCAACAAAATTAATAGATGCACAGAAGATCTGAAAGAATTTCAAAAAGACCTGAGAGACTAATTGAGCATAGTTGATTTGTTTTTGTTTTATTTTTTTTACCTATTTTAGGGTCCAGGGGGAAGAATGTAATGATGTAATGACACTGTGATGTCATTTAGAATGATAAGGGCAGAAGTTCTAGAAAGGAAGGTTTAGGGCTTTTCAAGAGATACTAGTTCATTCTTAGAATAGAGGTTAGGAGTTAATGTAGCACCAGATACTGAGCTGTAATATATAATATAAATATAACTAAATATCGCATTTAGAATATTTTTTACAGTAGTGATGTTTTTTTGCACCTGCTATCGCAGGAAAAGTGGTGCTGTGGGTTGTTAGCACCTGTATGTGAATGGTGGGGTATTATCGCGACTTTGGCTGCAATAAAGTGTAGTTAATTCCGCAATAGCTCCTTGTGAATATGCCGCTAAGTGAATTGTTCATTTCCTCCATATTGCAGTTGGCGGTCTTGACGTGGATGTGCTGCAGGATAATGTTGTTTTCTTTTCCGGGTGGCCAAAGGAGGGTAGCAGGCTGGTGACATTCCTTACCTGCTTTAGGTCTGGCCACCCTTCCCCCTCCGATTCTCAAGGCGAATGGGCTGGATGCAACCCTGAACGGAACACTGCGCTACGCTCGCTGAGTGTGCGTAGTTTGCGCAACTACGAGCTACGCAAATTGCGCGTAGCATAGTGCAAAAACGCGTAGGGGGCATTTTTTGCTCGCTCGCGGTCCTCAACATCAAGTTGCCGATCACGAGCGTGGAAAATAAACCTTCCGGCGAGATCCTCAACACGGGGAGGTCAGGTTCCTCATTGCTAGTTGCCGCATATGCTTGCGACCGCTTGCAATGAGAAACTACCAGTCCGTGTTGAGAAAGCTGCCGCTCGAGTATAAATCTACTCGAGCGGCAGAAAATGACTGCTCGCACTGTGCATAATGCTGTTGCAATGATTGCACAGTTTGGACAAGCATCCGGCAATGTGCAATCATTGCGAACAGCATTTTCCCTACCACACTACAAAGTTCGCGTACCTACGAGCAGCGTGTGTAGTGCGAAGTTCACTTTGCGTAGCTACGCCTATCGCTACTACACGAATTACGCCCAGGGTTAGCTGGATACAGTTGGATTCAGGGACATTTTCTCATCTAAACGCTTTATTCCCCACTATTGCTGCACAGTATCTCATGACTTGTCATTAAGCACTTAATCTTTGTGTTGTTGGTGCTTGATATTTATTGGTTCATGCTTGTGGTTTGAGACTTGCACCTGTAGCTGCGTGTTACTGTCCATATTTAAATGTATGTATTGATACAGGCTGCCCCTCCCTTTACAATTTAGATGGAAGTTAGTATCAGAAGCAGTACAACAGTGTTTATTTTGTTACAGCTACTTGGGAGGTCAAGTTAGCTTATGAAGGAGGCAAGGCTTGTGGTATGGCGTAAGCTGTCAAAGGTGAAAAGGTAACTTGCAGTGAGCATTATTTACATAACATAAACATGTGGTGGGTGTAATCAACATATTGTGGTCTAGTTGTTTTAGCCCCATGCCGGACCGGAAATATCGCCCGATGTCCTGATTGCCTGCCAACTTTCAATCGTAGGGACGGAAGCAGACACGTCCACGGCCTCACCGGTTTGGCATCCTCCGATCCTGCAATCTTCCTTATAAAACCGAACCGTACTCTGAACAAACTATTGACGGGGTCCGGTTCATTGAGGCTACATGCAGGTACCAAACGGGTGCCTGACTACAAAGGCGTAAGTGGCCAATCGTCATCGATCACAGATAAGTAACTTGGGTGTCACAGGGGCTGCATACTAACTCCCCTGTATCCACCTTTTCTCCCCCTTGTCTTTGTTTTTGTTTTTACAGGGTGCGCCAACTTGCCACCACCCCCCTCCCGAGACCCATGGTGTGAAAAACCTTCAACCACATGTGAGATATCTCCGTGTTTATACAAACACTTTCTCCGTGTGTGTTGTAGGAGTGTGTTTCTTTTTTTTTTTTTTTGTCCTCATATATGCCACCAGATTTTATATGCTCTAGATGGGTCTCGCTGTCGCCTCTTATACTGACATTTCCGAGTCAGCCCTGGGGACAGTATCATAGCAGACAGGGATGTCCCAGAGGTAGGTTGTTTTCCTTATCCAACTCCCCTTAGCCTATGATGGGATACTTCAGGCCGGGGGAGGACAGGACCGACACAACCTCTGGCATAATCATCAGACCATTTACTTGTTAAACCAGACCTCCAGTTTAGACCACACATTCTCAATATTTCCAGTGCGACCTACCAAGTCCATCTTGCATACTTCCATTATATGTTTTTAACATTCCGCAAATCTGGAAGGGGCAGCTGACTTCCATTCTTTGAAGATTTCTCTCCTGGCGATAACTACTACATAAAAGATAAACTGTGCGTCCAAATTATTAATGTTATAATCGTCAGGTAAACCAAAAAATACAAATCTGGGTGAACATAAAGTAGTTGTTGTTAATACCTCGCCCAGGAAGCCAACTATCGCTCTCCAATAATCCTGAATCACCGGGCACTCCAAAAACATGTGAATATCATCTGCTGCGCTATAATTACAGCGGGGACAGTAATAGGTGTTTTGCGTTATCTTGTGTAGGTTGGCCGGGGTCCAATAAGCTCTATAAGCTGTAAATAAATAATTACGCCTTAAATTAGCTGCTTTAATTAGCCTCTGGGATAAAGTGAAAGAGTCTAACCATATTTTACTGCGTTCTTCAGGGAGTTCCGCTATTCTATTTTCCCATAGGTTTGTCAGTTCAAGGTGTAGATTGTTCTTTTCATCCATAATTAACAGCCTATACCAGAATGATACTTCTCTAATCCATCCTCCCCCCCTACGTATTGCATCCAAGAGTCCAATATCCTTTTCCCGCAGTAGATTATGACTTGACCACCAAGCAGATAATTGGTAATATTTAAATCTAGTCAGATGTCCATTTGTAAGTAATGTTAGGGAGTTCCAGTCCATAAGGCCCGAATCTACCCATAAGTCTCCTCATTTCAGTATTCCAGCTGTTCTCAGAGGTTGTGAGAGCTGATCTTGAAGACATAAAGGTGTTCCCGGAGAATCCCATATTGGAGTGTGCGTGTGATAGTAAGGAATACTCAAAACCTTTCGAATAAACCCCCAGTTTTTAAGTGCGGTCTGAAGTATCTTAAGACGGATTTTTGTAAAAGATTTCTGGTCGCCGAACTTGAATAGAAAGAAGTCGTGGCCATAGGGTAAGTTGTGAAGTAAAGCCTGGAACAAACGGCCCTGTGAAGATGCATCTAACGTGTTTGCAAGTAGCCTAAAGTTTTTAAAGTGGAAGGCATGACAATATGATAGTAAATCCGGAAGGGCTAGACCTCCGATTTTTAAACTACTCCTCAATTTTTTCCAGGCTATCCTAGAAGATTTACAGGACCAAATAAATGATCCAATCTTACCCTGGAGATTAGTGATGTCTTTCAAAGAAAATGATAAAGGGATGGAGTTGTAATGGAAAGTCAGTTTGGGAAGAATAGTCATTTTAATAAGATTAACTCGGCCATAAATGTTTAGTGGCAGATTACCCCATCTTATTAATGTTTTAGTAACGTCTTTAACCACTGTCTGCCAACTAATTATTGGTATGTTCTTTAAATCTTGAGTTAAGTTGATTCCCAAGTAACGCATTTTTTGTTTCGCACCCTGTATGGGAATGTTATTATTCCACCCCATTATCTCTGTTTTCTCCTTATTATTTGGTAGCCTGACAGTTTTCCAAATTCTTCTGATAAATAAAATAGCCTGGGTATAGTTTCAGAATGGTTAGAGGTATATAGGAGGAGATCATCCGCATACAGAGCAGTTTTTAACATCATGTTACCCAACTTAATGGGTTGAATTATATTGTCACCTCTAATGTCACAAACAAAAGGCTCCATATAAACATCAAACAAAAGAGGGGATAAGGGACAACCCTGTCTGGTACCTCGAGATATATCGAACCAATCAGATAATACCCCATTTACCAACACTTTTGCCATTGGATTATGATACAATGATTTAATACCCTTGATGAATGTTAGGGGGAACCCAATTGCCGTCATTGTAGCCCATAGATACTTCCAATTAACTTGGCCGCGTCTATCACGACCAAGGCGAGCGGGAGATCTTTATCATTAGCGTAATCTATGGCCCCTATCGCTTGAAAAGTTAGTTCGTTTAGTTGTCTCCCTGGGATAAAACCTCTTTGATCAGTGTGAATTATAGATTTTATTATCTTCGCAAGTCTAGTTGCTAAGATCCCGGAATATAGTTTCATATCCGTGTTTAGAAGGGAAATTGGTCTGTACGACTCTATTTTCTTGGGGTCTTTGTTAGGTTTTGCTATAAGCGTTATTGTGGCTTCAGCCCAGGAAGGGGGAATACAGTAACCGTGAGTTAGTAAAAGATTAAAAGGTGTGATAAGTGTGGGTAATAGCTGATCTATATAATCCAGATAAATCTCGACCGGAAGCCCATCTGAGCCTGCAGCTTTCCCCCGCTTCATTTTCTTTAGTTGGTTTAATATTTCTCCTTCTGTTATCTCACTTTCTATATATATTTTGTCCAATTCACGAATTTGAGGTAGATTTTTCAGGAGCAACCAGGTTTCTATCTCATCCAACTCAGGGTCTTTATCTTCCGTATAAAGGCTTCTCATGAAGCTCCTGGCTTCGTCCCTGATATCGGCGTCTACCTCAATCAGGTCTCCTGTCTCTCTTTGTATTAAAACTTTGATGCTGTTCCTAGTTCTTTCCTCTCTAGATTTACAAGCTAGGAGGGCTCCACATTTTTCGCCATGTTTAAAGTTCTTTAATCTACTGGTCTCCCATTTTTCTTTAATAATTTTCTCATCACAGACTTTAAGCTGAAGTTGTAGCTCTATAAGCTCCTTCTCTAACAGGTGAACCCTCTCAGAATTTGCTAAAATTGCGTTTTGTAGCTCAAGATCTTTTCTAGTTATTGCCGCCAGATCTTCCCTTCTCTTAACTTTTATAACCTTTCTTATATGAGCCATTAAGGAACTCAAAACCCCTCTCAAAAATGCCTTATAAGCTTCCCAAACTACCTGGGGGGTAGAGGTGCCTGAATTTATTTTGAAAAATTCTGTAGTTTTTTTCTTTAATTTCTCTTTTTACCTGGTCGTCTAATAGAAGTGACCTTTCCAAGGTCCATCTTGTTTTTAAAGGGCTCAAGTTCAATACAATTACCATTTCCAATACTGCATGATCTGACATCCCTGCGGGTGTGAAAGAAAGATAATTAATGTCTGTGAGGAGATGCTGATCAACTAAAAAATGGTCAATCCTTGAATAATTTTTATATTTCTTACTGTAAAAAGAAAATCCCCATAAAGATCTATATTTCTTCCTCCATACGTCCAAAAGGCTGAAATCTTTCATTATACCGCCTAAGGTAGCGAGTGATTTAGTGGGAGCGTGATACTTCACTTTGGAGGTTCTATCTAATTTCTGATCAAAAACCAGGTTAAAATCACCTCCCAAAATTACCGGGCCATTTGACCCTATTAATGCTGTCGCTAATTTAAGAAGCGGTCCGGGGTTGTCAACGTTTGGACCATAGTATACAGCAAGTGTATATGGGATATTTTGAATATGTATTGCTGCTACCAACCATCTTCCTGTTTGGTCTGTCTCATATTTTTTCAAGCTTATCCCGCAATTTGCGCGAATTATAATGGAGACCCCCCTTGTTGTTCCAGTCTGCCTAGAGCAGATTATTTCCTGTACCCATCTTAATTTCTTGAAAAGTGAACTACAGATATCTGCCTCTAGATGAGTCTCTTGGAGCATTATAAGATGCGCATCTGAGTTTTTTAAGAATTCACAAATCCGGGTCTGTTTCCTTTTTCCCCCAAACCATTGATGTTCCATGAAAGGGCTTTAAGCTTATATGTATTACTCATAACCCTGCTATGATCTCGTACCCATCCATATCTATATATAAGTGATTTTTTCCTATACATGACGATTTTTTATTTTTATTCTTTTCTCCCACTGCTCCCTCCACCCAGTGTACGCCCTCCCCCCAGAGGAACCCCCCCCAACATACCAGACGATGGCATCGCCTTTGGAGCACCTAGGAGAATCCTCTGACTGAATCAAATATATTATAGCGAGTGAAAAGTGTAGTGCTAGTGAATCGTGTTCCCTCTTCCGTGATTTAGTGTTTCAGTGCATTATTTTTATTCTCTATTTATTCCCTCGTTCCCTTTCCCCCTTTCCTTTGCACCTTTACCCCCTTTTTTTATTTTTTTATTTTATATAGAGACGCGTCTCTGACAGTTGTCTAAATCGTCACTGATTTTCCTGATCATCTCTCATACAACCTAAAAATATTTCTACCTCTTCAGGCTGTGAAAAGCTGTAAGTCTTATTTTTCCACATAATTCTAAGTAGAGCAGGGAACCTCATCTGCACATGGGCTCCCAATGATCTCAATTCTGGCATTCTGGTGCCGAGCTCCCATTGTCTCTGTGCAGTTCTGGCTCCTAAATCAGACCTGATAAGGTATGGGCTGGACCGGTAGCGAAGATCAATTTTCGACAGACATCTCCCTAAGATAAGCTCCTTAACACTGAAGGTTTGAAAGTTAACCAATATTTTTCTAGGAGCTTTCCTGTCTGTACGTCTCTTAAAGGGGTCTCTGTGCACTCTTTGAATTTCCGCTTCCAAGTCCATATCTGGACGGTCTTTTAAAACTCCTTCCCTGTGAAGCCTACAAACAAATCCCTTTATGTCTTCCAGCTCTTCACCCTCTGGTATCTTCAGGATTCTCAGGTTATTTCTGCGGGCCTGGGTTTCCAATATCTCAACATCAGCGGCCAGTGACCTGTTTTGCGCTTTCAGGGTGTCTATATCTTTTGAGTTTCCTTGTACAGTTTTACTCAATGTTGTTACTTCCGTTTCCAATTTCCCCGCACGGAGAATAACATCATCTAACTTGGATTCCAAAAGGTCAAATCTATTGTGTATTGTCTTTTGATTACTCTCAGATATCTCAAATTTTGACATCATATCACCCCTTAAGGATCGAAAAAGATCGCCCAAACGATCACTATCTTGCTCACGTAATTCTTCTGATTCTCTTCTTGATCTGGAAGGGGCTGATTCTGGGGTTTTATCTTTATTGAGATCCTGGTTCGTATTCCCTTCTTGGGTCCCGATTGAGCCATTTTGTAAGGTTTTAGCTGTTACCGGGAGTATCTTGGGTCTGGTGTCTTGCATACCTGGTGCTTTTTCGCTTGGTAAAGTTTTGTTTAAGTTTACAGGGGAAGGGGGGGAGGTAGAAAAGGGGGAATTGAAGGTGTGGGAGATATGTCAGAAATTTTAGACTCAGAAGGATTCGTCTGGACCTGTTGATGCTCTAAACCGGGTATTACCAAAGTCTCTGTGCCCCCAACCTCTTCTCTTATTGCCCCCCCATTCAAAGGACCCAACAGCCCAGCGTCTTCCATATTGCACAAATTCTCCAAAGGCTCATAACGATTTTTTAGAGGTACTGTGTTAACACTTCCCTCTATTTGCGTAGTGGAACTCATAGCCTGATCTCGGACTTTAAAGTAGGATTTAAGCGAGGGAGTATTCTTCACCACCTGTTTATCTGAAATAACTCCTTTAGATTTTTTTACTGAAGTTGCACTTTTGTTTTTCCTTTTGCAGGGGGTTAATGGCATAGGTCTCTCCCTCTCTTCAAATTCCAGAGCTCCTCCCTCCTTCAGTTCTTGCCTTGATCTCAACTGGTACCTATTCCTTCTTTGGGGGGGGTAGTTCTTTTTCTCACTGTACTCAGGCTTATGGTTACAGTGCCAGGTGTGGTTACTGCAGTTACTCCTGCTCCTTTAACTAAGGCTACAGGCTTTGCTACTACCTGCACCTGCTCTGATACCACGTCTAAGTCTAGAGAGTTTTCCACGATGTTAGGAGTCTCTTTCAGGGGATTATTCTTGGCTGGAACCTTTATTAATATCTGCTCCATATAACCCTGCCTCCTTGACATAAACGGGGGATTTATTACTAAACGCCCCTTTTCTCCCCACCTTACTGCAAGATAATTGGACAGCTCGCCGGGTAAAACATTCCGGGGTTCTTTACATGCTTTACACGCTGGCCCTCTAAGCTGGACCAGGAATATGGCAGAGCGTGATCTGCTCCATAAACACCGCCGGCGCTCTCCCGGTGTAAGCGATGCCTCCCACGTCATACAGGTCCGGGCGAGCGCAGGTCCTCGCGTAACCGGCCGGCTGGCCGTTAACCTCGTAAAAGAAAGAGGAGCCGGCTTAGCCTAACCAGTAATACTTTTCAGGGCATATGACATCTGCCTCTTACCTTGGCATAGGGAACTTGAAGCTTAAACCTCTCGCTGAAAACCGACCTTAAGCCTAGTCATCGGGGAACTCCTAGGTGCTGCCGCGACCGGCTCTCAGCCCGCCGCCATGTTCCTCGTGAGCGTGTCCTGCTGCAATTCCCTACGGAAAAACCTCCGTAGGAGTGTGTTTCCATTGCACAGTAAGATCGATACTAACAAGGTTACTCTGTTTTAATCCTTTTGTAGTCCGAAAGCATTGCTTTCAACAATGCAGAATAACGCCCTAGCAGGCGTGCAGGTAAAATAGCGCTATTCTTAAAGCTGGCAGTACAGTGAATCATGTTTTTAAGTGCACAATACTACTCACCATAGTACACCTTTGCTTTTTGAGCCATGTCGCAAGTGCACTCAGAAAAGAATGAGAGCATGAGCACCTGCCTTCAGACACACAACATGACCACTAACAGTGTGTTCCTTTATGTGTGTTTTTGTTTGTTTGTTTTCTTTCTTGATACAGGTGCAATTTGGTTTCTCCAAAGAAAGAAACCCCTGAAATATAGGATTGTAATTTGTTAACCTTTTTCACAAATTCACGTCCTCTGGTTAGGGTGGGCCTTAGCACGCCCATACCGCTGAGGTTTCCTCTCCCTTGTGGTCCTGATGTATGCCTGATAAATTATACCATTCAGGCAGAAACATGTCGACCCTACATCACAGAATATAACTGAACAATCTATCCAGTTGTTTATCCAACACTTTGTTTTTAGTGTGTCGAATTGGCCAACTAATAAATTATTTTTGGACACAATCCTGACACTTTTAATCCACCACTCTCACATTTTCACAAAAAAACAGCTTTGCAGTAATCCTGGCGTCGCAGCACACCAGGGAGGCACTCGGCCTCTCCTGGTGAGGCCCGATGATGAAGCGTGTCACCAACTAGGTTGGTGAGTGAGGGCTTTATAAAGAATCTAAGTGAGATTCTTACAACCTGCTCTTCTCACAAGAAAGCACAGTCCTTTGTTGTTTAAGCTATCTTAGCTGGGGGATCAACAGTGCTCCTTTAAAAATGTTTCCCTCTCTCTCCTGTTGATAACTAGTACTTCCACTTATTGCCACAATTAGGATGTTGGTAAGCGAATGTAGAAAAACATCTCCCACTCTAAAACGTGCCCTACACCTTCAGCCATCAGAGGTTTAGATCAGCAACAGAGTCTGAGTAGTGTCTGCTGCTGACATACTGAAGGCCCACCCATCTCTAAATGAAGTATTTTGTTGCTCCCAGCCTTCTCAAAGGTTAACTGCTTTTAACTCAAGGCTTTATTTTATTTAATCAGCTGTCTGCATTTGTTCCTGCTCTTTTGCTCACTAATCTGCGGATGGTCTTTGTCTTCTTTCACAATCAAAAATAATTTTCTTTTTGTGACGCCCATCATCAATCATGCCACCCTGTGCTATCAGCTGGCACAAAAGCAATTTACATGAGCTGCTCTCGATGCCCTCAAAGTTTATTATGATATATCAGTGATAAGGGCTTCACGCAATGTGAATACTTGACTAAGATTTTTGTAATCCCTAACGGTATCCTATTCTAGTAAATCACTTTTAAGGGATCGACTTTGAGTCCTTACCACCATCTGAGGGTTATCACATCCAATTTCAGGAGGCAGATAAACTAAAAAATTTGCAGCAGTTCTCACCAGTTTAGCTTTTCATCAGAAACATCACCATTACTTATGTGCAGTTTGTCTTTGTCTGGTCAATACAAATAGTTTAAGTTCTTCAGTTAATCTAATGCTTTTCCTAGCCAATCTAGTTGAGGGGGATTTCCAAAGTGTTTCTGGTCACAACCTTTATCCTAACCTCACACAATATCAGCCAGAGTTTGACTCTGAAACTATTTTCATAATCCGCTAAAATTTGAAACTTCTAAGTTTGAATTTACCACATTTTCAATGGTTGTACTGTGATATTATTTCTACACTATTCCCTTTTTCTTCAAAAGATCTTTCTTAATTTTTCTGGAATGTCCTTGCAGGTGCATGCCACTTTAGGTGGGGTTTCTTGAGCTCCATATCTCCACAAGTTTCGGATCCCAGACTCACCAGTGGAATTACAAGCCTCTACCTAAAGAACTGCAGTCTTTCGGGTCTGACCATTCTGAGAATTTTAAGCATCTCTCCAACTTTATATATTTTCTACAGATGGTACCTTGATCAATGATTGTGTAGAGTAAGTCATAAATCTTGAATTTTAAGTGCATTTTTTAGTACATCTGGAAAGCACTTCCCTTCTCAGGAAACCCTGGAAATGTGAGAGGATGCAGTGGTTCTGAAAACTGATCCCACTTTTTCTTCCTAAAGTTCATTCAAAATGTTACTTGTCTCAGTAAATAGTCCTTCCTTTCATACTTATGTGTCTGAAGATGAGAGTCTGTTACTTTTACTGGATGTTAAACTTGCTTTGTTTGTTTATGTTGACAGATGAAGTAAGTCCAGAAAAACTGAGTCTCTATTTGTCACTTTTGGTTTACCTGATCAGGGTAAGAATGCTTTAAAATGAACTATAAACCGATGGATTAAAGAGCCAATTATGATGGCTTATGCACATCAAAATGTTCAATACCTCGGTTATGGGTCTCTCTGCCTGTAGAATGGTGGCCTCTTGGGCAGAGTTTCAAGGGGTCCCGTTGTAAGAAATATGCAGAGCTGGAAATGGAGCATGTGGAAACAGTTTGCTAAGCATTATCTTTTGCAGAATATTAGCCCCGAAGGGAACGGGTTTGATGAAGGGGTATTGCAATCATCAAAAGCTAGATGACTTGGTGATAATTGCTGTTGAATGCTATACTTTGTTTTCCTCAATTATTGCCTTTATTTTCATAAGTTGTTCATTTGTATATCATTAAATCACTGGGTGTAGTGTTGATCCAGCGATCTGGGATTAACACATTTTTATTACCTGGGCCCAATTCATTACCCTACAAGTCCCTTAACGCTGGGTGAGTGAATATCAAACTTACCAATTTCTATTACCTTATCATCCTGGCCTTATCTTTTGTGGCGATGCGATCTTTATATATGTAATCAGGGTTTGGCAAACTAATATGTGGATCTAGAATAGTACTATTGCATGCTCATCATAAACCAACTCTATAAAATAACAAACTTACTTATGAATTATTAATGCTTTACCTAAAATAATGTAATTGCTCATCAAATACAATAAAGCTTGAATCATTGACCTCCATACAAGAAACAATAATTGAGAAATGACAAAGACCATCTCATAATCAATGCATTGACGGAGTGGATAGGCGTAAAAACAAAAAATTAGAGACAAAGGGAATTTGCAAAATGATTATGCAAATCCAGTTATAATACTAACCCAAAATGGAAATTAGGAAAAATACTCTCTGGCGATGACAGCAGCAAGTCCCCTCTAGAAGAGTAAAGAGCAAAGACTAAGTCATTTCATTTCATAGAGCTTTATTCGGAGCATAAAAACATGTCCATAAAAGCACAACAGTTACATAACAAACATTTCATTATTAAAAGATACAAAACATGAAAAGAATACACATATTACAATAATTATCCAATGTGAGATGGAATAAATAGTTAAAACCAAACTTAAAAATACATACTTTTCCTAGCACCAATAGCCTTGAGTAGGAAAGTAGCTGTAAAAAAGCAAATGTCTGGATGGTGCATATTAAAAAGCAATTTCATGGATTCAGTGATTGTTCTTACTCCAAATCTTTTCAAAATAGGTTTTAAATAAATTTTCCGTAATTCACTGTACAAGGGACAAGAAAAAAGAAAGTGCGTAGTACTCTGTTCGATCTTACAATCACATGGACATGGTCCCACCGGGCGTGTTTTTACATCAGGGCACGCGACCAGATGATGAGCTGTTCCCATCCTTAATCTAGTGAGAACAAACTGATGTGAGACTCTAGACACCTGAGTCAGATAAGGGTGAAGTCCACTATACTCATTCAGGCCATTGTACAATTTACAAGAAGAGAGTTTTAAATCTTCTAGGGCACGCCTCTCTTTACAGTAATTCAAAAACATGATTTTCATATTTGATTTGGAGTTATCAGATACACAACACCGATCAATGATCACATTATATCCAAAAACATTTTGAAAATTTTCGATATTATATTTAAGCCAGGGGATCCTTAAGTGCTGGTCCAAGGTGAGGCAATCCTCAATGATAGCTCTATTTAATGAGGTGCCTTCATTTAACCAAACAGATCGCCACAACAATAAGGGTCTTAGCATGATTAAATCGTTCAGGAAGTGCATCCCCGTTTCCTTGTGGACCAGGGTATTAGATGTAGATTTGGGTAGACAAAGGAGCCTTTTCAAGAAGTTGTTCTCCTCTATCTGAAGGCTCCCAGCATGTGTCACACCCCAGACTCCTGCCCCGTAAAGGGCCGCAGATAGGCATTTCGATTGATATATTTTTAGCATATCTGCTATACGTCTATTTCCCAATTTCTTTGCGAAAACGAAAACCCCATTGGCACTTCTGATCATCTTAGTTTTAACCGCTCTGTGTTCAATGTCCCAGCTACCATTTTTTGAGAAATTGATCCCCAGATAGCAAAAATTGTCTACTTTTAAGACCTGTTCTCCTTCTATAAAATAACGGGAGTTAACTTTCGTTTTAGTCGTGGCTCGTCCTGAACATTCCATCACATAGGTCTTAGACCTATTGATCACAAGTTTCCTGTCTTTGATGAACAGGACAAACCTGTCCATCAACCGTTGAAGGCCCAGGGGGGTCCTAGACAACAACACTGCGTCGTCCGCATAGAGCAACACAGGGATGTCAAGACCTTTGACTCTTGGGGCGTCGGCCGATACTGTTTGTAAGACAGCATCCACCTCATTAATGAAGAGGGTGAACAGTAGGGGTGCTAAAACACACCCCTGCCTGATTCCTCTCCCTATCCTAAACTTATTAGTGCCGCTTGTTGAGGATACTTTGTCCTGTCTGCCTGTTTGCTGCAAGGAGCCCTGTAGGGCATCGTTATCACCGGCTGGAGCCCCGTTGGGCATTGTGATCAGCGCCTGGAGCCCCGTTGGGCACTTTCATCCGTGTGGGAGAGCTGCTGCGCAGGGGGACGGGACTGCGAGGCCCAGCAGGCTGTGCGTGTGACATCGAGCACACCTGCCGCCTCTTCCCGTGACTCCGCCCCCTGCTGACCATAGAAAACTCCTCGCGGCCCCCGCTTCGCGGGTGCCGCTTGTTGAGGATACTTTGTCCTGTCTGCCTGTTTGCTGCAAGGAGCCCTGTAGGGCATCGTTATCACCGGCTGGAGCCCCGTTGGGCATTGTGATCAGCGCCTGGAGCCCCGTTGGGCACTTTCATCCGTGTGGGAGAGCTGCTGCGCAGGGGGACGGGACTGCGAGGCCCAGCAGGCTGTGCGTGTGACATCGAGCACACCTGCCGCCTCTTCCCGTGACTCCGCCCCCTGCTGACCATAGAAAACTCCTCGCGGCCCCCGCTTCGCGGGTGCCGCTTGTTGAGGATACTTTGTCCTGTCTGCCTGTTTGCTGCAAGGAGCCCTGTAGGGCATCGTTATCACCGGCTGGAGCCCCGTTGGGCATTGTGATCAGCGCCTGGAGCCCCGTTGGGCACTTTCATCCGTGTGGGAGAGCTGCTGCGCAGGGGGACGGGACTGCGAGGCCCAGCAGGCTGTGCGTGTGACATCGAGCACACCTGCCGCCTCTTCCCGTGACTCCGCCCCCTCTATTACCTGTCGGCATAAGCACCGGGCAAACTACGCGTTAGCGGGACGCGTGTGCGGGACATCACCCGGGACAAAGCCCGGACTAAGGGCGGACAGTCTTAGACAGGCTGAGACTGGACTGGACACGTTACTTTGCCCTTATTGTCATCGATCTTCCTGGTTTGCAGTAAGACTATTTACTTTAGCTTTACATCTCGGACATATTGTCACTTGATATTACATTGTTGACATTTGGTTATTATTACTAAATCACAAAGAATGGCTAAAAAGAATCTAGCGGTGGGGGGTAACTCTATAGAAAATTATATGATTCAAGTCGTTTCAAAGATTAACAATAAGAGGCGCGAATCTTTAGGTCTTAGCCTGTCCCCTAACTTATCTCCCCTAAGTCCATCACTTGACTCACCCTGGATTGATATACCCTACCAGGCTGAGGGAAGTGCAGTTCTAGACTCTGATACCATAGATAACGGTATCTCAAACCAGAGCACTCATACTATACAGGAGCAAGATATAGCTCGGGTTAATGACTCGGAACTCCAGTTAGTTGATACTGAACAAGATGAAATTGTGCAGGAAAGTGAGCAGTCAAATCATGAAAATGACCCCCCAGTTCAAGATCAAGCGCCACGTGCTATTAGAAAATGTAGAAAAATTCAATCACATCGTGGTGGAGCTCATTTAGGGAGGAAGAAGGCTGCGTCACCCGTGAGAAATAGGGATAAAAGCAGGGGGAAAGTTGAAGAATCCGAGAAGCATAATGTGGACGAGGAGCTATTATCTAGGTTAGCTGATTTAATTGACACTAAATTGAAAATCTTAATCAAACCAGTAGTGACCAAATTGGATAAGCTAACAGCAGATATAAAGAAATTAGGCGTAGATCAAAAAAAGTTAGTTGAAGCTGTGTCTCATATATCAGACACAGTTACTAGCCTGGTTTTACCCGTAAAAGAGGTTTTTGGTCCTCCATCTGACGGAGGTACTACTTCAAATATCACCCACACAAATTTACAGGATCAAACCTCAATTACTGTGTCACATCATCTACTGCCAGGAGATACACTACCCCCAAATCCGCCTATAATACCTGCTCCTAGTACAGAAGAAGATTCTGTTCAGTTTCTGGAAGACGCGGCTCCATTAGTGCTGGTCTTGGCTAACGTTCCCCCATTAGCCCCAGATCAATCAGAATCCCCCCCGGCAATAACAAGTAAGGCCCTGCACTGGTTATCAGGCAACATGCAGTTGGCCCCGTGGGGGAAACAACAGCTAGCTGGAGATATTAAGTCGGCCAGAAGGGTCCCATGGATAGGCCAAAACCCCAAAAAATTTAAAGGTGATTGCATTATCATAAATTTTGCCAATTCTGCAGTTCTTCCAAACATCCTGCCAAATATTTTGCCACCGCAGCGCAGAAGAGGTACTATTATCCCTCTCACCTTGGAATTTTTTGGTAAGAAACAGAGGAGCATGACCTACCCTAAGCCTTCTCATACCTTCACCAGGCCCATATGGCCAGAATCAACAAATGGCTGGGGATTTACTGTACCAAATAATAACTGGGGCTATAGTCAGGATAGAAGGGTTTGCCCAATACGGCCACCCCCTCCAGATCAACATTACCCTTCTCACTTTAACAATCACTTTAACATCCCCATCTCCAATAGGTATGGTATCTTCTCAGATGAGGGGGGGCTGGATGGGGTGGAATGACTACCTGTCACACATCCTAACCCCCCCACAAATGACCGAATCTCCGAAGATACAGACTTAGGCGACATTCCTCAAGTGTTAGAACCACAAGGTGGTAAGGTTGGGGGTCTAGGTGTTGTGAACCAAATTGTCATACCAGGTTTACCTATTGGTATAAACCCAGCCACTCTTTTAGATTGTACTTCGGCTAACTCTGGGGTAGACCGGGTGCGCTGTTGCGCAGGCTTAACATCTATCACTCAAATTGTACGTGAAAATGTGGCCACAATACAACATAAACCAAACAAATATAAGGAGGGTTTACTATCTTGGAATATAGCAGGATTGCAGGATAAACTGTCTAATAAAGACTGGTTATCCTTCGTCAAAGATTACCCCGTTATATGCCTCCAAGAAACCTGGGTAGTGGGAAAAAATATACATATTGACGGTTATCAGAGTTTTATAATCTCGGCAGTTCCCTCATCTAGCGGTAGAGCCAAAGGGGGCTTGGTAATTTTTGTTAACCTGTCGCTTATATGTATCAAAACTGAACTTTACTCTGGCAATAACAATATTCAGGTTGTCAAACTTAAGAGGGGTAGTACAAGCGTTGTTTTGTTCAACTTCTATAATGCAGTGAGTCAGAATGGAGATTGCAACATTGAGTCGCTGCTTGAATTCCTAAGGGCCAAAGACGATTCCCTACCCCGCCTTAAGATAATAGCGGGTGATTTCAACACACATTTATGTGGGAATCCTAGCCTGAGCCCTGTTGGTCAATTGGGCTGTAACAATCTGGAAGGAATTCACTTTGATCACTCGCGGAGGGGTTCACGCTTAAATGACTTAATGAATGAATGTAATCTCTTTACTGCCATGTCATTAGCCGAGGAACAAACTGTATTTTCTACCCCTACTTTTAAAGGTCACGCAACAGGTTCATTTATAGATCATATTTTATTATCAGCAGAACTTGTTAATATTGTTGGGGATTTTTCGATCATTTTAAGCATTTACAGCGACCATAATCCTATATGTATTACTATGGGTGTGAATTTATTTGAAAAACTTAACCCCCGAGAGGATTGTGGATTTACTAAATGTATTAATGGTAAGCGACGCTTAAAATGGTCAATGGTGGACTGTAAACAATTTTATTCCTCTATTAACAATGTATGCCAATATGATTTGACAATATGCACATCTTCTGCCTCGGCACCATTACAAATTTTGAAGTCCTTTAACGAGATAGCTAAAAAGGTGGAGTCATTTTTAACGTTACCTGCTAAGAGGACAGTTAACTCATCCAATAATCCGAAATGGTTTGACAACATCTGTTCGAGGGCCAGTCGTGAGCTTAAGAAAGCCCTAAAAACAAAACCAAGAGATCCATCGACCATCAGGGTCTTGCGGGCTGAGTATAAGAAGTCTCTTACCATTCGTAAACGTGCTGTAAAGAATAGTGTATGGGAGTCCTTGCTAGATCCAGAGACATTAAAAAACAGCTCAAAGTTCTGGGAGATCATTAACAAGCCTTTATTTGATCACCCCAGTATTTCTAGTATGGGCACCAATATTCCAGAAGAAGAGTGGATTAACCACTTCAGCTCCATTTTTAAAGGTAACGGTCCGCAGGTACAATGCAGCTCAAAAGATAGTAAAGAAAAATCCTTGTTCTTTACAATTGAAGAGGTTATAAAAGGCATAGAAGGCCTTTCGAACAACAAGGCCCCAGGACCTGACGGTCTTCCCCCCGATCTTTTCAAATCATGTATAACACTCTGGGCACCAGTTCTCACAGCTGTACTTAATGCTGCTGTGTTACGTGGATGCCCAAAATCTTGGGGGGTATCTACGATTGTGCCTATTTTTAAGAAAGGAGACCGTAGTAGCCCTGCCTGCTATCGACCAATATCTCTAATAAACTCCGTGGTGAAAGTGGTGGGAGGAGTAATATTGAACAGATTGGTCAGATGGTCAGAAGAAAATAAAATAATATCTCCAATCCAGTATGGATTCAGGCCCGGACACTCCACAATTTCACAATGTTTAAATCTATACCTCATTATTGCAAAGTATACTAAGGCTCGAAGTGGAACGATCCATATGGCGTTCATGGATCGTTCCTCGGCTTTCGATTGCGTGAGCCGGGGGAAGCTCTGGGACGCCATGCGAAAAATGGGTGTGGATCCGAACCTAGTCGACTTGCTAGATGACATGCACTCTGACACCAATGCAAATGTTAGATTCACCCAAGATTTAAATGTGACCAAAGACTTTGGGGTGCATCGTGGTGTCCGTCAAGGCTGCATTCTGGCACCGTTCCTTTTTAATTTATATATCAATGATTTGGAAGAGCACCTTTTAAGCACTAACACGGACTATCCGTATATTGGCCGTAGGGGGCTGCCAGTCCTCTTATATGAGGACGACGCAGTTCTCCTATCAAGAACAGCAAATGGACTTCAAACCTTATTAGATTCCTTCCATTCTTTTATGACCTCAAGAGAGTTAAGTATTAATAACTCTAAATCTTACATAATGAAGGTCGGACAGGGAAATAAAAAAGTAAATCGCTTAAATGTAAATGGAGTATGTATCCCCACTACACATACATTTTCCTATCTCGGGGTCCTTTTTGACAGTCAATTAAACTGGGGACCCGTGATTGTAAAAAAGAAGGGAGAGGTTACCAGGGTAAATGCGGCAATAATGGACTTTTCTAGGAAAGTGGGCAATAGCCCAGTTGCCGCCCTACTCCAACTTTACAAAGCCAAAAGTGTTTCCACAGCGTGTTATGGCAGCGAAATTTGGGGTTATGTCCCTTTGGAACTCCTACAGACTGTCGAAAATAATTTTTTGAAACAAGTACTAAGGCTCCCTAGGGGCACGGCTAATTTCTCTGTGCATGAGGAACTGGGGGTCTCCTTCGTAAGTGACAAGATTGCTGTTAATCCCATGTTATGCTGGATGAACTGTTGGTTAAATGATAACATCCCACTCACCCAGCTTATTTTAAGAGAAACTCTCACATGGGATAACAGGATGAAGGTTCCCTGGTTAAAGTACCTCTATAAGTGTTTTGCCGATCTAGGTCGACCTGAACTTTTTCTATTCCCTGATTTGATTACTAAACAGGATGTTTTAACGGTCAAGAAAGCTTTTATTGATTTTAGAATCCAAGATAGGGAATCACGTGAACTAAAAAAAGAAAGTGTTCGTGCTCATGTACTAGTAAAAAGCACTTTGCTCATGGAACCCTATCTATCCTGGCAACTGTCCAGTTATGACCGTTTTCTATTGATCAGGTTCAGGTTTAACTTGTTTCATTTTTTGTTGGCTGTACCAAGGGGAGCTCATCGTGGACAAGTGTTGCCGGCTTGCGGCTGCGACGATAAGTCTCCGCAAGACTCGGCACACTTTCTCTTTTTTTGTCCCTTTTATGCTGTTCCAAGGAATCTTTATTTAAAACCCTGTTTGAAAAAACTAAGTTTTGTACAATTTCGCCCTGCACTGCACTTTCTTCAGCTGCTAAACTGTGAACATACTCTGTATATATGCAGCTTTTTAAAACTGGCAGTAAAATTTAGAAATAGTATGGAAGGTTAATAATATTAATATATGAATTGTTATTACCTCTTTTTTATAATGGACTCCGCAATATTCTCTGAAGGCTTGTTGTATAGTTGCTGTCTTTTCGTTTATATTATAATTGTATTTTACCTCTATTGTATAAATATGCTCTTTTTTAACTGTAGTGTAAATGCTTTTATGGTTGTCAATTCGTACAACCGAATAAAGTTTATTGAACTTGAACTTGCATTCCCCATTAGGCCCATATCGTACACTGGAACTAAGTTTTTCATACAGGCGAGCTAGAAAATACACTATGCTGTCTGGAGCTCCCATATCAAGCAGTTTAGCCCAGAGTAGGGCGTGGTCAACCATATCAAAGGCACTGCTTAAGTCGGCGAAGCATAAATACAGGGACCCTTTTTTTGCCTGGGTATACTTCCCAACCAGAAGCTGTAGATTTAAGCACTGCTCTATAGTTCCACGCCCCTTTCTAAACCCAAACTGACTATTAGTTAAAATCTCATTCGACTCTGCCCATTCCTCTAGTCTGGCTAAAAGAACACGGCTCATAATTTTTACTGAAGAATCCAGTAGGGATATTGGTCGGTAATTTTTTGCTTTGTCCCGCTCTCCTTTCTTGTATATAGGGATTATAATGGATTCTGCCCAAGTAGATGGTATTTTGGAGCATACTGCTGCATTAAAAATTTTAGCTAATAGGGGGCCCCAAATCTCCGGGGCGGTCCTATAGACATCAATAGGAACCCTATCGGGTCCTTGGGCCTTACCTCCCTTACTAGTTCTTATGCTAACCATAACTTCCTCTACTGTTATATCTAGAGCAACTATGGGCCATCTTTTTCCTACAATGGCGTTACTATTGCCAGAATCAAATATGATCGAGAAATGTTGGATCCATTAGTCTATGCTCACATTAGATGTTAGCACTGGGGCCTCCTCATCTTTGAGGAAGGGGCTGTTTACAGTGGACCAAAATAAGTTGCAGTTCCTTTGTTCTGCTGCTTGGCTTAGGTTGTCCCAAGCTACCTGCTGCAACTCAGACTTTCGCCGTTTGAGGACCAATTTAAAGTCCTGCCTTAGTTGGATCACTAAACACTTATCTCGTGGTTTGGCAGATAAAGCTTTTTTAAGATCTCTCCGGGCATTTGAACATGCATGGTCAAACCAACCCCTATTTTGTCTATTTACGTGTTCCTCCTCTTTAGTGAACTTTTTCCTGATATTATAATTAATTCTGTCAAAGTGGTCGATACTGGCAATATCTGGTTTCTCCTGTTCAAGAATTGCCGAGATTTCCGTTATACAACTAATAATAATGGAGTCAGATGTTTCATCTGCATTGTCTCCCTTCCACCTCAGCCTAACTCCATTAATTCTATGTGGTTCAATATTAACAATTGTACCCGTGTTGGGGGAGGTGGTAGTATACCAGAGCTTAACTTCGATGGTTAAGCAATTATGATCACTCAGCATTACGTCAACCACCTTGACATCAGAACACATTTGGGTTAGGTTGGTAGACATGCATATAAAATCGATAACCGTATTGGCCCCCCTCCCTGTGAATGTTGGGACACTTTCTCCCAAATCATTTTTTGTATTTTCCAAGATTTCCATGTTATAATCTAACAAAAAGTTATTCAGGGTCTCACCATATTGATGGTGAGGAAAATGAGCTTCAGCTTCCCCTGAATGATTATATACACCACATAGATTCTGGGATGATAAGGGGCAAATGGAAACGTTAAAATCCCCCACAAAAATAAATTTGTAAACACCATTAAAATTCTCTACAAGGTTGCACACTACTTTATGTAAGTCATTTATCACTGTGTGCCTAGTGCCGTCAAATATATTATTGTAGAAATTAATCAGCAAAACATTTCTACATTCACCTTGCGCAAGCCAGAGGATTTGAGAATGAACCCCCACTTTTACATACTTTTTAACTAATACAGGCAACTTCACTGAAATCATAACTAGCAGACCTCCTTTAGGTCTCCCATGTGGTGAGGTCAATGCGGGCAACTCATAGGAAACAAAACCATCGCTCCCCTTATATTCTTTACACCATGTTTCCTGTAAACAAATAATATCAAATAAACCAGTGAAATCTTTCCAGCCCAGCATAACCTCTTTGGCCATCAAACCAGCAATGTTCCGGCTAGCAATATGACATGTTTTCTTTTCCCTTGCTGGGGTGACATTTGGCATCTCATCAATAGATACGGACACGATATTATTTACATTAAAATGCTCT
Organism: Lissotriton vulgaris; assembly: GCF_964263255.1. Lineage (NCBI taxonomy): Eukaryota > Metazoa > Chordata > Amphibia > Caudata > Salamandridae > Lissotriton > Lissotriton vulgaris. The sequence continues at coordinate 4,255,355 of NC_141688.1, forward strand.
ATATTAAACTCTGAGTGCTCCTCAACGCCCCCAGTTATCATACAATCAATGTTCACAGTATTAATCTCTTCAGTTAAGGACTTTTGTAACTCTCCCGCATTTTCCATCACCCGGGCTAAGTTACTCTTATGTCAATCATTTTGGTCCAGGAAACTCAATGACTGGAACCTATTCTGAATTGGGACTTGATAAAACATCCCATTAACGGGTGACATTAAACTATCACTTGCTGATGGGAAATTAGATGCATGTGCTAAAAATCTATTCCCGCCATGGGGCAAATTCATCATATGCATTGGCGAAACAAAAGAACCATCCTGATGGGGGAAACAGAGGGTTTGTGGTCCTGGTCTGTTTACATTAGTATGGTAATTATTATTGTTAGAAAGACCTTCCCGACTATTGACTGAGTGTAACCTGTTTAAATGGTTGTAGAAATATCCCAATGGCCTTGCAACAACATCTGTCTCAGACTGCGTGATTGAGGCCGCTCTAAGGAGGACCGTCGCAACATGTTGCGGATGTTTAAAATTTATAATCACGCAGTCACCCCCACATGTTTTACTGGTATTACCTATCCAGTTGACTCTTCTGACAGAAATAATCTGATCAGAGTAGCCAACTGGATAACCACAGTGTCGACTAAGCCAAAATATAGCTTTGTTTTTAAGTGAATCTGCCGACTCTTCGGAATTAAGGGCCTGTGTAGTAGGTGGGACATTCGTTAAAACTACAACAAATGGTACACATTCGGGTGGGAGGTCTACAGGGCGCTTACTCGCTCTAACTGCACCCTTACTAGTTCCCCCTGTAGCGGCTGCTGTCGCTGTAATTGTTAACGCGGCTGGTTTATTGCCAGACCGTTCCCCATTTGACATAGGTAGTACTCTAACATCCTGAATTGGGGTAACCTGTCCTGGGCTTGATTGACTTGAAGACCCAGCTCTCTGCTGCTGAGACAGTCTGCCCTTATCCTGCAAAGACTAAGTCATGATTCAGCAAACAGGAACAGCCAGCCCAAATAGGAATAGGAGACAGCAATGCAGACCTCTCCTCTCGCAAAGTAGAAAATCACGCAACCAAACCCCACCCACTGTGTAACTAAGTTATACTTTAAATCCTAAACAGGGACAACCCACAATGTATTATATCGTACAATTTCTCTTCATTCTATTGGTTGAGGAAGGGGGTATACTATGACTAACCCTGGGCATAGTTTGCGTAGTAGTGCTACGCGTAGCTACGCGTAGCTACGCGAAGTACACTTCGCACTACGTGAGCTACGTGATCTGCGTAGTGTACTGTGCAAAATGCTGTTCGCACTGATTGCACAGTGACGGATGCTTGTCCGCACTGTGCAATCAGTTTAAACCGCTTCTTGCACAGTGCAAGCAGTCGTTTTCTGCCGCTCTAATAGATTTCTACTTGAGCGGCAGCTTTCTCATCTCGGACTGGTAGTTTCTCATTGCGAGGGGTAGCGAGCATACGCGACCACTCGCAATGAGAAACCTGACCTCCCCGCGTTGAACATCCCACTGGGAAGTTTATTATCCACGCTAGCGATCGGCAACTTGATGTTGTTGATCGCAAACAAGGAAAAGGTCTTGCCGGGATGTCATTTTGCTCACTCGCGGTCGCCAACTTGACGTTGAGGACCGCGAGCAAGCAAAAAATTATCGCCTGTTGCACTGTGCTATGTGCATTTCGTGTAGTGAAAAGTAGCGCAAACTTTGCAAACTACGCGAGTGTAGCGTAATACTTCGCCTAGGGTTAACTATGACACCACTGTCTTCCTGACAACCCTGCAAAATAGAATATTGTCCATTTTATTCATTTTATCAGCTTCCAGCAAAGGAAATACAAATTCGAGCTTTCTTCATATACACATTTTCTCCATCTCGGTCATGTAACAACTTTTGTTCCTCGATTGTACAATCATGCCGCTCTCTAAGGAAGTATTCCGGCTTCGAAGATTAATTTGTTTCACACACAGGACCCATGAAGGACGAAGAGTTTCCGACTTCCCTTTCTTGCATGGTTTAAACACACATTTATTTTCTAAAATGACTCTTGGGCCTTTTCTGCAGGGCAGAAAATCATACGTCTATGGAAAACAAACACAATTATTATTAATAACATATAATGCTATACCATAAACTCACCCACCCTGCGTGTTGCATATGTTTCATTTATACCCATGCGCTCCCCGAATTTTTTTTATTTCCAACGTAAATTAGCATAAAATAAACAAGCAGCATTAGTCCTTTTATTTTCTATTAGTCATAAGCATTTGGGGCCTATTGCAGTATCTTATATCGGGCTTGCACAGGTTCATCTACCCTCATGCTAGCTCTTTTTCGCATTTATTTTGCACATCACACGATTAACAATTTTCTCTATGAGGGTTCAATCCGAACAGGTTTTATTTCACGAAAACCCTGCTCCATCAGCATCATGTGGTTATATTTATATTTCTTGGTAAAGACTATTGTCGACGGGTATAGGGAAACACATGATAAATATAAATGAACGCATGGAGATTTTTTGTTGTCAAAAGCCTTTTTGACTTTGATATACCTTTCTGAGGGATGGCTGGGATGAGACCGACGGATGTAGAGGTAATGGTTGATCACTTACTGGCAATATTAGTCCTACTTATCTTCGTTCCAGTCATCACAATCCACCCACTCACCCTCCCTGTATCAGGCCTTAGGCATGGCTTGGTATTACAGGAAGTGCGGTCAGCATTCTAGCCCTAAAATGACTTCCAACTAGGATGAGTGGGGTTTAGGGCTGCCATTTCCTGTTTTTGTTTCCTGTCCTGAGGTGGAACAAGCCTCTTTGAGTGATGACTGGGGTGAGTAGGACTAAGAGTAATGAAGATTATCATAAGTAATTGGGCCATAATTGAAGTTCAGTTCAATAGGCACCCCATCCCCCAGGTCCCAGGTGCCACAGTAACTTCTGCACTAATCATAGACACCCTCTTCAATCATTTTGATGCCTCCTTTTGTAGCCATGCATGGGTTTAAGGAGTTCGGATTGGCATGAAACATTTTTTTATAATGACCAAAACTACACGGAAATGCATAATATTGTTGAGGTAAGGAATACAGATGTAATATTTAAAACACTACACTAAGCTCTTCTCCAATATGACACAACGTTGAATATGAATAGCTCGTCCAGTCCATATGCTTGTTTTTGTAATATGGTAGTTTTAGATGTGTGTATAATGGTTAAGGCATGACTACAAATGCCAGAAATAAAAATCAACAATATTTACTCTATGAGGTTCTATGGCATGTGTTCAGGAAAATGCTCAATTCTGAGTGAGTTCGTAAGAAGCCAGAATGCTGTACATAGCATTCTGTATACTGTATTTTTTATCTGCTCAATACTGTATGTCAAATGACTGTGCATTCTTCGTTTTCATTTTGTCCTGTGAATTATGTGTTTTGGGAATACAACTTAGTCCCCGTGAAAAAAAATCGCAGTATGTACCCCAAGCACATGTGCAAATATTTAAACCGGGGTCTATTCATGACTTCGCATTATGACCAATGTAACCAGAGTTTCCTGTGTACACCTTGAACTCCTTGAACTTGTGCTGGGTCAAGCTTCCTCCATGGTTTGTCTCAGATGTTTCTTCTTTTTTTTTGTGTTTGGGCTGCATAGTGATTTTTCCCGACAAAAGTGAAAAAAGGTGCTCTGACGCTAATTATCCTGTCGTTCCAGGCCGCTAATTGGCCCATCGCCACTTTTTTAACGTTAGCGTGACTATTTGTATCGCTGTGCCACAAATATTATTGCCAGACATTTTATCCGGTAGGGGAAACTATCGCCTGTTAGCGGTGTGTTGTGATACACGGCGATAAGAAAACGCACCTTAAGTGAGGTTTGTGATACGTTTTCGCCAATAGTTGAGAATATCCCCCTTAATGTTTGACATGCATAAGATTGGATGCCAATATCCAATGCCACATGCAAAAATGTGTTCTTTTAAATATAGTTCAAATGGTAGTATAATGAGTGTTTGATATGCACAAAGAGGCACATTTGATACTTGATTTATTATGTAGTTCATTTTCAGGTTATATTAAATAGGCAATAAGTAACGTCTGCTTGGACCAGTAGTTTATAGATGTTTTCAAACTGGGGTTAATATGACGCACTGCATTGCTCAGTGAATGGTGTGAGCACACAACATTGTGCATCATTGTATATGTTAAGCATGTCATCTGTTTAGGCCATTATAAAGATAAAACATTATTAATTCGACTTATGCTTTCGTGTTGCATTATTCCTTTTGAAATGGACAGGATGTCATGTAGTTCATAATTAAAACTGGGTGCCGGTGGCAGCTTGTCTTGTTTAGAACTGTGCCAGCGTCAGGCTCACGTATTTCTACCAGGGACTGAACACTGTCTTGTGGTTTTCTTCCAACTGGACTCTATCGGTGGCTGACTCTCGACCTGTCTGTTTTAATTATGCTTCCTAATAAAATGAAGGCGATTGTATATATTACTACAGAAATGCACTAGATCAATATTTTTTTCAGGCGATCAAAATAATGAAATAAACGAGGTTCACTTGATAGCTGAAATGCCATGCGAAGGGAGTTGCATTATAGATGTTCGACAACATACCATATGAAGAGTAATTTCGCTACATAATTTCAGACTGTTATGAGTCTGACCAGGTCGCCCAGTTTAAAAAGAATTGCTCAATAAAATGTTTAAAGCATACCACATATTGCATGCCATTGGCTGTCATGTGCTAAGCGTGTTGTATTTTGCTGTTTTTTTTAATCTGAGCAAAGGCCAAGGATGTGTTGTATTGCATTCTACATTTCCATAACTGGGCACAGCAAGCTTCCCAATCTCTAAAGAGGATTCCTTTGACATTTGAGTGTTGGTCACATTCAAATTTACCATAGAGAATATTTGGACTCAGTGATGACTATTTAGGGTTCGCAGCAAGAAAAATATTTTTCTGACTAAAATTTATGATAAGGTTTCAGCAAAATAAGGGTAACTTAAGAGTATGTCTTTGGTATGTTGTTTACCTTTACCTCCTTTACTAAACTGGCCAGAATTGCATTATTAATATCCAACACTCAAATTACTTTTAAATTTCACTATACTAATTCACCACTAATCCTTTATGTGTTCCGGAGTAGCGTGCTACTCACCGAAAAAGCGCTTCAACATTCCATCAGGGGTAGCAGGTGCTATATATATGCAAACCTTTGTCCCTCTTTCATCCCTCTGCCACTGACTAACATACCCACAACTCAAATTACTTTCATGCTACTCACCAACAAAGCGCTTCAACACCCCATCTGGAGTAAAAAGCGCTATATAAATGCAAACCTTTTCCCTCTTCTATCCCTCTGATTTCCTTTTCAATACAAATAACTAACTAATATCCAACACTCAAATTACTTTCATATCTCACTATACTAATTCACCAGATATCCTTATGAGTTCCAGAGAATCATGCTACTCGCCAAAAAAGTGCTCCAACACCCCATCAGGGGTAACAAGCGCTATATAAATGCAAACCTTTTTCCCTCTTCTATCCCTCAGCTATCCTTTTCAATCTAAATAACTCAAATTACCTTCACATTTCCCTATACTAATTCACCACTATTCCTTTATGGGCGCTGGAGTCTCGTGCTACTCTCCGAAAAAAGCTCTTCAACACCCTATAAAGGTTAACAAGCACTATATAAAAGTAAACCTTTTTCCCTCATCTATCCTTCGGCTATCCTTCTGAATCCAAATAACTGACTAACCTATCCACCACTCGAATTACTTTCATATTTCCCTATACTAATTCAATACTAATCCTTTATGGGTTCCGGAGTAGCGTGCTACTCGACGTAATAGCACTTTGACGCCTCATCAGGGGTAGTAAGCGCTATATAAATGCAATTACAATACAATTAAATACACCAGCCTAGAACACAGAGTCACCACACACTATTAGCACGTTACATTTCAGGTTATGATACTTTTTGTAATGTTATCAGGTCAAACATCAAGTGATATAAATTGGTGTGATGTATTTAATAGGTCAAAGGGTCACTTCCACTCTGCCTGGCATTTTTGGTGAATCATGTCCAAGCCTGTCCACCCTAAGCAGTACCTAGGTGCCCCTTTTTATGAATTTTAAAATTCCTCATTTGGCCATCAACTGTAGATGAATCATTGCTCTTTAGAAATACATACTTAACCTCCCGAAGGAAAATCTTGGCTTTGTTTAGATCTGATCGGTGTGTCCTAAATTGAACTCCTGCATTTAATTTATTGGCCAATGAATTTGGACTGCTGACAATCTGAGTTGGATTTGGCAGACATTTTTGTCAATCTTTTCTTACTGAAAAATAATCCATTTTAAAAAACCAAATGTGAATAAAGTAATATTTTCGAAAGCACAGTTAAGTTCTTGGTTAGCAATGAACACTTAGCCATAATTTCAAGGGGGTGTGAGGTTGTGGAATATTTATAACACCTGGCAAATACCAATGACATTTATTTACTCGGTGCTGTAAATATCAGTTATTCAGATTTGATACTTGGTGAATGGAGAGCATGCAGAATCAGGTGCTAACTGTACCAAATTCCACATGGATCGGTATTTATCTATCAATTCCACAGTAAACATTAACAGGTTTGACCTGCTCAAACTTAGTAAATAAAAATTCTAGCTGAGCTAGAAGTCCCATCTGTAACAGGGGACATAAGGCACATACGAGATTTTATCAGCCACTTTTAATTGGGGCCCTAGATCAATATTTATCATTGAGACAAAACCCCTACATAATATGCTGCCAGATCCTATGAGGAACATTTATACGGCCTCAGTACATCTTACTAAGCAGGTCCCAGTCTGACCTCAGTCGATCATTGGTTCTTGTAAACAATGTATGCAGTGGGAATATTAGCGTTCCCACTCTCCCAGTGTGTGACGTGTGCCAGTTTGTGTACCAATAGACTCGCCACACTAAACGCCACTCCACCACTTCAGCATATTTGGAAGCATTCATTCTAATTATTGAAATGCGCCACTAAATAGCTGTGTGTGATAAAGTCTGCATAATTCCCATTTCAATTATGTCAGGTCAAATCGGCCGGAATACAACTGTGGGTAAATGCTTGGTAACAAAACATGCAGATTTTGGTGCACTGAGCACCAAACTTCACGTTATTTTATCTTCATCATTTGAGAAATTTTTAATATTTTAGACTTATTACGCATGTTAAACTCCCACCTCTGAGGAGTAAATATCGCACTCTGCCCTGTGCCACGGCGGGTGATAAGCGTCTAGATCCACATCTGCAGCACTTGCTAGCTTATTTCCACCGTAAACAATTAGATTGATTCACTTTGCATCAAGCTCTTCAGCAGGTCTTGCTAGGGAGAAAATGTAAGCCAATTAAAGATCAGCGGGGCATGAATGTGTTCAAGCTTTATACCTCCCGAAGGAAGCAGCGCTGGAGAAGCCCACCCCCACACCAGTTCCTGTCTGCTATTACCTTTCCTAGGCCGGCAGGACATAATGAAAGGCTCGCTCCATAGCCGCAGAGATTTATGCGCGTCCTAGCTTTGCCCAATAAAGAAGGCTCAACTTGTCCTTCCAGCATTAATTAATCGTGTTCCGCCATTTCCGGCCCGCTCCTTTGCAACTGATCTTTAATATATCCAGGCACATAAATCCGCCCTTACTGAGACAGACAATAGCCTTTTTATGGCCATTTCCCCTTCCTCCTGCAGTGGTAATATTTCTTTTGGCGAGTGGATTAGGAGTTTATAGGTGGGTGCTGTTAGAGCGTTCAGTGCGCTGCATTTTTTTCCGTACCAAGTAGGTCGATTCTATTTCAGCAATGGTAAATAACTGAAGAACTCTGACAACGGTAAGAGTACTTACCAGCTCTCTGTTCATACCTCCGAAGCCCGCTCTTCTTTATCGCACTCTTTTACACTACCAAGGTGGGGGGGGGGGGGGGGGGGGGGATTTTTGATCTCTTATCTGGTCACTCTTGATCTAAATCCCTGCTCAGGTCGACTGAATCTTTGTTGCCTGTCATTGAGTAAAACAGGTAATCCACTACTAAGTTAATCAAACCAATAATTCGCACGACTCTGAAGAACCACTTACCACGGATCAGTTTTAAAGTTTTATTGTAAAGCAAGAGTTAACTGAAGGTATAAACATCTCAATATCAGATTCAAAAGATACACTGGCATCAACAGAAACATGAATTCTCTAAATGCTCTTAAGCGGCAGAAAAATACCACCAGGGCCAATTCAAGGATTAAGAGGTTTGTCAATGTAGATACAAGCTGAAGCTTGCGAGACATTTACAAAATGAAGAAAATATCAGGTTAGACTGTCCCTACACTAAACTAAGTGACATCCCTACTTAGCAGAATCTTAGCCTAAAAAGGTGTCAGCCGTGGTGACTTCCAAAGAAGTTCACGCATTTCTCTTAGTCTTAGATGGAAAAACTATGCATAGCAGTCATGCCCTCTCTGCCTACCCATCCGCTCTCTTAGGGTCCTCAGGCCATCTGCTCTCCTCCACCCCGGGGTACTGTCCCTAATACAAAATCACAATCGAAATTTGGAACGCCCCTCTGAGTCGCCCCTCACGTGGTTTCAGCTCTCGTTTCTTCCATGATGGCTCTCCTCTGGGCCTCTCGTTAGCGTTGACCTTGCTTCCCAGGCTCTTTCTCCAGCTCGCCGGTACCCCCCAGAACATTCCAGTACACTCCTCCAGGCCTGTGCCTGGCTCCCCGGACAGAGCTCCATTCATCACCCTCTTGATTGGGACCCCCTCGCACCTGCAAACAGACACCCATGAATAGGGCCCCAAATTCCACTCTCTGGTTATCTATCTCCGGCCATAAACTTTACAATGGAATTTATGCTCTAACGAGACTCGATTCTAACTCACACGTGCAGATCAAAGAAGCCACTTTATCTTTCCAGGCCTACTAAATTATCTAGCAAGCGGCCTGTACTTCATGAACCCTTATTTCTAAAACTAAAACGATTCTGGTTAATACATTCTGATTATATAAAACACTTCTATAAAACACGAATATATAAAACACTTCTACAAAACATGATTCTTAACATGTGAGCATCAATTACTGAATAATGGTAAATCCACGTCATGTCAAGATGTAAGTACACGTTGTCGATCTTCATACATTACCATGAGGCCTGCACATTTCTACAGTTGCAGCCTTACATATACTTCAATAGCAGCTACATAACATGGATTCTGATTAACACTTCTAAACGATTTAGAAATTACACACGTTTCTACGTTAATCTCACACTCTATATGGTTTTCTATATTAACTAAACAACATTCAGATACATGTGTGATTATATGATTTCAATACTTTTGAATACTTTAACTAAGTTCGTACATCAAAGTTGTAAATATGGTGTACTTATAAGTTTTCTCAGTTTTGCGATCTCTCAGTTCCCCCCTTTGATGACCTCATCGGTTTTGGCTTGTCAAACAGCACTTATTGCAAGGTTCCCTCTCTTTATCGTTTCCAGAGCCCTCAGACTCCTGTATTGATTATCTTGCATAGCAGCTAGTCTCTGTTCCTGTTCTGTCATGGATCTTTGCAACCTGTTTGCTCTGTACCATTGATACAGCCTCACTAACCCCCACAATATGAGTAGACAGATTATTATTATGAGGATGGGCTTCAATATGTACCAAACAAAGCTCCTCCCTATGTTGGCAAACCAACCTCCAACTTTACTCATTCCATGGCCCACTTTCTCCCAGGCATTTATTTTTGTCAGATCTTCAATTTCTTGATGTATCTCAGTTATATTTTGTATACCTTTCTCAAGAGGTTTTGAATTGTCTGGAATGTAAGTGCAACATTCCTGGACCTTCAAAGCCTTACAGACTCCGCCCTCTTTGGCTAACAGAACGTCTAAAGCAAGACGGTTCTAAAGAACCATTGCCCTTATCGATTGCATCTCTCCTTCCACCAGCATTAGTGATCTTGCAGTACTTGCAGACAATCTGTCTACAACTGTAGCCAGTCTCCTTATCTTAACATCATTAAGTATCAATCCTAGAAGAGGGAACATAGCGCCAAATACATCTCCCACTACCTCAGCGTCACCTACATCTCTTCTCCCCCTTGCTGAGGCTTTTCCCTCTATGATCTCTAAATCTTTTGCATGATATATTTTGGGGAAGACAATTGCCAAATAACATGAACCATACCAGTTGTCAGGTAGTTTCACGTAGACATTTCTTCCACATACAAAATATACATTAGGAATCACTTGCATTCCTTTTAAGAAATCTTTTGTATAGTATTCTAATCGAAAAGCATGTTCACAACTGACTTCACCTACAAACACATTCTCATAGTACGTTTTACTTCTGTGTAGGCATAACTTTCCTTTCTGTGTTCGATCTAAAGCTATTGGACCATTACTACCCTTCCTTTTGTGTGCCTTCTCCTCCTCGGTCCAATCTGTTTTCCACTGTCCTGACATTTTCCGAATCTTTTGCCTTCTGTAACGGTCATCAACTTGCCCTATAAACTTCTTCTCAATCTCTGACACTTTGCAAGTTAGATTGTTTCTACGTGCATATGAAGTATCTAGAGGATCCCAAGGAATGAAGAATTTCGCCAGTCTATCTTCCTTCTTGTAATAGTCCCATTTGTTCATTTGCTTATAGTTCGGGACTTCTGGTAATACTGAGTCATAATTTGAAAAGTAATACTCAAAACTATCTTGTCCATAAAATATACTAAGCAATAGACTACATGTAATCCCATAAGTCAATGGGAGATGATGGTATCTAATGCCCTCATCTACAGAAGCAGGTAATTGCATACAGACATAGCAATCCTTGGCCTCCATGACATCAATGTATTCATATAACAGTTTGGCATAAGCGTTGGTTTTAAAGTTGCCCTGCGACTCATCTACATGTAACCTACGGGCCTCTGCTGCCAGCAACGCTTTCTCTTGAATTGCATTGTCCTCCTTTTTACCAGCAGCAGCAGGTTTCGATGTCACTACAGACTTTGCATCTGTTGCTTTGGTTACACTTGCATGTCCCACTATATATGATACGGTGACTACTATAACTATAAGAAGAATTACTCCCGCTAATAGTGTGCCTACTATGCCTTTTGCCTTGCGGTTCGGGTTACCGGCCTCCATGTTCTCAAATAGTATTGTCTTCTGAAAGGTCTCTTTTCGTTTATCTCTTCAATCAGTTCTCTTTGCTTACTCAGTCAGTTTCTTACTTGGAAGCTGATAAACCCCTTTTGCAAACATAGTCTCTTATTTTTCAGCAACAGACAACCCTAGCCCTTCTCCGTCAACTAGATGAAACGTCCCTAAGATTTCTCTTCTTCCACTAGGCGCTAGGTTATCTTCTCTCTCTGGCTTATTTACAAAGGCTTTAGCAATCCACTACAATACGCGTTCCAGCAGCTCTAATGGCGTACTCTAGTATTTCCATGCGAAGTATGAACTCTTCGTGTTCTGTTACTACTGTGCCAAACGTTGGAAATTCCACTTCATTTAAGACCATGTCCTCTATTTTGCTTAGGTAGGGAGGGTTGGGAATATTAAGTGTCAGTAACCCTTCGGCTTCGACTCCAGGCACCAACAACTGTACTTCCACCTTGATGATGGGGTCAACGCTGACCACTATCACTGCCCTCACCCTCCCGGATCTCTGTCCCCAAGACATCTGTTGCCAGGTAGGTCCACTCAGGAGTAGCGTATCTTCTGCAGGGCACACGCACCCTCCTCGACCTTCTTAGACTCTCTGCTTCTGAGCCCAATGCACCTTCGTCCAAGTCTGAGTCTTCGGATATCGGAGCGAGAGTACTCTCTGAAGCTGATCTTAGGCTTGGCCTTCTCCTCCTTTCCGGCCAGCTAGCCTCTCCACGCCTTTCCCTCCTGCTCCTTGTCCTTGCACTCGACTCTTGATCACTTACAGCTTGATCAGTGTCTGTTTCATATTCACAGCTATCTTCCCCTTCTGTGGCAACGTCAGTTTCGCTGGTGTATTGTCCGTCTTCAGCTTGGTCAGACGCACTCCCAGCTTCCTCTGGCACCCCCACAGCTTGTCTGGTCCCCTCTGTGGCTTCTCCGTCCTCAGCTGGATTCTCGTCCGAGAGAGGAGCTGTTTCTTCCAGGGGTGCTGGAACTCTCCGAGTATGCGAGGCGTGTATCCAATTGGGCAGACCTCCACACTTGACTGCAGTGTTTGTTACCAGTATGACCTGGTAGGGTCCACGCCAGCGCACGTCTAAGCAACTCTTCCTAACGTGCTTCTTCACCACGACCCAATCCCCAGGGCACAGGTCGTGGCACAGGTCTTGAGACGATGGAATTTCCGCAGCCTGCACCTGAAGAGACACAGAATGAATGGCGTCAGATAGTCCCTTGCAATAGTCCAGGATCAGATCATCTGTGATATTTAACAGTGCGGCAGTAGGAACTGATGGCAGTGTCATTGCCCTCCCCATTAGTACTTCGTGTGGGGAGAGTCCTGTCCTTCTGTCTGGTGTACTACGTATGCTCATCAGGACTAGTGGCAAGGCATCGGGCCAACTTAAGGATGTTGAAGAACAAACTTTAGCAATCCGGGATTTTATTGTGCCATTGATCTGTTCCACAATTCCCGAAGCTTCTGGTCGATAACTACAGTGCAACTTCTGGTCAATATCCAGAGCTGAGCAAAGCATTTTCACAATTTCGCTGTTGAAATGTGTTCCCCTATCTGATTCCAAAGAGGTCGGCACCCCGAAACGCGGTATTAACTCCCTAAGCAATAACTTTGCTACTGTGAGTGTGTCACACCTGCGTGTAGGATAAGCTTCAACCCATCTGGAAAATATGCAGACAACCACCAAAACATATCGAAGGCGGTTGCATCTTGGCATTTCAATAAAGTCCAACTGCATCCTATTGAAAGGGCCACCGGACCTTCCAATGTGACTCAGTGTAACTGGTGTTCTTTTCCCTATGTTCAAATGCTGACAGGTGATGCATCGTTGGCACACTGCTTCTGCGGCCACTCTAAACTTGGGGTTATACCACGTTTGTCTGAATACCCGCAACATAGCTTCTCTACCTAGATGTGCTGGACTGTGTATTCTCCTTGCCATTGGACTAACTAATTCATTTGGCAGCACTGCTCTCCCATCTGCGGAAACCCAAAACCCCATTTCACTTTTCACACAACCTGCAGTTTCCCAAGTTTGTTTCTCAATGTCTGGTGCCTTTTCTTGCATGCCTTTTAGCTCATCCCAGGTGTCTACAGTTTCTAATACCATAGTTAATTCTGTCCTTGCCTGTATCCCACTCACTTCTACCTCTGTGAAAGAATATCCTTGCTCTGCACAGTAGCGTGCAACTTCATCAGCATACCTATTACCTTGTGACACAAAATCTGTGTTTTTCGTGTGCGCTGTACATTTAACAACGGCAATTGCTGCCGGACCTTGTAATGCTTCCAACAGTAAACGTACAAATTCCCCATTTCTGATTGGTGAGCCTGAAGAAGTCATGTAACCTCTCTGAGACCACAATTGCCCGTAGTCGTGAACTACCCCGAAACCATATTGGCTATCGGTATAAATGGTGACTCGAATTTTGCTACCTGCTAAACAGGCACGTGTCAATGCAATGATTTCAGCTACCTGAGCGGAGTGTACTCCTTCCAGGCAAGCGGCTTCCACAACTCCAGTAATGGTGCAAACAGCATAAGCTGCACTCAACTGACCAACATCGTCCCTTACACATGAGCCATCAACAAAAAAAATTTCATCGGGGTCAGTCAATGGCTCATCCACGATATCTGGTCTTGGTTTGGTGCATAGTTCAGTCACATCAAGGCAATCGTGATCTTCACATCCATCATCTTCTATATCATTTGGAAGTGGCATCAAAGTGGCAGGATTTAAAACAGAGCATCTCTTAAGGGTCACGTTCTCTGCAGCAAGGATGACTTGCTCATAGCGCGTGAGCCTACTATTCGTCAGATGCTGTGTCTTGGTCCTGGTCATTAACAGTTCAACAGAATGCGGTACATACACCACTAACTGGTGTCCCATTACGATATTTTCACACCTCTCAATGCTGACACCCGTTGCAGCAACGGATTTGAGACATCCGGGCAACGCTGCGGCTACTGGGTCTAATGTAGCCGAGAAGTATGCAACTGGTCTACGGGCATTTCCATGGATTTGGACCAAAACTGACAACGCACAACCTTCTCTTTCACAGCAGTACAGTAAGAATGGTTTTTCGTAATCCGGCATTCCTAGAGCAGGGGCACGACATAAGTCCTCCCTCAACTGCAAGAATGCCATCAAACAATCCTTGTCCCATGGTACCGGATCACTCACCTCCTTGTGCGTCAGTTTTTGTAACGGTTTTGCTTTCAGTGAAAAGTTAGCTATCCACTGTCGGCAATAACCAACCATTCCTAAAAACATCCTGACTTCTCTCTGTGTCGTGGGCGGATTCTTTTTCATGATCGCCTCTATTCTGTCTGGTGACACCTTTCGCTTCCCTTTTTCAATTCGGTGTCCCAAGTACTGCACTTCTGTCAGACAGTACTGTAACTTGCTCGGGGACACCTTGTGCCCGTTCTCAGCTAGGTGATTCAGTAAGGTGATGGTGTCTATTTTGCAATCTTCCTCAGTTTCTGACGCAACAAGTAGGTCGTCTATGTACTGGACTAGAACCGAGTTCCGTGGCAGTACTAGACTTTCGAGATTTTTCTTCAGCAGCTGGTTAAAAATCGATGGGCTTTCTGTATACCCCTGTGGGATACGACACCATGTTATTACGCGATTTTCCAGCTTAAAAGCGAAAAGAAATTGGCTCTCCTCATCCAATGGGATCAAAAAGAAGGCCTGGCAAAGGTCTATCACTGTGAACCACTCGGCTTGGAATGGTATCTGAAACAATATCACTGATGGATTCGGTACCACTGGACAACATGAAACAACTATGTTATTAATCTTTCGAAGGTCCTGCACTATTCTGAATTTCCCACTAGGTTTCTGCAAACCCATAATCGGGGAGTTACATGGACTACCCACGATTTCTTTCAGTATTCCCTGCTTAATCATGGATTCGATCACGGGTTTTATTCCTGCAATCGTCTCCGGGGTCAATTTGTATTGTGGCGTTCTTGGATATTCAACATTTGGTTTTACCATGATTTTCACTGGTTCTACTCCTTTGATCAGTCCTATCTCTTCCCCAGTGAAATCCCACACTTCAGATGACACCGCACCTCTCAAGTCCCATGGAAGCTCCTCCACCGTCAAGGTAGGATACAGCTCCACGCATACTTGTGAGTTTGCAACCTTAAAATCGGCATCATCATCGTTAGTCTGCACTTCCACTCCTTGAGGTGTGCAATATATAGTACAATTTAGTTTGCATAACAAGTCTCTTCCTAACAGACACACAGGGCTGGAGTCACAGACTACGAACTGATGCTCATCTCTGTATTTCCCTATTTTCACTGATACTGGCTCTGTCAAAGAACTGGTTATTCTTCTGTTCGCGACTCCTACCACTTGAATGGTTTCCCCTGAGATGGGCAAACCCGGGACTACTGCTTATCTTATAGTGGATCGGGTGGCTCCTGTGTCTACCAGGAAGGTTGTAGGACATCCTGCTACTTCAGCCTCTACATACGGTCCTCTTTGGTCCACCTCCAGAACTGCCCCACGGGTACAGTCCTCCATGTTACTCATACGCCGTCCAGTCAATGGATCAACGTAATAGCATTCCTCTCCTCCTACGAATAGTGGCATTTGTCTATAGGTTTTTCCTCCTGTCGCTATTCTGGGTGGTTGAGGGAACTGGGCTCGAAGAGCCTGGGTCCCCCCTTTGACCACCTTTCCAGTTTGCATCGCTGTTCCCTTTACCAGACTGCTCTGATCCTCTTCCTCCGGTCCTAGTTCTCCAATTTCAATATTATAGGGACACTCGCGTTTCCAATGTCCCACCTCGTTACACTGGTGACACCTAGTCGTATTTTTCAATGTCGCAATGTCTAACCTAGGTCTCGAATTAGAATTTTCCTCATTGCTTTTATTCTGGTTATTTTGTCTCCGACCCATGGTCCCTGTTCCCTGTTGCTGCTGTCCACCCTTTCCGGCTGTCTGCATCTGTACCAACATTAGCTTCTCCTTAAGCTTCTTTGCTTTAGAATCTATCTTGTCACTGCAATACCTTGCATATCTCAAAATTTCATCTAATGGTTTGTTTTGCCAACAAATCAAATGTTGCTTAATCATCAAGCAAATATCAGGTCTCAATCCCAAGACAAATTTCGATACGAACTGTCCTATGTCTTTTGGATCCATTACATCTAATCCGCTGTACTGTTTGAAAGCTTTCAGCAATCTCTCATAATATTCATGAACTGTCTCTTTAGGTTCCTGCCTGGTCCAATCTATTTTGACCCAATCTATATCCTGCAATGGCACTTTCTCTTTCAGCCATGTCATTACCCTTTCGTACTTTTCCATAACTTTTGGAGATGGTCCGTTCGTATGAGTATCCCTCTCCGGTTCAGATGTGGGCCATTCGACACTAACCTTACATGCCGTCCACAAGTCCCCTGGTACTACGATGTCAAACAGGGTGTTCAGGTCGACCCACAGCACCTTAGAGATCTTTACGAACCTTTCTACCTTCTTATACCACTCTACTGGATTCTCCCTCAGTTTAGGAAAAGAATTGGTAAATGCTGCTAAGTCTCCCCTACTCCAGGGCACGTGCACATAGCTCCCATTCGCGATTTCTCGCAGAGGGTATGCTTCCATCCTCTGTAGCCCTCCTTCAGGGGACATCCCAATGGTGCTCCGCCTGACGGTCCCTTTCTTGGACCATCTTTCTTCCCACTTATCCAGATCTCTCCATGTCCTTATCCCTGTTATCAGTTCTCTGATGTGTGTTTTTAATCCTATTGTTCTCCTCTCTTCAAGGTCCTGATCTGAATAATGCAACCTATGGTTCCCCTGTAATGCCTTTGTTCTCGACAAGTCTACCATGTACTTGTCTGCTAATTCAGATAACTTCTCATTAACTGCTCTCGCCTTTCGTGTAATGTCCTTTGCTATAAACAGTACCTCATCCTGCTCGTACATGTCAATCCTCTCCAATGGCAACGTACCATCTATTATTTCATCTAAATCTGATTTTAGACTGGTCACATCAAGTCTCCTAGCTTTTATGTCAGCTCTCAATACATCGTTCCTACAGGGTCCATTGACCTCTCTCCCGTCCCAGCTCCGAGTCCTACGCCTAGGCTTAGGTGAGTTATGGGGAGTCTTCCCGTGTTCCCATCTTTCTAGGTCCCATGCCTTCCCATCTTCTCTTGGAGTGTGGTGAAACAAAGCTCTATTTCTCACTGTCTCATACTGTCTATTCTGTTTGATTTCTCTAGACACATGGCAGGGTCCTTCACCATTTCCCAGGATTTCACGGTTCCCTTGCTGTCTGGTGTCGCTCAGCACATGATAAGATCCTTCACGACTCCCCATGTTCCCGCAATCCCGTTCCTGTCCGTGACTGCTGGACACATGGTGAGACACCTCGCGGCTCTCCATGCTCCCGCGACTCCAGTGTGGCCTATTGTCGCCAGGTGCATGGTGAGTACACTTAAAGCTATCCCTGTACTCCTGCGTTCTTCGATCTCCCTCGCTGTGAATGGGGCGAGGCACCCCTCCACATCCTGTATTCCTATCTTCCTGCACTCGTCTGCTTCCATCACTGGTATGGCGGGTATCTCCTTTACCTTCCTGACTCTTCCCGTCCCACTCAGGACCGCTTTCGCCAGCCCCACAGTGAGACAAGGTTCTGCTGTCTTGGCTTCCCCATTCAACTTCCACTCCCATCTTGTTATTCTGAATCTCTACAGCAGCATCCCATTCCTTCAAGTACTCCCTTAACTCTTTAAAGGATTTCGGTCGTGGTCCCCTTAGATCCGTCAGCCCTCTCTGACCCTCTTGGTCTATTATGGGACTCCCTGCTTGGTTTAACGGAGTGCTCCAGTCTCTTGGACCTGACAACTGCCTTTGGGAATTAATTGTTTTGTTCCTATTCTCCATTTCTGCTCTCTCCCTATCTACCCGCACCTGTTCCTCCTCTCGTGCTCTCTCTGGGTTGTAGATCGACACTACAGGACCTATAGTAACAGGTACTTGGAGAGCGTCCGGCAGTTGATAGGACTTAGCACGCTCTGTTTCCGGCACCTTTTGTACCACAAACCTTCCGACCACTGTCTGTACTGGACTAGGTTGAGGTATGTCCTCGCCTTTGTTGGGTTCCCAATCTGTTATAGGGAGTGGTCTATATTCCCCTTTGCCAGTCCCATCCCCCTTTTGGAGCTCGGCACCTTCCATCTCTCTATTGTACGGGGGTGGTCTATCCAGTAATAACCAATTTATCAGGCTGTCCTCTGTGTCACTCTCCTCGTCCTCCACTAGTGGTTTCTTTTCTCCTGTGACTTCTATTACTGGGTATAGTTTACCTACTTCGATTCTCTGTATTCTCCACCTTTTTGCTTCTTCATACCATTTAGCATCCTGCACTGCTCTTACCGATCGTTTTACTCTTTCCTGGCACCTGTTCAAGCTCCGGTCGTACGCCGCCCTAAACCATGCATTGAGGGCTTCAAACTGTGTTGGTCTGGGTAGAGGTCTCGTCGCGAGCATAAGTGCTTTCAACTGGTTCAATGCTTCTAATTTAAACGTTCCGTATTTCGGGAACGCCAATTCCTCGTTCCCCTCTGTCATCTTACTCCACTCAGAGATCCACAATATAGTATGCAACCCAACATTCATAGCCATGTAATGAGCTGGTGTACCCTCCGGCGGGGCCTCTTCCCCGTCCACTGATTCTCTATCATCTCTCTTAAAGGCCACTCTCAAGCGCCTAAAGCACTTCATGATCACTTCACAATTTTACTACTTTGTATCGTTTGTTTACTTCCTGATGACAATCCACCAATCCTAGCGCGGTTCTTACTAGCTGACCTATCACAGCGTGGTTCTTGACAATCGGCCTATCACAGCGCGGTCTTACCCCAACCGGCCTATCACAGCGCGGCTCTCTCTGACGTCACTTGTCTACCTTTCGCAGCAGTTCCCCTCCTTTCTCAGCTCGTATCCCGGTCATGCATGCGTCCCATTCATACTCCGAAAAATGATTACTTCCGACCAAGCGATCACTTTCCTTGACTGTACGCCCACAGTCTAACTGTAATTGTCACCTCAACTGACGAAACGTCTTCCGTAAAACGTTCAGACGATCGCCTTAACTGATAGGTTACTTACACACAGTAAACGTCCGTCCAGCGTCCGTTACTCATACACTCACTCTTACGTTCCCCCTATCACAGTCCTGCGGGCGATCAATGGTACCTCATGACCCCCTTCACAATGGTTGACAATTTCTCTGGATGTCCGATACACCCGAACCACTTAAGCTCTTCTCTGAACTTAAGATTTTCACCAGGTTGCGCGCGCTCACAACGTCTCACAATCACACTACAGGCATTCAACTCTGCTTGACATTACAACACAAGTACAACACAAAACACCGCAATCTGACAACGCATGACCCTTTATACTCACTCTCGACCGTCTCTGCTGCTTTTCTCTCTCACACCGTCAGCACCTTCTTCGGCAGGTGATTCTTCTGCTGGTCATCTCTCGATCTCTAGGGGCCTCGGGGTAATCTTAACCTAGTCTAGATCACCTTCCTCAAGAAGGCAACCATCCTCTGCTACCAACTGGGGGGGTGGGATTTTTGATCTCTTATCTGGTCACTCTTGATATAAATCCCTGCTCAGGTCGACTGAATCTTTGTTGCCTGTCATTGAGTAAAGCAGGTAATCCACTACTAAGTTAATCAAACCAATAATTCGCACGACTCTGAAGAACCACTTACCACGGATCAGTTTTAAAGTTTTATTGTAAAGCAAGAGTTAACTGAAGGTATAAACATCTCAATATCAGATTCAAAAGATACACGGGCATCAACAGAAACATAAATTCTCTAAATGCTCTTAAGCGGCAGAAAAATACCACCAGGGCCAATTCAAGGATTAAGAGGTTTGTCAATATAGATACAAGCTGAAGCTTGCGAGACATTTACAGAATGAAGAAAATATCAGGTTAGACTGTCCCTACACTAAACTAAGTGACATCCCTACTTAGCAGAATCTTAGCCTAAAAAGGTGTCAGCCGTGGTGACTTCCAAAGAAGTTCACGCATTTCTCTTAGTCTTAGATGGAAAAACTATGCATAGCCGTCATGCCCTCTCTGCCTACCCATCCGCTCTCTTAGGGTCCTCAGGCCATCTGCTCTCCTCCACCCAGGGGTACTGTCCCTAATACAAAATCACAATCGAAATTTGGAACGCCCCTCTGAGACGCCCCTCACGTGGTTTCAGTTCTGGTTTCTTCCATGATGGCTCTCCTCTGGGCCTCTCGTTAGCGTTGACCTTGCTTCCCAGGCTCTTTCTCCAGCTCGCCGGTACCCCCCAGAACATTCCAGTACACTCCTCCAGGCCTGTGCCTGGCTCCCCGGACAGAGCTCCATTCATCACCCTCTTGATTGGGACCCCCTCGCACCTGCAAACAGACACCCATGAATAGGGCCCCAAATTCCACTCTCTGGTTATCTATCTCCGGCCATAAACTTTACAATGGAATGACAATTTATGCTCTAACGAGACTCGATTCTAACTCACACGTGCAGATCAAAGAAGCCACTTTATCTTTCCAGGCCTACTAAATTATCTAGCAAGCGGCCTGTACTTCATGAACCCTTATTTCTAACACTAAAACGATTCTGGTTAATACATTCTGATTATATAAAACACTTCTATAAAACACGAATATATAAAACACTTCTACAAAACATGATTCTTAACATATGAGCATCAATTACTGAATGATGGTAAATCCACGTCATGTCAAGATGTAAGTACACGTTGTCGATCTTCATACATTACCATGAGGCCTGCACATTTCTACAGTTGCAGTCTTACATTTACTTCAATAGCAGCTACATAACATGGATTCTGATTAACACTTCTAAACGATTTAGAAATTACACACGTTTCTACGTTAATCTCACACTCTATATGGTTTTCTATATTAACTAAACAACATTCAGATACATGTGTGATTATATGATTTCAATACTTTTGAATACTTTAACTAAGTTCGTACATCAAAGTTGTAAATATGGTGTACTTACACGTTTTCTCAGTTTTGCGCTCTCTCAAAGGTGTCCTTCTTCTATTTTCACACCGTGGTTTAAAGACAACGAAGGAACCCCCCATTTAGGAAGGAAAGTACCCGGTTAGGGCCTCATTCCGAAGGAGTACACAGCTCGCAAGAACACCAGACCTGAGAAGATTCCTAATGCTTCAGTTATGTTTGCAAAATAATATTTCGATGCTAATGCTGAATCTGTATGATGGCGACCAGAGAACGCGGCTTCTCGGTAGTCAACTTCCCAACCCAACCTCCAAAATGAGAGACCACTCCGCCTACAGATAAGGATCACTGTGTAGATTCAGCTCAGGAGCAACCCAAGTATGGGAGGACTACCAAGATCACATGACCCCCCTTCTCTATTACTAATGGGCAAATGCATGCGGGAATCAATGGAATGGGGAGGATTCTTTGAGTGTAAATCTTAAGGCCATGGGAAGGATCAATGGATCAATGTTTCAAACCGTGGTCCTGTGTGTGGGCAGCTTGAAATTGTGATGCCACACTGCACACTCTTTGTATTTACAAAAATTTATCACACTTTTGGTGAAGATGTTGTATGCATTTCTGTAGAGCCACAGTCAATAAATCGTATTTCCTAACCACTTATTCTAAAGCCTCTGGTTTGCTAAA
The DNA here is from genome assembly GCF_964263255.1 of Lissotriton vulgaris. NCBI lineage: Eukaryota > Metazoa > Chordata > Amphibia > Caudata > Salamandridae > Lissotriton > Lissotriton vulgaris. The sequence continues at coordinate 4,277,337 of NC_141688.1, forward strand.
ACTTGGAAATATTTCTGACGGGATTGAAGTCTGCTCAAGACTAAATATACACTTTAGTAGCATGTTGGCAGAGGACTGTATTGTGATCCGCAATATTTCAGGACATGCCTCCTTGATTTTCTCCGGCAGAAATGTGTGAGTGCAACTCTGTAATGCTGGTTAGTTTGTATAAAAAAATGGCCCAGAGTTTTTGGGAGGCCACTGCCAGAGCTGCCGATTTCCGAGGTTGCCACATGCCAGGAATGTCTAGTTCTAATTCCAATTCATGCCTCTTTCTTCCTCCATTCAGCACTTTTTGTCTGTTTACCTCACTATTGCAGTTTCTTTTTAATGTTGCCTTCTGCCTTTATCAGTTTTTCCATGATCTATTCTTACTTCTTTCTCTATTTTGTCTCTCTCTCTTGCAGTTGGCCAAGGTCTGATAATAATGTCAAAATCTGAGTGCCCGTGGCCACCAACTGCAATCTCCTGGACAAATTAAACATTGCTGCAATGCTCCAAGTACCTCCACATTTGATATGCTCCAAATATGAAGACATCTGACCCAAGCAGTAAACCTGCACCTAATGGCCAAGTTCCCTACTAATAAAATGATTAGTAACCTGTGCAGAAATAAGCAATATTCCTCCATGAGTGATATATCACTTTTGACCTTTGAGTCACAAAAATGCATGCATGTTATTGTATAAATATTCGGAGTCTGCCGTGGGGACTTTAATGCACTTGTGCAATTATCTACCACGCGGACAGCGCAATGATTTGTTATGTACCTTGCTCGCTTCGTGTTTGGCGGGAGATATAGCGCTCATCCATCAGCCTATTCTACTTCGCGTCATTATCGCTGTGCCATCTGTCAACAGGAGCAGCTCTCTGCCCGTCTGCTCCCTCCAGAGGCCCCTGTTCCATACCTGTCAACCTGTCCGCCATTCTTGATTGCCGTCATAATTGTGTTCCACAACACTGTAATTTTACAAAGGGGGTGGCCACAGGAAAATGTCAAGGATAACTAAAGTGAATAAAGCGACACTAGAATTAATGAGTCTGGTTTGTTTATTCATTTGTTTATTTGTAGAGTGCAGCATTTATCCCGGTGAATGTCACGGTGCTAGGGACTACGGTAATTGGTGGGGTCTGTGGGGTTGATCAGGTGTCAAAAATCATTCTTTGCGGAAGAGCTGTGTTTTGAGTTTTTTCCTACAAATGTTGTAATTTTTGGTTAGCCTGAGTTCCGCTGGGAGTTCGTTCCAGTGTCGTGCAGCCAGATAGGAGAAAGTATGTCCTGTTTTGGATTTGTTTATTTTCTTTGTTTTAGCAAGAGCGAGGTGTTGCGATCTTAGCGGTCTGGCAGGAGAATAGAAATGTATTCTATTCTGAAGAGTCGTGGGTCCCGTATCCTTGAGTGTCCTATGGGCATGCCCGATAAGCTTACAGTAGGCTCTTTGGCACATAGGCAGCCAGTGAAGTTGTTTTAGGCACTCTTTGGCAGAGCTGTATTTGCCTTTATTACATACTAGCTTAGCTGCGGCATTCTGCACTACCTGCAGTCGTTTGAATAGGTAGTCTGGCATGCCCACAAAAAGGGCATTGCCGTAGTCCAGCCTATTGACCAGCAGGGCCTGTGTGACTGACTTCCTGCTTTCCAAGGGGATCCATGGAAAGAGCCTTCTCAGTAGTTTTAGAGTGGCAAAGCTTTTCCCACATAGGGTTCGAATGTGGGCCTGCATGGATAGTGTGTCTTCAATTGTAATGCCTAGGTTTTTGGCCGAGTGCTTGGGTACAGGGGCATCTCCCAGAGTAGAGGGCCACCAGGAATTGTCCCATATGTGTTTGGCTTCACCGAAGAGCAGGGTCTCGGTTTTGTCTGCTTTTAGTTTGAGCCAGTGATCTGCCATCCATTTGGCCATTTCGGTGAGGCAGTTGTTAAGTCTCATTTTGCTGTCTTCATGCCCCTTCCCTAGTGTGATTGTGAGTAGCGTGTCATCCGCATAGGAGCATACACCAAAACCCCATTTTGTTCCAATTTGTGCCAAAGGTGATATGTAAGCATTGAACAGCGTGGGGCTGAGGGATGCTCCCTGCGGGACACCGCATTTCAGTTGTTTAGGCTTGGATGAGAAGGCTCCTAGTTGTACTGTTTGTAATCTGTTGTGTAAAAAAGAGCTGAGCTATTCAAGGGGTTTCCCGGTTTTCCCTTTTTCTTGTAGTTTTTCTAGTAGGAGGTGGTGGGAGACTGTTTCGAACGCTGCCAACAGGTCCTATAGGATCAGGGCCACTGCTTTGCCCTGGTCCAGGGAATTTTCGATATTGTCCATGACAGCCAGCAGTGTAGCCTCTGTGCTGTTGTTGGCCCTGAACCCTGTCTGGTTGGGTCCAATAGATTGCTGTCCTCTAAATATTTCGACAGTTGTCTGTTAATCAGTTTCTCCAGCACTTTAGAGAGATAAGGAAGTTGGGAAATGGGTCTGTAGTTGACTGGGTTTGTTATATTTGTGCCTTTTTTTTAAGTAATGGGGTGACGATGGCTTGTTTCCATTTTTCCGGGAAGACAGCTGTTTCTAAGGATTTTTTGAAAAGGTGCATCATGGCTGGGGTTAGGGTAGGTATGAGCTGTCTAAAAATAAAGTGTGGGCAAGGATCAAGAGGTGAGCCAGATTTAATTTCCATCATGGTACTGGCAATTCTGCTTCTGATATTGGGGTGAAGTTGTTTAAGTTGATAAGGTTTTTAGGAGAGGAGGCAGATTCTTTCCTACTGGTGTTTGAGTTAAATGTGGTGTATATTTCCTCTATTTTATCTGTGGAATAGTTGCTGATCATTTCGCTGTTTCCGATTGAGGGGTGCAGAGTTTGGGACAGGCAGTTGGGTTTGCACAGTTCATTTATGATTTTGTATAATTCTTTGGCTGAGTTGCTGTTTTCGTTTATTCTTGCATAGTGTGTTTTTTTGCATTTTTGATGGCTAGGTAGTGCGCTCTGAGCCCAGCTTTATGGGTTAGTTTGTCAGAGTCTGAGCGGGACATTCTCCAGGTGTGCTCCCTTGTTTTGCAGTTTATTTTAGAACTTTGATTTCTGGGGTGCACCATTTTTGAGAGATGGTTCTTTTTGTGGATTTAGATTTGATTTTGGGGGTGCAGATTTAAGGCGCTTTTGTTTGTGCAAGGGGTGCCGAGGAGGTCTAGAACGATATTTGCAGGCCAGTGGGTTTCAAATATTTCTGGGGTGACAAGTTTCCAGGGTCTGTAGAATTCAGGCAGTGGAAGAGATGGTCTGGTGGGTAGTGTGGGTTGGGCAAATGAGAAGGAGATTAGGGAGTGATCCGTCCATGTTACTGGTTGAGTCTCCTCAATCGTGGTGGTATCCATGTTGGAGAACAGTAAATCCAGTGTGTGGCCTGCATTGGGTGTGGGGCCTTGGACCCATTGTTTGAGGTGGATGATTTGCATGTCATTGTTTAGATGTGTGGCCGCTGGATAGTCTGAATTTTCGAAGTGAATATTGAAATCTCCAATTACCATGAAGTTTTTATATTTGAGGCAGGCGGGGAAAATGTGTGTGAGTAGCCTCGCGCTGAAGTCTGTATGGTGGCCGGGGGGGGGGGGGTTATAGATCACAGCTCCCCCTAGAAGGGTGTGATTATCTTTAGATACTTGAAATGCTAGTAATTCGTGTTCATCGTACAGAGCAGTTTTAATGGGGAGACAGTTGAGGTTGTCCTTGAATAGTATGGCGAGTCCCCCTCCTCTTTTCCTTTGTCTGTCCTGATGTATAGTTTTGTATCTTGGGGGGATGGCATTGGCTATGTCAGGGCAGTTGTTCTCACTCAGCCAAGTTTCGGTTATGAAAACTAAGTCGGGATTCGTTTAGCTGCTAATGTCCCAAATCTCCAAAGAGTGTTTTGGTACTGATCTGGCATTAAAGTATAGGCATTTAATTCTTGAGTTGCTTTTCCCTATGTTGTGTGAGGTCTAGGGTCGTTAGGCTGCTCCATTTGCATTTCAGACAGGTAAATGGTCCTTCTGTGAATTCGGGAGAGGCCCTGATACAGTCCACATGGCTGTGTTGGGTATGAGTGTTTAGGTCGGTAAGGGTCTCTCTGGGGTAGGATAAAATATTCCTGAGGTTCGTTCTGCTGGGTGAAGTACTGAAAATTATTCACCACCTCCCAATTACAGTTATCATCACAACCAATCCCATTTGCTTTACCAATAATCAGTCGGTTGGCAGTGTAGAAGGTCCAAGCATTTATTAGACAAAGACAAACTCTGCCAGAGGTGCTCCTTGCGACCTAACCCCCATAGGATATTCAATATCAGAAAAAGACCGTGGCCTGGGCACCCCCCACACATTTGCCGGCCTCCCAAAAACAATTTCGTAAGGTGATAGACCAGATCGAGAATGAGGGGTAACCCGCAAGGACATGAGTGCTAAAGGCAAGGTGTCAGGCCATTTCAATCCTGTACTTTCCTGTATTTTGGCCATTTTCAGTTTGAGCGTGCCATTGTATTTTTCTACAAGTCCAGCTGATTGGGGGTGCCGGGCAGCGTGGAATTTCTGTTTAATCTGTAGGCCTTCACAGATGTGCTTAACCAGGGCCCCATGGAAGTGTCCCCCGTTATCTGACCAGATCAAGCGGGGCAAACCAAAGCGGGGCAAGAATTCTTTGAGGAGGGCTTTAGCTGTGCCCATTGCCGTGTTTTCTTTGGTGGGGTAGGCCTCAACCCATTTTCTAAAGGCACAGACAACCACTAAAACGCACTTCAAGTTGTTAACGCGCTCCATATGAATATAATCCATCTGGAGTACCTCGAAAGGCAGTGTCGGGGGTGCAAAATTCCCGCTCAAGACATTTTCTCCCTTTCCCGGATTGTGTCGCAGACACACCATACAGTATTGGACCAACCGGACAGCCGTCCTTTGAATGTTAGGGGTGTTCCAAAATGGGTCCAAAAGCCCACACATACCTTTCGCTCCTATGTGTGCAGGACCATGCGCCATAGTTACAATGGCCTGCACTAGTGCGTTGGGCAATAACCATCTTTGTTTCTCTGTCAGATCGACCCAGCAATTATTCTCATCCAATCTTCCTACCTCCTTTTCCCATTTCTCCAATTCAGCGGGTGTAGCTTCCTGCTGTAACACCCTCACACTTTCCATGGTGTTATCGAACAACTCAGAGTCCTCCACCCACCTCGCAGAAGTATTCACAAACATTTTCGACATTAGGGACTGTGCTGTCTGCTTGGCCACCTGATCCGCAAAGGCATTCCCTTCCCCCACCTCATCTACTATTGCTTTGTGCGCACTGCATTTGATGATGGCTACTTTCTTAGGCAAGGTGAGGGCATCTAACAATCGTAGCACCAAGGGACCATTCTGTATCTTTTGGCCATGGGAAGTAAGAAAACCCCGCTCCCTCCACAGCCGCCCAAAGCTATGGGCCACGCCAAAGGCGTATTGGCTGTCAGTGTAAATGTTGACCTCAAGTCCCTCGCTCAATTCGCAAGCTCGCAGGAGGGCCAAGAGTTCAGCTGCTTGGGCTGACCGATGCGGAACTCGGAATGTTTCGACTACTGTCTTTAGAGTCGTAATTGCATATGCAGCTGTTGTTGTTCCATCTGCCAATTTGAAACAGGACCCATCTACATACAATTCCCCTTGGGGTTCAGCCAGGGGGGTGTCTGTTAAATCAATCCTGCCTTTAGTTCCTTCTTCGGTGCGAAAAATACAATCATGTATGTCATCATTATGTTCACCCGTAGGGAGTGGTAACAAGGTGGGCGGATTCAATGTTGCACATCGGGTGATCGTGATGTGTGGTGCGAATAGTGTTAACTCGTATCCAGTGAGGCGTGCGCTTGTGAGATGTTGTGTTTTTGTTTTGTTTAGCAACGTATCCACAGCGTGCGGTACCATCACTGTTAGGTTGGAATTTAAAACGAGTCCTTCTGACTGCCGGATGGCCACCGCAACAGCCGCTGTGGCCCTCAGACAGCTTGGAAGTGCTCTTGCGACGTTATCCAATGTAGCTGACAAATAGGCGCAAGGTCTTTGCTTACCACCAAAGTCCTGCGTTAACACTGACAGTGAACAACCGTCGACCTCATGCACGTATAGTACAAAAGGTTTACGGTAGTCAGGAGTGCCCAAGACAGGGGCGGAACAAAGAGCAGTTTTTAAAGATTCAAAAGAGTGCTGACATTCATCCGTCCAGGGAAGGGGTTCATGCACGTCCTTAGTAGTCAGATGCAACAGAGGTTTAGCAAGAAGGGAAAAATTAGGTATCCATTGGCGACAGTAAGAGGTTATGCCAAGAAAAGCGCGAACTTCGCGTTGCGTGCAAGGGACAGACATTGTAGCAATGGTAGTAATACGTTCAGGTGTTAGTCGTCTACCCTCCTTCGATAGTAGATGACCGAGGTAGGTCACCTCCTGTCGACAGTATTGGAATTTTGACAGGGAGACCTTATTTCCCTTTGAAGCCAAATGATGTAACAACTTAACGGCCGCATCCTTGCAACCCTCTTCCGTATCCGAAGCGATCAGGAGATCGTCCACGTATTGCAGTAAGACGTTACCCTGTGGCAAGTCCAAGTCATCCAGCAAAGCTTTGAGGGCTTAGCTGTATATACTCGGGCTCTCAGTATAGCCTTGTGGTGCGCGGCAGAAGCGGAAGCTGCGGCCAGATAACGAGAATCCGAAAATCTGCCTGCTATCGGGATGAATGGGAATACTGAAGAAGGCATTCTTCAGATCAATGACCGAAAAATATTGCGCAGTTGGTGGAATCATCGTAAGGACCGTGGTAATGTCAGTCACCACAGGATACTGCAGCACCACAATCTTATTGACAGCTCTAAGGTCAATCACAAAACGGTAAGCAGCATCTTGTCCTGGAATGCTAGAATCAGAATTCCTTTCCAAAATCGGAAGAATGGGGCTATTGCACACATTTGCGGCTGTTTCTTCCACCACTTCTTTGTCGATCAAATCCTGAATTATAGATAGCAACGCCCGCTCACCTGCCGGTGCAATCTTGTACTGCGGAATGCGTGGCAGTTTTTCCCCTTGTTTCAGCCTGATGTGAACCGGGGGAATTTCTAACTTACCAACATCAGCATCCCCTGTTGCCCAAAGTGTGGCTGGGATGCCATCGAACTCCGAGGGCAGGGGCTCATTTTTAGCAAAGCATTGTTTCAGGTATTCAGTACCACGTCTGATCGTCAAATATACCTCATCAGCAGAACAATGTATGGTCGCGTTTAGCTTTTTCAACATATCCAAACCCAACAAATTATCTCCACAATGTGAGGTAAGCAAAAGTGGAGTGTCGACGGTGGCAGGGCCAATCGAGAAGGGAAGAGGTTTGGAAATGGGACTGACCACTGGGACTCCCGAGAATCCCACTGAAATGTTATTTTGCCCAGAGAGAGTCGCCCCTGGAACCAACGATCGAGCAACGGAACTATTCATTGCCCCTGTGTCAATTAGGAAATTTTCAGAAGTCCCCAACACCTCCCCTTTTACATAGGGTCTCTTTTGATTGACCCGGGATCGACACTTGGCCCCTACTCTGTCCCTGGCTGTCCTATGCTTGTGCATACGAATCCTGATCCTCATATTCATAATCGTTATGATAGTACTGCCGGTCTTGACCTTTATCAAAGTGATTACGCTCAGACTTGCCTGAACCCTCTTCTCTGCGCATATCGTTCCGGTCAGGGCCTCCCCGACCACGTCCTCGCCCTCGGACTGCTCCGTTCTGAGCAAGTAACAGTGGACACGGTGCTTTCCAATGCCCCTCCTCTTTACAATAGGAACACTGGTTCAAACCCACAGTCGGAGCCCCGCCCGTGCCTCGGCCCACACCCGTCCCTCGGGACACGGGTCCCCGAGTTCCTCTCCCCCCTCCTTGTCCCCGCACGACCTGCTGCAGTAGCACTTGTGTCTTCAAATCCTTGGCCTTTTTCTCCACTTTCTCTTTACATTCATTCTCTCTATGTTCGTAGTACTGGGCCATGCTTAAAATTACAGAAGGGGTAGAGGTAGTCCAGGTACTTTCCGCTGCTTGTAGACGTGCGGAAACTTCCGGGGCCAAGTTCGTAACAAATCTATTCACAAACAGCCTAATTCCACCCTCTGTCGCTAGATCTTGTCCACTAAAATCGATAAAAACTCCTTCAAACCTTGTAAAAAGATCGGACACACTTTCGTCCTTCTTCTGCTTGCAAGCAGTCAATTTGTCCCAATCGACTTTTCTTGGAGGTATCAGAGTATGCATAAAGGCGATAATTCTCGCCGGTAAGGATGTTATTTCAACCCTAGGTTTGTCTCCTGGTTTGCGGTCCCTGTCCCATGCTCGTAGCTCATCCCACGTACCCCCTAATTTGGCGTGATCAGAGTTGTGCGCCTGTCGCCATATATCCACAGGCACAAGTAAACCAAAGAACAGCTCTACATCTGCTAATGTTATAACAGCCAAGGCAGCAGCCTCGGTCAGTTCTTTATAATAGGCTGTGGGGTTCTTGCGAGGGTCGGGCAGTTGGGATTTCAATGAAAGGACCTCACTCCTTTTCCATGGAGTGTACACCCATTGCTCCTGAAACCTGGCGTCTACTCATTGCCGAGTAATGACCTGATTATCATCGCGCAGTTCAGGAACCTCGGGATGATAAATGGGATGGACCTCTCACATGGGGTGCTGCGAGGTCCTCTGAGTCAAGGGGTGTTCCGAAGTCCATTGGGGGCATTTCAAAAATAATCTTCCCCTATACTGGACCATAGTGACTACGTTTTTATACACTTCCTGCGGGCTCAAATTAAACCTATAGTCCAATCACGAATCTCATACAATATTTGAGGAGCGCTCCCATTGCTAAAGCTGACCTCCCAAGCCCAAATGAGGGAATTTGACATTTGAAACACCACGTGTTGTTGCATTACGGGCTCCAAATCTTTCACAGTGCTCCATATGTCTTCTACTGTATATGCGTTATTCCTGATCCATTGGACAGCTTGATCAGCTAACGCTTCCTTCTCTCCATAGGCCACGGATGACCTGGTAAATAACCGTTTACCTTCCAACCCCCCTAATGCCCCTTTAGGAGTCTGATCTGCCACACCGGGCGTGGTGCTGGCTGATTGAGAGACCCCTATGGGACTTGGTACGCTCAGTTGTACTCGGGGGAATGGATAGGTCGATTTAGAATCAGGGATAAGAATGGTAATCCCTCCAGGTGCGGGAAACGGGATGTTCGTGGCACGGTTAGGGGTGGTGGAACTCTGATCCACGGGTGCCGATGCCGGTGGTACAGCGGCTGCCTGGACGGGGACCGCCGGGTATATGCGTTGCGGGGCATATGGCGGGGGAGGTCTTTGATCTAGTAGATCCTCAATCTCATCCTCAGCTTCATTTCTTGTTACATAGCTTTTGTCGACTTGCAACCTAAATCGTCGATCTTCTATCTCTATGTTCTTTTCTATTTTACTCTTGTCATGTGCAATAGCTTTTTGCGTAATAGTTTGCCCTTGCTGAACCTTAAGTAATTTTTCTGATCTAATACGTCTCCTTTTTGCTTCTTTCTGCCACTTATTCAGAGTATCAAACATAGCCTGTCGGCTGCGCTTGACGAAAAGACGTTCTTGTAAATACTGAATCTTTTTCTCATCAAAAGATCCTGTCTTTGGCCACTGTAATTCTATGTTATCCTTGGTGTACTTATGCCACAAGGAATTAAAGAGAAGGGGACCAATACCGTGCTTGCAATACATATTGTGGCTGGGTGTCCCTTCCGGAGGAAAAGGTTGGCTTTCATCCAACCTCATGCTCTCTGGGCGGAAACAGCCAAAGCACAGTTTGCTGAGACACGGCATTGTCCTTTTCTATACTAAGTCAGCTGGAAAGGAATCAACTGTTATTATTCAAGAAAATTGAACCAAATTGTTTTCAACACAATTTCATCAAACACATGGCCATGTTTTCATTCATTCAACGTACATTTTCCCAACATACATAAAACAAAACGTGCTGTATACAAACGAGAGACAAATGGTATACCAATATCCTGCAACCAGAAAGGGCGGAGCCCGTCGACTCCTGCCCGTGGAGAACTCTTTGATGCAATATTCAAAAGCCGCAAAATTAATGTTCAATAACAGTCTTGTCCTTAGACTGCCTGGAGATAGTTTACACAGGTTTCTAAACCACAGACCAACCTACAGGCCATCCGGCAGTATTCATGGTTCACCTCCCGGACTCTGCTGGCTAAGCCTGCTTTTGCAAGCGCTGCTCCAGATTTGTCCGAGCGCTACCCAATCTCAACTGCCGGCATTCCCGAGGACAATCCGGCCCAAGTGCGAACCGCAGTCTCCCACAAGAAAGGCGTGTAATCGCTATCTCCAGTTTTTCGCAACAGCCAAACCAGGGGCATCTACACGTGCAATCTCAATATTGCCCCGTCAGACCCCTTTTTCAGAGTATCTCCGTGACTACAAGTCACCAAAATGCCAAGTACCAAGTCCAGAATCCAACACAAGACAGGACAAAAACACTCACCTGGTGCACGCAGGTTTGAATGCACGTTCTCCACTGCCAACTCTCAATAAGGCCAACGTGGCTGGTTCTCGGGTCACACCCGAAGGACTCCGGTGTGAGGTCACTAGCAGCTGAGATCCTCTCCACCGGAGGGGCAAAGCAAAACCCAATTTCTCGTTGGTTTATTCTGCAATTCCCCCCTGATTGAGAGTACCCCTTTTTAATGTCCCTCTCTGAGATACAGAGAGACGACCCCAACGCGGAGTCCCGGCGGAGTCGCCAACTGAAGTACTGAAAATTATTCACCACCTCCCAATTACAGTTATCATCACAACCAATCCCATTTGCTTTACCAATAATCAGTCGGTTGGCAGTGTAGAAGGTCCAAGCATTTATTAGACAAAGACAAACTCTGCCAGAGGAGCTCCTTGCGACCTAACCCCACGAGGTCCGCCAAGAAGACTGCTGGCACATTATCAGAACATCATGTATATACAGTTGCATTTGCAGAATCATTGCCCAAGATGGAAAAATACAAGCTGGTACAGGTTAACTAACGTCCTTGGATTGGCCAGGCTGAGAGATCTAAACATGACCTGGTTCCTTTCATTCAGACCGATATGGCAAAATTGCATTTTACCTGTGCTACGGTGTATGCTTTGCAGCGATGAATGCGTGTTGGACATCTGTCTTTCACTTCCATCAGCAGTACCAATGGACGTCGATACTTTGCTCAGTCCAATAACGGCTCACGCATTGTGTTGTCCCCAGCGGCTACCAATCCTGATGACGGCATTCGTGGAGACTCCTGTACTACAGCCAAGTGGTAACAGTGGAGCGAGTGACAAAAGCAACATCACCCAGGTACAACGTTCTGTGAGCATTGCTGGTCCTGCCTTCGATGACAGCAATCATTCTCACACTTGCCAAGTTACAGCGCTATCTAATTTGGTTGAACTATCACCTGAATTTGTAGACCAATTCTTTGAAAGCCTGTCTGATACGATGTTCTCAACCGTACAGAAACAATTACTTTTAAGAAGCTTTCCGACACACAGTGTTCCCATGAACTCTGAATTCGGCCTTCAGTTTTGATCAACAAAGACTGCAATAAGCTTTGGAACTCTATGTTTCCCTGTTCAAGCACTAAAATTTTTTCTTTGAATTGGACATTTTTAATATTGACCCTTTTTGGCACGAACAATTCTTTGCTTAACGTAAAAACTATTCTTAGAGAACAGAAGCTTCACACTTCTATTTCTAAATACATCTAGAGACATAACAATACTACACCAGCCTCTAGCACACATGTTATTACAACGCATTTTTATGTGATGATTTATCTCGCATTTCTTCTGTCAGAGATACTTCATGTGTAATTCTTTATGCATAATCGTTCAATGATTTCATATGCAATAATTTTTTGAATGATTTCTATGCTTTTAAAAAAACGTACAGTACCTAAATTTCATGTATTACAAGTACGCCTATTTCGAATGCATTTATGTATTTTGGGGTGGGCAATGTTACACATGCATCTAATTGCTTTAGTTTTAGTAATTTTGATGGACATTAACCCGTGGAGTGGGTGTTGCGTGTTTATCTAGGTTCCTGATAGATACTGTGACCTTATGCCCCTATTCGGCTATAAATCCATTTATTCCCTATATTGGCATAACCGTTCAAGTGCGATTTTCTGAAAAGTCATCTCTGGCCTCACACAAACAGAGCCACATTCCAGCATAGTTCTCTCTGCCACTTCCTTTGCGACCAATTAGTGCAATGACAGAGCAGTAGTCACTATCTGATATTCCTAGATAACACTCCGAGTTCTTCAACAAGATAAAAACTTAGCAAACCTGGAAATCCCCGCTTGCTATGTTTTGATTAGTAATGGAACTCTAATGAGCAACTGATAACTATCACTTCCTAGTGACATCTTTAATTGACGTCTTATGTCCAGCAAACTTGCGTCAAACCCGGCACCTGTCAGGTATAAATATTACCAACGTTGCCTTAAGCAATGAGAGCTGCAAGCTACTGTTGCTGATGCTGGCTGCCTGCATGACCCTGTGTTGGTAAATCTAGCACTCTGTCGCTGCAGCCTGCTATCCTGTGGTGGTGAAGCTGCTGATACCATTATCGCCGCTACAGCGCGAACTATGGTGCAGTTTGCTTAAGGAGCTGAACAGCCGTCCCTCTGCGAAGACATCTAGCCGATTCCAGCTGCCCGCGGACGCTGTCCCCCCTCCTTCCTCGACGCGCTGAAGAGAAGCCGCTGCCTTTCTCGTGCAGAGAAATCCAGTCCCGGCGCTTCCGGTTTACCCTCGCGGGTGACTGGGATATCCAGAGAGACCCCTGAAGGAGATACCAATCCTCCATCATTCTATTCAGAGGTATGGTGTTGACTACACCCTTAGACGAGAATTCTTGAAACAAACCTTGGCAAAACCAACTTAACTTAAGCTACTTACTTACTCCCCTTTTCACGTGTTAGGCTTAGGTCAGGCACACTGGGGTAGGCTTAGTTAGAAGCACCAGTTGAGTATGTTAGCCTAATGTATATATGACTGTATATATGTTTTATTACTTTAAACCATTGTATGGCTAAGAAACCATATCAATGCTTTTACAGTTCTATTTCGCAATACTTATCTTACTGTACGTACTTTTTATAATAACAATTATTGCAATTGTGGCAATACATTTCTCTTGTACGAGAAGAAAGACTATGCAATAAATGTTAACCCTTTATTGACAAACGCCCGTCTCTCTGTTCTCTACATCTCGTGAAAGTAAACTGCACTAGACTGACTGAGTGAAATACATGTCTATTGTTTCACACGACCCTAGAGATTGACTCTTGATCTGAGGAGCAAAGTTGTCATGTTGCACGGTTGTTGGAAAGCTGAATCCCTTCTTGTCTGTGCCAAGGAAGCTGATCACTTCCTATGCAGAGAAGAAAGTTTCCAGTGACCTCTGAGCTAGTTGGTAACACAACCCAATTAAGTTTAGCATAGTCAGTGGAGGCCTGGAATATCCGCAGTTCCACGTCGATACTACTGTTTATGTTATTCCAATGCGCAGGGCCTAGTGGGAAACTAGGAACTACACTGCAAGGAAAGACCATATATGGCAGACAAAGCACTCTTGGTTTAGCTCATCCTAGATTAGCAAGGTCGGCCGGGTGACTCCCTTCTGCCAGCTTCTGAACAGCCTGCCCCGCACCCCTCCCAGAATGTGCTTATCAGGCCCTCCTCTGCTACCTACAACCTTGACGGGCCTAACGAGCTGAAACAGCAATTCTGCAACAGTTGGCGTATTTCTCAGGAGAATGCTTTCTGAATATAGGGAAGTGAATGTGGGCTGTTAATGCAGGACTCCGAGCGAGGCCACAAAACGGCGTTGGTCGGGACAACAAAACGTAAAATGCAAAGGCCAGTGCAGGCTAAGGTTCTAGAACGTGACAGATGGAATTATGCTAATGTGTATGTGCATATACTAATAGGTTTAGATACATCATGCTAATTCTAACACATAGGAACTATATCGTTGTACCTTGATGCCAGTTCCTCATGGGAGCAGGGGTCCTGGCACTTGGTCTCGGTCTGGTGCGGACGGGGCGCAGACGGGCTTGCCTTTGGCGTGCCTTCACATTGACACATTGACTTTATTGGCGTGTGAGGTTCAGAGACAGCTCCGCCCCCTCCGCTGCCGGAAATGCCCTGCACTTTCTAGTGCCCAGTCTCCACGCCCTCCACACAAACAGCAATCAGCTGCGGGGACCGAGGCGGAGCCAAATGATGTATAGGTGAGCGAGTACAATTGTGTTTAAAACAAATGTGCAAAATAGGCAATAGTGAACAGTTTTCAAGTTTTAAAAAATCACTACTGAGCTTCCTTTTCCAAATAGCACAACAAGCGTTTTACCCCCAGTGAATGTTTGGTGAGGTCAGGAAGCCGCCTACTCACCGCAATTCTCTGAGATTACGCTGACAACTCGGCTTTATAGCATGTGAGGTTCAGAGACAGCTCCGCCCCCTCTGCTGCTGGAAATGCCCTGCGCGTTCTAGTGCCCAGTCTCCACCACCTCCACACAAACAGCAATCAGCTGCGGGGACCGAGGCGGGAGGCAAATGATGTATGTGAGCGAGTACAATTGTGTTTAAAACAAATGTGCAAAATAGGCAATAGTGAACAGATTTCAAGTTTTAAAAATCGCTACTGAGCTTCCTTTTCCAAATAGCACAACAAGAGTTTTACCCCCAGTGAATGTTTGGTGAGGTCAGGCAGCCGCCTACTCACTGCAAACCTCTGAGCTTACGCTGACAACTCGGCTTTATAGCATGTGAGGTTCAGAGACAGCTCCGCCCCCTCTGCTGCTGGAAACGCCCTGCGCGTTCTAGTGCCCAGTCTCCACCACCTCCACACAAACAGCAATCAGCTGCAGGGACTGAGGCGGGAGCCAGATGATGTATAGATGAGCGAGTACTATTGTGTTTAAAACAAATGTGCAAAATAGGCAATAGCGAACAGTTTTCAAGTTTTTAAAAATCGCTACTGAGCTTCCTTTTCCAAATAGCACAACAAGCGTTTTACCCCCAATGAATGCTTGGTGAGGTCAGGCAGCCGCCTACTCACCGCAGCTTTATTAGGTTTCAGCTCTCAATATTCACCTGTTTGTTTCTTTCTCGCTTTCTCTTTAGCATGGTTCTTGTGTTCTTGTTTTCTCATCACAAACTTTGGACAAATATATAAATATAGAACTGGAAAATAGAATTGGAATAAACATAACTTCTTTTAGTGTTACCTTTAATTGCATATCATGTAGTTTTGTTTCATTGTCATCGACAAGTGTTAGAAATGGGGTATCTGGTTGGCCAGGGTATGCACATAAGCCAGGCAGAACCCACCACTCTAGTCAAGGTAAGGGAGTTATACACTGAAGATAACCCCTGCTCACCCCCCTGGTAGCTTGGCAAAGCTGTCAGGCTTATCGCAGAGGCAATGTGTAAAGCATGTGCACAACACACGCACACCAGTGACACACTAGGCACACCACAAAAAGGTTATATAAAAATATCCTTTGTATTATTCATAAAAACACATTAGATCACAATCACATGTATCACTATGCCACTAGGCACTTGCCATGACATCACAAAGATTACACAAATCACGTTGCCAATCGGGAAGTTGTCATAACATCATCAGCAGTGCCCTATAATAACCACTTGTAGAGTGCACACATCATAGAAATATCCTTACTGACAATGTAACACCACATATATATTCACATCAGGGCATCAACTGCAAGGTATGACACATGAATCATAAGCAGGCCATGAAATGTGAGGATCACCAGCATACCCATTACCATGGGTTACCACAATACAAAGGCAGGACCTGCACTTCTATTATAGAGCATACAATAACTACTCCCTTCTGGTAGGTTTCTGGGTCATCTGCCTTCCTACAACAGGGAATGCGGGAATATCTGGATCCTCCACTGTATCAAGGGATCGGGGGTCACCGTCGTGGTCTCATCTCGTCCCCGAGCCCAACACAGGACCACATAAGTAGGTGCAAACATGAAGGGGAGGCCACCCTTGTTGCTGAATTTGGGTGGGGAACCCTCACAGAGTCCCATGCCTAACACCCATAGAACGGCAGCTGCCCACAAATGTATGGTGCATCTACTGCAACCAGGCAGTACCAGTTATTGGGCCGCCTGCCCACGGAGAGTGTGGCCAATGAACGGAGAATCCAGCAGGAGGCCACATTCGGGCTCTCCCTCAATGTGGTCAGCACGGCTGCGGTTCAGCTGCCGATGTACACAGCTTCTCCATCCCCACTGATCCCAGGACCCGTCCTGGCACTGATGCAGAAGCGAGGCACGTAGTCCAGTGGTCCTTTTGTGGCTGAGCAGCGGTGAGGTTCCTGCTTTGGGAACCTGGGCGGGGACGTACTCCACTTCTGTCAGTTTCCGGGCAACGCCCTGCTTGCCTCACAGCTATTACGGGCAGGGAGAGCTCTCCACCTCACGTTCCGTCAGGACCCTTGGTGTAAGGCAGTGCTGTACGCGCTGCCAGGTCATTTAAGAACTGTCCTCCACTCTTTCCTCACAGTGAAGGGGAAATCACAGCGCACGCCCTGCACTTCCCACACGCTCCCTGCAGCCACAGAAAACGTTCACCTCACCCGCTTGTGTTGCAGGGTCCAAGACATAGCAGCCCTCCACATACTGCGATGTAAACCAGGGGAGGACGCAGCGCTCCACCCTGAGCTGTTTTCAAGCACCACAGAGTAGGCCATAGAAGCCCTGGAAGTTCACTGGGGGACTTGAGCAGGAGCAGGCTCAGGTCAGCACACAGGCAAAGTCTAGATGGAGGATCACTGGCAGCACAGTAATCTCCTGGGGCAGCAAACAGGACCAGCAGCGTCTGGTCACAAGTCCACTCAGTCTCAACTCATTTTCATGGGGTCACAACCCCTGTACTAATAGTGCCAAAGTCATTGTTCTGTGGGCGCTTCAGACACATTGTAAAAGGGCACAACACCCCCCATTCACCTTGTAAGCCCTGACCCCAGACATACCACAGTGGGGTGGATACAGCATTGTAGAAGGCAAGCACAGCCCTATTCAGGTGGAACTCCTCCCACCACTTCACATGCAGACGAGCCCTATTAAGGTGCAAGGGAAACTCCCCCTGCTACTCTAAATTCAGCCAAGGTCTATTCAGCCTAGCGCAGAGCCACCCAGGAAAGGCAGGACACACCTCAACCCCCTTGTGACTGTCTAAAGTGAATGCTCATCCCCATCTCTCCTGACAGTCAAAACCAGACGGTCAATACACATTCAGGCAGGGCACAAAAACACGTAAGCACACAGAAATGGCCACTTCTAAAAGTGGCATTTCAAATATAGTAATAATAAAGCTGCTTTCACCAATAAGCAGGATTTATCACTACTGTTCAAAACATACGAAACATGGTCACGCTACCCCTCTCATGTCAGGAATTACCACTGAAGCACATATCAGAGGATTAATGCAAACCGATGAGAGGGGAGCGTCAAAGCAGTGAGAAACCAAATAGGCTGTTTTTCAGTACCAGGATATGTCACACAGTTAAGGCACATGTCCTGCATTTTACCTACACCGCACCCTGCCCATAGGGCAAGCTAGGACTTAACTTAGGGGTGACTTATGTGTAGTAAAATGGGAGTTTCAGATGTGGCAACTACTTTACATGCCACAGCACTGTGACCGTAAACTGCACGCACAGGCCCTGCGGCGGCAGAGGCCTGAGACAGGTTTGATAGGATACTTCAGTGGGTGGCCCTAGCAGCGCTGGAAGCACACAAGTAACATTTCATTTACAGGCCCTGGGTATGTGGGATACAACTGTCCAAGGGACTAACAGGTAAATTAAATATGCCAAACAGGTGTAGACCAATCTTACCAAGTTCACAAGAGAGAGGACATGCACTTTAGCACTTAGCAGTAGTGGTAAAGTGCCCATAGTCATAAAATCACCAACAACAGATCAGAAAAAATACAGGAGGAAGGCAAAAAGTTCTGGGATGACCCTTGAAAAAACGCACAGGACCAACAACGAGTATCACTATTTTCGCCCTCAATGTCTTGATAATATACCAAATGACATGTATTGAGTCATCTTTTTATAGGTGTTAGCCTGTGCAGGGGCCCTGTGCTACAGGACAGAGGGTAGAATAATTAATACTGCAGTCCTTTATTAATGTACAGGTACTGGGGTGGACTGTGTTATACTCAAAGCCTCATTCAGGGTGGACAAAAATGTGATAAATGTGACTTCATTTGACTGTGAATAAGAGACTCCTGGCACAATCTTGCTTGTAATCAGCCAAAACGGGGTTATTTGCAAGTGTGTGCAATGGTCCCTAGTGACCCCAAGGGTGTTTCTAACACCGGCAATTACCTTCTTAGCCTTGAGAATGCACAGCAGGGGCTTGTATGGAGGGGGTTTGTCATCATTAAACATTTTGAATTCTATTGTGCTGTAAATGCATTTATATAGCACTTTCTACTCCTGTTGAGGCATGGAATCGCTGTATGTCGTCCAATATGTTGGTTCAGAACACAAGGTTAGTGGTTAGTCCAATGTTATTTTAGAATAATAACTTTTCAAAAAGAAGGAGTGTCAATCAATCAAACCAGATTTATAATCCACGCCTAATCAACCGCTAGGGTATCCAGGCGCTGAGAGCCGAGCACCTTGGGTGGCATCAGTTGAATAGCCAGTTCTTGAGTCCCCTTCTGACTTCCTGGAAGGAGGGTAAAGTTTGGAGATGGATAGGAAGGGAGTTTGTTGCACTACTTCACGACGAGGTAGGAGAAGTAGCATCCTCCAGAGTTGCTTTAATTTATATGGGGGGTGGGAGCAAGGGAGAAGGATGCGGAGCACAGGAGTCTGGAGGGCCGGTGGTTGTTATATGCTGGTCCTTGGATGATCAAGGCTTTGTAGGAGTGCGTCAGAATCTTGAATTAGCATCTCTTGTGGAAGGGGATCTGGTGGAGTTTTTTTAGTTGACTGGTGATGTAGGTTAGTTTGGGGAGGTCGAGGTTGAGTCTGGCCCCTGAGTTCTGAATGGTCTACAGTCTTTTCAAGAACTGTGTTGCGATTCCAGCATAGAGTGCATTGACGTTGTCCAAGTGGGTGGTGACAAAAGCTTGAGTGACGGTGCGTCTGGTGGAGTTTGGGAGCCATTTGAAGATCTTTCAGAGAATGTGCAGGGTGAGGAAGCAGGTGGAGGAGACTGTTTTGATCTGGGTTCTTCATGGTGAGTTTGCTGTCCAGGAGGATGCTGAGGTTTTAGGCATTCACCTTGGGGGCATGAGAAAGTCCCAGTTCAGATGATGACCACGGGTTGTTCCACAGGGATGTGTTGTTCCAAAGATCAGTACTTCTGTCTTGTCTATGTTGAGCTTGAGGCGATGCCTGTGAAAGTTGGCCCTTGTAGTGGATGGGGCTTTCGATAGTGAGAAGATGAGCTGGATGTCGTCTGTATAGGAGATGCTGTTTAGGCTTGGGTGGTGAACTTAGCTCCGTTTGCAGAGTTTTTTCCCCGCTCGCGATCGCAAACTGTCAGTTCACGAGTGCAAATGGTAAATTCACGAACGTGAGCTGCCGCTCGGGTAGAATTTCTACCCGAGAGGCAGGAATACCAGCACAAACAGCAGTACGCACTGCACTCCGCCATTCGCAGAACTTTGCAGAGTTCATTGTAACTTCGCAGAGTTCCGTAAAGCAAAACTCTGCTAACTACGCTCAGGGATGATGATGATCAGTCAACTGTTTCTGAAAATGTTGGCCAGGGTGGTCATTTGCAAATTAAACAGAGTAAGCCTGAGGGATGTCCTTTGAGGGATGCTGCAGATTATTTTCTTGGGCTCAGAGGTGATCGGTGGAAGGTGGATTCTCTGTGTTGTTCAGTTGAGGAAGAATGCAATCCATTTGATGGCATCCTTTTGGATTCCAATCTGATGAAGCCTCTTGATCAGTGTGTGGTAAGACATAGTGTTGAAGGCAGTTGAGAGGCCAAAAAGGATTAAGGCAGCCACCTCTCGTTGGTCAAGGAGGGTTCTGAAGTCATCAGTGGCTGCGATCAGGTTGCCTTTGGCTCTGTGGCTCGGGCAGAATACGGATTGGGATGCGTCCATGTGATTGCTGTTCTCAAGGCATTCTGTGAGTTGATCTTTGAAATTAAGCGTAGGCAACTTGCAGAAATACAACAATAGGCTAACATGCACAAGACGTAGAGTAGGCTGTGCTCAGAGAGAGGAGGCATATATAGATTAGAATGTAAGCAGAGGTTCATTCAAAAGAAAAACAGAGGGGCAACAATCGGAAGTCAAGATGAGTTTTTCATCCACCCGGGTTTTAAAAATATAGAGGTTTCTTTTTCAGATAGCGTGCAATTTGAGAATTCAAAACTGTAGAAAGAAACAGGTGTATTTGCATGTGAGTGCTATATTAGGTCTATTTGATAGGCACTAGAATCAGGTGACGAGTGAAGGACTGGGTTCTTTTAAGACCCAGCGGTGCCAGGGGACAACACCTGAAACCTTCGTGGGTAACCTGTTCCGGCGTACAAGTGACAGAGACACGGGACACTTCCTTCGGCGTCAAAGATTCGAGGTTTATTACTGCAGGGAACACAGAAGTCACAGCAAGTACAACACGTGCAACTTGGGAAGACTGCTTCAAATTGCTGCAAGTGGGTCGCTCCTTTTATACATGTTTCTCCCATAGGGTTACATGGTACACAAAGGTTTACAACTCGGGTCCCATAATTATCCCCGAGAGGGGTCGCTTTGGTCACTTTGATACATTCAAGGTCCGGAACATAAGTGCGGAAACATTTGGCGGTTCCCAACTGTAAAAACCCATCTTCCCACCATTAGTACATTCCAATCAGCAGTAAAACAGATCGAATAAGGAACAAGGACAGGTGCAGAGGAAGATGGAAACAGTAGGGAGATTGAAAAGGGTGTAAAAGAGGAGGTATCGGGAAACACGAGCTACAGGCATCAAAGGGACGTGCCTAATGAGATGCACTGCTGGGACAATAGACCGGCACGGCAAGATGAGCCTCGAGCGGGGCCATCTGCCTTATAGTATCATCCCCCTCGTCATAAAGACACTTTCAGAGGAAATGTGTCTTCCGCTAATGTCTTGGGAGTCCCAGGGTCGCGAAGCGGACAACGTCCGTTCGCTGGCTACTTGAGGGCAAGAAACAAAATGGATGCCGTATCTAAGATGGAACCCGTGGGTACAGATAGAAAAACCCACGAAATAGACGAACGGTTTAGGTTAATACAGCGAAACTGCGTACACCCACTAAACTCGTCATTTGCGGTTCATAGATACCAGACTCGACCATATTCGTACGAGTTGAAAACACCACTTACAATTGTCACGGAACCTCAGACGCTCCTTTTGCCCTCATGTAGGCAAGCACTAGTCGGAATCACATTCGATATTCATCAGACCATCTAGATGTTGCTGTAGCATCACTCTATCCAACCGAGCACCTCCGGTAACAGGTGGTTGTCTTATACACGTCGTAGCACAGAGGCCACATAAGGCAGGACCACACTGTACACAAAGGCAACACGTGAACAGGAATGCCACAACAACTCCGATAATCATCAGAATCTTCCAACCCCAAGTCGACATCAGGCCCCAAAACCACCCAAGCAGCGTCCAATCCCCTACGTCCACGTGTATGGACTCAGAGATCTCATGCAGCTTTGAGATGGCTTGATAGACGGTCGGAGCGTTATCTGGAATGAAAATACAGCAGCTCGAATGGATCACCTTACATAACTTACCTCGATCTGCTAGGATCACGTCTAAAACCATACGGTTTTGTAACGTCATAAGCCTATCCGCCTGAAGTTCTGTGGTGATATTACCAAGGGCACTGGCAGTAATATTAGCTGTCGATTCCACCACTCGAGTCAATTGTCTCAGGTTCCTACTATTAGCCATAGGCCCCCAAAACGGGAGGAAACCCTTGAAAAAGTCTCCTGCCTCTTGACCGGCAGTGTCCTCTTCGCTAATTACGCCTCTCACAACTCTAGTCTTGTGATAATCTGCATCTACAGTGAACGTCGGAGGCAACAGATTTGCGATAAAACATGAGCCCACAAAGTCGGAGGGCAACCATGCATACGCACGATCATGGCAGATAAAGTATGTACCCTTGGCAGCCAGAAACACAGGGGACGAGACCATCGGCAGAATGTAATTCTCGGTGCAAGCACTCTCTCCAAGTCGAGCTTTCGATCTTCGGCCACGACCCATTAGACAAAAATTACCAATGTGGGGTACGACCCATATCGGAGGCGAGCTTACTCGTGAGCGCACTATACTCGACCTTACTCAGGACCCTATAGGCTTGTACCTCTTCCTCTGGGATGAGCGACGGCTCTTAGATATCTCTATCTAAATCTTCTATCGCTATAGACAAAGGCTTATGATACGAGCCAGGGCCAAAGTAGGGAGAACGTGGCTCTCGACTGGGGTAAGAATCTAGTGCACTTCGAAACATTGTTTGAAATGCTCGAGCTGAACCCTGGGAACTATACGGTAAGACCAGATATGGAATTCCCTTATCCGTGGTATGTGGCATTAGCCCACACACCCAACAATTAGTAGTGTTAACCACTAACTGGTGCTGATGAAGGAGCTGAATAAAGGAATTATTTCGGAATTCTGCACGTCTAGCCTGCTCGTGTTCGGGTAAGATATGGAAGGAATGAGGGGATGCAGTGGAGGTAAGTTTAGGGTCAGAAGTAGGAGTAGGTATGGCAGAAGGTAAGAAGTATGACATCATATAATACACCCCACCCGCCAATAGTGCATAAACAATCAAAAGCAATACGAACATTTGAAACATAAAACATTTGGTACGAATAAGTTGTTGCAGTTTGAATCTTTGCCCCTGAGCTTCTTCCAAGTCCATCAGCTTTGAAAACGCCATCCCCTATGACCGTCCGCAACGTTTCTTGACGCACTTCGTTCTGTGTAGTAATAGTCAATCCCTAGGAGTTCCCAGGAACCGACGGTCTTTAACCTAGCGTCAAGACCTACTAACCAGAAGGAAGTACACGCGCGGCCCTACGGCCTTTATTCACAATGTATATGCAAAATGTCTCTCAGCTGTGGAAGCAAAAATACGAGTAGAACGAAACTCAATACATACAAAAACAATCACAATAATACGGGTATTTAGACTGAACAGTAGCAACGTTGGGGGTAACGTAGTATGTCAGGGGGAGAATCAAAAAGTATGAATTTATTAGTCTTTAGCGTTAGAACGGAGAAAATAACGATGTCCCCCAGGACGTGTCTGTTCTTCAAACAACTGGTCCGGTGGCGAAACAGAGTTCTGTGAATCAGTTGAATGTTCAGATCTTGAGTTTGGTGACAAACGTTCAACAGTATCTTCCTGCTGCACTGAGGTATCTTCAACAAGCTGCGCGTCACTGAAAGGGACAAACTTCGATGTTGTTTCGGTCTCAGATGAAGCAATGCCTTTCTTCACCCACGAGTCTGCTGGTAAAGGTATAGGGACCTTTTTGGTATGGGTGGCGTGCACCCAATGTTTACGTCCCTCCAATCGAACAGCAGTCCTCGTGGCCAGCAAGACTTGATGGGGTCCAGTGAAGCGGGGTTCCAAACTGTGTTTCCGGCTAAAGTTGCGCGTCACCACCCAGTCACCAGGTTGCAGCTGGTGACCTGGACCCTCCGTCTGCGTCGGCAGTGCTTCAAAGACCTGTTGATGAATTAACCTCAGTTTAGCAGTCAGATCATGAAGATAATCAATCAACATGGGGTACTCAAGATGAGAAAACAATTTAGGTCTAGGGACCCCCCAAACATTTGCAGGACGACCGAACACTATCTCGTAGGGACTGAGCCCTACTCGGGAGTGTACTGTCGCCCTTGTTGACAATAAAGCTAAGGGTAAAGCGTCAGGCCACGAAAGACCAGTCGTAGCCTGAATCTTCGCTAGTTTTAGCTTAAGGGTGCCATTATACCCTTCAACCAATCCAGCTGACTGAGGATGATTGGCGCTATGGAATTTTTGATTAATTCCAAGGCCCTTACACACACTCTTCATCACACTCCCCACAAACTCACTTCCGTTATCAGACCATACAATCCGAGGCATTCCATACCGAGGAAAGTATTCCTTCAGTAGGATTTTCGCAGTCGACAGGGCAGTGTTGTCTTTGAGAGGGTAGGCTTCAATCCATCGGGAGAACACGCAAACCACAACTAGAACGTATTTCAAGTTATTGCATCGCTCCATATGGATGAAGTCCAACTGAATCACCTCAAAAGGACATGATGGGGGAGAAAAATGGCCAGGAGGTGTTGGTGTTGCCTTACCAGGATTGTACAACATACACACCATACAATTCTTAACCAACCGTTCAGCACATTTCGTGATACCATCATTCTTCCACACAGGAGACAATAACTTACAAATACCTTTCACACTAATATGTGCTAACCCATGTGCCATCGTCACAACAGCGAGCACATACGCATCTGGCAACATCCATCTCTTGTGTTCCGACAAATCAACCCAACAACCATTCGCATCCAACTTTCCCGTACTTTCTTTCCACTTCGTCTTTTCAGTCTCAGTGGCCTCATTCTGTATCACCTTCACACTCTCGATAGTATCCTCACACATGCTCGCCTCTATAGGCCACCTAACCGAACTCACCACATACATCCGAGTGCTAAGGTTCCGGGCAGTCTCCTTAGCAGTCTCATCCGCAAATGCATTACCACGACCAATATCATCCGTCACCTTACGATGTGCACTACATTTAACAATCGCTACCTGCTTAGGCAACGTGAGTGCATCCAAAAGATCATTCACAAGCTGTCCATGCTGAATCTTAGTACCATGCGACGTCATAAAACCTCTCTCTCTCCACAATCGTCCAAAGCTATGAACGACGCCAAAGGCATATTGGCTGTCGGTAAACACATTCACACGTTTCCCTTTCGCTAACACACACGCTCTAGTGAGAGCAATCAGTTCTGCAGCCTGGGCAGAGTTCTTATTCAATCTCGCAGCTTCCACAACAGTATTCAAAGTTACAACAGCATACGCGGTAGTCACATCACCATTCGGCAATTTGAAACATGAACCATCCACATACAAAGTTCCATCTGAATTTTCCAAAGGAGTGTTTTTAAGGTCCACGCGACCTTTTGTTTCCTCTTCAGTCCTCAAATAACAGTCATGTTCGGCTATTTCATCTGACTCCGTGCTAATTGGTAACAAAGTTGCCGGGTTCAGAACATTGCAACGTTTTATCTGAATATGACCTGCCAACAGTGTCAGCTCATACCCAGACAACCTTGCACTCGTCAAGTGCTGGGTTTTCGTACGATTCAAAAGAGTGTCAACTGCATGCGGAACCATAACCGTAAGCATATTATCCATGACCAATCCCGCTGATTGTCGGATGGACACCGCCGCTGCCGCTGTTGCTCTCAGGCAACTTGGCAATGCTCTAGCTACCGGGTCCAAGGTCGAGGAAAAATATGCACATGGACGTTGCTTTCCACCAAAAGGTTGCGTTCAGACACTCAAAGCACAACCTTCCCTCTCGTGAACATATAATGTAAACGGCTTGCTGTAGTCAGGGGTACCTAACACAGGAGTCGAACACAATGAGTCACGTAATTCAGAAAAACTCTTCTGACATTCTTCCGTCCATGGTAAAGGAGTTGAAACATCCTTGCACGTAAGAGCCACCAATGGTTTCGCTAATAATGAAAAATTCGGGATCCACTGCCTGCAGTATGACGTGATGCCCAGAAAGGCACGCACATCTCTTTGGGTTGTGGGCACAGTCATTCGTGCGATTGCTGCAATTCTCTCTGGGGTCAACCGCCTTCCCTCCTTTGACAATAAGTGACCTAGATAGGTTACTTCTTGACAACAATATTGGAGTTTAGAAGGTGACACCTTGTGATGTAAATCGCAGAGATGTTGCAGCAACGACACCGTAGCAATTTTGAAAATGTCCTGAGTATCTGCAGCCACCAATAAGTCATCGAAATATTGGATTAAGGCCGCACCAGCCGGCAACGTAAACGCATCCAGTTGACCCTTCAAGGATTGACTGTAAATCGATGGACTCTCACAGTAGCCCTGAGGAGCACGTTTAAACCGGAAGCTACGACCACCAAGAGAGAAACCGAAAAGGTCTCTGCTTTCTTCGGCAATCGGAATGCTAAAGAACGCATTCTTCAGATCGATCACCGAAAACCAAGATGCAGAAGCTGGAATCAGAGTCAGTAGCGCCGTGATGTCAGGCACAACAGGGAACTAAGGAATCACAATTTTATTTACCTCCCGTAAATCAATAACAAAACGATAAACAGGCGGTTTCGATGGATCGGTACGTTTTAAAATAGGCAGTACAGGGCTATTGCACACGTTTCCCCGAGTTTCTTCAATAACATCTTTCTCGATCAGATCATAGATGATCGCTAACAGTGCCCGTTCACCATCAAGAGATATTCGATACTGGGGAATACGTGGCAATCGCACATTAGATTTCAACTGAACAACATAAGGGGAGATATCGAGCAGGCCCACATCATTGGGACCTGTTGCCCACAAAGATGCGGGAAGAGAACTCAATTCCGGTGGAAGTTTATCGAGAGACAAGTACATAGGAGAGACAACCCTCTCGCCTAACGTAAGCTTTACTCCCGCAGGAGAACAATACAAAGTCGCATACAAAAGTTTTAGCAAAGCCAGGCCCAAAAGATTTTCACCACAACCAGTAGGCAAAATCAACGGAGCTTCGAGCTCACGTGGCCCAATTGCAAGGGGCAAAGGGCGCGAAACTGGATTGCTAACAGGGGCGCCAGAGAATCCAACGG
The DNA here is from genome assembly GCF_964263255.1 of Lissotriton vulgaris. Taxonomy (NCBI): domain Eukaryota; kingdom Metazoa; phylum Chordata; class Amphibia; order Caudata; family Salamandridae; genus Lissotriton; species Lissotriton vulgaris. The sequence continues at coordinate 4,304,343 of NC_141688.1, forward strand.
AAACATTTTTTAAGCCAGAAAAAGGTGCGCCAGGGAGTTTCGAATGCATTATAGAACTTTTCGCTGCACCAGTGTCCAACAGAAAAGGCTCAACGACGCCCGATGTAGCAACTGCGATGTAAGGCCCTCTCTGATCAACCGGAACTGATACCACTCCCTCTCCTTGTCCATGGCTGTCCTAGTAATTACTGTCGTCAGTTCCCTGATCGACATAATAATCATCTACATTGTACTGTGCAGATCGTCCTTGCGAGGATCCACGTTGATCAAAACAATTATTGTAATTTGATGAATTATCTGATCGATCATTCTGAGCACCACGACCTCTACCACGTGATGTCTGCTGAGAACCACCACGACCTCCTCTAGAGGAGTTACCACTATTACGATCATTTAGAACAGGACAGTTGAATTTTAAGTGACCCTCCTGTCTACAATAGGCACACTGATTGTACCCTAACGAAGATCTTTGGGAAGAGGAGTCATTTCGAGATTGCAACCTATTCGATAGCGGCTGCGATCGATTTTGCTGTGAAGCATTCTGATTCGAACGCGGAGGATAGGCCTGCTGCAACAACACTTTGGTTTTAAGTTCTTTCGTCTTTTTATCAGCACGATCGTTCTCCTCTTTCTCTCTGTTCTCAAAATACTGTGCCGTAGCCAGTATTTGAGCAGAGGTAGAAACAGCCCACGCACTCTCAGAATTCTTTAATTTATTGCTCAAATCGGGCAATAAGTTAGAGACAAATTTATCCACAAACAACCGCTGACCACCCTCAGTGCCCATATCCTGACCACTATGATCGATGAATGCCTCCTCAAATCTCGTAAAGAAATCAGAGACACTCTCGTCCTTTTTCTGCTTACAAGCTGACAATTTGTCCCAGTTCACCCTCATGGCTGGCATAAGTGTTTTCATTAGCGTAATTATTCTCTGTGGGAGAGCCGTAATGAGCTGTTCGGGCTTAGCCCCACCAATTTGTCGTGTATCTGCCGCCGTAAGGGCAGCCCAATCACCACCCAATTCGTTTGCATGATCTTCCTGACGAATCTTAGCCCATACCGGTTGCGGTACGACATTGCCAAACAGCATATCGATATCGGCAAGATTCATTATCGTAGCGTCTACGAGCTGCGATAATTCTTTATAATATCCTGCAGGATTTTTGCGAGGATCAAGCAAAGATTGCTTCACCTGCAAAACTTCCGATCGTTTCCATGGGAGATGTATCCATACTCTCTGGAAATGTGGCGGAATATAACCGTTAGCCCTAACTGATCTAAAAGCCTAATTTCAGATACCTGTATATGTGTTTCCTGTAATATTAAGAAATCCAATCTTAATTGTTTAATCAGGGCTGCTACCTTCTGCCGTTTTACCCTGTCATTGAGACCACATACATTCCATGTCATAATACGAGTACTCATCCTGGGTTTTTAACAAATATAGCCATAGATTTAATCATTTTAAGCAAAAAAAAAAGTTAACGCAGTTTGTTGCCACCACTTTATAACTCACAAATTTTTCTTCCATTTTATTAATCTTTTTATTCCATAGTGTCTCTTGTGTACTATATTCCCAACTTCCTTTGTGTTCCTTGCCCCCCCTGTGCCCCCCACCCCTAGCCCCCACCCTGACTGTCCCACCCCCCCTACGGGCAAATAGGTCCAAAGGACCTATGTGTGACAGCTGTGTCTGCTTGGATCCCGCGCCCCCCTGCCCCCCCCGCCCTCATTATCTACTGTCCATTGGCAGAAAAAGAAAAAAACCAAATGTGTAGTTTTTTTTTACTATCTTTCTACATACTATATACATCAAAGTACTAAAACTATTCTGTCACTGTTTCTACTTCTCAGAACTATACCCTAGATCCTACTGTCTTTTTGCCAAAAGGTCTACCACCAGTTCACTATCAGCATGTGATTGGGATTGTGAATGAGTGTGCGAGTTCTTTTCTTTCAACCACTCCAAAAATTCAGCTGCCCTAATTTCTGAATGGAAAATTTTAAATTGGCCATCTCTTACCACCTTCAATCTACTAGGGTACAGTAGATATGCCTCACAGCCAATTCTCTGGAACGGAGTTATTAATTCTCGCAATCTCCACCTACGCTCTACCGTCGTGTGACAAAAGTCTGGTCTGGCAAAAAATTCTACCTCTTGGTATCTACATTTTGTCTGTGGCCTTGCTTTCCCCATTATCTCTTCCCTCAGCAGATAATTGCCCACATATATTAGAATTGCTCTGGGTTTATTTGAGCCAGCCCCCTTCCTCTGTAAAAATGGGAATCTATGAACACGTTGGATTTCTGACTACCAGTCCCAGCCTTTTATATCTGGCAGTGCCCCCTTAAGAAGCTCTATTGTGTAGGTTCTAATGTCTTTTCCTTCTCTTCCTTCCGGAATACCTAAGAGTCTTACGTTATTTCTCCTCTGCCTGTTCTCAAACTCTTCAAGCTTCCATAATACATCGCTATTAGTACTTTCTTGATCTTTTCTAAATTCTTTCCAGCCTTTCATTTCATCTTCCAAATTCCCTGTTCTTTCCTCAACTTCCGTAAGTCTCCCTGCCAATTCTGTACATGCCTTACTTACTTCCCGAAGGGAGCTTTGTATTTTTTTACTTTCCTGCCTGGCTCTCTGACTCTCTACCCTCGCCTCGGTCTGAATTTGTTTGAGCATTGAAAAAATCGTTTCAAGCCCCTTAGATGAATCTTGGCCTTGGGAATGTGATTGATTATGAGCCTGGGTATGGATCTGGGTCTGGGTGTCAAATTGCCCTTGCCTAACCCCCTCCTCAGTCCTCCGTGAAAGGTCTATAGTTTCATCTATGCCACCAGTGCCCTCTTTATACATCTGAGAGGTGGCTGCGTAATCCCAATCTAGCCTTTTTGCAACGCTATTAGCAGCTGGGCTTATAGACCCTTTCGCTCTTCTCCTTTTTTTGGTCAGGACTTTTGGTTTACGTTTTAGAGCTATATCTTGTACAGAACCTGATGTAGTAGTGGTCCCCGTTTCCAACCCAGACAATGTCAAATCGCTTCCCGACTCTGCAATAAAGGGATCCGACTCCTCTCCCCCAACCGCCCCCTCTTCCCCTTCTCCTTCCTCTTCACCCTCATTGACAGAAAAAAAACATTCATCGCTAGGAGAACCAGTTATGGTTTTTGCTGCCTTAGGGTCATTGACAATTATATCCTTCATGTTATTGACACCAATATCACCATTATCATTGCCATTACCATTACCGTCGTCATTTCCGTTACCACTTCCTTTTCCAACCCCCCCTCCATCTGAATGCATGCTTCTACTACCCTCTTGGCCGATTTTCCCTATTACAGGTAAGTTAATAGCAGACAGCTTATGAGTGTTAAGGCTGCTTTCCCCCTCTCTTATCGCCTCAGTTAGTGCCTCTGTTAAAGTCAGTATGTTGACTGCATCCGCTCTAGGAGGTAAAGCACCCTCTCCAACATTCTCCTCAGCACTGTATATGGGTCTATTATCCCTCGCATTGCCAAAGGCCTCATTAGTAACAGTGACAGTAACCACGCTGCCCTCTTTATCACACCCTCTTATGTCCTTCTCCAAAAAGTTCTCTTCCCTCTCCTGAGGTAAGCTTCCTTGAGGCAATTCAGTGTTTTTATGCACTTTTTCATTCAAAATAGTCACGTTTTCTATACTTATCAAAGCACATGATACCGGGAGAGTATTATCTGTCACTTTCGCAGGGGCGCTGTGCTTAGGGTCAAAATCACGTTCGGGCACAAAATCCGGTTCACCTTCACCTTCACCTTCATCTTCTAGTCTCCCAGCTTGTGTCCTTTCTATTTGAGTTATGGCCACATTAGCACCCAGCGCTTGGGAACTAGCAACAGTAACAGTAGCAGGAAAAAAAACCTCTGAGACTAACGGCTGCCTCAGGTTCCCTTGTTCTGTTAATTTTCCTTTTAATGCTTTAATCACAGCCCCTTTATTTTTTTCCTTCTTCTTTTGTTTCTCCCCCACAAAGCTGCCAGCCTCCTTACTTCTTACAGCAGTCCTTCCTTGCTCAGCAGTGCCGACTTCTTCCTGGGTGCGTGTCAGTTTTTTAGCACGAAGGTTCGCCGCTGGTGCATCAGACTCGCTCCACGCTGCCTTCTCCTCTCGCAAAGCCTTCGAGATTTTTGGCGCCATTACACGCCACGCACCTGATAGCGCTGCTGCTACCAAACTCTGCTGCCGAAAACGCCGCTGCCTCCGTGACTGCCGATAGTTCTCCCTCCAAGAATCCGCCTTCACCATCAGCTGACACGCATTGTCCAATACACGGGTCAGCACTGCATCCGCCGCCGGGAAGGTTAGTGCCTCCGTCAGTGCCTGTGCCAAAAACCCCATCGGCTGGCTTTCTCCTCGTCTCTCCTCTCCTCGTATCTGTACTTTTACTTTTACTTTTTTCCTTTTTGCCAAATCCGCCGAAAATCCACTGCAGCTGGCGCCGGCACAGAAGATAGGTACAGTCCGATGTCTTTATTTTTCTTAAGCGTTTTTTTTTAGCGTTTTCTGCCGTTTTATAGCACACTCTAGGCAGGGCACTAGGAACAGAGGGGTTGCTGTGATGGCAAAGCAAAGAAATATATGTACTAGAAAAAAATGGGAGGATGTATGGGGTAGATGGGCTTTAGTAGAGTGTATGGTCGGAGAAATATGGGTTACCCTTGGGTCTATTTATGGGTCTACAGGAGATGACCCGGAGATTTTTGAGGAAATTGACATTGAGCTGGCAACTTGGGCACCCTTCATATTGATAGGGGGAGATTTCAACATCAATGGAGCAGGAGGTTTGGGGTTGGGGCTAGGACCCCCAGTTAAATACAAAGGGAGGAAGAGAAGAGTTTTTAAAGCAGTCTGTAATCTAGCTAGGAATAACGGATTATTAGATGTATGGGATACTCTGAACCCGGGACAAAATGGGTACACATATTATTCATCACCTCATAGGATAAGCGTTAGATTGGATTATTTCTTAATTAGTACTCAACGCATGGATGGGGCAGAGATTGAAAGAATACCAAGGCTTTTTTCAGATCACAACCCTCTCATTGTCACCTTGAAAGGTATGAAAACGATAAGGAAGGTTACCGAGTGGACATTCGAAAGGGCATTGCTCGTGGAGGATGCATATATCCGGCATATGAAGAGATGGATAGTTGAGTTCTTGAATATAAATAGACAAACAGCATCGGTTGGGATAGTCTGGGATTGTTTTAAGGCCGGAGTACGGGGTGAGACTATTAGTTTTGGCGCTAGAAAAAGGAAAGAGGAAAAGGAAAGATCTGAGCAGATAAAGAGGGAGCTGTTGTCGGCAGAGGAGGAATTAACTAATAGGACAGAGCTAACTCATAATCGAGACCCATTAGACCCCCCATATATGAAACTTGTAAAATTAAGAACGGCAGCGGAAGAGTACATAGCAGAAAGGGCTGCGAAACAATATACAGCGAATAGAGAGAATTGTTATGAGTTGAATGAAAGGGTTGGTAAAATGTTAGCAGCCAGAACTAGACAGAAGGCATCTCTCGGTGAGATAAAAGCAATAAAGGATATCTCAGGGATGATGGTAACCAATGTACAAGAAAATAAGGGAAGTCTTCAGAAGCTTCTATATGAAGCTCTACTCTGAGAGTCAAATAAAAGACCATGAAGACATAATGGAGTATTTGAATGAATATGAGGGGGGACAGCTGGATGAAACAGAGAAACAGAGGATAGATACTGTTTTGGAATTAGAGGAAGTAGAAGCAGCTATGAAGAGTTTACCAGCAGGGAAGGCTGCTGGCCCAGATAAAATTCCGTTAGAATTTTACAAAGTTTTTTGGGAGGAGTTGGCAGGAGATATGCTGTATATTTTTAAACAAGCACAGAAGGGATGCTCAATACCGAACACTTGGTCTGAGGCTGAAATAGTGGTTATCCTCAAAAAAGGTAAGATACCGACTGATCCAGGGTCATACAGACCAATTACCCTTATGAATACAGATACGAAGATTTATTCTAAGGTATTGGCAATTAGATTTGCCAGTGTAATAACACCGTTAGTTACTACTAATCAGCACGGCTTTATTCCAGGACGGGGGACCACACATCATGTAAGGAAATTAATTACCCTTATGGACATGACGGAGGCTAATGGGGATCCATTTGCGGCATTATTATTGGATGCTGAAAAAGCTTTCGACCGTGTGTCATGGGTATACCTATGGAGTGTGTTGGAAAAAGTGGGATTTGGCACCGGCTTCTTGACAGCGATAAAGACACTATACAGAGACCCGAGCGCTGCAATTAGAATTAACGCGGGGTTAACGGACAAAGTAAAAATTGAGAGGGTCACAAGGCAGGGGTGTCCATGCTCTCCTTTGCTGTTTGCTATATATTTAGACCCGTTAATTAGAAAACTGGAGTTAAATAGACATATTCCCCCAATTGTCACACTCAGGGGGGAGTGTAAGATTTTGGCATACGCTGATGACGTGGCGGTTATAACATCATCACCCACAGAGGCTATAAGATATGTGGAAGAAGAGGCAAAAGAATTTGGGAAAGTGTCTGGGTATTCCTTGAACACTGGAAAAACACAAATTATAAAAAACAGCAAGGCATCATGCCAGGACTCTAGGGTGGTATTGACAGGAACATATTTAGGAATAATTATAGCCTCAGCATTAGAAAAAATAGTAGAATTAAATATTAACCCTATCATACAGAAAGTAGGTGGTGAGCTGGATAGATTGAACAATCTCCATCTTACATTGGTTGGAAGAGTAAATATTATAAAAATGTTAATTATGCCAAAATTCTTATACCTTTTTCGAACAATTCCCCTATGGTTTGACAATGTCTGGTTTAAAAAGATTGAGAACATGATTAACAAGTTCATATGGTCCAAAGGTAAGACTAGGAGGGCGGCGAGATTTCTGGCACTTCCACGCGAAAGAGGAGGTTGGGCACTACCAGACATCAAGCTTTATTATTGGGCCGCTGCTCTACAGTATATGATAGGATTAATAGGTGGAGCCGAAGCAGAAGGAGAGGATCATCTGGGGTCTTTAGCAATATACGGGATTCTGATGGGTGAAGAAACTAAGAATATTTTTTTGAAAAATTTTGACACGTTATACTTTAAAAGAACACGCTTTAAGACGATGGTGGGAGCTCACAAGCTATGGAAGGCGTTTATGAAAAAATTTGGTTTGGGTAAATTCAATAGGTATACAAGGATATACGATAATAGGGTTTTTCCGTAAGATATTTTTTCCGATTTAACATATAGAGAGTGGTTTCGAAATGGAGTAATAAAATTGGGGGATATTATGGGGACACAAGGGATGAAAGAATTTGGAATAATACAGAAAAAAATTAATTTGCCAAGAAGCCATTTTTTTAAATACTTACAAGTAAGAAGTTTCCTACAAAATAAAAGAGGGGGGACGAGAGGATTTGAAAAAAATAATATATTAGAAATAATAGAGAGCGGAGTAGATTGCACTATTAAAAGGTTTTACGCAGAGTTAAACGAGCACAGAACAGACGATATGGTTAAATGGGGGGAAAGTTGGTCAGTGAAGTTGGGTATAGAACAAGATTGCTTTAAAGAGTCATTAGACTTAGGGATAAATATTTTGTGCTCTGCATCACTACAGGCACAACAATACAAGACCTTGTATTGGCTTTACTATACCCCAGCTAAACTAGCGCAATGGGGAGCGACAAATGGTATACACTGCCCCAGGTGTATGAGTGCAAATGCGGATGCTATCCATATGTTTGCGATATGTCCAAATTTAGCAATACTACTTAAAGAAATAGAATTGTTTCTACAGAGGGCATTAAAAATAGCTGCTAATTTAACACCCGTGACTATATTACTAGGGACAGATGGTAGTATTGAAGATGAAGCAGGGAAATATTGTATCTTTATTGCTATGGCAGTGTATAGATTATGTATAGCATCTGCATGGTTAGATCAAACGGTACCATCATTTCAGCAATGGTTAGCCAGGTTGTTGAGTATACACAATTTAGAAAGAGCAATCTACTCAAGAAGGGGGAAAAATTCGAGGAAACTAGGGTTGAAAATTTGGGAGGCTATAACGAAATGGAAGGAAGAAGGATGATGTATATAGAAATTGTATATAAAACTGTATTTGTATATAGATTGTATATAAACTGTATATAACTGATAATATTTGGTGTAGACCTAATGCATATAAAGGATGTAAAAATTAGTATATAAGCTCTAGGATAGTGAGCTAATTTTCAATATGAGTGATGATATATTTTGTTTTGAAAAGTAAGATTTAATTTACTCTATGTTGATGTTATATGAAGATGTATGGTATGTATATTCCATGGATATGTTGTATTGTTTACTTGTTCCACACCCCCTCTGTGTCCCAGAGGGTGGTAAATATGTAAAAATCCTTTAATAAAAAGAATTTAAAAAAAAAAGGAAATGTGGCGGAATAATAGGAACAGCAGCAGCATCGCCTGGCATCCACACTGGTGGAACTTCCCGCATGGGAAACTGACCTGACGCATCAAACTGTCTTTCAACGTCCTCAACGAACAAGGCTTGAGGTATCGGAGTGGGACGGAAAGATAACAACCGCTCAACAGCGCGTCGAACGTTGGTATCCACTATCAGTCCGTTCGAGAACTGAAGCTGTAGATCAGACAAAGCGGTCAACACATCGTCAGGTGCATCGGCCGATATCTGATCGCGCAAAACCTTGCACATTTCTTCGAAAACGTATCTCTGTGTCGGAATATTAAATTGACAGAACGTATCAAGTACAGCACGTGGAGGATTTCTAAGAGGATATGTCATCCAACCCATCGCCATGTTATACAGCGCGGCACGCTCCCTATTACCGGGAAGCTGGCTACGCCTTTGAGGACAGTCCGAACCAGCGGACCCAAGAACAGGTCCAAGAGAACTGAAGAAGCTAGCCGCAACAGGAGAGGTACGACTTCGAGTAGATGGAGAAGTATAACATAAGGGGTTAACAAGAGAAGGAGTAGAAACAGAGGAAGCAACAGGAGTAAGTAGAGCAGGAGCAGTAGCGGGAGCAGGAGTATGTGGAAGTACAAGCGGAGGAGCAGTAGGAACAGCAGTAGACAAAGGAGCAGGAATAGTCGGAAGAACAGGTGCAGGTTGAGGAACAGGTTGAGGAGCAGGTTGAAGGGGGACCACAGGAGCCGTGGTACCCTGTACATACGGAGGTGGCGACTTCATAAGATAGGACAGTAAAGGATCCTCAACTAATTCTTCCTTTTTATCCGACTCCGTAGGCAAAACAGGATAGCATTTATCTATCGACATACACTGTAGCCTATCGAATACTTCCTTTTCCTTATCCTCCTTATCACGCTGAAACTGCTCTGCTTTCTTTACAATGGTAGCCACACCATCTCTCTGATTACGTTTAGTCTGTCTAATCTCTTTCTGTCGGGCTTCTTTACGCCACAACCGAAAAGCATCAAACATGGCCGGCCTTGACTTTTTCTTAAACAATTTTGCCTCGAGGTTATCTAAAATCGGGGTCTCGAAACTACCATGAGGTGGCCAACTAAGGACACCATCTTTTTTGGTGTAACGAATCCACTATTCATTAAAAGTAATAGGACCTAGTCCGTGCTTACTGTAAAGTAAGTGGGAGTTCCAACCGGAGGTATCGGACACGAGTCCTCCAGTCGGGAATCCGTACCACAACGTCTGAAACAATTAAACAAAGTACAGCGACCAGGCATCTTGCACACTAGTCGTGTTACACAAACTTCAAGGGTTACGGGATTTACCAAGTCCTAGCAAAGAGCAAAAACCCTCGGTTTTTGGCGGCTGCAGTCGTCAAATATCACAACAAAGTACCAAGAACCACAAATGCAATGGAATCATGCAACAACTAAGCAACCACAACCACGAACTCTGGGAGCGACCCACAAATACTTAACTCAAAGATCGATGGCGTCACCAGGAAGGCCCGTCAATCATCTCGTTATACCAAGGTCTACGCCAGGCGCCAAAACAGGTCTACAGTCAGGGCAGCAGTCCGTCGCAGCCGTCAGGAGGCGGGAATCTTCGCGGGAAAAGTCTTCGGGCCACTTATTTCGACAACAGGATCGATGAAGCGGAGTGCACCTTCCCTCGGAGATTTCACACGAAGTTCCTCACGATCGTCGGGCTTGGACCGGTACCACTGATGCAGCCCCACGTTGGGCGCCAACTGAAGGACTGGGTTCTTTTAAGACCCAGCGGTGCCAGGGGACAACACCTGAAACCTTCGTGGGTAACCTGTTCCGGCGTACAAGTGACAGAGACACGGGACACTTCCTTCGGCGTCAAAGATTCGAGGTTTATTACTGCAGGGAACACAGAAGTCACAGCAAGTACAACACGTGCAACTTGGGGAGACTGCTTCAAATTGCTGCAAGTGGGTCGCTCCTTTTATACATGTTTCTCCCATAGGGTTACATGGTACACAAAGGTTTACAACTCGGTTCCCATAATTATCCCGAGAGGGGTCGCTTTGGTCACTTTGATACATTCAAGGTCCGGAACATAAGTGCGGAAACATTTGGCGGTTCCCAACTGTAAAAACCCATCTTCCCACCATTAGTACATTCCAATCAGCAGTAAAACAGATCGAATAAGGAACAAGGACAGGTGCAGAGGAAGATGGAAACAGTAGGGAGATTGAAACGGGTGTAAAAGAGGAGGTATCGGGAAACACGAGCTACAGGCATCAAAGGGACGTGCCTAATGAGATGCACTGCTGGGACAATAGACCGGCACGGCAAGATGAGCCTCGAGCGGGGCCATCTGCCTTATAGTATCATCCCCCTCGTCATAAAGACACTTTCAGAGGAAATGTGTCTTCCGCTAATGTCTTGGGAATCCCAGGGTCGCGAAGCGGACAACGTCCGTTCGCTGGCTACTTGAGGGCAAGAAACAAAATGGATGCCGTATCTAAGATGGAACCCGTGGGTACAGATAGAAAAACCCACGAAACAGACGAACGGTTTAGGTTAATACAGCGAAACTGCGTACACCCACTAAACTCGTCATTTGCGGTTCATAGATACCAGACTCGACCATATTCGTACGAGTTGAAAACACCACTTACAATTGTCACGGAACCTCACGAGTATGCCTAATGCTAGACCACCGCTTCATCACGAACAGCCAATCAGCTCAGGAATTGTAGTTGTTACCTACTAGGTTGTTGTTTTGCTTTTTTTATAAAACAGATTATACAATCAGTCATTGGTTAATCATCCGCAAAATGGGAACAAATTCCGTTCTGGATAGCTCAAAAAATTACTCAAATAGAGTCAGTGTTTCCTGATACTACCCCTCATGAGAAACACAGGATTTTAACAATCTGTTTACCAATGGGGATCGCACCACACCTGGAGGACTGTGACACTTGGGGGACAGTCTTTGTTGCAATCTACACCAAACACCAAAATGAATATGGGGCAGAACCTGCTTTAAATCTAGGTATGAAATTACTGAAAGATTTCAAATAGGTCTCAACAATAATATTAGCTAATATTAAAGGTGAAGCAGCATCTGTGGCGATCTGCCAAAAGTTAAGAGAATTTGATGTAACTGAGCAACCTCAGGAACTAGCCAGAATAATAGAGAAATCCAATGAAGAACTAGGTAGAGATGGTAAACCAATGTAACCCCAGCTGACGGAAAGTCCTGAAAAGGTCTTTATTAAAAACACTCTCACTCTTCCTAAAAAGAAGTGGGAGAACACTAAACAAACTTCTAAAGAGAAGCGTTCTCAATCCCGAGGTAGGTCGCCTTAAAAGAAGCCCTCTGAAAGGAGATATAACCTCAGGAACAGGGATAATTTAACCCCTTCGATGCTGATGACGAGCTCAGCTCGTCATCAGCCACGGTGGTCGTGTGCTGATGACGAGCTGAGCTCATCATGAATATATGGAAACAAGAGTTTTCCAGTACAGGGGAAAAATGACCACAGCAGCCAAGGTGTAAAACCTGATAGATATCAAGTAACTGATACACGTTCCTCTCGTACCTTTCAGACTTCATCACAGAAATCTGAAAGAAGAGGACGATCAGAACACAGTCCCGTGCTCACAACACCACGGGAGTCAAGCTATCCTGGCTGAAGACGGCTGATAGCTAGAAACCGGTCCTAGGATGCTTGATTCCGGTCCAGGGAAGACATGACTTGGCAGTTCGGTCTGGACTGTTCCCATGAGGCACAAGGTCAACACTGATTTGCATATGGCTATATCTAAACTGGGGTGGCATGGTGAGCAAAATAACGATGGATTAAACCCAGATCTGTGACTGGAGGTGAATGCTTTCCCATTGTGCAACATTCCGTCCATCATCTTTTATGTATTGCTATTAAACCTATGTGGGAAAGGTATGCCCAGACGTGGGACCCGTGCCCACTACACCACTGGAGTCAAGTTATCCTGGCTGAAGACGGCTGATAGCCAGAAACCGGTTCTAGGATGCTTGATTCCGGTCCAAGAAAGACATGGCTTGGCAGTTCCGTCTGGACTGTTCCCATGAAGCACAGGGTGAAGACTGATTTGCATATGGCCATGTCTGAACTGGGGTGCCTTGGTGAGCAAAATAACAATGGATTACACCCAGATCTATGACCGGATAGAATGTTTTGCCAATGTGCAACATTCCGTCCATCATCTTGTGTGTTTTGCTGTTCACCCTATGTGGGAAGGGTATGCTCATATATGGGTCCTGTGCTCACTACACCACTGGAGTCAAGCTATCCTGGCTGAAGACGACTGATAGCCAGAAACCAGTCCTAGGACGCTTGATTCCAGTCCAGGGATCAAGCGCCGCGTTCGACACGGTCTCGCACAGGATTTTAATTCAGCGACTTGAGGAGGTGGGAGTTACAGGCTCCGCTCTATGCTGGTTTCGATCTTTTCTTGCTGATAGGTCATTCCAGGTTGCGATTCTACCCGGTAAGTCTAAAATCTATCCGCTAGATCTGGGGGTCCCACAGGGTTCATCGCTGAGTCCCACTCTATTTAACCTTTATGTAAGGTCGTTGGCTGCGGTCGTCAAGCATTGGGGCCTGACGATGGTCTCATATGCAGATGACACGCAGCTGGCGGTCACGCTGAGTGGGGACTCAGACACGGAGACCCTCAGGTTCTGTGACGGCTTACGGGCGGTGGCTAACTGGATGAATTACAACTGTCTCCAGTTAAACACCAAGAAGACTGAGATTATGGTAGTCGGCAAGCAGGCGGAACTGTGGGATGACAAGTGGTGGCCTTCTGAACTAGGTGTGACTCCATCTCCAGCATCGGAGATAAAAAATCTGAGGGTATGGCTCGACCCGTCCCTCGGTTTCATCTGCCATACCAAGAAGGTGGCGGCTTCTTGCTGTGGCATTATTAGAGGACTCAGGCCAATCCTTAAATTCTTTGATGCTTCCACTAGGCAGCTGGTGGTTCAAGCATTAGTGTTGTCTCGGCTGGACTATGCCAACTCACTTCTGGCTGGGATCAATCAATCAGAACTCTCCCGGCTGCAGCGAGTTCAAAATGCGGCAGCCGGAGTAGTGATAGGTCTGCCAAGGCGATGCTCGTTCGCTAAATCTCTGCATTCTCTTCACTGGCTTCCCGTAACCCAGAGGATTAAATTTCAGGTTCTATGCCTTGCGTTTAAAATTCTCAAGGGTACGTCTCCCCAAATCTTGGAGAATTTGCTGACACTGTATGTTCCTTCGCGAACCCTCAGATCCCTGGGTCAAAATCAGGCTGTGGTTCCGCGTTTCAGACTAAGTAGAGCTGGTGGCCGCTCCTTTCGAGTCCTAGCGGCAAATTGGTGTAATTCTCTCCCTCTGCATATTCGAGTTATTGATAATCTTCTTCAGTTCAGACGGGCCATCAAGACCATTTTATTTGTTTAGCCTCCATGTTGTGTTCTATGGTCCCCCTGATATTCTGTGGTGTTGTGTTGTGTTGACCTTGTCAAAGCGCCAGGACGCCCTTTGCTGGGGCAGCTGTGCGCAGTACAAATAAAAATAACATAACATAACATAACATAACATAACATGGCTTGGCAGTTCGGTCTGGACTGTTCCCATGAGGCACAGGGTCAAGACTGATTTGCAAATGGCCATGTCTGAACTGGGGTGGCTTGGTGAGCAAAATAACGATGGATTAAACCCAGATCTTTGACTGGGGTGAATGTTTTGCCATTGTGCAACATTCAATCCATCATCTTGTTTGTTTTGCTGTTCACCCTATGTGGGAAGGGTATGCCCAGACGTGGGTCCCGTGCTCACTACACCATTGGAGTCAAGCTATCCTGGCTGGAGACGACTGATAGCCAGAAACCAGTCCTAGGACGCTTGATTCCAGTCCAGGGATCAAGTGCCGCGTTCGACACGGTCTCGCACAGGATATTGCTTCAGCGACTTGAGGAGGTGGGGGTTACAGGCTCCGCCCTATGCTGGTTTCGATCTTTTCTTGCTGATAGGTCATTCCTGGTTGCGATTCCACCCGGTAAGTCTAAAATCTATCCGCTAGATCTGGGGGTCCCACAGGGTTCATCGCTGAGTCCCACTCTATTTAACCTTTATTTAAGGCCGCTGGCAGCGGTCGTCAAGCATTGGGGCCTGACGATGGTCTCATATGCAGATGACACGCAGCTGGCGGTCACGCTGAGTGGGGACTCAGACACGGAGGCCCTCAGGTTCTGTGACAGCTTACGGGCGGTGGCTAACTGGATGAATTCCAAACGTCTCCAGTTAAACACCAAGAAGACTGAGATTATGGTAGTCGGCAAGCAGGCGGCACTGTGGGATGACAAGTGGTGGCTGTAGGAGAGTAGGGTCTGCTATCCTATGGTCACCCCAAATTTTTGCTTTTTGCTTCACTGGTTTCTGACTTAATGTGGCTGTGGGCCTGCTAATCAGACCCACAGCCTGCTGTTCTCTCTCTAAATTACTGCCAATGCACACTAGGTGCATTACGAATTGGAACTGGTTCACCTTATGAGCCCCTGTATAAGTGCACCCTAGGTGCCCAGGGCATAGGTGCATCCAAGGCCTACCAGGGGCTGCAGCATGTATTGTGCCACCCCTGGCCTGGCCTCCATATTTGACACAACTGGCTGATCACTCAGCTGGGGTAAGTCGGTGTAACCACCTCTTACTTAGGTACAGTATGTCTGTGCCTAACCCTAAACTGGACACATATGTTCCTATCAGCCACTCCTATGGAAGGCCTCATCAATCCTGGAGGCAGAGTGCTTGGAAATATGTGAGATAGTGCTCTGGCATGAGCTGAGCCTGTCTGCAGCTGTCGGGAACCACTCCCTAAGCTGTTCCGGGATATTGCCATACCATATACTCTTAAGTGCATTATAATCCTCGCGGTTAAATGCTATCTTTGGTTTGGCTTTATCAAAACATGTCGAGTAAGGTGTCATACGAATTGGAATACTATCCCCTCACCAATTCTGGCGACGGGGATAGCATTCCACCCTTCTAGAGGGACACAACATGTGTGTAGCCTTAACCCCGGTTAAAGTTAAACAGAGCCTCAGCATCACAAAATGGACGCTGCCACCACAGACACAAGTCTGGCCTCCTGCTGCTGACCGAAACTCGGCAGATGGTGGCCTGGACAAAGGGTTTCCTGCCTTGGGAGGTGCGAGCACCACCCCAGACAGGATTTTGTGTATTGGGTAGGACAGGGCTGAATAGAATCAGACATGCCCGGGGCACACAAGGTGTCCCCGTGCATAGGCCAGTCCAAACCGGTTCTGGGGCCTTCCAGCCCCAGTCCTGGCGAGGAGCTGGACAAAGGAAAGGGGGTGTAACCGCCCCCCTTCCTGGTTCCTCCCAGAGGAGGGACCTAGTAGGTGATCCACCCCTCAGATTGGGAATAAGAGCGGGAGCAGTGCCATTGCACAGCAGATCATCCTGAAATCAACTTTAAACAAAGAAGAAGACTGGACTTCGACATTCTGCTGCACAGAAGACTGAAGAGAATCTCCCTTGTGGCCTAGGAGTGGCCACCCTGTGAACACAGGTACCAACCAGCGACCCGACATCTGCTTTGCCGCTGCCTCCCGCCGGAGACCGAGCCCAGAGCCCGACAAGAACCAGACTCCCAGACGTCTCAGAGCCCGATCCACAGTCCCTGCAAAGAAGGGACCCGTGGAGGCACCGAGTGACGTGGGACCGGACCTCTTGGAAGACACTCGAAAAGCTGACTGCGCAGCTTCTGAGGCATCCTCGACGTTGTGCTTTGGGGATTGAGAACCCCCACCACCGAGCAGCCCTTGCACTGAAGATCAGCCCTCCAGCATCTCCACGATCTGCGTGGGGCCCTTTTGCATTGTGCCACTCGACGTGCCATCCCGGCCACTAGCCACGTGGTCAGCGGCCATCTTGGCGACGAACCCGAAGATTTACACAGCAGGTCTGGTTGCTCCAGACGTACCCAAGCTCCTGTGAAAAGGAGCACCCGCTCTGACCTTGCTGGTCCGAGTGTTAAGCATCTTTCAACTTCTGCCTGGCTTGCCTTTGCCAAGGCTTGTTTGCTCCTATCGAGGTGCCGACACCGCCAACAGCGAGAAGCCTGCGTGGGACAGCTCGTGACCGACTCCTGGACGTCCTCGACCCTGGGTATCCACGTGGCTGCAGAAAGAAGCTACCCGACAACGCCTGTTTGCACCCGACATCGCCTGGTTCCAATCTGGTTCCACAGTAGTCACTGGCTAGTGACTTTGAACATTGTCCCCTCTGCTTTCAGGTCTTCACACCTTCAGATCCACCCTTGGATCCACCGGAACTCTTCTCATCGAGCCGCCTGCAGCATCTTCAGCTCCAAGCACCATCGACCAGCGTGACGAAACCCGACACTACTTCGACCCTGTGCACCCGCTTCCTGTGGGTGAGGTAACTCAGCTCCGCCAGTGCTCCTGCACTGGTACACATCCGAAAGGCCTGTGTTTTAAGTTTCAGCTCCGTAGGTCACTCGGAAGGTTCCTAACTTTCTAACTTTGTGCTTTATACGCACCATAGACTTTGTATTGAAAAGTGCGTGCACTTTGAACACTGCACCCGAGTCCCGTGGGCCTTTCCCGACTTAGTTACTTCCAGTCTCGAATAGCTCCAGCGATTCCCAAGGCCCTAGGCCTCTTCACTTTCCTATTGGTATCTCTTATACCACTTTCTTAGTATATGGTTTAGGTGGCCCCTAGGGCTCATCCATATTGTGCAACTTTTGTGTATTTTAAACTGTCTTGTGATTTAACGCTTGTGCTTCTGTGCTCATAAAGAGTCCAGGGGATTTTAATAGTTAATAAATCAATATATATTTTCAATATATATCTGTGTGGTGTCCCTTTCATTTGGTATTCAAGGGGGTTGTGTATGGTATAACAGCTGGCTTCACATGCCTTTCAGAGTTTAGCCTAAGACTGCTTTGTCCACGTTACCACTAAGATAACTGGTCTACAAGGTTGAATTACAACCATCATCATAAGGGTTGCTTGGCATGGTACAAAGTGATCACTAGAACTAGTGAGCATTATATACCAGGCCAACTTCTCACATTGGTGAGCAGCGGATTGGGATCTGAGCTTGCTGTTGTTTTACCATTACAATCTTTGAGATTATCACTTGATAGATCATACAGGTACCTGCTAGGTACATATAAAACAAGACTAGTATACTTAAGTTCTACTGAACTTAGTTGTTGTAGAACAAAGGGAGTAGCACACCCTAGCTACAACTACTAGATAGGTTTAGTAGGTAAACACCAGTGTAGGTAGATTGCAACACATCCCCCACACTAGAGCAATGTCTGGAACAGAGGGGTCCAGTGGACTTACTCCTGTTGAGAGTGACCCTCCAAAGGCACCATCCAAATTTGCTATTTTTTCCTTTAACGAATTAAGACAGCTTTGTGTCTTAAGGGGTCTGAAGACAGGGCCTTCCCCTACTACAGACCACCTAAGAGAGCTCTTAGACCAGTCTGAGACTCTAAAGCCCTCTAAAGCAAACCCCACAGGGAATGCTGAAGGAGGCCATCCTTCAGAGGATGACACTGTAGACACCCCTGCCCCTATCATCCTGGTAGATGAGGAAGCCTCCACCACTGGAGCTCCTCAGGTAGATGAGGAGGAAGAGGAAGAGGAAGAGGAGGAGGTGGAAAGCAGTGAGTCAGATGATGACAGAAATAGTCAGGTGCTGGTCAGTAGACTGAACCAGGCTAACTTAAGCTTACTTGGGAATTGAGGTTCCGTGACGATTTGAACCCGTGTTTTCAAGTTTGTCGGAAATACATAATATTAGTATCAGCGAACCGCAAATGATCCATTTAGCATATCCTGGTGTTTTCGCTACGATACGAGCAAGAGCACTCTTGTTATGAACACATTTCTGATCTACCCATGGCATCCATCTTAGATCATGGCCGCCATTTTGTGTTTCCTTGCCCTCACATATGCAATAGCCTCTGATCACTTCATTCACTCCACTTTGATTAAGGACACGTAGCCTTAGCCGGAGATTCACCTCTCACATGACACGTACACCTTAAACCAGATCACGCTGAAGCTGCATGACTCGACAAAGGCTGCCTCCTCTGCCCGAGGCCAGCCCACCTGAACTGGTTTTCCTGTCCATTGTCCTGATCATGATTAGGCGGCCGAAGCCGGTAGCCTTGCCCATTTACAACCCACAAACATCTCTTATCCCGCTTTCCTATCTTCTGCACCTGGCTCTGCTCCTTTCCTTCTGGGCCTTTATTAGGGGGAGGTAACGAACTTTACGATGAGGCGGTCCGGCTCTTGAATGCAATATTGACAAGGGATTGTGATGGACTAGTGGGAACCCCTCTTCGTGATGTTTGGCATCAGATATTATCGACAGTTCCTGTGTAACGCCAAATATTTATTGTTTAAGACACAAAGGTTTGGGAATGTACTGACATGTGAAATATTTGCCTGAAGCACAATTTTTGGTATATAAGGAGCAACCCACAATGTACAAATCGAACAGTCTCCTAGATTCTGCCCGTGTGTAGATTCTGTGATTTCTGTGTCCCTGCAGTAATAAACCTTTGGTCTTTGACGCCACCTTCGAGAAGCCCGTGTTTCTGTTCATTTGCGCACCAAGGCAGGTGGAACTCCGGGGTCTTTGGGTGTTGTTCCCTGACACCTCTGGACGGAACCAAAAAGTCCAGAACTCCAATTGGCGCCCAACGTAGGGCGACGTCATTCGGTACCGGTCCAAAAGCCTGAAGAGTTCGAGAAGCTTCGTGTGAAGATTCCTGAGGGAGGCGCCCCACTTCATCGATCCCGGCATATCGCAAAAGTGGCCCTGAAGTTCTCTTCCACGAGGGTTCCCGTTCAGGACGGCTGCAGTGGGCCGTTGCCTTGACCGTCGCCCTGTCTTGGACCCGAGGTGCAGCCTTAGTACAGCGAAACGTGACGGGTTTCTCCTTGGTGACGTCTTCAGTGCCTCAGTTAAGTATTTAGTGATAGCTAGCTGGTTACTTTGTGAGGATTGTTAAAAATCCTTGATCGGTTCTTGGTTTGGTTTGGTTTCGTAAGATTATCACTAGTTGTTCTGGTTACGATAATCTATTTGGTTCAGTTTGGGTATCGATACATTAGTTTGGTTTTGGTAGGCCTAAGTTCTTGGTTCAAGTGCACATATCTGTTTCGTGTTTTGTTTGTTTTGTGTTCCAGACTGAAAATGGTAAGTCGGAAAATGTTGTCTTGTTTTAGTTGCAACAGTGACTCACGATTGGAGGATTCCTGTCTGGTTCCTCCGATTGGGACTCCCCTTTATGACCTATATTGCAAATTTGGAGTGGGTCCTATATCCTATAACGAGGTGTGGGTCCGTTATTGTAAGAAAGATGGTGTCCTTAGTTGGCCACTACATGGTAGTTTTGAGCCCGAGATCCTTGATAATTTAGAAGCGAAACTGTTTAGTAAGAAAGCCCGGCCGGCAATGTTTGATTCTTTCCGTTACTGGCGAAAAGAATCTAAACAGAGAGAAATGAAAAGGTTGAAGAAAGAACAAAAAGAGCAAGAGGAGTTAACTCTAGAGCAAGCAACTAAACAACTGCAAGATAATGAGTGCGAAAAGGCTATAGACGTAGCAATTAGAGAGCATAATTTAGCGATTGACAAGTGCTACCCTGCCTTGCCATCGAAAACAGCTAAGATACTGGAGGATCACGAAAACGATCCTCTGTTGTCTTATCTGTTACGTTCACCTCCACCGTACGCACAAGGTGCTGCGGCCCAACTTGTACCGAATGTTCAATTACCGGTTGCTGGACAACCTGGTGTTCTTGTTCCTCAGAATCTAGTTCCTGTACCTCCTGTGGTTAATGTGAATGTTCCTACGGCTCCTCCTCTTCCTGGGTTGCTGACTTCTATACCTGTATCTGTCTCGCTTACACCTAATACTTCACAAACTATTTTCATCGATACTCCTACTGCTTCGCAATCTGTTCCTACCTCTACTGTGTTCTCTACGTCTGCGAGTATGTTAACTCCACTTTCTGTACGTCGAAAAATAACTGATTCTGTTGCTAATATTCTGTCTCCTTTATATAAATCCTTAATTAAGACGCCTACTTCTGATTCGGTTCAGAGACGTAGTCAGCTACCAAGTACTGAAGAACGGGGAGTTTTAGATTCCACGGCTCTCAGATGGATTACGAAAGTTAGAAGATATAATACGAGAGATGTATTAGATACATTTATGCAGTGGAAGGAACCAACGCAACGATACGTCTTCGATGAGATGTGCTCGTTGCTACGTGAGGAAATAGAGGAAGATGATGTCGAATCAGACTTGGAAGATTTAATTAAGGTGCAAAAAGAGTTTGCTGCAGGAATGATAGTGGGTGATAAAATACAGGAAGCGATGGAACTTATTTTGAGTTTTAGGAATGATCCATCTCTTCGTTCACCGAGAGATTTAGAAAAAAGTAAAATGAAGCTAAGTCGCCAATATCCTATGAGGGAGGTTCCTCCAATTTGGCGCGAAGCCGTGCAAGCTGATGCGGTTGCGGGTATTGCAGCTGCTCCAGCACAGTTCCAACGAGTGTGGATACACATTCCATGGAAGCGAGCTGAAGTACTAGCAGTGAAACAGGCCTTACCAGATCCGCGTAAGAACCCGGCCGGATATTACAAGGAATTGACACAGACAGTTGAAGCTTGTATAATGAATTTGGCAGACATTGACATGCTATTTGGCAATGTAGTTCCACAACCAGTGTGGGCTAAAATTCGTAGAGAGGATCATCAGGCTGCCTTAGGTGGTGATTGGGCAGCTATCACTGCAGCAGATGGTCAGCAAACGGGTGGTGCAAAACCCGAACCCCTAATTGCTAATCTTCCAGGTAGAATAATTGACTTAATGAAAACTCTGATGCCTGCGTTGCGTGTTAATTGGGATAAATTATCCGCATGCAAGCAAAAGAAAGACGAAAGTGTCTCCGACTTCTTCACGAGGTTCGAAGAGACTTTTGTAGACCATAGTGGTCAGGATATGAGTACTGAAGGAGGACAGAGACTGTTTGTCGATAAATTTGTGCATAATTTGTTACCTGAATTATGCAATAAATTAAAGGATTCAGAGAGTGCGTGGGCTGTTTCCACGACTGCGCAAATACTTGCGACTGCACAGTACTACGAAAATAGGGATAAAGAGGAAAAGGAGAAATCAGAGAAGAAAACGAAAGATTTAAAGACTAAAGTTCTTTTACAGCAGGCGTATCCGCCTCGCACGAATCAGACTAATATGCAACAGAATTCGTATCAAAGGACAGATTATAGTTCAACCAGGCCTCAATATCAGTGGAATCAGTGTGGGTACTGTAAGAAAGAGGGTCACTACAAGAATGAATGTCCGATTTTAGCGCAGAATAATGCAGCAGCAGCTCAGAGAGGTCGTGGTGGTTATGCGCAGAATACTAGAGGTCGAGGGCGAGGTGCTATGCCTCCGCAAACGAATGATCGTCCTTCTAATCACTTTGATCAACGAAACGTACAGTCAGCTCAACAGAATAGATCTCAGCAATATCTTGTTGAGGATTATTGTGAAGTTGATGAGGGATTCCAGCAAAATGGGTACTAGGACAGCCATGGACAGAGAGAGGGAGTAGTATCAGTTCCAGTGGATCAGAGTGGGCCTTATGTCGCAGTAGCAACATCAGGTGTAGTCGAACCGTTTCTGTTGGATACTGGTGCCGCAAAAAGTTCTATAATTCATGCGAAACTCCCTGGCGCACCTTTGTCTGGCTCAACGAATGTTTCCGTAGGTTTTTCAGGCGCCCCTGTTTACAACCCGATATCTAATCCTTTGTCTATTTCTGTTGGACCATGCCAATTGAAAGCACCCTTGATTTTGACGACAGGTTGTAATGAAAATCTGCTTGGTTTAGATTTGTTAAAACGACTATATGCGACATTGTACTGTTCTCCGGAAGGAGTACAGCTTACTTTGGGTAAAAGACTCACTTCTCCGATGTACTTGTCAATGGACGCACTCCCGCCGGAGCTGCGCTCACTCCCTGATTCTCTTTGGGCGACTGGTCCTAATGATGTAGGCCTTTTGGAAATACCACCGTATGTAGTAACTTTGAAAGCAAATGTAAAATTTCCCAGAATTCCTCAATATAAAATATCAAGTGAAGGAGAACGTGCACTTTTATTGATTGTGCAAGATTTGATTAAGAAAGGTGTGGTTGAAGAAACTCGAGGAAATGTTTGTAATAGTCCTGTATTGCCAATTCTGAAACGAACTGATCCTACGAAACCTCCAGTATATAGGTTTGTCATAGATCTTAGAGAAGTTAATAAGATTGTGGTTCCGCAGTTTCCTGTGGTTCCAGACATTACTGCCTTGTTAACATTGATTCCTGCTACAGCCAATTGGTTCTCAGTCATCGACTTGAAGAATGCCTTTTTCAGCATTCCGATAGCCGAGGAAAGCAGGGATATTTTTGGCTTCTGTCTAGGAGGTCGAAGCTTCAGATTTAAACGCGCTCCACAAGGCTACTGTGAGAGTCCATCTATTTACAGTCAAGCATTAAAAAGTCAGCTAGATTCTTTTGTCCTTCCTCCAGGTTCTGCCCTAGTACAGTATGTAGATGATCTTTTAGTGGCTGCCGATGACAAGGAAACTTGCAAAGCAGCTACGGTATCGTTGTTACATCATTTGTCTGATTTGAATCACAAAGTATCACCTTCCAAGATGCAATACTGCTGCCAAGAAGTGACCTACCTAGGTCATCTCTTGTCAAAGGAGGGAAGGAAGTTGACCCCAGAAAGAATAAAAGCAATTACGCAAATGAGTGTTCCACGCACACAGAGAGAAGTACGTGCCTTTTTAGGTATTACCTCCTACTGTAGGCAGTGGATTCCAAATTTTTCTCCTTTGGCGAAACCATTGGTAGCTTTGACTGGGAAAAATGTTCCGAGTCCGGTGCCATGGTCTGATGAATGTCAAGAGAGCTTTACCGAATTACGAAAAGCCTTGTGTTCAGCTCCTGTATTGGGTACACCTGATTACAGTAAACCATTCACGCTCTACGTTCACGAGAGAGAAGGTTGCGCGTTGAGTGTCCTGACACAGAAGTTTGGTGATAAACAACGCCCTTGTGCGTATTTCTCATCAACATTAGATCCGGTAGCTAGAGCGTTGCCTAGTTGTTTGAGGGCTACAGCGGCAGCTGCGGCTTCCATTCGGCAATCTGCTGGTTTGGTGATGAACAACATGCTAGTGGTCATGGTTCCTCATGCAGTGGATACACTCATGAACCGAACGAAGACACAACACCTTACCAGTGCGAGATTATCTGGTTACGAACTGACACTACTAGCGAGTCATATTCAAATCAAAAGATGTAATGTATTGAATCCAGCAACACTGTTGCCGACTGATCAAGAGTCGAGTGATTCTGAGCCACATGACTGCTATTTTAAGACGGAGGAAGAGACAAAAGGACGCATTGACCTTAAAGATACTCCGTTACTCGATCCGGATGGTACGCTATATGTGGACGGGTCATGTTTTAAATTGGAGAATGGTGATGTGACTGCTGCTTATGCGGTGACAACTTTGAAGACGATTGTGGAGACTGCAAGAGTGAGTCAGAATTCTGCCCAAGCTGCAGAATTAATAGCTCTAACGAGAGCATGTGTTTTAGCTGAGGGAAAGAGAGTGAATGTGTTCACAGATAGTCAGTACGCATTTGGCGTGGCCCATAGTTTTGGCCGGTTGTGGAGAGAAAGAGGTTTCATTACGTCCCATGGGACTAAGATTCAACATGGTCAACTAGTTAACGACTTGTTGGAATCTTTAACCTTGCCGACTGAAGTTGCGATTGTGAAGTGCAGTGCTCATAAAGCAATCACGGATGATGTTGGACGTGGGAATGCTTTTGCTGATGAAATTGCTAAACAGACAGCTAGAGATGTGATGAGTAGAATGTATGTTGCAACGTCTGCAAGATGGATCGCTGAGTCTGAGATGTGTGAAGACACAATGGAAAGTGTGAAGGAGATTCAGAGAGAAGCGATTGAGAAAGAGAAACGTGTATGGAGAGAAAGTACGGGCAAGTTGGACTCGAATGGATGTTGGATTGATTTGACAGAGCAACAACGTTGGATGTTGCCGGATGCGTATGTGCTTGCAGTAGTGACAATGGCGCACGGAGTAGCGCATATAAGTTCTAAAGGTATCTGTAAAATGTTGGCTCCGGTCTGGAAGAATGATGGGATCAGTAAGTGTGCGGAGAGAGTGGTAAAAAATTGTATGGTGTGCTTGATGCATAACCCTGGTAAGGGAACTCCAACTCCAGCTGGTCATTTCGCTCCTCCTTCCTGTCCCTTTGAAGTGATTCAGTTAGATTTCATTCACATGGAACGCTGTAATAACTTGAAATACGTCCTGGTGGTGGTTTGTGCTTTTTCCAGGTGGATAGAAGCATACCCACTGAAGGACAATACCGCCTTATCAACTGCCAAAATTCTTCTCAAAGAATATTTCCCTAGATTTGGAATGCCACGGATTGTATGGTCAGATAACGGAAGTGAGTTTGTAGGGAAAGTTATGCAGAGTGTATGTGCAGGCCTTGGTTTGAAACAAAAATTTCATAGTGCGAACCATCCTCAGTCAGCTGGTCTAGTGGAGGGTTATAATGGCACCCTCAAGCTGAAGATAGCCAAAATACAAGCATCCACAGGTTTGGCTTGGCCAGACGCACTTCCTTTGGCCTTGTTATCAACGAGAGCAACAGTGCATTCTAGAATAGGGCTTTCTCCATACGAGATTGTGTTTGGCCGCCCGGCAAATGTCTGGGGTGTGCCAAGGCCTAAACAATTTTGCTCCATTGAATATCCTATGTTGATAGACTACCTTTACGACTTGACTGCTAAATTGAGTCTTATTCATCAACAGGTTTTTGATGCACTACCAAAGCCTCCGGAGAGTCCAGGGCATCAACTGAAACCGGGTGACTTCATTGTGGTCCGGAACTTCGCGAGGACAAAGAATCTTCAGCCTCGCTACATCGGCCCCTTCCAGGTCCTGCTGGCAACGAGGACAGCTGTACGTGTTGCTGGCCGGAAGAACTGGATCCACGCTTCTCACGTAAAGCGTGTTCCATTGCCGCTGCCTTTTGACGACTGGGTGAAGAAGGGGATTGGTGCCTCCGAATCTGAAATCACCCCGAAATTTATCCCTTTCAGTGATGCCGATTTGATTACTGACACTTTGAAACCTGACTCTCCTCCAGAGAAAACTCTTTCAAACATTGAACATTTGTCTTCAGCATCAGAAGAAACTTTGTTACCTGCGAACTTAAACTCTGCAACAGCTGCTAGTGATACACTATTTTCCGATCAGACAGTACCAGCGAAGAAGAGATACAACCTTAGAAGCCATAAAAAGGACTAATAAAGCAGGCAACTGCATATTGTAATTTTGATATATATATATATACTGAACTTTTGCTTTTCAGCCAGGAAGTTTGCTATTGTTTATTGTTTTTTTAAAATTGCCTTGCCGTCTGGGTAGCCGTAGGGTCGTGGCTGTGTGCCTAGTTTGAATTTGCAGGGGTCTGACACAAGGTCGATCTTTCTGTTGGTTTTGGGAACTCCCAGGGCTGACAGAGGCATTTTCATCTACGTACACATCATCAGTGGTCGCGAGCGGATTGTAGAAGATGGAGCTTCCTGCGCTGCAACGAGAAAATGTGATTTATGTTCGCAGAAACAGACTGTACAAAATTCTTCGTAG
Source organism: Lissotriton vulgaris (assembly GCF_964263255.1). Lineage (NCBI taxonomy): Eukaryota > Metazoa > Chordata > Amphibia > Caudata > Salamandridae > Lissotriton > Lissotriton vulgaris. The sequence goes on from NC_141688.1 coordinate 4,330,698, forward strand.
CAAATGCTTTTTGATGCAATGTGCCGTTACATTTTTGATTGTTTTAGCAACATTGGTGGGTGGAATAGTCTTTAGTATAAATCTGATTCTTGTGCCAGTTACTACAGTACCTCCCCTTGATCCTGTTACTTCTACTGTTCCTTCTATACACTCTTTTCACTCGTTTCCTGAACATGAGCAAGCACGACGTACAGAGTTCATTAACAACACTTTTGTACAGCTCTTGCACCAACACCAACTGGTAGTTAACACTACAGACTGCTGGGTGTGTGGCTTGATACCCCACACTATGGATAAAGGTATTCCCTATCTGGTTTTGCCTTTCAGCTACAATGGATCATTTCAGGCCCTTCAAACCATCTTTGCTTATGCCCTTGAGACCTATCCTCCGCGTCCACCACGTTCCACTAAATATAACTCTGCCAACAAAGCTTTAGTCCAGGGAATTATTGACATGATCAAGGATGTCAATAATACTCCATCATACCCTAGAGACGAACTACGAGTGTATTTGAGTTGGAATACTTCAGAGTATCGCCTTAGTTTAGGAGAAAGCAAGCGTAAAAGCTCAACTCCAATCTGGGTCGTACCTCACCGAGGTCAGGTCTGTTTGCAAGGTAATGGGAAAAATCCGAGAGCTCAGCTAGGGAGGAGTGAGTGCGTCGAGACTTATGTGTTTCCGGCTAACTCTTCCCCTGCCTTCCTCACTGCTAGGGGTACCTATTTCATTTGTCGAGACCGAGCTTATACATGGTTACCTGCTGACTTTTCAGGTTCATGCTATATTGCTCGATTGTTGCCTCCAACATACACTGCTTCATCTGATTACCACAGAACAAGAGTAGCGAGAGGTGTCTTCAGCAAAGAAGATACTGCTGGTCAGGAAGCTGGAGACTTCTTCAAAGGCTTCCTTCCGTTTTGGGGGCCTATGGCCAATAGTAGAAACATACGTCAGCTAACACGGGTAGTTGAATCTACTATTACCGAAACTGCTGGTGCCCTTAGCAATCTAACAGCTGAGCTTCAGGCGGATAGACTCATGACGTTGCAAAACCGTATGGTTTTAGACGTTATTCTTGCAGACCGAGGTGGGGTATGCAGAATGATCCAATCGAGCTGCTGTGTCTTTATTCCTAATAATGCTCCAACAGTCTATGAGGCGATCTCTAAGCTACACAAGATTTCCGACTCTATACATGTAGACAAGGGAAACTGGTCCTTTATGGAATGGGTTTGGACTCTGATCTCAGCGTGGGGATGGAAGGTTCTAATGGTCATTGGTGTCATATTAGTATTCCTCTTCTCATGCTGCCTGATTATCCAGTGTGGTCCAGCCCTGTGTGGCCTTTGTGCTGCAACCTGTTTCAGGAAACCACCTGCGTTTGGAGAAAAGGCACGAGAAAGGATGATGATACAACAACATGTCACTGACCTGATGAGTATAGAACTAGACTCTGATATAGACTGAGTAATTGCCTATGTAAGGGCAAAAGGAGGGTCTGAGGTTCCGTGACGATTTGAACCCGTGTTTTCAAGTTTGTCGGAAATACATAATATTAGTATCAGCGAACCGCAAATGATCCATTTAGCATATCCTGGTGTTTTCGCTACGATACGAGCAAGAGCACTCTTGTTATGAACACATTTCTGATCTACCCATGGCATCCATCTTAGATCATGGCCGCCATTTTGTGTTTCCTTGCCCTCACATATGCAATAGCCTCTGATCACTTCATTCACTCCACTTTGATTAAGGACACGTAGCCTTAGCCGGAGATTCACCTCTCACATGACACGTACACCTTAAACCAGATCACGCTGAAGCTGCATGACTCGACAAAGGCTGCCTCCTCTGCCCGAGGCCAGCCCACCTGAACTGGTTTTCCTGTCCATTGTCCTGATCATGATTAGGCGGCCGAAGCCGGTAGCCTTGCCCATTTACAACCCACAAACATCTCTTATCCCGCTTTCCTATCTTCTGCACCTGGCTCTGCTCCTTTCCTTCTGGGCCTTTATTAGGGGGAGGTAACGAACTTTACGATGAGGCGGTCCGGCTCTTGAATGCAATATTGACAAGGGATTGTGATGGACTAGTGGGAACCCCTCTTCGTGATGTTTGGCATCAGATATTATCGACAGTTCCTGTGTAACGCCAAATATTTATTGTTTAAGACACAAAGGTTTGGGAATGTACTGACATGTGAAATATTTGCCTGAAGCACAATTTTTGGTATATAAGGAGCAACCCACAATGTACAAATCGAACAGTCTCCTAGATTCTGCCCGTGTGTAGATTCTGTGATTTCTGTGTTGTTGAGGGGGAAGGAAAGCCCTCTGGGGTGTGGTCACGAGTCACAACGCACAAACCACCCTGCTGTGGTCAGGAGCCGTGGTCACAGGTCACCGACGCACACTTCACTGAGGAACAAGGAGCAATGATATGAGATGACAAAGATCACATTTAAAGTGGCATTTTATTTGTTAAGTCTTAAGTACATCAGAAAATGCATTTATTAATTGATCAGCCTGAGCAATGAAATGTTTGGAAGTCTGACTTTTAATCTGTCAGGATAAAAACAAAACGCAAGTTCACATTCATTATGTGCAAGAGCCTAGAAAACAGGCTGGAATGAGGACCTGTAAACCGGTATAATCGAAATCAGTAGGCGATTCAAAAAGGCTCAGAATACATTCAAATAAAACATAGCGCCTACAAAGGTGCTTTTCTGAAGACATTACCCAAGCAAGTTTAACATTCCAAAGAGATCCAAGGTGCGAAAAGGACTGAGATCTTTTAAAAGGCACAATAGAAATTAGTTAGGGAAAGCAGAACACTCTATAAAGTCTAGTGCCTTGAAGCACCTTAACTATGAAGACTATCCCAGCAGGGCCTAGTAGTTTAAGGGAACCTAAAAATGCAAGGAATTGGGTGTGAATGGAAAATACAGAGCAAGGACAGAGATTTAAAAAGACAAAAGTATTATCTGGCTTAGGAAGTCTACCACCTGAGAGAGAGGATTTGAAGTCCCAAGTCAGACAATCGGCTAGCCGGAGAGCTTGCATGCAAAGGTCGCATCAGCAGAGCTCTGGCTTTAGATTTGACGGGCTGAATCTAATATACCTGAAAAATGCAGAACTAACACTGTTCTGACGCCTTTTCTGACGCAGGTGGCTTTGACCTCATTGTCCTAGGACAGTGGGGGCGGTCAGGTGTCCCAATGGTTGGTTGGCCCTGCTTGACCCCAGAACATAGACAAAGACTTCTTGTCCTGTACATTTCTAAAAATATATTTGCGAGCGGAACTTACGTGTTTCAGTGGAAAGTCCCTGAAATGTGTCAATCTGCCTCTGCACCAGCTGAGTCTCGTGTACGTGTGAGAGTGGGGTGTCTTGAAATGGCGCTTGTGAAAGGCTACTGTACTTTTCCAAAGTTGCTCAAGTTACCTCGCTGTGTCCTGCACACTAGAAAGGCACGTTTTAAAAATGATTTAGGCCCAGTGGATTTTGCTAACATAAGGTGTGACCTTTGGCCTTTTGCTCGGGCCCATAAACCTGAAATTCAGGGAATCTGTGGGATCCCATTTGCTGATTATACATAGCAAAAATTGTGGGATTTCAAGCATATTTTCAGATTTACTCTAGCAGGGCCAGTTAGGGCCTTCAAGCTACCAGGGTTGATAAAAAGGCCCCTCTATCATCTCCCTGCTCTTGTTCATTCTATGAACACTCTTTTAACTGAGTATCTCTGTGGCCCTTCAGCCAGTGGCGGTATCCAGGGCATGTCATTAACATAACACTTAAAGCTACCTTGTTGTTGATCTATTTCATTGGCTTTGTCTTCATTTGGCCTAATGAGTATTTTCGCATACTCTGCATCTTGCTCATTAAGCAGGCGTTCATATTGGGCTGCTGTTGGGCTCTTACTCAGACAGTCTCTACCTGGGAGAAGTGGAGGAGCTATTTGTATGCCATAGTGGGTGCTAGGTGCTGCTAACTCGCTCATCTCCATTCGTATTCCAGTCCCATCCCAATGAACACGACCTTTGTCCTCATACCCAGCTACCTGTAAATACCTATGCTAGTGTAGTTTGTCCCCACTATCTTGGTGCTAACTTTGTTTTCCTACAATGGCACTCATCTGCGGGATGCAACACAAAAAGAAACAGCAAAAAATAAAAACTTTTTAGAACTGCCACAAAGGTATCCAGTCAAAGTTCAACAAATCAGTGGCTCTCTGCTATGGCATCTCCTCCAGCAATCCATTTCTTTTCTATCTTGTTCAAGTTGTTGATGGCATTGGTCAGTTGAGCCATGTTCTTCGTTGTTAGTAATGTACAGCTCACTCCCTATCCAAAGGCATACTCTCCTCTTGGTATTTCGAAGCCAGAGTCCTTCAGCCTTAGTCTGGAGCATCACAATGATGGTAAAGGGAAAAGAACTGGACTCTGCTCAACCGGCAAACCTCCTTTGGTGGGACTTTGAACACTGTCCACCCTTAGAACTGAGCACACTGCTCTTGTCCGTGGAGCCAGATAACAGAGCCAGAGATGGGCATCGATGTTGGAGATATTTGCTGGTGGAACCATCATGGAGACTTTGTGCAATGTTCTCTTGAGCTCAGGCTGCTTCTTCGTTAGGGCTGTTGGAGATAGAGCCATTCTCTGCAGGCCCAGAAAAAGTCAATTCGGTCAGAGATGCCATATTTATTGTCTGAAAAAACTGCTGTTTTCAATTTGAGTGTCGCCCCACAGGTAACATGCCATTCTAGAAAGGAGAGAAGAGGTGTCTTTTAGTTTGAAATCAGTTCATGCTTTTGGACATTTTTATTTTATACACCCTAAGTGGACAACCTGTCTATCTTATTTTATAATCCTAGTCTACCCTATGTTGCCCTAAGAGCGCTTCTTTATACCTTAACTGACCTCGGGCACTGAATTTTGCCATGGGCGTAACTTTTTGCGAATAACAACAGCGCCGTTCTAATCTGTTATGGGCAATGTAGGGTGTGGGAGACGGAGCAATGTTAGTCTAACATAGAACCCGCTATCATAAACCCATTGATGCTGCAAAAAACTACACTATGGGCCATATCATGAACAGTCATCTGAAATAGCCTTGTTGTCTTCACTTCCATTCTGCATGTGTCAGTGATGACCTCATGCATCAGTGAGGTGGAGGAGTTGTCCCTTCCTGTTCTATGTATAAACACTTTAGGGACAGTGGCCTCAATAATCTGACATTAGTTTGTATATCCTGCAGGAGGTGTTCTACAGTCTGTGGTCGTATCTTCCTAGGTGAGAAAATCTATCTGTTCTCCCTGCATGGGGAGTGTATGAGTCATGTAACAGTGCCTTAGTCTTCTGTCTACCTATTGTTGTCATCTGACTGTACCTCATACTCTGCAGAGAATCGTGAGCAGGATGCTGTCTAGCTGCTTGGGCACTATTTCTTATTATTGCATTATTACTTCCATCAGAGAGGGCGATGAGGACACATGTTGCAAACACAATTAATCTGGGGTGCTAACTGTGCTGGTAGAGGGGGTGTTGAACCTTTCTGCATGCTTGCAAGGGCTATTTATTCCATGTGCTAACAGATATATTGGAAGTGACTTTGTTGCTATTGGCAACTTCAAAGATATGAGCAATACAAGTCTTCCTATTAACACAATGAGACAAAACCAATTCAATTTTCCTAATGCCACTTCTGTCAGTATTGCAAAATATTATAATACAAAATACATAACTTTAGATAAGACACTTCTGTGCGGCAGGTGTTGTGGTTACGTCTGAATCCATAAACGACCAAGCTGTCACCGCCTTCTTCCTTTTGGACAGTCAAATGGAAACAAGTTATTCTTCTCTGATTTGTAGAGTTGACCCTGAAGTCTGTACCGTTATTTCTTTCCTCTTGGCAAAGGGGACAGCTGCTGGTTAGTAGTCTATTATTTCCAAAAAGTCTTTGGGCCAAGATCTGTGTTCCATTATTCATACGTCGAAGCCCAGAACTGATGTGGCCCCACTTCCTGGAAACCTGACTTTGAAAGAAACCTCGCAGTGCATGTTAGTGTATACAAACTTTTGTTGTTTTTAATATTTTTCATTATTTCAGAAGAGTTTTCACTTGTGTTGATGCATAAATAATAATTTTGTGAAACCTTGGAACATTCATTACTTAAAAAAAATAAAATACACTAAACACCTAAATATGATACTGTCATAATTCCAGCGTATTTAAACTTTTAAAGCAGGTAAAAAATATGTACAACCATCTGAAGTCTGCAACTGTACTTCAACCGGCCTGGCAATAGTAGTGCTATTCACTGCTGTATGTTGTGTGTTGGCTAGCTGGGGTATGGAGGGAACTCCAAATGAAGGAAAGAATCTGATACTTTAAAGAAAAATCCATTATCTAAAAAAAAGGAACTTTAAAAAATGTTGGGCTATAGCTTGTCTCAACGTCAAACATGTTTAAAAATCTCTGTCACAGTGACACCTGTTCATAACCTGCCCCAGGCTCATAAACCGAAATGCTAAAACATTTCACTAAACTACCTGAATCAGGAACGTACCATTTCTTTGCAACATAAAAATAAACAAGCCTTGCCAAATCCAGTAGGCCTCAAACATTTTGTTAACCTTTTGGCTTTGTCAATGCACAATCAGTATTTCAGTCCCTGGCTTATGTACTGCTTAAAAAAGCATTTTAGCACAGTCGCCTTACAGTATTTCCTGCAATTTTGAAGAACCTAGAAAAAAATTATTAATATACCTACATATTACTTCTGTTATGCACATATATATATATTTGTATATATACATATGTATATATTTCTCATTTTGTGTGATCCTGCGATCATCGACGTTCCAACTGCCTCGTTACAGACCACAGGAAATGTATTTCCTGCCTGGCTCAATGCCCAGAATCTTGTGGTTGGTTACTTCCAACGGCAGAGAAAGCCTGTTAACTCTTTTGTCACCTTGTAACATCTAAAAACATGTGCTTTTTAATTGTAGGCTATGCTGACCAGAATATTTAACATCACATTAAACACAGGCTCATGTTCTCTGTATGTCGTGCACGCTGAGTAAACACCGATAATCCATTCCGTCATTTTATCCCCCTATTCTCTCACTATTTCTGTGCATAAGAAATTGTGGGAGATTCTTTTTATTTCATTATTATCTGCTCCGACATCTACGTTGCTCTAGGGCCAGTGGCATCATTCAACTTGAACGCAAGCCAACATTTCACTAACCCTATTTTGTAATGGCGAACATCAACTGTCAGTGCCCTGTTGTAACACCCTCCCCGATCTGTTGCTTGTTGAGGGGGAAAGAAAGCCCTCTGGGGTGTGGTCACGAGTCACAACCTACAAACAACCCTGCTGTGGTCATAAGCCGTGGTCACAGGTCACCGACGCACACTTCACTGAGGAACAAGGAACAAGTAACAAAGATTACAGTTGGGTGACATTTTATTGCACAAAACACATGTATTTCAATAAAACGCATTTCTAGTGAATATTCTTTAATACAGTCTGGCTTCAATCTGCCAGGAGTATATGCTAAATAGAACTTGCTTCTAGAGTGCTGCGAGGCAAGCTGGAATGATCCATTGAAATCACATTTAAATCAGTTAGAGCTAGAATTTAAGAAGGACACAGAATACATTCTATGAACATATAGAGAACTTGAAACCAGCCTTCATGAAGAGAATAATTCCTGCAGATTGAATAGTTTAATGTGAGGGGCCAGCATTATTACGGCGGCACAATTTAAATTACTTAGGGGATGAAACCTACTCTTGACTGCAAAGCTCTTAATGTACCTGTCAAGTGTGAGTGGAACAACGTTATTGCTTTGCAATTGCAATAATGTTTTTTAGAATAAAGGCAGAGCAGAGGAGAGAGAAAAATACAATTTTAAAGTGTCAGAAAGAATTAGAGCTTCAGCCAAAGGTGCATAGATAGGCTGAAGGAAACAACACAAGCGCCAGTGACCCAACGGGTCACTGCCACGAGGTCGTCTGTTGGATGGTCTGAGGAACAGATTTTTATACTCTTTCGCTGATGAACTATTGACATGAGGATGACGACATTACCAAGTGTCTGTACAGGACATGACACATTTTGGTCTTGTCTGGAACATTTTTAAGAACACAGAAGTTTCACCCACGCTATGTTTCTCAAAAGGTCACAGGAAGTTTGACCGTGAATCATAATGAAATTGCACACCGATTGACCAGGATTTGCGTCACTTCAGGGAAATTTTTATAAAAAAAGGAGAAACATTTAGAAAGATATTGGTCGCATGTCTTAGTTATATTATGGCTAGCAACAGATACACTAATATGATAGATGACAGACGGCAAGTGGATCATCAGGTATTGCGTGATGTCTCTCTTAGCTCAGGAAGATCCCTGTTCTTGTGGTATTGCTATTCTTACAGCATCTTCGTGTGTGTAAGAGGCGACGTGCAGATCGAGAGAGTGGGGGCCCAGGGGGAACTGGGCCTCACTGAGACGATTTGTATGAGAGAGACACTTTGGGGCCTATTCATAGAAAAAGAGCAGCTGGGACAAAATGGGTCAATTTAACAGATTCCTTTTTATGCTGGCTGGTGGGGGTCTCATGCTTCAAGGGTGGGCAGAATTGGCCTGGGGTAAAAACTAGACCCTGCATCATCTCCCCCCTTTTCGTTCATCTCAAAAAGAACGAAATTATACGTGCTACGTGTCAATTCTGCCATTCTCAGGAGGTGCAGGAAGTGCTACGGACACAGCCCATATCTTTTTAGAAACAAGTATGACACATGCGCTTTTCTGTGTCTGTCGGCCAGTGTGCAAGCATAACATACTGTCCTGTCAACTGTCCCCTTGTCCCATCCTTATCAATGGCTATCTACTATATTCGGTACGATATCTCTCTACCATTTAAGCAGTATCTTCGGTATGGCACTGTGATCATAATACATTTAAGTCATTATATTTGCAGTAAATAGTATCAATACTGCTAGTAGCACTCATTATCATTTTTATTCTTTGTTCTGAAAGTCTTGAGGCATTGTTCCAATCGTTGGTACGTGTGGTTGGTGTGATTAGTTGGAAGAATGTCTTATTTTCTGCTGTACTTTAAGTCTTTTCAAAACTAAGCTGAAAAATTAAACAGATCTTCAGTGATCATTTCTGTAAACAGAAAAAATTAACCGTTGGTGCCTGTCTTCAGGTAATTTGAGAGGTTTGCAAGCACTTCTATTACCTAGGCACTTTCAAATATGAAAAAACAAAGTGATGAAGACGGAAAAGATATCTCGTCACAACTTGCAGATTGAGGGGTTGGGGCATTTGAAGTTCCAGACGTCTTTAGGTGATGTATCGTTGGGGTCTGCTTACACTCTTTCTTCCTCTGCTGTGTAGCACATGCAACCCATCAGGATGATCTTGGGATAACATCCCCACTTGGTGCTTTTCATGGGGCGGAGTCAATGCTTTCTTTGTAGGAGAACCATGGATCAAGAAAGTCAGTCACTAGCACTGGAAGAGAACGTAGGGGTCCTTGGATGATAGTATCAAGAGGCCTGGCCTGCAGCAAGCAGGGATCTGCCTCTCCTCTAATCCATCTTGTCGTTGCTGGTCTGCTGGAGTGCATATTGTACCTGTGGCGTACCTTAGATGACACTCTTGGTGCATGTTGAGCTTGCCCCCCTTTGTCTGGCCAGGCTTCTGGTGTCCCTTCTTCAGGAAGGCCTTTCAGAATTTAACAATGTTAGTCGTTGTAGTGCCACTCATGGACAACAGAGCAAGTGGAAGTGCATCAATCCAGTCTGTGTAGCTCCTCGCCCCTTGCACACCCCTTCAATCACGTGTGAGATGAACGGTGGTCAATTGTCAGAACACAAAAGCATAGGCACTTAAAGGTGTGGAATGAACTCCTTCAGGAGGCATTTTGGCAAGAATTTATACATTGCAGTGCTTGGATCGGTGTACCACCACGTACTTGCAGTCTCAAATAGGGGGCTATGATGAGTCCCGGCACCAAGGTGAGATGAAGCAGTCCATTTCATGTGCATTTAACCTAAGTACCAGCATTTTAGAAAAACACAGTAACAATCTGATCACATCCTATAAGTCATAGACAATGAAAAAGACTTTAGGGAAATAGTACATCTCATTATCTTCTATCTTCATATCGTGATATCATGTGGAGAAGAAGCAATTTGAACCATTGTGTACAGACAACCAGTTACCTCGTGATATACAGTCCTTGGAGGAGGTGTGTGCAGCACATTCTACAATTGAAACTCTTTTTAATAGCAACAGACCTTTCAATAAATGTGCTATTACTGATGCATGCTGTATGTTTGCCAGCTGACGTAAGAAGGGCGCTCCAAATGAAGAAAGCAGCCTAAAAATTATATTGGCATCCCTGTGTTACATAGTATTCTTTTTGTTCACTAATGCAAAAGGCTGTATTATTAGGATGAGCGCTCTAGGTAAATCTTTGAAGCCTAGACTGTAATTTTGATACTTGTTAGGGTATAAAAATGTGTACACTTATTTTCAATATTTAGCAATGTGATGCTATGCATATTGCTCACAGGATATTCCCCAATTAGATGCAAATATTTGCAGAAGCTTCAACGCAAGACCGATAATTCTTTTCTTTAAAAATAAAATGTTCACAAAACAGAATGCAAAATCATTCCACCACACTACTGGAATAAGGTGGTATGTACCATTCTTTGTAATACAAAAATAAACAAGCATTGGTAAAATTCAGTAGGCCTCAAACATTTTGTTAACCTTTTGGCTTTGTCAATGCACAATCAGTATTTCAGTCCCTGGCTTATGTACTGCTTAAAAAAAGCATTTTAGCACAGTCGCCGTACAGTATCTCCTGCAATTTTGAAGAACCTAGAAAAAAAATTATTAATATACCTACATATTACTTCTGTTATGCACATATATATATATTTGTATATATACATATGTATATATTTCTCATTTTGTGTGATCCTGCGATCATCGACGTTCCAACTGCCTCGTTACAGACCACAGGAAATGTATTTCCTGCCTGGCTCAATGCCCAGAATCTTGTGGTTGGTTACTTCCAACAGCAGAGAAAGCCTGTTAACTCTTTTGTCACCTTGTAACATCTAAAAACATGTGCTTTTTAATTGTAGGCTATGCTGACCAGAATATTTAACATCACATTAAACACAGGCTCATGTTCTCTGTATGTCGTGCATGCTGAGTAAACGCCGTATATTCCATTCCATAATTTTATCCCCCTATTCTCTCACTATTTCTGTGCATAAGAAATTGTGGGAGATTTTTCTATTTTATTATTATCTGCTCCGACATCTACATTGCTCTAAGGCTAGTGGCATCATTCAACTTGAACGCAAGCCAAAATTTCAAAAACCCTATTTTGTAATGGCGAACATCAACTGTCAGTGCCCTGTTGTAACACCCTCCCCGATCTGTTCCTGCATTCAGACCATTACTTGCCTACTTAAACTGGGACTGAATTCGGATGCTGGTAAGAATAAATTATTTTGTATTTAGTACCTGGGTGCTGCAGCATTTCTTTCTTTTTGGCGCATTATTTTGTGTATAGGTGTCTATTGTTGCTGTTGCATGGGAACGTGCATTCACAGGAACTATTGTTGGACTTGGGCCACATTCATAGGGGCCATAGGGGCTTAGTCCTTGTTGGGCTGGACTCATAAGTTGCTGGCTTTGGTCTCGAAGCCTATTGCGGCACTGTCTTTGCATGTGACCTATTCTGTGGCAATAATAACAAGTGCGCTGTGTTGGCTGTGATTGGAGCCTCAGTTGTACCATTCCATTTACTCTTCCCTGTATACCTGATTTTCTGGTGGCATTCTTTCTGTTATTTATATAATAATTTTGTTGGTCATTTCTGTAGGCATGCTGTGCTGCTATGTATGGTACTGGGGGCTGTGGCTGTATGTACTGATCAGCTGGCTGTCGTTGGGCCTGAACGTATTGTGCATATTGTTGTGGCTGGGTCGCTACGTATAATATGGCAGGCTGTAATGGGGCCTGGATGTATTGCATGGTGAGCTGTTGTAGCAGCGCAGGCGGTATATTGACTGCCGTCATTTGACTGACAGGTGCAGCTATCATGACAACTTATTAGTTCAGAATGACTATTTAAAAGTTCAATAGCAATCAGTCAGAAATCCCTAAATGCAGAAATTTTAAGCGTGCACGAATTTACAACTTTAAAGCACATACAAATGCAATGAAAGGGTGAACTGTCATGGTCCTGTGGCACTAAACCAAGTCGGCTTTTATTTGAGGGGGTGCTTTGCAAATTTATGACATAAATAGATGTGCACGTTATAGAGAAAATACCTCATTTATATAGTAGAAGAACTGTTTTCAACATTACGCTGGGCATTTGGCAGTCTTGGCATTTACATGCACATTCTAGAGTGCAAATCAGACTCATTCAAATGCAAACAATAATATTTTAAATCAATGGAACTACTTAAAAATGTAACCTACAATGAAAAACACACTACATGCTCATGTCAACCACTACTGCTTTGTAATTGCAACAAGCTTTTCCAACCAGTAGCTCTTGAGCTACTGGTAGCTCTCCAGTATGTAGTTCAATTTACGAAATTAAAACCTATTTAGTGTTTTGTTGAATTAATGTATGTATATCAAAATTGAAACGCACATATTTGATATAAAAGATTGGTATTTTCTAAACGCGTAATGTTATTTTTGAAGAAACAATTTTTGAATTTGCCAATATTTGTAAAGCTTATTTTGGAGTAATAAATCATGCAGCACTGGGAGTCTTATTCCTCATACCATTTCCTTGGTGCTAGGGTCATTGAAGCTTTAGCTGCTATTTATTGCCCACCTAGAAGCATTCCATGTTAAACCCCCCCCCCCCCAGTTAAATGTACAAATGCAGGATAATCTTTTAATGGGGGTCTATGGTGTGACACTCTCTGCCTATACTCTTCCTTCTTAGTTGCTGTAATTGAGATCTTGTATAGGTCCCTCTTCTATACCCTTAATGACACAGGGGTATATACCGTCTTATAATTCTTGATCCTGTGCAGCGGCGCAACCAGGGTAGTGGAGCTGGCTGCCACAACTGGCATAGGCAATCTTAGACTGACATGGGTATTTTGTTCAAAAGCTTGATAGAACTAGCAGTCTTTCCCAATTTTCAATTTTAAGATAAAATATATGTCAAAGTCAGTAGGTATTCTTATATATAGTAGAACTCAGTATCTTATTCATAGGGACACTAGTATCTGTGTTGTTCACTGTGAGCCTGTGAGGAGAAATGTTATTTGCTTGCTTGGGTGTGCCCTGCTTGTATCTTTACCCTAGATGTTGGGAAAGTTGGGGAATCGATCTAGTGTTCATTTCTCAAACACTGCCTGACGCATCTGCATGGGGATTTTTGTCTTGGTGGTGACGAATGGGTGGACTTACAACAGACTGCGTTGAATCTGATGAATCTGAGTCTTCCCCATCAGTGATGACAATGGAGTTTGAGCCGTCTGAGAGACCGGAATGGATCGAATGAGCGGAGTGGGACGTGGATAGGGCGTCAGAACTAGACGAGTTGTCAGAGTTGCAGAATAATGTATGTGTGGTTGCACATACGTCAGTCATGGAAATGGTAGAGATGTGAACCTGGGTGTTGGGAGTGAAGATGAACCCCAGAAGTTCCCAAGCAGTGGCTAGTCTCTCTCGGCTCTTGTTATCAAGCTCTGTTAACGTGTTAAAAGTGGTGTTATGGACTGATATAGGGACGTCATGTACCAGATGGATAGAGCAATTTATAGTACGTGGGGTGGTGTTGGACATCACGGATATAGAGGATGTGATGAGGACGTCAAGGGGCTAGGAGGAATACTTGGATACACGTCCCCCCTTTTTGGCTATCAGTCGCTATGGCTAATGATAGACAAAGACCCTCGTTATTCCAGAGGCAAGGAGAAGCAACGTCAGTGCGTATCTTTAGACGGCTAGCCACCTACCTAGCAGGGCTGCAATAAGGAAAGGGAGATACAACCCAGACACCAATGGGAAAGGGAAGGCCAGGTAGGGCACCTGGCGGCTGTGGGAGATGGTGCAACTAGGACTGAGACGCTATGTCACTGGACGCACAGAGAAGCACCATCAAAGCACAACTACTACACAGAGCAAAGCAATGGACAGTTTACATGGAACAAAAACAAATATCCACCATTACAATACTTTCAAAGACAAATCAAACAGCAAGGCAAAAAACAAATATCAACCATGACAACATATTCAAAGACAAATCAAAAAGATATAAAAAGATGCGTCATAAAAACTGAAAGTACAGTACAAAGGACCTAGATATTAAATCTCACTAAACACGGTGGAGCACCACAGTGTGCAAGAATGGGCGAGAAAGGAGGGGGGAATCTGAAAATACCACAAGCTACTTCCTCTTTCTGTACCTTCGCGGAACGAGAGAACACGGCAGCAACTGACAAAGCCAGTCAGTAAAGCAGACTAAAAGTGGAACTGAACAAAAGATATGGACACCCAAACCTTGCTAAAATAAATCGTGAGGAGAAGAAAGTAAACAATGGAAGGGCGTGAAGGCAGCCCTCATGGAAGAGAACGTAGGGGCACAAGTGGCAGAGGAAGGGCCCAGGAGAGAAGAATGGGCAACAAGGAAGTGCGAAGATGAGAACTGAACAGACCAGAACAGAGGAAGAGCACAAAATGCTATGTAAATAGGCAATAAACAGTTTTGAGAGAGAAAAAAAAAAATAATAAAAAAGAAAATACTATATGCAAAGTAGTAATGTGTTATCAACCTAGAACATGGCAAAGAACAAAATGCAATTGTACGTCAAACCATAATGCAACAATGGAGAACTAGGGGAGCCTTCAACTCCGACCCCGGACACAGAGGCTCCGGGGGACACCCTGCACACAGACTTGAACTGGAGAGGGATCATAAACCTGCCCACAGATTTGAACTGTAGAAGGGGAGACTCTACCTCCGACCCCGGACACAGAGGCTCCGGGGGACACCCTGCGCACAGACCTTAACTGTCGAGGGATCAAAAACCTAGAACCATTGATGCTATAATCATTCCCTCCGGACCGGAACCGGCAGGGCAAACAAGAGTGCAAAACAGGAAAACCACCAACCTTGAAGGCACAACTGTTATGAACCAATATGCAGCAGAAAAGCCTATACTGGCCTCTGACAAAAAAGTGACAAATCGTGACCTCACAAAGACAGAGAGAGAGAGGGTTCAAATCGTGACTAGAGATAGTGCTGCAGGGGACAGGTGGCAGCCAGAGACAGTCCAAAAAGAGTCGGTCACACCCTCAGGCAGCAGAAACCCAGGAGAATCAAGGGAAAAAAAACCTTGTCTTACCCGTGGTCTCTGCCGCAAAGGAGCGGAGCCCGGACCCCTCAGGGACCTGTCGTGGATGTGCACCGGATCCGCCGCAAACAGTACGTAGTACGATTTTACGTTGGGCGCCAGCTGTTGAGGGGGAAGGAAAGCCCTCTGGGGTGTGGTCACGAGTCACAACGCACAAACCACCCTGCTGTGGTCAGGAGCCGTGGTCACAGGTCACCGACGCACACTTCACTGAGGAACAAGGAGCAATGATATGAGATGACAAAGATCACATTTAAAGTGGCATTTTATTTGTTAAGTCTTAAGTACATCAGAAAATGCATTTATTAATTGATCAGCCTGAGCAATGAAATGTTTGGAAGTCTGACTTTTAATCTGTCAGGATAAAAACAAAACGCAAGTTCACATTCATTATGTGCAAGAGCCTAGAAAACAGGCTGGAATGAGGACCTGTAAACCGGTATAATCGAAATCAGTAGGCGATTCAAAAAGGCTCAGAATACATTCAAAGAAAACATAGCGCCTACAAAGGTGCTTTTCTGAAGACATTACCCAAGCAAGTTTAACATTCCAAAGAGATCCAAGGTGCGAAAAGGACTGAGATCTTTTAAAAGGCACAATAGAAATTAGTTAGGGAAAGCAGAACACTCTATAAAGTCTAGTGCCTTGAAGCACCTTAACTATGAAGACTATCCCAGCAGGGCCTAGTAGTTTAAGGGAACCTAAAAATGCAAGGAATTGGGTGTGAATGGAAAATACAGAGCAAGGACAGAGATTTAAAAAGACAAAAGTATTATCTGGCTTAGGAAGTCTACCACCTGAGAGAGAGGATTTGAAGTCCCAAGTCAGACAATCGGCTAGCCGGAGAGCTTGCATGCAAAGGTCGCATCAGCAGAGCTCTGGCTTTAGATTTGACGGGCTGAATCTAATATACCTGAAAAATGCAGAACTAACACTGTTCTGACGCCTTTTCTGACGCAGGTGGCTTTGACCTCATTGTCCTAGGACAGTGGGGGCGGTCAGGTGTCCCAATGGTTGGTTGGCCCTGCTTGACCCCAGAACATAGACAAAGACTTCTTGTCCTGTACATTTCTAAAAATATATTTGCGAGCGGAACTTACGTGTTTCAGTGGAAAGTCCCTGAAATGTGTCAATCTGCCTCTGCACCAGCTGAGTCTCGTGTACGTGTGAGAGTGGGGTGTCTTGAAATGGCGCTTGTGAAAGGCTTCTGTACTTTTCCAAAGTTGCTCAAGTTACCTCGCTGTGTCCTGCACACTAGAAAGGCACGTTTTAAAAATGATTTAGGCCCAGTGGATTTTGCTAACATAAGGTGTGACCTTTGGCCTTTTGCTCGGGCCCATAAACCTGAAATTCAGGGAATCTGTGGGATCCCATTTGCTGATTATACATAGCAAAAATTGTGGGATTTCAAGCATATTTTCAGATTTACTCTAGCAGGGCCAGTTAGGGCCTTCAAGCTACCAGGGTTGATAAAAAGGCTCCTCTATCAGTGTCCCTGCAGTAATAAACCTTTGGTCTTTGACGCCACCTTCGAGAAGCCCGTGTTTCTGTTCATTTGCGCACCAAGGCAGGTGGAACTCCGGGGTCTTTGGGTGTTGTTCCCTGACACCTCTGGACGGAACCAAAAAGTCCAGAACTCCAGAATGAATCAGGTAACAACCCATTCAGACCCCCAGGTGGACTTAACCAGGAGCCTAGGAGGAGAAGGACTCACTCAGGTGACTCTGACAACTCCCATGCTTCTAGAGGTTCTCATGGTCACTCCAGAAGAAGGATGACTAGCCCTCAGAGAAGGGAACATGAGACCAAATTGAGAGAATCTCAAACTAGAGAGGCTGAATTGAGAGTCCAGAGACAAGAGTTAGAGATTGCCCTGGCCCAAGAGAAACTTGCTAGAGCAAGACAGCCTAGAGAGAGTGGGGTAATAGAACCCACTGGTGGCAGCAATATCCACAAGGATAAAGACAGGTCTTTTGATAATAGAAACCTGAGTAAGATTGTGCCCCCCTACAAAGCTGGGGATGATATCCATAAATGGATTACTGCAATGGAGAGAGCCTGCAGAGTACAGCAGATCCCTCAGGAGCAGTGGGCAGCAATCTTGTGGCTCTCCTTTGAAGGTAGAGGCCGAGACAGACTCCTCACAGTTAGTGATGGGGATTCTAGAAACTACCTGGTCCTGAAGAGTGCTCTGATTGATGGGTTAGGCTTAACCACTGAACAGTACAGGTTAATGTTCAGAGATACCCAGAAGACACAGACTCAGGACTGGTCTGAATTTAAGGCTCTGGAGGGATGGTTGCTGGGAAGCAAGGTTACAGACTATGAAGGATTGTATAATTTGCTGATGAGAGAACAAATTTTAAATAATTGTCAGAACCAGCAGTTGCATCAACATTTGGTTGACTCAGATTTGACCTCTCCCCAAGAATTGGGAAAGAGGGCAGATAAATGGGTAAGAACCAGAGTTAAGCAAAAGAACCAGAACCAGGGTGGTGACCAGAAGAAAACAGACCAGAAGGGTGGGGAGCAGAAAGCTAAAGACCAGAAGTCTTCAACAGGGCCCCAAACTGAGACAGAGGGTGGGTCCCAAACTTCCAAGAAGAAGAAGAAAGAAGGTCAGAAGAAACCCTGGTGTAAAACTTGTAAGAACACCTCTCACTGGACAAGTGAGTGTAAAAAGGGTGGAGCCCCCAGCACTGCAGCCCCTAAGGCACCTGCACCCACTAGTACAGTTAGCAGTGCTGGTCCTCAAGCCATGGGTTTAGTGGGTATCACTTTGGGAACTGAAGGAGATTCTGACCTAGTCAGAACCCTTACACAGGCTGTTCTGGTTTGTGAAGGGGACATAGATTTGACCCCTGACATAAGTCCCAGTAACCTGGGCAAATACAGACAGACACCTTTGATCAACAACAAAGTGGCTCAAGCTTACAGGGACACATGTGCCAGTGTAACTATGGTGACACCTAACTTTGTGGACCCTGGACAATACATGCTAGGCGATGATTACCTGGTGACCAATGCCAGCAATGTCACTACTACACATAGTGTGGCACTTGTTAACTTTTCCTGGGGAGGGGTAACTGGCCTAAAGAAAGTTGTGGTTAGTGCTGATCTCCCAGTAGAATGTTTGTTGGGCAATGACCTGGAGAACTCTCTATGGTCAGAAGTGGAGTACAGGACTCATGCAGAGATGTTAGGGATATCATCACATGTCCTTGCTGTGACCAGGTCACAGGCCAAAAAGTGCCTCTCTGAACCTCAGGTCTTGGATCCTGGAACAATGGACCAAGTACCTCCCAAGAAGAGGAACAGGAGGGTTAAGGCTGCGCCTTCCCAACTGCCTACAAGTGAGGATCAGGCTTCACAGGAAACTGATCTTGAGACCCCTGAAGGAACTGTCTCTGAAGAACTTGAACCTGATCAGGTTGAGTTTCTGGGGACAGGGGGACCTTCTAGGGCAGACTTGGGGCAGGCTCAGTTAACCTGTCCTTCTCTTGAACCCCTCAGACAGCAGGCTGCTGCTGAGGCTGCTGGGAATGCTCAAGGTGCCCATAAAGTATATTGGGACGATGGACTCCTTTATTCAGAGGCTAGAGACCCCAAGCCTGGTGCTACCAGGAGGTTGGTTATACCTCTGCAATTTAGGGGCTTCCTACTCACCTTGGCCCATGATATTCCTTTAGCAGGACACCTAGGCCAGAACAAGACTTGGGACAGGCTTGTCCCTCACTTTCACTGGCCTCACATGTCTGAAGACACCAAGGAGTTTTGTCGCTCCTGTGAAACCTGCCAAGCCAGTGGTAAAGCAGGTGGAACAACAAAGGCCCCCCTGATACCACTACCTGTGGTGGGGGTTCCCTTTGAAAGAGTGGGGATTGATATTGTTGGTCCAATGGATCCCCCTACAGCATCTGGGCACATATTCATACTGGTGGTAGTGGATCATGCCACCAGGTACCCAGAGGCAATTCCACTTAGGACCACAACAGCTCCTGTTGTGGCCAGGGCCTTACTTGGAGTTTTCTCCAGAGTGGGGTTTCCTAAGGAGGTAATATCAGATAGAGATGCCAACTTCATGCCTGGATATTTGACAGCTATGTGGAAGGAATGTGGTGTCAACTACAAGTTCACCACTCCTTATCACCCACAATGCAATGGGCTTGTTGAGAGATTTAACAAGACCCTAAAGGGCATGATCAAAGGATTACCTGAAAAGCTCAGGCGAAGATGGGGCATCCTTCTGCCCTGCCTTTTGTTCGCTTACAGAGAGGTCCCTCAAAAGGGGGTTGGCTTCAGCCCCTTTGAATTGTTGTTTGGGCACCCTGTAAGAGGACCCCTGTGTCTAGTGAAGGAAGGATGGGAGTTACCTCTCAAAAAGCCTAAACAGGACATAGTGGACTATGTACTTGGTCTCCGCTCTAGGATGGCAGAGTACATGGAAAAGGCATCTAAAAACCTTGAGGCTAGCCAAGAATTACAAAAAGCTTGGCATGACCAAAAGGCTGTCCTTGTTGAATTTCAGCCTGGACAGAAGGTATGGGTGTAGGAGCCAGTGGCCCCAGCAGCACTCCAAGACAAATGGTCTGGACCCCATACAATTCTGGAAAAGAAGGGAGAGGTTACCTACTTGGTGGACCTAGGAACTCCCAGGAGCCCCCACAGGGTGCTCCATGTGAACAGATTGAAGGCATATGTCAGCAGGGCAGACATGGGCTTGCTCATGGCTACAGATGAGGGACAGGAGGAAGAGAGTGACCCTCTCCCAGACCTGCTCACTCAGAACCCTGAGGATGGCTCAGTTGATGGTGTGGCCTTAGGTGGCAGCCTCACTGAACATCAGCAACATGACTGCAGACAAGTTCTACAGGCATACAGGCATATGTTCTCATTGACACCCAGTCAGACTAACTGGTGTACACATGTGGTGGACACTGGTGACAGTCTTCCTGTAAAGAGCAAGATTTACAGGCAACCTGACCACGTCAGGGACTGTATAAAGACTGAGGTGCAAAAGATGCTGGAATTAGGTGTCATTGAGCCTTCAGAGAGCCCCTGGGCTAGCCCAGTGGTTCTGGTCCCCAAACCTCACACCAAAGATGGCAAGAGGGAGATGAGGTTCTGTGTGGATTACAGAGGACTCAATGCTGTCACCAGGACAGATGCCCACCCTATTCCAAGGGCAGATGAGCTCATTGACAAGTTGGCTTCTGCCAAATATTTGAGCACATTTGACTTGACAGCTGGCTACTGGCAAATCAGGTTAGCTGAGGAGTCTAAAGCCAAGACAGCATTTTCTACCCCTAGTGGGCATTATCAGTTTGTGGTGATGCCCTTTGGTTTGAAAAATGCACCTGCCACCTTCCAAAGGTTGGTGAATCAAGTCCTCACTGGGTTGGATGACTTTTGTGCAGCTTATCTGGACGATATTGCTGTCTTTAGCTCCACCTGGGAGGATCACCTGGTCCACCTGAAGGAAGTGCTTGAGGCTCTGCAGAAGGCAGGCCTCACTATCAAGGCAACAAAGTGCCAGATAGGGCAGAGCAAGGTTGTATACCTGGGCCACCTTGTAGGTGGAGGCCAAGTTCAACCACTGGAGAGTAAGATCCAGACCATCAAGGACTGGTCCCCTCCAACCACCCAGACTCAGGTCAGAGCTTTCTTGGGCCTGACTGGGTACTACAGGAAGTTTGTTAAGAACTATGGGTCCATTGTGACTCCTCTTAATGATCTGACATCCAAGAAGATGCCCAAAAAGGTTCAGTGGACAGAAATCTGTCAAAAGGCATTTGATGACCTGAAGAAGGCCATGTGCTCTGCACCTATCCTGAAGAGTCCTGACTACTCAAGAGAGTTCATTGTCCAAACAGATGCTTCTGAGTTTGGAGTGGGAGCAGTGCTTTCACAGCTTAATGTAGATGGCCAGGACCAGCCCATTGCTTTCATTAGCAGAAGGCTGACCCCCAGAGAGAAACGTTGGTCAGCTATAGAGAGGGAGGCCTTTGCTGTGGTGTGGGCCCTGAAGAAGTTGAGGCCATACTTATTTGGTACTCACTTCAAGATTCAGACCGACCATAAGCCCCTCCTATGGCTTAATCAGATGAAGGGTGAAAACCCCAAACTACTCAGGTGGTCCATTTCCCTACAGGGGATGGACTTTACAGTGGAGCACCGCCCAGGGACTGACCATGGCAACGCAGATGGTCTCTCCAGGTACTTCCACTTAGAACATGAAGACACAACTGGTCAAGGTTAGTCTAATGTCCCTGCGTTTGGGGGGGGGGTTATGTAGGAGAGCAGGGTCTGCTATCCTATGGTCACCCCAAATTTTTGCTTTTTGCTTCACTGGTTTCTGACTTAATGTGGCTGTGGGCCTGCTAATCAGACCCACAGCCTGCTGTTCTCTCTCTAAATTACTGCCAATGCACTCTAGGTGCATTACGAATTGGAACTGGTTCACCTTATGAGCCCCTGTATAAGTGCACCCTAGGTGCCCAGGGCATAGGTGCATCCAAGGCCTACCAGGGGCTGCAGCATGTATTGTGCCACCCCTGGCCTGGCCTCCATATTTGACACAACTGGCTGATCACTCAGCTGGGGTAAGTCGGTGTAACCACCTCTTACTTAGGTACAGTATGTCTGTGCCTAACCCTAAACTGGACACATATGTTCCTATCAGCCACTCCTATGGAAGGCCTCATCAATCCTGGAGGCAGAGTGCTTGGAAATATGTGAGATGGTGCTCTGGCATGAGCTGAGCCTGTCTGCAGCTGTCGGGAACCACTCCCTAAGCTGTTCCGGGATATTGCCATACCATATACTCTTAAGTGCATTATAATCCTCGCGGTTAAATGCTATCTTTGGTTTGGCTTTATCAAAACATGTCGAGTAAGGTGTCATACAAATTGGAATACTATCCCCTCGCCAATTCTGGCGACGGGGATAGCATTCCACCCTTCTAGAGGGACACGACATGTGTGTAGCCTTAACCCCGGTTAAAGTTAAACAGAGCCTCAGCATCACAAAATGGACGCTGCCACCACAGACACAAGTCTGGCCTCCTGCTGCTGACCGAAACTCGGCAGATGGTGGCCTGGACAAAGGGTTTCCTGCCTTGGGAGGTGCGAGCACCACCCCAGACAGGATTTTGTGTATTGGGTAGGACAGGGCTGAATAGAATCAGACATGCCCGGGGCACACAAGGTGTCCCCGTGCATAGGCCAGTCCAAACCGGTTCTGGGGCCTTCCAGCCCCAGTCCTGGCGAGGAGCTGGACAAAGGAAAGGGGGTGTAACCGCCCCCCTTCCTGGTTCCTCCCAGAGGAGGGACCTAGTAGGTGATCCACCCCTCAGATTGGGAATAAGAGCGGGAGCAGTGCCATTGCACAGCAGATCATCCTGAAATCAACTTTAAACAAAGAAGAAGACTGGACTTCGACATTCTGCTGCACAGAAGACTGAAGAGAATCTCCCTTGTGGCCTAGGAGTGGCCACCCTGTGAACACAGGTACCAACCAGCGACCCGACGTCTGCTTTGCCGCCGCCTCCCGCCGGAGACCGAGCCCAGAGCCCGACAAGAACCAGACTCCCAGACCTCTCAGAGCCCGATCCACAGTCCCTGCAAAGAAGGGACCCGTGGAGGCACCGAGTGACGTGGGACCGGACCTCTTGGAAGACACTCGAAAAGCTGACTGCGCAGCTTCTGAGGCATCCTCGACGTTGTGCTTTGGGGATTGAGAACCCCCACCACCGAGCAGCCTTTGCACTGAAGATCAGCCCTCCAGCATCTCCACGATCTGCGTGGGGCCCTTTTGCATTGTGCCACTCGACGCGCCATCCCGGCCACTAGCCACGTGGTCAGCGGCCATCTTGGTGACGAACCCGAAGATTTACACAGCAGGTCTGGTTGCTCCAGACCTACCCAAGCTCCTGTGAAAAGGAGCACCCGCTCTGACCTTGCTGGTCCGAGTGTTTAGCATCTTTCAACTTCTGCCTGGCTTGCCTTTGCCAAGGCCTGTTTGCTCCGATCGAGGTGCCGACACCGCCAACAGCGAGAAGCCTGCGTGGGACAGCTCGTGACCGACTCCTGGACGTCCTCGACCCCGGGTATCCACGTGGCTGCAGAAAGAAGCTACCCGACAACGCCTGTTTGCACCCGACATCGCCTGGTTCCAATCTGGTTCCACGGTAGTCACTGGCTAGTGACTTTGAACATTGTCCCCTCTGCTTTCAGGTCTTCACATCTTCAGATCCACCCTTGGATCCACCGGAACTCTTCTCATCGAGCCGCCTGCAGCATCTTCAGCTCCAAGCACCATCGACCCGCGTGACGAAACCCGACACTACTTCGACCGTGTGCACCCGCTTCCTGTGGGTGAGGTAACTCAGCTCCGCCGGTGCTCCTGCACTGGTACACATCCCAAAGGCCTGTGTTTTAAGTTTCAGCTCCGTAGGTCACTCGGAAGGTTCCTAACTTTCTAACTTTGTGCTTTTTACGCACCATAGACTTTGTATTGAAAAGTGCGTGCACTTTGAACACTGCACCCGAGTCCCGTGGGCCTTTCCCGACTTAGTTACTTCCAGTCTCGAATAGCTCCAGCGATTCCCAAGGCCCTAGGCCTCTTCACTTTCCTATTGGTATCTCTTATACCACTTTCTTAGTATATGGTTTAGGTGGCCCCTAGGGCTCATCCATATTGTGCAACTTTTGTGTATTTTAAACTGTCTTGTGATTTAACGCTTGTGCTTCTGTGCTCATAAAGAGTCCAGGGGATTTTAATAGTTAATAAATCAATATATATTTTCAATATATATCTGTGTGGTGTCCCTTTCATTTGGTATTCAAGGGGGTTGTGTATGGTATAACAGCTGGCTTCACATGCCTTTCAGAGTTTAGCCTAAGACTGCTTTGTCCACGTTACCACTAAGATAACTGGTCTACAAGGTTGAATTACAACCATCATCATAAGGGTTGCTTGGCATGGTACAAAGTGATCACTAGAACTAGTGAGCATTATATACCAGGCCAACTTCTCACATTGGTGAGCAGCGGATTGGGATCTGAGCTTGCTGTTGTTTTACCATTACAATCTTTGAGATTATCACTTGAAAGATCATACAGGTACCTGCTAGGTACATATAAAACAAGACTAGTATACTTAAGTTCTACTGAACTTAGTTGTTGTAGAGCAAAGGGAGTAGCACACCCTAGCTACAACTACTAGATAGGTTTAGTAGGTAAACACCAGTGTAGGTAGATTGCAACACATCCACCCACACTAGAGCAATGTCTGGAGCAGAGGGGTCCAGTGGACTTACTCCTGTTGAGAGTGACCCTCCAAGGGCACCATCCAAATTTGCTATTTTTTCCTTTAAGGAATTAAGACAGCTTTGTGTCTTAAGGAGTCTGAAGACAGGGCCTTCCCCTACTACAGACCACCTAAGAGAGCTCTTAGACCAGTCTGAGACTCTAAAGCCCTCTAAAGCAAACCCCACAGGGAATGCTGAAGGAGGCCATCCTTCAGAGGATGACACTGTAGACACCCCTGCCCCTATCATCCTGGTAGATGAGGAAGCCTCCACCACTGGAGCTCCTCAGGTAGATGAGGAGGAAGAGGAAGAGGAAGAGGAGGAGGTGGAAAGCAGTGAGTCAGATGATGACAGAAATAGTCAGGTGCTGGTCAGTAGACTGAACCAGGCTAACTTAAGCTTACTTGGGAATGAATCAGGTAACAACCCATTCAGACCCCCAGGTGGACTTAACCAGGAGCCTAGGAGGAGAAGGACTCACTCAGGTGACTCTGACAACTCCCATGCTTCTAGAGATTCTCATGGTCACTCCAGAAGAAGGATGACTAGCCCTCAGAGAAGGGAACATGAGACCAAATTGAGAGAATCTCAAATTAGAGAGGCTGAATTGAGAGTCCAGAGACAAGAGTTAGAGATTGCCCTGGCCCAAGAGAAACTTGCTAGAGCAAGACAGCCTAGAGAGAGTGGGGTAATAGGACCCACTGGTGGCAGCAATATCCACAAGGATAAAGACAGGTCTTTTGATAATAGAAACCTGAGTAAGATTGTGCCCCCCTACAAAGCTGGGGATGATATCCATAAATGGATTACTGCAATGGAGAGAGCCTGCAGAGTACAGCAGATCCCTCAGGAGCAGTGGGCAGCAAACTTGTGGCTCTCCTTTGAAGGTAGAGGCCGAGACAGACTCCTCACAGTTAGTGATGGGGATTCTAGAAACTACCTGGTCCTGAAGAGTGCTCTGATTGATGGGTTAGGCTTAACCACTGAACAGTACAGGTTAATGTTCAGAGATACCCAGAAGACACAGACTCAGGACTGGTCTGAATTTAAGGCTCTGGAGGGATGGTTGCTGGGAAGCAAGGTTACAGACTATGAAGGATTGTATAATTTGCTGATGAGAGAACAAATTTTAAATAATTGTCAGAACCAGCAGTTGCATCAACATTTGGTTGACTCAGATTTGACCTCTCCCCAAGAATTGGGAAAGAGGGCAGATAAATGGGTAAGAACCAGAGTTAAGCAAAAGAACCAGAACCAGAACCAGGGTGGTGACCAGAAGAAAACAGACCAGAAGGGTGGGGAGCAGAAAGCTAAAGACCAGAAGTCTTCAACAGGGCCCCAAACTGAGACAGAGGGTGGGTCCCAAACTTCCAAGAAGAAGAAGAAATAAGGTCAGAAGAAACCCTGGTGTAAAACTTGTAAGAACACCTCTCACTGGACAAGTGAGTGTAAAAAGGGTGGAGCCCCCAGCACTGCAGCCCCTAAGGCACCTGCACCCACTAGTACAGTTAGCAGTGCTGGTCCTCAAGCCAAGGGTTTAGTGGGTATCACTTTGGGAACTGAAGGAGATTCTGACCTAGTCAGAACCCTTACACAGGCTGTTCTGGTTTGTGAAGGGGACATAGATTTGACCCCTGACATAAGTCTCAGTAACCTGGGCAAATACAGACAGACACCTTTGATCAACAACAAAGTGGCTCAAGCTTACAGGGACACATGTGCCAGTGTCACTATGGTGACACCTAACTTTGTGGACCCTGGACAATACATGCCAGGCGATGATTATCTGGTGACCAATGCCAGCAATGTCACTATTACACATAGTGTGGCACTTGTTAACTTTTCCTGGGGAGGGGTAACTGGCCTAAAGAAAGTTGTGGTTAGTGCTGATCTCCCAGTAGAATGTTTGTTGGGCAATGACCTGGAGAACTCTCTATGGTCAGAAGTGGAGTACAGGACTCATGCAGAGATGTTAGGGATATCATCACATGTCCTTGCTGTGACCAGGTCACAGGCCAAAAAGTGCCTCTCTGAACCTCAGGTCTTGGATCCTGGAACAATGGACCAAGTACCTCCCAAGAAGAAGAACAGGAGGGTTAAGGCTGCGCCTTCCCAACTGCCTACAAGTGAGGATCAGGCTTCACAGGAAACTGATCTTGAGACCCCTGAAGGAACTGTCTCTGAAGAACTTGAACCTGATCAGGTTGAGTTTCTGGGGACAGGGGGACCTTCTAGGGCAGACTTGGGGCAGGCTCAGTTAACCTGTCCTTCTCTTGAACCCCTCAGACAGCAGGCTGCTGCTGAGGCTGCTGGGAATGCTCAAGGTGCCCATAAAGTATATTGGGACGATGGACTCCTTTATTCAGAGGCTAGAGACCCCAAGCCTGGTGCTACCAGGAGGTTGGTTATACCTCTGCAATTTAGGGGCTTCCTACTCACCTTGGCCCATGATATTCCTTTAGCAGGACACCTAGGCCAGAACAAGACTTGGGACAGGCTTGTCCCTCACTTTCACTGGCCTCACATGTCTGAAGACACCAAGGAGTTTTGTCGCTCCTGTGAAACCTGCCAAGCCAGTGGTAAAGCAGGTGGAACAACAAAGGCCCCCCTGATACCACTACCTGTGGTGGGGGTTCCCTTTGAAAGAGTGGGGATTGATATTGTTGGTCCAATGGATCCCCCTACAGCATCTGGGCACAGATTCATACTGGTGGTAGTGGATCATGCCACCAGGTACCCAGAGGCAATTCCACTTAGGACCACAACAGCTCCTGTTGTGGCCAGGGCCTTACTTGGAGTTTTCTCCAGAGTGGGGTTTCCTAAGGAGGTAATATCAGATAGAGGTGCCAACTTCATGTCTGGATATTTGACAGCTATGTGGAAGGAATGTGGTGTCAACTACAAGTTCACCACTCCTTATCACCCACAATGCAATGGGCTTGTTGAGAGATTTAACAAGACCCTAAAGGGCATGATCAAAGGATTACCTGAAAAGCTCAGGCGAAGATGGGACATCCTTCTGCCCTGCCTTTTGTTCGCTTACAGAGAGGTCCCTCAAAAGGGGGTTGGCTTCAGCCCCTTTGAATTGTTGTTTGGGCACCCTGTAAGAGGACCCCTGTGTCTAGTGAAGGAAGGATGGGAGTTACCTCTCAAAAAGCCTAAACAGGACATAGTGGACTATGTACTTGGTCTCCGCTCCAGGATGGCAGAGTACATGGAAAAGGCATCTAAAAACCTTGAGGCTAGCCAAGAATTACAAAAAGCTTGGCATGACCAAAAGGCTGTCCTTGTTGAATTTCAGCCTGGACAGAAGGTATGGGTGTTGGAGCCAGTGGCCCCAGCAGCACTCCAAGACAAATGGTCTGGACCCCATACAATTCTGGAAAAGAAGGGAGAGGTTACCTACTTGGTGGACCTAGGAACTCCCAGGAGCCCCCACAGGGTGCTCCATGTGAACAGATTGAAGGCATATGTCAGCAGGGCAGACATGGGCTTGCTCATGGCTACAGATGAGGGACAGGAGGAAGAGAGTGACCCTCTCCCAGACCTGCTCACTCAGAACCCTGAGGATGGCTCAGTTGATGGTGTGGCCTTAGGTGGCAGCCTCACTGAACATCAGCAACATGACTGAAGACAAGTTCTACAGGCATACAGGCATATGTTCTCATTGACACCCAGTCAGACTAACTGGTGTACACATGTGGTGGACACTGGTGACAGTCTTCCTGTAAAGAGCAAGATTTACAGGCAACCTGACCACGTCAGGGACTGTATAAAGACTGAGGTGCAAAAGATGCTGGAATTAGGTGTCATTGAGCCTTCAGAGAGCCCCTGGGCTAGCCCAGTGGTTCTGGTCCCCAAACCTCACACCAAAGATGGCAAGAGGGAGATGAGGTTCTGTGTGGATTACAGAGGACTCAATGCTGTCACCAGGACAGATGCCCACCCTATTCCAAGGGCAGATGAGCTCATTGACAAGTTGGCTTCTGCCAAATATTTGAGCACATTTGACTTGACAGCTGGCTACTGGCAAATCAGGTTAGCTGAGGAGTCTAAAGCCAAGACAGCATTTTCTACCCCTAGTGGGCATTATCAGTTTGTGGTGATGCCCTTTGGTTTGAAAAATGCACCTGCCACCTTCCAAAGGTTGGTGAATCAAGTCCTCACTGGGTTGGATGACTTTTGTGCAGCTTATCGGGACGATATTGCTGTCTTTAGCTCCACCTGGGAGGATCACCTGGTCCACCTGAAGGAAGTGCTTGAGGCTCTGCAGAAGGCAGGCCTCACTATCAAGGCAACAAAGTGCCAGATAGGGCAGAGCAAGGTTGTATACCTGGGCCACCTTGTAGGTGGAGGCCAAGTTCAACCACTGGAGAGTAAGATCCAGACCATCAAGGACTGGTCCCCTCCAACCACCCAGACTCAGGTCAGAGCTTTCTTGGGCCTGACTGGGTACTACAGGAAGTTTGTTAAGAACTATGGGTCCATTGTGACTCCTCTTAATGATCTGACATCCAAGAAGATGCCCAAAAAGGTTCAGTGGACAGAAATCTGTCAAAAGGCATTTGATGACCTGAAGAAGGCCATGTGCTCTGCACCTATCCTGAAGAGTCCTGACTACTCAAGAGAGTTCATTGTCCAAACAGATGCTTCTGAGTTGGGAGTGGGAGCAGTGCTTTCACAGCTTAATGTAGATGGCCAGGACCAGCCCATTGCTTTCATTAGCAGAAGGCTGACCCCCAGAGAGAAACGTTGGTCAGCTATAGAGAGGGAGGCCTTTGCTGTGGTGTGGGCCCTGAAGAAGTTGAGGCCATACTTATTTGGTACTCACTTCAAGATTCAGACCGACCATAAGCCCCTCCTATGGCTTAATCAGATGAAGGGTGAAAACCCCAAACTACTCAGGTGGTCCATTTCCCTACAGGGGATGGACTTTACAGTGGAGCACCGCCCAGGGACTGACCATGGCAACGCAGATGGTCTCTCCAGGTACTTCCACTTAGAACATGAAGACACAACTGGTCAAGGTTAGTCTAATGTCCCTGCGTTTGGGGGGGGGTTATGTAGGAGAGTAGGGTCTGCTATCCTATGGTCACCCCAAATTTTTGCTTTTTGCTTCACTGGTTTCTGACTTAATGTGGCTGTGGGCCTGCTAATCAGACCCACAGCCTGCTGTTCTCTCTCTAAATTACTGCCAATGCACTCTAGGTGCATTACGAATTGGAACTGGTTCACCTTATGAGCCCCTGTATAAGTGCACCCTAGGTGCCCAGGGCATAGGTGCATCCAAGGCCTACCAGGGGATGCAGCATGTATTGTGCCACCCCTGGCCTGGCCTCCATATTTGACACAACTGGCTGATCACTCAGCTGGGGTAAGTCGGTGTAACCACCTCTTACTTAGGTACAGTATGTCTGTGCCTAACCCTAAACTGGACACATATGTTCCTATCAGCCACTCCTATGGAAGGCCTCATCAATCCTGGAGGCAGAGTGCTTGGAAATATGTGAGATGGTGCTCTGGCATGAGCTGAGCCTGTCTGCAGCTGTCGGGAACCACTCCCTAAGCTGTTCCGGGATATTGCCATACCATATACTCTTAAGTGCATTATAATCCTCGCGGTTAAATGCTATCTTTGGTTTGGCTTTATCAAAACATGTCGAGTAAGGTGTCATACGAATTGGAATACTATCCCCTCGCCAATTCTGGCGACGGGGATAGCATTCCACCCTTCTAGAGGGACACGACATGTGTGTAGCCTTAACCCCGGTTAAAGTTAAACAGAGCCTCAGCATCACAAAATGGACGCTGCCACCACAGACACAAGTCTGGCCTCCTGCTGCTGACCGAAACTCGGCAGATGGTGGCCTGGACAAAGGGTTTCCTGCCTTGGGAGGTGCGAGCACCACCCCAGACAGGATTTTGTGTATTGGGCAGGACAGGGCTGAATAGAATCAGACATGCCCGGGGCACACAAGGTGTCCCCGTGCATAGGCCAGTCCAAACCGGTTCTGGGGCCTTCCAGCCCCAGTCCTGGCGAGGAGCTGGACAAAGGAAAGCGGGTGTAACCGCCCCCCTTCCTGGTTCCTCCCAGAGGAGGGACCTAGTAGGTGATCCACCCCTCAGATTGGGAATAAGAGCGGGAGCAGTGCCATTGCACAGCAGATCATCCTGAAATCAACTTTAAACAAAGAAGAAGACTGGACTTCGACATTCTGCTGCACAGAAGACTGAAGAGAATCTCCCTTGTGGCCTAGGAGTGGCCACCCTGTGGACACAGGTACCAACCAGCGACCCGACGTCTGCTTTGCCGCCGCCTCCCGCCGGAGACCGAGCCCAGAGCCCGACAAGAACCAGACTCCCAGACCTCTCAGAGCCCGATCCACAGTCCCTGCAAAGAAGGGACCCGTGGAGGCACCGAGTGACGTGGGACCGGACCTCTTGGAAGACACTCGAAAAGCTGACTGCGCAGCTTCTGAGGCATCCTCGACGTTGTGCTTTGGGGATTGAGAACCCCCACCACCGAGCAGCCCTTGCACTGAAGATCAGCCTTCCAGCATCTCCACGATCTGCGTGGGGCCCTTTTGCATTGTGCCACTCGACGCGCCATCCCGGCCACTAGCCACGTGGTCAGCGGCCATCTTGGCGACGAACCCGAAGATTTACACAGCAGGTCTGGTTGCTCCAGACCTACCCAAGCTCCTGTGAAAAGGAGCACCCGCTCTGACCTTGCTGGTCCGAGTGTTAAGCATCTTTCAACTTCTGCCTGGCTTGCCTTTGCCAAGGTCTGTTTGCTCCGATCGAGGTGCCGACACCGCCAACAGCGAGAAGCCTGCGTGGGACAGCTCGTGACCGACTCCTGGACGTCCTCGACCCCGGGTATCCACGTGGCTGCAGAAAGAAGCTACCCGACAACGCCTGTTTGCACCCGACATCGCCTGGTTCCAATCTGGTTCCACGGTAGTTACTGGCTAGTGACTTTGAACATTGTCCCCTCTGCTTTCAGGTCTTCACATCTTCAGATCCACCCTTGGATCCACCGGAACTCTTCTCATCGAGCCGCCTGCAGCATCTTCAGCTCCAAGCACCATCGACCAGCGTGACGAAACCCGACACTACTTCGACCCTGTGCACCCGCTTCCTGTGGGTGAGGTAACTCAGCTCCGCCGGTGCTCCTGCACTGGTACACATCCCAAAGGCCTGTGTTTTAAGTTTCAGCTCCGTAGGTCACTCGGAAGGTTCCTAACTTTCTAACTTTGTGCTTTTTACGCACCATAGACTTTGTATTGAAAAGTGCGTGCACTTTGAACACTGCACCCGAGTCCCGTGGGCCTTTCCCGACTTAGTTACTTCCAGTCTCGAATAGCTCCAGCGATTCCCAAGGCCCTAGGCCTCTTCACTTTCCTATTGGTATCTCTTATACCACTTTCTTAGTATATGGTTTAGGTGGCCCCTAGGGCTCATCCATATTGTGCAACTTTTGTGTATTTTAAACTGTCTTGTGATTTAACGCTTGTGCTTCTGTGCTCATAAAGAGTCCAGGGGATTTTAATAGTTAATAAATCAATATATATTTTCAATATATATCTGTGTGGTGTCCCTTTCATTTGGTATTCAAGGGGGTTGTGTATGGTATAACAGCTGGCTTCACATGCCTTTCAGAGTTTAGCCTAAGACTGCTTTGTCCACGTTACCACTAGGATAACTGGTCTACAAGGTTGAATTACAACCATCATCATAAGGGTTGCTTGGCATGGTACAAAGTGATCACTAGAACTAGTGAGCATTATATACCAGGCCAACTTCTCACAGTGGCCTTCTGAACTAGGTGTGACTCCATCTCCAGCATCGGAGATAAAAAATCTGAGGGTATGGCTCGACCCGTCCCTCGGTTTCATCTGCCATACCAAGAAGGTGGCGGCTTCTTGCTGTGGCATTATTAGAGGACTCAGGCCAATCCTTAAATTCTTTGATGCTTCCACTAGGCAGCTGGTGGTTCAAGCATCAGTGTTGTCTCGGCTGGACTATGCCAACTCACTTCTGGCTGGGATCAATCAATCAGAACTCTCCCGGCTGCAGCGAGTTCAAAATGCGGCAGCCGGAGTAGTGATAGGTCTGCCAAGGCGATGCTCGGTCGCTAAATCTCTGCATTCTCTTCACTGGCTTCCCGTACACCAGAGGATTAAATTTCAGGTTCCATGCCTTGCGTTTAAAATTCTCAAGGGTACATCTACCCAAATCTCGGAGAATTTGCTGACACCGTATGTTCCTTCGCGAACCCTCAGAACCCTGGGTCAAAATCTGGCTGTGGTTCCGCGTTTCAGACTAAGTAGAGATGGTGGCCGCTCCTTTCGAGTCCTAGCGGCAAATTGGTGGAATTCTCTCCCTCTGCATATTCGAGTTATTGATAATCTTCTTCAGTTCAGACGGGCCATCAAGACCATTTTATTTGTTTAGCCTCCATGTTGTGTTCTATGGTCCCCCTGATATTCTGTGGTGTTGTGTTGTGTTAACCTTGTCAAAGCACCAGGACGCCCTTTGCTGGGGCAGCTGTGCGTAGTACAAATAAAAATAACATAACATAACATAACATAACATAACATGGCTTGGCAGTTCGGTCTGGACTGTTCCCATGAGGCACAGGGTCAAGACTGATTTGCAAATGGCCATGTCTGAACTGGGGTGGCTTGGTGAGCAAAATAACGATGGATTAAACCCAGATCTTTGACTGGGGGTGAATGTTTTGCCATTGTGCAACATTCAATCCATCATCTTGTTTGTTTTGCTGTTCACCCTATGTGGGAAGGGTATGCCCAGACGTGGGTCCCGTGCTCACTACACCACTGGAGTCTAGCTATCCTGGCTGGAGATGACTGATAGCCAGAAACCAGTCCTAGGACGCTTGATTCCAGTCCAGGGATCAAGTGCCGCGTTCGACACGGTCTCGCACAGGATTTTGCTTCAGCGACTTGAGGAGGTGGGGGTTACAGGCTCCGCCCTATGCTGGTTTTCGATCTTTTCTTGCTGATAGGTCATTCCTGGTTGCGATTCCACCCGGTAAGTCTAAAATCTATCCGCTAGATCTGGGGGTCCCACAGGGTTCATCGCTGAGTCCCACTCTATTCAACCGTTATTTAAGGCCGCTGGCAGCGGTCGTAAAGCATTGGGGCCTGACGATGGTCTCATATGCAGATGACACGCAGCTGGCGGTCACGCTGAGTGGGGACTCAGACACGGAGGCCCTCAGGTTCTGTGACGGCTTACGGGCAGTGGCTAACTGGATTAATTCCAAATGTCTCCAGTTAAACACCAAGAAGACTGAGATTATGGTAGTCGGCAAGCAGGCGGCACTGTGGGATGACAAGTGGTGGCCTTCTGAACTAGGTGTGACTCCATCTCCAGCATCGGAGATAAAAAATCTGAGGGTATGGCTCGACCCGTCCCTCGGTTTCATCTGCCATACCAAGAAGGTGGCGGCTTCTTGCTGTGGCATTATTAGAGGACTTAGGCCAATCCTTACATTCTTTGATGCTTCCACTAGGCAGCTGGTGGTTCAAGCATCAGTGTTGTCTCGGCTGGACTATGCCAACTCACTTCTGGCTGGGATCAATCAATCAGAACTCTCCCGGCTGCAGCAAGTTCAAAATGCGGCAGCCGGAGTAGTGATAGGTCTGCCAAGGCGATGCTCGGTTGCTAAATCTCTGCATTCTCTTCACTGGCTTCCCATACACCAGAGGATTAAATTTCAGGTTCCATGCCTTGCGTTTAAAATTCTCAAGGGTACGCCTCCCCAAATCTTGGAGAATTTGCTGACACCGTATGTTCCTTCGCGAACCCTCAGATCCCTGGGTCAAAATCTGGCTGTGGTTCCGCGTTTCAGACTAAGTAGAGATGGTGGCCGCTCCTTTCGAGTCCTAGCGGCAAATTGGTGGAATTCTCTCCCTCTGCATATTCGAGTTATTGATAATCTTCTTCAGTTCAGACGGGCCATCAAGACCATTTTATTTGTTTAGCCTCCATGTTGTGTTCTATGGTCCCCCTGATATTCTGTGGTGTTGTGTTGTGTTGACCTTGTCAAAGCACCAGGACCCCCTTTGCTGGGGCAGCTGTGCGCAGTACAAATAAAAATAACATAACATAACATAACATAACATGGCTTGGCAGTTCGGTCTGGACTGTTCCCATGAGGCACAGGGTCAAGACTGATTTGCAAATGGCCATGTCTGAACTGGGGTGGCTTGGTGAGCAAAATAACGATGGATTAAACCCAGATCTTTGACTGGGGGTGAATGTTTTGCCATTGTGCAACATTCAATCCGTCATCTTGTTTGTTTTGCTGTTCACCCTATGTGGGAAGGGTATGCCCAGACGTGGGTCCCGTGCTCACTACACCACTGGAGTCAAGCTATCCTGGCTGAAGACGGCTAACAGCCAGAAACCGGTCCTAGGATGCTTGATTCCGGTCCAGGGAAGACATGGCTTGGCAGTTCGGTCTGCCCTGTTCCCATGATGCACAGGGTCAAGACTGATTTGGTTATGCCCATGTCTGAAAAGGGGTGGCTTGGTGAGCAAAATAACGATGGATTAAACACAGATCCTGTGACCGGGGGTGAATGTTTTGCCATTGTGCAACATTCCGTCCATCAGCTTGTGTGTTTTGCTGTTTACCCTATGTGGGAAGGGTATGCCCAGACGTGGGTCCCATGCTCTCTATGCCACTGGAGCCAAGCTATCCTGGCTGAAGACGGCTGATAGCCAGAAACCGGTCCTAGGATGCTTTATTCCGGTCCAGGGAAGACATGGCTTGGAAGTTTGGTGTGGACTGTTCCCATGAGGCACAGGGTAAAGATTTATTTGCATATGGCCATGTCTGAACAGGGGTGGCTTGATGAGCAAAATAACGATGGATTAAACACAGATCCTGTGACCGGGGGTGAATGTTTTGCCATTGTGCAACATTCCGTCCATCAGCTTGTGTGTTTTTCTGTTTACCCTATGTGGGAAGGGTATGCCCAGACGTGGGTCCCATGCTCTCTATGCCACTGGAGTCAAACTATCCTGGCTGAAGACGGCTGATAGCCAGAAACCGGTCCTAGGATGCTTTATTCCGGTCCAGGGAAGACATGGCTTGGCAGTTTGGTGTGGACTGTTCCCATGAGGCACAGGGTAAAGATTCATTTGCATATGGCCATGTCTGAACTGGGGTGGCTTGGTGAGCAAAATAACGATGGATTAAACCCAGATCTGTGACTGGGGGTAAAAGTTTTGCCATTGTGCAACATTCCGTCCATCATGTTGTGTGTTTTACAATGATATATCATCCGAGTATACTAATATGACAAGTGATCAAGTGGTTCCAGCGATTTCATCTAATCCTGAAGCAATCCTTACAATTGACAGATTTCGGGATTCATTGATGTTTTAAGTAAAACCGTACCACCACCGCACGATGACCTGGACACTGGCGAGAGAGCGCTGTCTAATTGGCTACGCAATGCAGCTGACCTCTCAGTCCCTCTGGTACTGGTCCCTAACATTAGAGGGAATGAAGCCCACAAATGGTTCTCCCAAGAACTGAAAGATCTTAAACTGGGGGTTCGACAGAAGGAACGGAAATGGAGACAAAGTTACTCCTCTCAAGCCAGGATAGTGTACTGTACCGCAAGAAAGGAGTTCCAAAAAACTTTGCTCCAACATAAAACCAACTACTTCTCCCAAATTTTTTTAACTTCTTCCAACAAAACTAAAGATGTTTTTAACATAGTCAATGAGCTCTGTGACGATGATAGGACAGCCCCCTCAATAGCCCCCACCCAGAAGTTGTGTAACTCCCTGAATGAATTCTTCAGAGAGAAAATTGTAACCATAAAACGCAACATTGCTAGTTCTCCTAAATCGTCTCCTTTGGATGATATTTTTAATAACCCTATTACATTAGATACCCTTCCTGCTATAGACCCTAAAACCTTTTCCACTCTCCTGGCACGGGTCAAGTCTGGTTCACCCGATGACATCTGCCCACCCCACATTTTTACAGAGATTGGGCACTCCATCCCTCACGGGATCCTTTCTCTGCTTAACGACTCACTTGATCAGGGAAAGGTACCTGCAGGGTTTAAACATGCTCTACTGATTCCCTTGATCAAAAAACCCGGTCTTGATCCTCATGATCCATCTAACTATCGCCCGATATCCTTGCTGCCATTCCTTTCAAAAATTCTGGAGGCACACGTTGCTAGCTGTCTCTCTAGCTTCGTTGAAACCACTGGATACCTGGAGCCCAATCAAGCAGGGTTTCGACCAGGGCATTCAACTGAGATGGTGACACTGGCGGTCCAGAATGTACTAAGATGCAATGCAGACAAGGACATTCACCAAGCACTGGTACTTCTTGACCTGTCGGCCGCATTCGACACGGTCGACCATACCATCTTGGTCGACCGTGTCGAACAGGCAGGCCTGAGAGGCTCGGCACTTGGATGGCTGAAGTCATTTATCTCGGAACGCACCCAGGCAGTGAGATTAGGAACCTTTACAGCCCCCAAAATCAAAAACAAATGCGGAGTCCCTCAGGGCTCGTCCCTGTCCCCACTTTTATTTAATTTGTACTTACGACCCCTGCTATTTTCATTAAAAAAGTTTAGAGCCTTAATTTTTAATTATGCAGATGATCTGCAACTGATCTTCTGTTTGGATTCCCCTGGCGCGGCCACCGAATTTCGGGAGGCCATGGTCCACATTCAGAGATGGATGGGCCTAAATCACCTGAAACTCAACCCAGGCAAAACCGAATTGATTTTGCCTGGGAAGAGTGAACTGTATTGGGGGCCACACTTTTGGCCTCCAGAAATGGGAAACCCCCCAGCTAAGTCCCAAACAGTCAAAAGCCTAGGAATCACTTTCAACGAAGATCTTTCGCTCAAAAGTCAGGTAGGGACTGTGGTATCTGCAAGTTTCTTTCAACTTCGTAAGATTAAGAAGATCGCCCACCTTTTAACCCACCCTGCTCTGATTCAGGTCATCATTGCTCTTGTGCTGTCCCGTCTGGACTACTCCAACAGTTTGTATTTGGGTCTTCCAGCGGGGCAGCTCAAGAGACTTCAACTGGTCCAGAACCAAGCGGCCAGGTTGATTTGCAAGATTCCTAAGTGGCAGTCCATCAGACCGGGACTGGCCAGTCTCCACTGGCTGCCAGTAGCGCAGAGAGCAGCATTTAAAGCGGGATGCATTATCTTCAGGGCTCTACAAGGCAAGGGCCCTGGGTTCATTAGCAGCCTGCTTGTCAGTTACACTCCCTCTCGTGCTCTCCGCTCAGGTCAAAAGAATTTGTTAGTGGTGCCTCGGATCAGGAAACAATGCCAGGGAGGCGGATCTTTCCACTTCTTGGCCTCCTCCCTGTGGAACTCTCTGCCACTGACGCTAAGGCTTCATGAAGATCTGTTAGCCTTTAGACAGGCTTTTAAAACTTGGCTCTTTAAACAAGCTTATCCTTAGTTAACTCCGTTTTTTTTCTGTCACATGTTATGTTTCGCCAGTCTTCCACAGCGCCATGAAGCCTACGGGCGTACGTGCGCTTAATAAATTTAATTTAACATAACATAACATAACAGAACTACCTCTGGCTATTTCATTAACTTTGATACGATTT
The DNA here is from genome assembly GCF_964263255.1 of Lissotriton vulgaris. Classification (NCBI taxonomy): domain Eukaryota; kingdom Metazoa; phylum Chordata; class Amphibia; order Caudata; family Salamandridae; genus Lissotriton; species Lissotriton vulgaris. The sequence goes on from NC_141688.1 coordinate 4,369,096, forward strand.
CTGAGGATACAAGTGAACCTGAAACGACGCCATCTAAAAAAACGTTTAAAGAACAAGCAACTAAACTCTTTCACCAACTGGAAAAAAGTATGGATTGTCTTAGGTGTAATTCTTCTTCTACTTTGATTGACTCTGGTATTTACCTTGGGAATGCTGATCAATAGAAAATATAGTACAAAGGAAACAGTAAAAAAGAACATCAACTTACTCCTCAAGCCACACAAATCATCCCAGTGTGAATAAAGAGACTTGTCAGCAGTGAACATCACAGCTGTTCCTATACCAGGTGGTATAGCTTGGGATAGAACTGAATATGACAGTCTTGGTCCGGCGGAGCTGTTGAAGATTCCAAACCAATTCAAGGCTTCCTTCAGTGACTTTGTTTCCCCAAGCACCTTTTCTGATGATTGGGACTTTGAGACTGTTAATAATATGATGTCAGACTTAGAAATGTCTGCAAAATTTACAAATCATGAATACTTAGGTTCATCAGATTATGAACAAATGTATTGTTATGATCACTATGCTCGTCATTTCTTGCATACATCTGCAAATCCTAGAAATGTATTAACTTATAACCAATGGGAACATTGTCCAACGCCACCAAAGGGTAGATCAAAAATATTTTATGACAAATTTCCATACTTTTCAGGTTTTAATTTTTCAAATCCAGAAACATTTTACTTTAGAAATGTTAATAGAACAGGAATGAAAAGTATGTTGATGAATACAAAGCAATTTTTTTCTGCAGCCTTTTATGCTCAGCTGTCTTCATTAGGTTTCGACTTTTGGAAAGACAACATTGAGACAAAAACTGTCTAGGGCACGAAAGACTGGCAGGTGCAGGGATTAGAACCCTTATTTAGAGCCTGCATTATCCCAGAACAAATAATGTTTTTGAATGACACTGTCGAACAGACATCTTGTCTTGGATAAGCTAAGATAAAATATTTCAACAAACCGTCCATATCTACACCTACACCAGATAGTAATAACACCACAGAAGGGGTGGTTGACGTAATAACTATTTTACTTAACAACAGAACAGATCCTGATTGGAAAAAATTGTTAATCTGGCCCACAGACACAAACAACTGTCAAGATAGATTCCTGAATGAGACACATGGCTTCACATTCACTAGGTCAGATCCAAGATATGTCCAGAGAAAACATCCAGGGATAATAACATCATACAGTGTGGTAAAACTGTGACTTGAGTGGCTACAAAAATCCACACTAAAGGAAGTAATAAAAACACTTATCTTTACTTAAAGATGGCGTTGATTTAAAGGAATTCTTACAAGGACCTACAAATTCGCGTCATAAACATTTTATATATGTCGGTATCTTTGCCATTAATAATGAAGCATGGAAAACAACGCAAGCGGAGACTGCAGAATAAATACGATAAATTGATTATATTAATTTAGAGAAATCTCTCTCTGTAGTTGACAAAGGGTTAACAACTCTGTCATCCAGAATATATTCTTTGGACAGCATGGCATCCTCTGCCATTGACATAATGGAACAGGACTTGGTCATGTTAAAACATGGTCAGTCACAATTGCGTTCTATAATTCTATTGGGCTTGACGTTACAAAACCTTCATTTAGGCTATGTGCCGTGGCGTCTAATCAATACCACATCATTGTTTTCTGAATGTAACCTTACAGATAAACAAATCACTTTGGCTCAGAGGGAAGCAGACTATATGGTGCTGAGCATTGAAAAACTGGAAAGATTACCATTAACTGTTTCTGAGAAACCAGCAACAGAATGGATAATACACGGTACAATCACTCTGCCTGTTTTCCATTTTCAGTACTGTTTTAAACATATACCAGCAGGCCTATATGAAAGGTTAGGTAAAGAAAACATCAAGACATCCTGGAATTTACCTTATACACACAAATGTTGGAGTGGGGAAAAAGAAGTGTTTCTTAGTGGTACAAATTGCAAAAATGCACTAAGTGGTTCACATGTCAGGGTATTAATTTACACGGGGCCTGCGATGGTTCTTCGAACAACTTATCCTGCACCTGCAAGGGTCTCCGGCTGCAGTGATAGATCCTATTTTTAGGCAGTTTTCTAATGGAAGTTACATTATGTTGAATGATCACAGCTGTTGTGGCATGTTGCCAGGAACCCCCTATCTCGTAACTGTGTCAGCTAGGGTCACTTGCTGTATGCAAGTATTGTTTCCTAAAACTTCTTTATGAATTGATACTTCAAGCAGACTGAAAGCCACTCTTTTACAAAAAACTGTGCCACTGACCTCGGTAAAAGAGACGTATGATCTGCAGGTTGAAAGGACTTCTGCAGAGATACATGTGTTTTTATCCAAAAACTGCCCTATACATTTCTCAGAAATGTTAGATCCTATCTTAACTATGTCTGATTCGAGTGGTATTGTACATGTATTTAAGATGATTTTTTCAGGACTGTTAGCACCCTTTAAAGCGGTCCTACGCATATTTCCAAACTTCGTGCACTCTGTGTTCGGCGGCCTGCCTCTCGTTTTGGGACTCGTAGCAGGGATACTATTTTTTCTCCTTCTGCTCCGATATGGCAAGCCAAGTAACCATCGACACCCAGATCACCTTGGAGAACACCCTGCTGACACTGAAGTGTTGTGAGCACTTGATACAAATACTGGGCTTGACTCGTTTAAGAAATTTGAATACCACGTGGTTTCTATCATTCCGACCAATCTGGCAAGAATGCATCTTACCTGTTCTACGATGCCTGCTATGTGGAGAAGAATGCGTGCTAGACATCTGTCTGACTCTAAAATCAGTCCTGCCAACGGAAGTCGATGCTTTGCTTGAACTGGTAATGGCTCATTCACTGTGTTGTCCCCAGCGGCTACCAATCCTGATGACGGCATTCGTTGAGATCTCACAGACGCCAACTGCAGACATTGAGATATGTGGAGCAACACACAGGTACCATCTACTTCGAACCTTGCTAATGCTGCTGACGCTGACAGCAATGCTTTTCATCTATGTGCAATTGATCTGCTTAAGAAGGTAGTCCAACTTTCACCTACAGTAATAGACAAATTCTTTAACAGCTTAGAAGATTTTATGTTTTCTCCAAACAATGCCACTGACTTTTGAAGTTAGCACACAGTGTTCTGTGAGACTCTGATTTCGACCTTCACTTTCCAAAACAAACTTCTAACTTTGGAACTCTATTTTTCTATGATTTGACTTTTTTCCAAAATTGAACTTTTTCTTTTTGGCACAAAGTAATCTGCTTAAAGTGGAACTATTCCTAGAGAAGAATTCTTTGAATACTTCAGAGAGACAATATTTGACCTTGTCCACAACCAAACAAGTTATATATTCTGTCATGGAATGGTCTCGACTTTTTCTTCTGTATTTAAGAGCCATTTCAAGAATGTATTTTCATGATTCATTTGGATAACGTTTTTTAAATGTCATCTATATGCTTTGAATGAATCATGTTAGATACGTTTTATGTGTTCTAGAACTTAGTAATGTCGTACATAATAAAGTGGAGTGGGTGCCGTGTGCCGAAACGAGCATGCACGAGTGACTGAGTGAAATACTTATCTATTGTTTCCATGACTCTAGAGATATATTTCTTATTCTTGGGAAACAAAGTTGTCATGTTTATATGGTTGTCAGAAACGAATCCCTTTTTGTGAATTCAAGAAAGTTTCTAGTGACCTTTGAGCTAGCTGGCACTCACTATTAAATGTAATATATTCGATAGAGACCTAGTACCTCAGTCCTACGTCTAATCTATAGGATATATTATTCCAATGTGCAGAGCCTATTGGGAATATAGGAACTACACTACAAGGTTGTAGCATATATAGGTACATTTCAAAAGCTGGAAGGCTCCAATAACTTTCTGATAATAAGAAGGTGGGAGATTTTATGTGGGGGAAATAATGCCAATACTGAATAGGAGATTTTTCAAACTCTGAATAGGATGTCCTTAGACGTTCGCTCATAATGTTTGACTCACAGTATTACCAAAAAGCATATTGGGATCCATTTTGGAGGCCTCTGGTTGAGATTGGTGGTAGATGAAGGAGAGGACAACTTCCCAGACAGTGTTTGTGTGATGCCTGCATTTCTGTGCCTGGCGGAAGGAGACTGAGACACTGAAGTAACAGGAGCGGAGAAAGGACTGCTTTAGATATTCTATAAGGCTTCTGGCTAGCAAGTAGATGCTGATTAGTCTTTTGTGACGCAGCGGCAGCGTAAACCATGCACAACTTTGTGCCCTATTTACAACATGACGCATCTAGGGAGATGCATCATGTTGTAAAGCCCTGAACTGCATTAAACCTGCATCAGGTTTCAAGTGGACGTTCCGGCATGGGGGGGGGGGGCCTTCTGGCACAGTAAAGCCTCAGTAAAGTGCCTGAGTGAAATCTACAAGTTTCCACGTAGTCACTTTTCCGACGCTGCTGCACGAAAATCTTGCAACTGCTTAAAGTAGGCGTAAGGCGTGACGCACCACTTTATGTATGGGCAGGCCACGAGCATTGTTGTAGTTGCATCACGCCTGCGACACGACTCCAGCAATGCATCACCCTTCCGTCATGCATCTGCTTATCCTTGCGCCATGATGCGCCGAATAGTAAATGTGGCGCATCTGTGGTGGCGCAAGGATAAACTTGTGTGACGCATCTTACCTGCCACTTCCCTGCTGATTTGCAGGGATGCGCCAGTTGTCTTAAATCTGCCCCGATATCTTTTACTTTGGGATATACAAGCATAACAATCCATTTGGGGTCTTTTCAGATTGCGGAAAGAGATGTTCAGACCCCTAAAGGCAGTAAATTATCAAAATTCAATATTTTAATAATATGCTTCTGCAACTGTAGAATGTCTCCCCCCTCATACATTTTCCTGACGAAAAGATGCTGGGAGTTTCTGAATTCAATTTGAGGAATGGGGATGTTCCACATTACATTTCTTCTTCTTCTTATGTGCTTTATTGCCCTCTATATCTTTGTGTAGATCCTTCGTATCAGCAGCCTTAATCAGGTCCTGTACCTGAGAAGCTGTTGTCAAAGCTGGACTTCCAGGTTACACAGACCTAGCCCAGCCGGCCGTAGATTTCTCAAAAACCATCCCACTGCCTTCTGATGACCCAAAACTTGCTGTGCCCTATGACTCTGTCAAAACACACTCTACGACAATGGTTTTTCATCTGTGCAGAGCCATGCCTCCAGGGAAAACCCTTCAGTCATTAGAGCACGACCACTAGCCCTGCACAATAGCGATTAAGTACAGAATTACATGCTGGTGCCTCCACAAATGCACTTACTCATTCTTAAATATCTGAGACAACTCAAAAAGAGTAGGAGGGGGAAGGATCATTCTATTCAAAATGTGCATGCCGAGGGGTTGGTGTATGGAGGTATGGCTGCCTCAAGTGTAATGAGTCAAAGCGTAGGGGCACAGTGGTAATGAATGCTGCAGCAGCAATCTAGTGGGTACATTCTTATAGCACATTGAAAGACTTCTAGATGCTTCTGTCTACAACAAATTAATTTTATCGAACAAGGCTCTGTTTATTATTATTAATATTATTATCAATATTTTAAATGTATATGGCGCACAGCTACCCGGATGTTTCCCGGTGCCTATAGACAGGCATTAAGAAGCTCTAATGATTAAATAGCCATGTTTTAAATCTTTCCAGAATTTGTGACGTAAATGGACAAGGAAGGACCTAAGTAGGCAAAAGAGCGGCTGCCCATTCTAGCTTGTTTAATTGTGGGAACTTGGCACTTCAACTGGTTAGAGGACTGTAAAAGGCATGAGGGGAGGTAGGGATGCACCAAGGCACCTAGATAGTGGATTGTGAAGCCCATATTTGTCCTATGCATGTAGCAGAGGGCTTTAAAGATTGTCAACCCTCAACCAGTGAAGTTCACGGAGGGGACCGGTGGTGGAGGCCATTCTGGGTAGCTGGCACAGTAGTCTGGCTGCCGAATTTAGACCACTTGCAGCTTACGAAGCACTTCCTTACTTGCGCCCAGATATAGCACGTTTCCGTATTCCAGTCTGGACACGACCAGGGCCTGGATGAAGGTTTTTTGTGTGGAAGGCGGAAGCATCCAGATAATTTTTCTGAGCCACTTTAAAAGAGTAAAACAGATAGAGGCGACCTTAACCACTTGTGGCTTCATAGACAGCTGGTCGTCAATGATAATGTCAAGGTTATGAGCCAATTGTGAAGGTAGGGGGAGATCACCCATTTGAGGTGGCCAGTGTTGGAGGCCCCAAAGAGTTTTCGTTTCCACCGAAAATAAGGAGTTCCGTTTTCCACCATTCAGTTTCATTTTGCTAGCGTGCATCCAGTCGGGTATCTTTTTTAGCCACAGCTGAAGAGATGATCCCTTAGCAGTCTCTTTGGAGGATAAAGAGAAAATAAGTTGGGTGTCATCCATATAAGAATATATTGCCAGCCCTGTTTCTTCTGCTATCGCAGCCAAAGGGCTGACATAGAGGTTGAAAAGCAGTGAGCTAAGTATGGAATCCTGAGGGAATCCATACAGAGCAGTATGAATCTGAGAGTCAGCGATTGCGGAGAAGACATGAAAGGTCCTGTTGGACAAAAAACTGGACAGCCACTTGAGGGCTGAGCTGACAATTCCCTTCGACTGTAGAATTTGTAAAAGAGACGAATGGGATACAGTGTCGAACGCATCACTCAAGTCTAGTAAAATGAATGCCACAGTGTCTCCTTTGTCGACCTGTTGGCAAATAGTCTCCGTCACTCCCAAAAGCATGGACTCCGTAGAAAAGCCAGCTCTGAAACCTGATTGGGAAGGATGTAAAATGTTCTGTAGAACAACAAACTTTGTCAATTGATGGTTAATGTGTTTTTACAGAATTTTGGAGAAAACTGGAAGTAGGGAGATAGGTCGGAAATTAGATAGGACCTCTGGATCAGAGTTTGCCTTTTTTAACAAAGGAAGGACCATGGCATGTTTCCAGGCTTGTGGTTCTGTGAAACGGGCCTTGTCATATAAGGTCATGGTTCCGTCACGATTTTGGTGATGTCGGACCGTATTTAGCAAATGCGGCTAATGTGGAGTGAATTTTGTTTAAGCCTCCATTTTGTCTTGCCATCACGCAGGCTGACAAATATGGTCGAACGAACGAAGCGGCCTGGCCTTCACGTATTGGTATACATCAACAGGGTCTTTCTTGACTTCGAGGTGAATTGCAAGGATCTGATTCCTTCACCTGAAACTGACCCTGCCGAGTCAATTTCCCTGGTTTGATCGTTGTCTGAGATTGCCAATCATTGTTCAGGACATCATTACCTTACACATGCCTTATCTTGCTCACTATCAGACATTGTTTCCTTTTCTATGTTCTTTATTACATGCATTGTGCTTTTCAATTATGGGTTTGTCCTGCTTGTGGAAATTGGATTTGGGACATTCCCAATGATTAACTTTGGGTTGGGACATTGCAAACTGAGCTTTTCGTCATGTGATACTTTGTTTGAGAATGTACCTCATTGGTCAGATTTTTGCGCAGTGGGAGTGTATACTTGTAAATGTGAATATTGTGTATAAAAGGAGATGTCTTGCTCTATGAATTTGAGCAGTCTCCTTAAATACCTCCATGCTGTATTTCTTGGATCACTGTTACTGGCTGCAGCTAATAAACTTGGTCTCTGACGCCACCCAGAAGTATTCCGTGTCTCTGTAAACCAAGACAGGTGAATCAGAAGACTTTGGGTGTGCCCCTGGCGTCGCTGGGTTCTAAAAGCCCAGTTCTTCATTTGGCGCCCAATGTGGGGCAACTTCAGCGGTACTGGTCCAAGCCCGAAGATCGTGAGGAGCTTTGTGAGGAAATTCTGGAAGAGGGCCCCCACTTCATCGACCCCGGCATGTCGAATGTGGACTTAAGGTTTTTGCTGCAAGGCTTCCCCTTTCCGACAGCTACGAAGGACTGCTGCCCTGACTGTCGCCCTGTCTTGGACCATTTTGTGATGATTTGTAGATCGAGACGATAGACGGTCTTCTGGTGGCGTGACAAGACATTTTGGTTAAGTATAAGTGGGTCGCTCCCACGACCTGGCTTTGTTTCTTGGGTTCTTTGATTTGGTTTTTGCAAATACCAAAGCTGAGGGGCTCGTACATTTGCGAGTATATCATGTTTGATAACCCCTTGAAGTTTGAAGCTAGATTAGTGAGCGAAGATGCCTGGTCTTAGCCAACTTAGGAATTTGTTTTGTTGTAGTTGCAACAGGGATTCCCAATTGGAGGACTCGTGTCCGATACCTCCGGTTGGAACTCCGACTTATGAGCTCTATTCAAAGCATGGTGTGGGTCCCATTACGTATAATGAAGTATGGGTCCGCTATACACGAAAAGATGGTGTTTCAAAATGGCCACAACATGGTAGTTTCGAATCAGATGTTTTAGATAATTTGGAAGTTGCGCTATTCAGGAAGAAAGCCCAGCCGGCGATGTTTGACTCTTTCCGCCTCTGGCGTAAGGAAGCCAAACAGAGAGAAATTAAGCAAGCTAAAAGAGATAGGAAAGATAAGAATATGTCGATAATGCAAGCTGCTAGGCAGTTTAAAGAAGATGAAGAAGATCGTGCGATTGAGGTGTCAGATAGACAGCATTGCATGGCCATTGATAAGTGTTATCGGCTTTGCCACCTCTTGTCCCAAATGTGACAAAGGACCCTGAAAAGGATCCTTTGATGTCGCATTTGTTGAGATCACCACCCCCTTATGTGCAGAGTGCTACAGCACCTTCGCAACCCCCAGTTGTGCAACCTCCAGTTGTTCAACCTCCTGCTGTTGTACAGCCACCAGTTCTTCCACAGTTGGTTCTCCCACCTCTGGCGCAGCCTTCTCTAGGGCCGCCAGCTTTGCCTCAAACTCCTTTGCCTTCTACTCCTTTGCCTTTAACTTCCTTTTCTACTGACCCTACGTCTTTGTTGTCTCAGAATACTTTGTCTCCTGTCCTCATGTCGACTTCTTCTCCTTCTACTCGACAACGAATGGCTGAAACTGCCACTAGCCTTTTGTCTCCTCTTTTTGGGTCGTTTAAAATGACCCTAGTTTCTATATGGAAACAAACGCTTAGTCAGCTCCCTAGTTCCGAGGAGTGGACTGTGTGAGATCTCCTTGCTCGTAGATGGGTTTTGAATGCCTCCAGGTATGTTCTGCAAGCGGTTATGGATGTTTTCCTACAGTGGAAAGCGCCAAAACAAAGGTATGTTTTTGATGTTAGGTGTACTTTCCTCCGTGAAGAGTGGGACGATACTGAATTGGGTCCGATTCCATCGGAGTTACTTAATGTTCAGTCCGACTTTGCTAAAGGGACGATAGTGGGTCCCGATGTTGAGGAAGCGGTAGAGACGCTTCTTGCGTTCAGGTGTAGACTTCCTTCTCAGCCGTTGTTCGAACCTGATCCTTCTGTTAGGAGAAAAGTGAAGCAGTATCCGATGAGAGAAGTTCCACCAGTATGGAGAGAGGAAGTTTTGGCTGATGTCGCTAATGGTATTGCTGCAGTACCGGCTCATTTTCAGCGTGTTTGGGTACATGTTCTTTGGAAGAGAGCTGAAGTCCTGGCTCTTAAGCAGACTCTACCTGACCCCCGTAAAAATCCTGCAGGTTATTATAAAGAGTTGTCCCAGACAGTTGATGCGTGTGTGATGAATTTAGATGATATAGATATGTTGTTGGGGAATGTAGTCCCTCAACCCTTGTGGGCGAAGATCTGTCACGAGGATCATGCAGTAGAGTTAGGAGATACGTGGGTTAATATTGTTGCTGCAGATGGTCGTCAAGGTGGAGGGGCTAAACCTGAGCCTTTAGTTACAGAACTCCCTGGTAAGATTATTACTTTAATGAAGACTCTGATGCCTCCTATGTGAGTGAATTGGGATAGGTTAGCAGCATATAAGTAGAAGAAAGACGAAAGTGTGTCTGATTTCTTCACTAGGTTTGAAGAGACATTCATAGATCATAGTGGTCAAGATATGGGTACAGAAGGTGGCCAAAGGTTGTTTGTGGATAAGTTTGTTTATAATTTGCTCCCCGAGCTTTGTAATAAGTTGAAGGACTCTGAGAGTTCATGGGCTGTTTCTTCTTCAGCCCAGATATTGGTTACTGCACAATATTATGAGAATAGAGATAAAGATGAGAAGGATAAAGCAGAGAAAAAGGCTTGAAGACGAAGATTCTTTTGGAACAGGCGTATCCGCCTCGTTTTAATCAGCGTGAGATTCAGCAACCCCCACAGTTTCAGAGAGTGTTGCAGAAGCCAGAGTCTTTTCCGCAGCGAATTCCGGTAGGCCCTAATCAGTGCGCTTATTGTAAGGAAGAGGGCCACTTCAAGCATAGTTGTCCGATTTTGCTACAACGTGCGAATGGTGTGACTGGTGTGAGAGGTCGCGGTTTTCAGCAAGTACCTAGGAGTAGAGGACGTGGTGTGTTCCCCCAGAATGGACGTTCCTTTCCCCCACAGAATTCTATGAATTGTTTTGATCAACAGAACGTTGCGTCTGGTCAGTCGACTCAATACTATGCTGATGATTACTATGTTAAGAGTGAGAATGTTGATCTTAATGATAGCTAGGACAGCCATAGACAAAGAGAGGGAGTAGTGTCAGTTCCAGTAGACCAGAGTGGACCTTATGTTGAAGTGATTACATCAGGTGTGTCAGAACCTTTTCTGTTGGATACTGGTGCGGCAAAGAGTTCTATCATGCACTCTAAACTCCCTGGCGCACCTTTGTCTGGCTTGACGAATGTTTCGGTAGGTTTTTCTGGCGCCCCAGTTCGTAACCCGGTTTCTTGTCCTTTTTCTCTTTCTGTTGGGCCTTGTGAATTGGAAGCACCTCTGATTCTAATGACAGGTTGTGTTGAGAATCTGTTGGGTTTGAACTTGTTGAAAAGATTGAATGCTACATTGTATTGTTTTCCTGCAGGAGTACATCTTACATTGGGTAAGAGAGTGATTTCTTCGATGTATTTGTCTAAAGATCGGCTTCCACTGGAATTGCGTTCTCTCCCTGATACTCTTTGGGCCTCAAGGCGAATGCTAAGTTGCCTCGCATTCAACAATACCGAATCTTTAGTGATGGCGAGAGAGCTCTTATAGCGATTATCTATGATTTGGTTGAGAAAGATGGGATTGAAGAAACAATAGGTAATGTGTGTAACAGTCCGGTTTTGCCTGTTTTTAAGCGTACTGACTCTTCTCAGCCACCTGTGTATCGGTTTGTGATCGACCTTCGAGAAGTGAATAAGATTGTTGTTCCGCAGTTTCATGGTGTCCCGGACATTACTGCTTTATTGACTATGATTCCAGCTTCGGCTGCTTGGTTTTCTGTGATTGACCTGAAGAATGCTTTCTTTAGTATTCCTATTGCTGAAGAGAGTAGAGATATTTTTGGCTTCTCTTTAGGAGGCCGAACTTCCGGTTCAAGAATGCCCCTCAGGGTTATTGTGAGAGTCCATCAATCTAAAGTCAAGCGTTAAAGACTCAGCTTGATTCTTTTGTTTTGCTTTCTGGTGTGACTCTTATTCAGTACGTGGATGATCTGTTGGTTGCTGCTGATGATGAAGAGACTTGTAAAGAAGCTACGCTTTCTTTGTTACGGCATCATAAATTGTCACTTTCGAAGTTGCAATATTGTCGCCAAGAAGTGACCTACTTAGGTCATCTCTTGTCGAAGGAGGGAAGACGATTGACCCCAGAGCGTATACAAGCAATTGCGCAAATGACTGTAACATCCACACAGAGAGAAGTACGTGCTTTCTTGCGTATCACCTCGTATTGTAGACAGTGGATTCCGAATTTTTCCCTATTGGCGAAACCTCTGTTGGCACTTACTCTTAAGGATACACCGAATCCTCTTCCTTGGTCTGACGAATGTCAGAAGAGTTTTTCTGAATTGCGTGATGCATTGTGTTCGGCTCCGGTGTTGGGTACCCCCGATTACAGTAAGCCTTTTACGCGGTACGTGCACGAGAGAGAAGGATGTGCGTTGTCAGTGTTGACACAACAGTTTGGAAACAGGCAACGTCCATGTGCGTATTTCTCGGCTACTTTAGATCCAGTAGCTACGGCGTTGCCGAGTTGTTTGAGAGCCACAGCGGCAGCGGCTGTTTCTATTCGACAGTCTGCTGGTCTGGTATTGGATAATACGTTGATTGTGATGGTCCCACATGCACTGGATACTTTAGTGAATAAGACAAAGACTCAGCACCTTACTAGTGCACGTCTATCAGGTTATGAGTTGACGCTCTTGTCGAGCCATGTGCATATAAAACGATGCAACGCGTTGAATCCAGCTACGTTGTTGCCGATTTTTGTAGAGACAGATGTTCAGGAACAGCATGATTGCTTTCTCCGGACAGAGGAAGAAACGAAGGGTAGAATTGATCCGAAAGATATTCCTCTTTTGAATTCTGATGGTACCTTATGGGTAGACGGTTCATGCTTTAAGCATCCGAATGGTGATATGACTGCAGCGTATGCGGTTACGACTTTGCACACGATTGTTGAAACTGCACGTATTCCACAGAATTCAGCTCAAGCAGCAGAGTTGATTGCAATGACGAGAGCGTGTGTGTTGTCGAAAGGAAGGAGAGTGACTGTGTATACAGATAGCCAATATGCTTTTGGTGTTGCTCATAGTTTGGGACGTTTGTGGAGAGAAAGAGGATTTCTTACTTCCCATGGTACGAAGATTCAGCATGGACAGTTGGTGAATGAACTTCTTGAGTCACTTACGTTGCCGATGCAAGTTGCGATTGTGAAATGCAGTGCACATAAGAAGGTTACGGATGACGTTGGTCGTGGTAATGCGTTTGCGGATGAAGTAGCGAGAGAAACGGCGAAAGATGTGACGAGTCGAATGTATGTTGCAGGCCCTGCTAGATGGGTTTCGGAAAGAGGAATGTGTGAAGATACAATAGAGAGTGTGAAATCGATTCAGGCTGAAGCCACTGAGAAAGAATTGTGTGTGTGGAGAGAGACTACGGGAATGGTGTATTCGACTGGTTGTTGGATTGAGTTGTCAGAACACCAGCAATGTTGTTGCCTGATGCGTATGTGCTTCCAGTGGTTACGATGGCACATGGATTGGCTCACATCAGTGTGAAGGGGATATGTAAGTTATTGGCTCCAGTATGGCAGAATGCTGGAATTCGAAAATGTGCTGACAATCTGGTGAAGAATTGTATGGTTTGTTTGATGCATAATCCTGGTTAGGGAACTCCAACTCCAGCAGGCCATTTTGCTCCTCCGACGTATCCATTTGAGGTTCTACAGTTGGACTTTATTCATATGGAGAGATGCAAAAACCTAAAGTATGTCCTTGTGGTTGTTTGCGCCTTTTCAAGATGGATAGAGGCTTACCCTCTAAAGGATAATACTGCCTTATCTACAGCTAAGGTTCTATTGCAGGAGTTTTTCCCTAGATTTGGATTGCCGAGAATGGTATGGAGTGACAACGGAAGTGAATTTGTGGTCCAGATTACGAAGAAAGTGTGTGCAGGTTTGGGAATAAGGCAGAAATGTCATGATGCGAATCATCCCCAGTCAGCTGGTTTGGTCGAATGCTACAATGGCACCCTTAAGTTGAAGTTGGCTAAGATACAAGCGAGCTCTGGCCTAGCATGGCTCGATGCTGTGCCGTTGGCACTTTTCTCAGCGAGGACGACAGTTCATTCTCGTATGGGACTTAGTCCATACAAGGTTGTGTTTGGTCGCCCGGCGAATGTTTGGGGTGCGCCGAGGCTAAAGAAGTATAGTGACATCGAGTACCCTATGTTGGTTGACTATTTACATGATTTGACTGCTAAATTGCGTGTTCTTCACAGGTGCACGATACCTTGCTTTCAGCTTCTGTGGATGCAGGTCATACGATTCAACCTGGGGATTGGGTTTTGGTCCCGAATTTCCAGAGGATGAAGAATCTCGAGCCCAGGTGGATCGGCCCATTCCAGGTCAATTTGGCTACTCAAACGTCTGTCAAAGTTTCCGGGAAGAAAAATTGGGTGTATGCCACCCATGCCAAAAAGCTTCCACTTCCTTTGCCGTATGACCAATGCATTGCTGATGGTATTGCAGATTCAGAATGCGAGAGAGTTGTGGAGTTTGTCCCCTTTAGTGATGCACATTTGAAATGTGCATCACGTGAGGATGATGAAGTTTTGCAAGAAGCTGTGCCTCCGTCGATGAGACTCGACACTACCAATCCAGAGACGCTCTTCCAGGATCAGACTGTGTCTGGTAAAGAATGCTATAATCTGCGAAGTAAAAAGGCCAAATAAAGATTACACATTTTTTGGTGAACTATACTCTATCAGACAAGAGACTTTTTTGTCTTTTTCATTTTCGAACCACCATCCGGGTTCAGCTGCAGGGTCACGGTATAAGATCTTAAGGGGTGACCCGCGTATTGACACAAGGTTTGCGGTTCTGGGAGTGTCTAGGACGCCTGGACGCACACTTAAGTGAAGAGGGAAAATTGCCGTGAGCAGCATGGTAGAGGATGGAGTCTTTTGTAACGGTTAGAGTTGTTGAGAAAATGAATTTTAAAATGAGATTGTGTACATTGATTCGTAACAAATGTTTTATGATACTGTGTTCTTTTGTGTTTTTAAGTATCAAATTGGCTTGTGTGGGTTGGGTTGTATATGATACACCATTGATTTCTGCACCCACCATCCAACCTATGTTTTCTTCTACTACTATTTCTTTGCACATATTCTATATGTTGCCTGACCATGAACAGACACGAAGATCGGAATTTGTAAACAACTCATTTATACAGCTTTTGCATCAGCCTCAGTTTGTAGTCAATACTACAAATTTTTGGGTTTGTGGTCTTATGCCTCATACGACAGATAGAGGTATGCCATATCTGGTTTTGCCTTTCTCTTCCAATGGGTCTGTATGGGCTTTGCAGACTATGTTCATCTATGCGAATGAGGTATACCCTATATGTTCCATGAGAGACAATCCGAGTAATAGTGCTTTGATAAAGGGAATAGTAGATATGATCAGAGCTATTGATGCATACAATGCTAACCCTAAGGATGAAGCGCAGGCATATATTGGTTGGGATATCACTGGGTATAGCACTAGTTTGACAGAGAAGGAGAGACGAAAGAGGTCTCCCCCGATTTGGATCGTACCCCATCGAGGCCACTTTTGTTTACGTGGTAATGGTCGAAATCCGAGAGCTCAGTTAGGTGAGAGTGTATGTGCTCAAACCTACGTTTATGCATCCCAGACTTCTCCTCCGTTTGTGCCAGCTAAAGGTACATATTTTGTTTGTCACGATAGAGCCTACACATGGTTGCCACCTGATTTTTCAGGCACATGTTATGTGGCGTTTTTGCCTCCCCCTACATACACGGCTGCTATGGATTACCACAGGACAAGATATGTTAGAGGTGTCTTCGATCAGGAAGATACCGCAGCACAGGAAGTAGGAGATTTCTTATAAGGGTTTCCTACCCTTTTGGGTTCCTATGGCCAATAGCAGACACATATGACAGCTTACGAGAGTGGTTGAGGCCACCATAAATGAAACTGCAGGTGCTCTCAGCAATATTACCGTGGAGCTACAGGCTGATCGTGTTATGAAATTGCAGAATCGTGTTGCGTTAGATGTCATACTTGTAGATAGAGGAGGGGTATGCAAATTGTTCCAATCTAGTTGCTGTGTTTATATACCAGATAATGCCCCGACAGTGTACCAAGCCATTTCCAGATTGCATAAGGTTTCAGAGTCTATTCATGTAGACGAAGGAAACTGGTCGTTGATTGGATGGTTTTGGGGACTGTTGTCTAAATGGGGATGGAAAGTTCTGATTTTCCTTGGTATGGCTCTAGCTATTCTCTTCTCTTGTTGTCTTTGTATCCAGTGTGCTCCCACCGTTTGTGTGTCTTTGTGCTATGATGTGTGTGCGGAGACCTGTCTCGAGAGAAGTAGAGAGTATTAGGCTGATGCTCCAACAACACCGTGATGGTCTGATGATGATAGACCTAGATTCAGATTAACGTGAGTTTAGGTTATTGCCTACGTAATGGCAAAAGGAGGGCTGTGGTTCTGTGAAAACGGGCCTTGTCATATAAGGTCATGGTTCTGTCACGATTTTGGTGATGTCGGACCGTATTTAGCGAATACGGCTAATGTGGAGTGAATTCGTCACAATAGCTAGCGAGTTCACCATGTATTTGGAGATTTCGTTTCGAACATGGGTTCCATTTTGTTTAAGCCTCCATTTTGTCTTGCCATCATGCAGGCTGACGAATATGGTCGAACGAACGAAGCGGCCTGGCCTTCACGTATTGGTATACATTAACAGGGTCTTTCTTTCTTGACTTCGAGGTGAATTGCAAAGATCTGATTCCTTCACCTGAAACTGACCCTGCAGAGTCAATTTCCCTGGTTTGATCATTGTCTGAGATTGCCAATCATTGTTCAGGACATCGTTAACTTTTAGTCTCCTTACACATGCCTTATCTTGCTTACTATCAGACATTGTTTCCTTTTCTATGTTCTTTATTACATGCATTGTGCTTTTCAATTATGGGTTTGTCCTGCTTGTGGAAATTGGATTTGGGACATTCTAAATGATTAACTTTGGGTTGGGACATTGAAAACTGAGCTTTTCGTCGTGTGATACTTTGTTTGAGAATGTACCTCATTGGTCAGATTTTTGCTCAGTGGGAGTGTATGCTTGTAAATGTGAATATTGTGTATAAAAGGAGATGTCTTGCTCTACGAATTTGAGCAGTCTCCTAAAATACCTCCATGCTGTATTTCTTGGATCACTGTTACTGGCTGCAGCTAATAAACTTGGTCTCTGATGCCACCCAGAAGTATTCCTGTGTCTCTGTAAACCAAGACAGGTGAATCCGAAGACTTTGGGCATGCCCCTGGTGCCGCTGGGTTCTAAAACCCCAGTTCTTCAGGCTGTTGGAACCCTTGCTTCATGTAGCGATGAGATCCATGATGGTACTGAGTATAGGGAGATCCAGTTTCTGTAGCAAGGAAGCTGGAACAGGATCCTTAGGAGAACCGGATTTAATGCTAGTTAAAATACAAGAAAAGGAGGAAAAGTCAAGCGGTGCCCATTCCTCGATCTGATTATCCCATTTATCTTGAAAGTCCGCCTGCGGGCGAGCCAACAAGGCGCCATCGCAATGTAGGGCAGAATTATTGGGTAGTTGATCTTCAGTGGTGGTATTATTATTAAATTCGGAGTAAATCTTATCGATTTTGTTAACAAAAAATTCCACCAGATCATCACAGTGTTTAGAGTCAAGTCCCGGGGGCTCAGGTTGACAAGCAGTACCTGACAGTTCCCTCACTACTTTAAACAGAACTTTAGGACAGTTTTGTGACAACAAAATGGTGTGATTAGCATGCTCAGCCCGACCAGTATTGCATAATGCTTGATAGCTATTTAGAGCGGATGTATACGTGATTTTAGCAGCCGGCTCATAGTTTTTCCTTCAGCGCCTTTCTAAAATTTTGCATTAGGTTTTTTCTAGCTTAAGACTTTCGGAAAACTAAGGGGCAGGGGGGCAATGGTAATCCAGTTTATTGTTGGACAGTGGGAGACATGTGTCAATCGTTGATGTCAGCCAGTTATGAATAATATCAGAATCATCTATATGAATTACAGGGATAACAGGCATGGCGTTATTAAAATGGAAGTTTATGCAGTTAGCCCAGATTCGCCGCCAACAGCCAGTGAGCCGGTCTTGTGGCCACGCCCACTCGCCCGAGGCCACGCCCTCTTTGCGTACTTAAACAGAGCTGATCACGAGCTCTGGTCAGATCACTACTCCTGAGGCACAGCCGGGAGCGCTTTTTAGAAACTTGTAACTTGTTGATTTTAAAAACTTGTGTGGTGTATACTGTGTCACTGCCCCCCCTTCCTTCACTTGATCGTGCCTTTGTTGGGCTGATCGCCTCTCTTTGCCCCAAGCAGCAGAGCTAATCGCTGCAGTGGGAACGCCCAGATTCGCCGCCAACAGCCAGTGAGCCGGTCTTGTGGCCACGCCCACTTGCTCGAGGCCACGCCCTCTTTGCCTACTTAAACAGAGCTGATCACGAGCTCTGGTCAGATCACTACTCCTGAGGCACAGCCGGGAGCGCTTTTTAGAAACTTGTAACTTGTTGATTTTAAAAACTTGTGTGGTGTATACTGTGTCACTGCCCCCCCCTTCTTCACTTGATCGTGCCTTTGTTGGGCTGATCGCCTCTCTTTGCCCCAAGCAGCAGAGCTAATCGCTGCAGCGGGAACGCCCAGATTCGCCGCCAACAGCCAGTGAGCCGGTCTTGTGGCCACGCCCACTCGCTCGAGGCCACGCCCTCTTTGCCTACTTAAACAGAGCTGATCACGAGCTCTGGTCAGATCACTACTCCTGAGGCACAGCCGGGAGCGCTTTTTAGAAACTTGTAACTTGTTGATTTTAAAAACTTGTGTGGTGTATACTGTGTCACCGCCCCCCCCTTCCTTCACTTGATCGTGCCTTTGTTGGGCTGATCGCCTCTCTTTGCCCCAAGCAGCAGAGCTAATCGCTGCAGCGGGAACGCCCAGATTCGCCGCCAACAGCCAGTGAGCCGGTCTTGTGGCCACGCCCACTCGCTCGAGGCCACGCCCTCTTTGCCTACTTAAACAGAGCTGATCACGAGCTCTGGTCAGATCACTACTCCTGAGGCACAGCCGGGATCGCTTTTTAGAAACTTGTAACTTGTTGATTTTAAAAACTTGTGTGGTGTATACTGTGTCACTGCCCCCCCCCCCTTCCTTCACTTGATCGTGCCTTTGTTGGGCTGATCGCCTCTCTTTGCCCCAAGCAGCAGAGCTAATCGCTGCAGCGGGAACGCCCAGATTCGCCGCCAACAGCCAGTGAGCCGGTCTTGTGGCCACGCCCACTCGCTCGAGGCCACGCCCTCTTTGCCTACTTAAACATGTGCATCTCACGTACGCGCAGCGGACGGGCACAGCGGGCGCGCCGTCAGCGCGCCGAAGGCGCGCCAAAGGCAAGCCTGTCTGGGCCCGTCCGGGCCCGGACGGACCCAGGCTCAGGGACTCTGCCAGATCCACCTCCCAGTCGTCTGATGTACCTAGCAGACACGCTACTGGAGCTCCGACCCGAAAAAAACCTCGGCTGTCGATATATTCACGATGCAGGTAAACCCTTTACAAGCTGCACGCGTTGCTACCCATCCACTCAGACCACAGCCAACCCCAGGCTACAGCTTGGTCTCCTCAACTGCCGTTCCCTCCCCAAGCATGCTCTTGAAATCAATGAGATGATCCAAGGCCAAGGCTTGGATGCATTATTTCTAACAGAAACCTGGCTTTCTGACAGCACCGATGCGGATGCTGTCTCCGCCCTCCCCCCAGGCTACCTCATCCAAACCCTCCAAAGACCAAGAGGAAGAGGAGGCGGGTTGGCCATAATCTACCGGGAACATCTCACCTGCAGAACCAGTGACGCCCAAATTGATGACTCTGAAAGTTGTCAATTTTCCCTTCAATCCTCCCTGACGCACTCCCTTTCGGGACTCCTAATCTACCGGCCCCCAGGTACTCTTGGGAAATTTCTCAATGCAGTCACCGAAACGGCTTCTGAACTAGCCGCCTCCGTTTCCAACTTTCTCATCGTTGGCGACCTGAACCTCCACTTTACAGATCCCACTGACCGGTCTTCCTCTGACCTGCTAGTTGACCTTTTGTCACTTACTATCAGGCTGGTCAATAACGAGCCCACCCACGATAAAGGACACCTGCTAGATCCCGTCCTCACTAATGCCAATATCACCACCAGTCCACCTTTGCCACTGCCATGGACGGATCACCTTTTAGTCCCCATTTCATGGGAGGCCCCTACTGTTACCACCCAGCTGACGAAAATCAATGTCACTGACAGACGATGGCATAAACTCATACCATCAGAATGGTCGGACATCCTCTCCAACACTACCCCGGCGCTTTCCTCCGACGCCATAAAGGCCGATGAACAGTTTCGCTCCTGGATCACTTCCTCTCTGGACACCCTTATCCCCAAAACCGCCACCCTCAGACACAACAAACGCATACCCTCAGCCCCATGGTATACTCCAGAGCTCAAGTCGCTACGGCAGGACTGAAAAAGAGCTGAACGATCATGGAGGAAGGAAAAATCCAACGCTAATAAGGACGCCTACTCCATCTCCTTATCAGCCTACAAATCTTTGATCGACAAGACAAAAAGTCGATTCTTTCAGGAACGAATCGAAAAAGCAGCCTGTTCAAGCAAAGAAACCTATACCATCCTGAAAGAACTTCTTAAGGTCCCCGACCCCGCACCTAGAAATCCCCCAGATCCAAAGGCAGACCAGGAAAAATGTCACCAGCTAGCCAGCTTCTTTCAAGAAAAAATCCAAAATATTCTTGACTCCATCCCTTCGACTAATCCGAGCGACACTGACGATCCCCCCGACACTGCGATCGGTCCGCGCCTAACCTCCTGGGGACAAATAACTAACGAAGAAGTGGAGAACACGCTCAAATCCATCAAAAGCGGATCCCCTAGGGACCCTGCACCGCTACGAACCCTCAAAGAAGTCGCTCCCATCATCATCCCCCCCCTCACCCATCTGATTAACGCTTCTTTTCAACAGGGAGTCGTCCCCCCTAGTTGGAAAGCAGCAGTTGTTAAGGCGCTGCTAAAAAAACCCTCCTTGGACCCAGCTGAACTGGCCAACTACCGACCAATATCCCTCCTCCCCGGGACCAGCAAAGTCGCCGAGAAACTGGTGAATAAGAAACTCTCCCAGTTTCTTGAATCCAATAATCTGCTAAAAAATTCGCAGACAGGCTTCCGCCCAGGACAGGGCACCGACATCGCCCTCCTGGCAGCAGTGGAGGAGGCCAGAGCGCTCTTGGACGAGGGAGGATCAGTGGCAGTGATCCTCCTCGACCTGAGCACGGCCTTTGACACCGTCAACCACCAACTCCTGGTCAAACGGCTCAAGAAGGTAGGAGTAGAAGGCACCGCTCTATCCTGGCTTTCCTCCTTCCTGGCCCAACGTTCCTTCCAGATCTGGGAGAATAACACCCGCTCCTCCGACACACCCCTCCAATGTGGCGTGCCTCAGGGCTCCTCCCTGAGCCCCACATTGTTTAACATCTATATGTCCCCATTGGAGGAGGTTGTCACCCCGTTCGGAGTGAGCATGAGCATTGTCAGTTATGCGGATGACACACAACTAGTTGTCTCCCTTTCCCACCCTAGTCAACAACCTGCGGACCTATTTAAATGCTTGACGCAGATCCAAGGGTGGATGAATAACTCAGCCTTAAAGCTGAATGGTTCTAAAACTGACATTCTCCTTCTGGGTCAGAAAGGACTCACCTTCCCTTTGAACATCTGGCCACCCTGTTTGGGACCCCCCCTGCCCCCAAACAGGAAGTAAAAAGCCTGGGAGTATGGATTGAAAAAGACCTTTCATTCTCCACGCAGGCCAAAAAAGTAGCAGGCACCTGCTTCGGGCTACTCAAATCGATGAGAAAGATCCTGCCCCTTCTTCCACCCACATCGCAAAGACTGCTCATCCAAGGCCTCATACTGTCCAGGCTTGACTATAGCAACGCTATATACCTGGGCGCACCCGAAACAACCCTAAACAAACTACAGAAAATCCAAAATGATGCCGCCCGGATCCTCACGCACACCCCTACCAGAGCTTCAGCCAAACCTGCTCTGAAGCTCCTTCACTGGCTTCCAGTGAGGGAACGAGTAATATTCAAAGCCTTAAGCCTGGCCCATAGACTACTGCAGAATCAGGGCCCCCCCATTCTGAGGAAATTTATACAACCGTATAAAGCCCCCAGATCCCTCCGATCGGACAAGGAGTCCCTCATCATCTTGCCGAGATTCAAGAAAGCCCGCACGGGTGGAAGACGCTTCTCGATCCACACAGCTCGCCTATGGAACGCTCTCCCCCGAGACCTGAGGAAAGAACCGAACTACCTGCGATTCAGGAAACGACTCAAAACACACTTGTTCCCTTAATTTTTTTAACTACTTCTGTTTAAAATTGCTGTCCCCCACCTTTTTTCTCACCCCGGCACCACAGGTGTAGGGATCCTTAGCGCTGGGATACCTCAGGGTGACTACGCGCTCTATAAAAATTTTTAATAATAATAATAAGTTAGCATCAAGTTTTTTCCAGTTTCTCCATTTCCTGGACCCCGGATGGATGGAGGAGTTATCATGACATGACATGTTTAACCTTAAATTCCACCAGAAAATGATCCGACCAGGGGAATGGGAGTAGCGGTCTGGCACGACACAATGGATAAATTGGAAAAAAATAGGGTCTAATAGGTGTCCTACCTTATGGGTAGGGCCCGAGTTGTGAAGAGAAACATTCATTGCAGCCAAATCAGCAATGAGATTGGTGCTAATGGTGCAGGAGGCTTTATGAAAATGTAAGTTGAGATCACTTAAGATCATACAATTGATGGCTTCCAATATTAAAGAGGCAATAGAATCAGGGGATGTAGCTGTCCATTGCCCTGCCGGTCCAGGCAGGCGGTAAATTAGCGTCCCTGAAAGAGTGAAGTTAGAGGAGAGTGAAAGTTTAAAGAGACTGGCTTCACAGTCCTTAAAGCATAAATCCTCCCATTTGCAGGTATAGGAGGTTTTAAAAATATTGCTAAGCCCCCGCCAATTTTATCTTTCCAATTCTTGCTGAGAAACGTATAGTTGAGAGGTAGAGCAAAAGCAATATCAGGCCCGAGCTCTCATTTAGCCAGGTCTCTGTTAGAAAGATGGTATTAGGTTGAGAATCAACCAAGAGGTCATGAATATCTCCCTTGTGCTTGGGGAGTGACCTACAATTGAGACTGAAAAAAGAAAATTCAGTACGGGGTGCAACCCTTATTGGCCATACGAGGCTTCATGTTATACTTGTTACATGCAGATTTCTTATGGGTACTGTGTTGTAAAGATATAGCCACAACAGCAGCAGCTCGAAGAAACTGTATCAGAATTAAGAGGTGAGCAGTTGGGGCTAGGCGGAAGAGCATATAAAGTTTTAAGAGAGTAAAATTTCTTGTTTAAAATTGGAGCAGGGGGTCTGGCCCCAGGCCCCATCCGGCCGCGGAGGGGCACAGACAACTTGCCTTTGGCGCACCTTTGGCTCGCCTGCTGCGCACACCTGCTGCGCAGAGCTGCCAACGTTTGAATTTAAGGTCTGTCATCCCACCTCTAGCCCGGAAGTGAACCTGCCGAATGCTCCCTCCAAAGCAAAGAGGAAAACCCGCGGGGGACCAGGGAGCACGAGGAAAACAAGAGGGCATCAGAGAAGAGAAGTGCAGGTAGGTGGAACTGTGCAAAAGTGCAAATAGATTAAAAAATTCGTAAAAATGCAAGGTAGTACAGTTTTAAAAAAAGAGTCACCACTGAAGCTAATACGTCTCTCCTCGACGAGATCTATTTGCTTTGTTAATGTTTTGTATAGCCATGATGCACAGCAGCGCGACTGCTGAGCTGCATTGCTGAAAGTAAAATGTAAAAGTGCTTTTTGGTGCATTTTTTTCTTTACTTCAATCCATTTTTCACTACAGTAACATTGCTAAAAACATTAAAAAAGTAAAATAGGTCTTGTGTATGCGTCAATGATTTTATGGTGGGAAGGGAGGTGCAAGCAACACTGGATTTTTGGACGAGGTGAAGGGTCGAGTCGGCGATGCGGAGAGCGCATGGTAAGTGGTTTTATTATTTTTTTAATTTTACTTTCCTTATCCCGTCATCTGTCAACTTCACCCTTGTCCTTGCCCCACAGCTGTTACCTGTGCTCTCCGCGCTTGATACCATTTCCACTGAAAAAAATGACAACTTAATTTTTTACTGTTAGGACATATACAGATACATGTACGGTTCTGTAATATACAGCACCCTACCTTAGGACCTGATAGGCCTGCTGTATTGGGTGATTTATGTATAGTTTGCAGCTGGAAACTGCTCTGTCAGTCTGCAGTGGCAGGCTCGGAGACATGTGTTCACATTGTCACATTCAGGGTGGCCACAAAGTTGCTGCAGTCTTGGTGGGACACTTTAACATACAGGACCTGCATACAACTGGTGCCATATAATATGGACGTATAAGTGACTAAAGTTATGCCTAAATGGGTGCAGACAAGCAAACATACTTTTAGGGTCAGAACACTGGTAGTGAGTTATGGTTAGCAGGCCTTAGTGCACTCTCAAAGTTAAGAAACCAGCAACATCAGTCCAAATCTTTGGGGGGTGGTCATGCAAAATGGTATTTGCTTAAACCAATCAATGGTAAGTACAGAACAGTCCCCAAGTTCTTTTTAAGGTTTTGTTTGTTAATGAACGGTTTCACAAACAATAGCACATGCGCTGTCACAGGTAAGACCTCCAAAGCACAATGAAGCCATCATATTTCAGTAATGAAGTTAGAGGCAGCCACAAAGCTTAGTAAGTAATAATCCCAAACACACAGGAACACGAAATTATAAAATCAACAGCACACAAACTGCCACAGGTGAGGTGTAAGTGGTTTCATAAATTGTATTTTGCTTGAAGTTTTGCTTCTCTGATTACAATAACATAACTACACGTACCATGAGGCAGTTGTTTTCAAATGATATATGCAAACCTTTGACTTGGATTCAATAATTTAAATTGGATCGGAATAATTGTAACCCTCCTGTAAATTATGTTAGATTAGGTTAACAGAATTGACATTAATCTGTGCTCGATGAGATGCTGGGTTAATGTCGACTGTTACTGATTTACTTCAGAGGGGTCACCTGGCATGAAATCCTGTCCTTTAATGATGCCCAGATGTGACTAATGTGTGCTTTAATGATGGTTAAACACAAGGGCAGGAAATAAAGACAGGAACCCTAAACAATTACCTCTTTAAAATATACCAGACACCTTTTATTGACTCTGTCAGTCTGCCATTTGTATACTACTTTGGGGTTTCTAAGCTAAATAATACTTTAAAAAATATGATCACACATACAAATGTGAGAAGAACATGTTTGTTTGAAATTAACTTCTTTGTGACTCCCTGTGTGCTGAATTCCCTAACTGGAAAACATTAACTTTATTTACATTTCTCTGGGAGTTCATGCTTATTTGTAGGTTTTGTAAAGCTCTCGTGCAGCGAGGAAGCCATATAAGAGTGTCTTAAAACATAACATATTCACAACCCCTATTTTAAAAGCACAAACTAATAATGTATCGCAAATAATAACTGCTTCATATGTAATTCCTGATGTGAAATTGATGAGTTCAAAATGTAAAGGTTTAACTTGTATGAGGCAACAAAGTCTTAGGAATTCTCGGCATTCTTTATTTTTTGTTTAATTGATTATTAATTAAAGTAGGTACGTTTGTTCATTATTAAATAATATGAACATTAGTATATGTTTATAAATGTACACATTATTTTTAATGAAATGTGTGTATTTCCAAGTAAATTCACTGCTTTGCATTCAAGAAAATAGATGTGCATGTATTGGCATTTTTTAGTTATTTCCTCCCACTCGGGAAGGGTCTTAGCACTTGTATTATTTATTCAACACTTCATAACTTTAACGAAGTTGTGAAGTGCATCAAGTTCCTGGGTTCCCTCTTGAGTGCATAGTTGAAAGGGTGTTGTTTGTGGTTTTTACCTAGAGGTAACATGTTGTATGAGGCCTGTGAGATTTGACCATTTACTGTGAGCATGGTGTGTCGAATGTCGCCGGTTAAAAGCATAGTGTATTATAGAATGCATGAGAATAGACATAGTCACACATGCAGGTACCTACAGTCTTTAGTGGTGGAAAGCATCATATGCAGCAATCAACGAAAATGAGGGAAGAAGAGAGGGAAGATCACATTCTTCAAGATTTTCTCTTTTTAAGCCACACTAACTAGCACCTAGAGTGACATGCGCCAGAGCCTATTTATGGACTCTGTGAAAGATAATACTGCAATTTCAACGTTCACTGAACTGCTGCAAAAAATCAGCAATGGCTTGTAATGAACCACTAGAAGAAGGTGTAAGATTATTTTGTGTCGTGTTTGGCTGTTGGAAGGAAACAGATCCACACAGAACGTTTACAGTTAAGGGTATGTATCAAACCCAGAGTACAAGAGCAAACGTCAGTTCCTCACGCACATGTCCATACACCCTATGAAAGCACTCTGTGGCAAGTAAAAGACGGCATACAGTCTAAGGTAAAATGTATAAAAATCCTTGTGGTAGAAATTTGAAACTCACAAAACGCATAAATGAAAACAGGTTGGGGAAGATTGCGTATCTCAGATGCAGTACTGTTACATATTTCATCAGATAGAAGTTTTATCTCTATTTCATAGGAAGCAAAACCCCAATTGCCATATAACGACTAGACAGGGGAGTAAAAGAGTCCGAATGGATCTGAAATTGCTACTTTTAAATCTAACATTCAGATAAGAAGAGAGACCCAATTAGTAAAGCAAATATTTTCACTCTCTAGTTTAAGAAATAAACAGCATTTTAATGTTCTCTATGTTGGAGAAAAAATATGTATCCGTATGTATGTCCTACATAGATATGATAATTATTTACAATTCTCCCCATCACTATCGCAAACCTACCGAGCTATCTATTTCTGTCCCTGAACTAGCTGCTCGGAGCTGCAGTTCAGGTTCTCCGCAGTGCTACTCCTTCCTTCAGAGAGTGGTTTCCCCCTACTTCACAGAACTATTAAAGCCCTCACCAGGATTGCCCCACTGACCTCTCCCACACCTCCACCAGCTGTGCATACAAACCTCTCTGAGACACATTAAGTTTAGCTCCTGTCTCTCACGTTAAGTTTAGTGTGGTAAATGAATGATGCACAGTCCAACTGTGTAAGTTATACTCCTTTATTGTAAGTTTCTTCCAAGTCACATTGATAGGACAAGATAAGAAGTTCAGATAGGAAGACCCCACCAAGAGCCAGCTGTTAGCAGCTCAGCCTGAGTTGACCAACTGCCACAGTGAGGTAGAGAGAGGCACTGTGAGCCAGAGAGACACCCAGGCATTCTATGATGTCACAGATGTCATGGTACAGTCTATCTAGTGAAGGACAGTGGAGAAGACATATACTACATTTAGCTTGTCAGCAAAATCAACAAGCAAGGTCATGGCTTCCTTTAGCCTACAACTGTACACATGTTTTCTGTTCTCCTACCTGCACCGTACTTTTGTACCTCTCATGATGCTTGGGTACTCTGCAAGATAGCGCCAACTTTTGGTAGCCATCCTGAATCCAGCCGCTATACAAAAAGGCTACTTGTGCGGTCACCCATGCCTGTTATTTGGAGTATTTCTGGATGATGGAGGGGGGCGGGTCAGCAGAGGAAACAGGTAGGATTATTGGAGGTGCAGAAAATGCAGGAATCCTCAGCCGGTATCCAGACAAGTTTGAAGAAGTGGACAGTGGGTAGGAAAGCCGCTTTGGGTGGTTTCTTTTCTTCATTGACCTTTCCTTGGTGGTTGTTAACTGAGTGCTGGAACTCAGTGACTCATTGAAATGAACAAAGGCTGGAAACACAACAGCAACCTCTTCTTATGATTTAGGCAGTAACTCAAGAGACAATTCAAAATCAGGGAAATCAGAGGTGCATTATTGTATGACTTTTACACTGATGTAGGCCTGGTTCTAACAAATCAGTGGGCATTCATGTTTGAACTTACTTGATGTTTTTTGTGTGCGACGTTAACACTGAAAGGCTACAGAAGAACACAGAGCCTTGATTATTGTATAACTACTGCCTTTTGTATTGAGGTTTCTAAAAGTTGTAATAGAATGGAGAACACTCTTGATATATACCACAGAACTCTCTAAATTCAGATTGATTGTACAATAGAGGTAGGAAAGATACATATCTGTTACGACTTCCTAGGCACCACTCCAAGAACTACACATGTTCGTATTGAATCGGGGGGTATTAAATCTGTGTTTTTGTGAGTACATCTTTCAGGTCTCCTTCCCCTCAGTACCCTCCCTTATTTCCTCCCCACCATCCAGTCACTCTGATATTCGGTGCTGTTCCTTGGCAGAGTCGGAGCTGCCAAAAAAGTGGGCTTCTGGGAGGGACTGGTCCAGAGGATCCAAGTTCCTGACAAACAGGTCAATTCTCTTTGAAATTAAGAAAATGGATGGTAGGACTGTGAAATAATGTCTTATGACATCACTTCCTGTGATGTCACTCTATGTTTTAGGACTTGAGCTGTGCCTTACTTTTGTTCGCCTGCTTTAGAGAAAGGTGTAGTTATCACATTTGTACAGTGCTATTACCATATTACAAAGGTGAAGCTGGACAGTATTGGATATGTTACGACCGGATTCTTAACTAGATTTGTATTTTACCATTCCTTAGAATCCACGGTCAACCGAATCTTTTTGTCTGCTAAGAAGAATGGAAGATCACTAATTTCTTACTTATGACAATTCAAATGAACAAATCAATCTAATTTCAATAAGGACTACTGACTGCGAAGTAAAATGTAAAAGATTTATTACAAAGCCAAGAATAATTGGACATACAAGCACCTCAACAAGAGGTTCAAGAATTAAACTGGCACTAATACAAACATGATCCTCCGCAAGAGTCTCAGACGACTCAAGATAAAAATCAGCGTAAGCTCAAGAAGCATCAACCATACAATTACAGTTCCTGCTTGAAGTCTCGACTGCATTTAAACAAAGGAAAGGAAAGGTACGTCTGTCCCTACACTAACTCGAAGTTGACATCCCTACTTAGCATCCCGCCCAGGCAAGAGATAAAGGTGTCAGCAGAGGAGATTTCCTAAGAAGTATACTCACTTTCCAAAGGTAAGTAGCCCAAGCTAAAGAGCTCGTTCTAAGATGCTTCTTCCTAACCCGTCTCCTACCTGCCTGTTCAAAATCTGCTCTAAGACTACATTCTGTTCCTCCGCTGCCTCAAAAATCTGCTCTCCACCCTTGGGGTGCTGTCCCTAATACAAAACCCCAAAAACAGTAAACACGCCCCAAACACACCCCTTCGGGCAGGTGCTGCCTCCTGGACTTTTCCAGCAAACCTTCTATTCCGTCCAAAAACCGTTGCTGTGTCCTTGGGTCCCAGGCACCTTCTCCGCCAAATGTAGCATCTCTGCATCCCGATCCACTCCGTTCGTTCTCTCTCCTACCAACCTAACTCCTAAACAATGGATTATTCTACCTAACAAGCTTTGTGTCCTTGCACCTGCAACAGAAATGCATGAGAAACAACCTTGCATATGCTCCAATTTACAATCTGAAATTCAACTGCGAACAGGAACCTTTTCCCAAAGAAAAATACAATTCAGCCTATAATGTTTTAGCTAAGCTAAGTAAATATAGTTAGGCCTCCGCTGGCTTTTTCATGTTTCAGGCCTTTACACGTTTAAATGCATTTTTAATACTACAACACAAGCATTATATTAATCATTCCAAAGCATAACATTTCTGTATATTTCTAAGGCATTTTCTTTCTCATGTTAGAGCATCACATGTTTTCATTAATAAGCAACTTACACAGGCAGCTTCTAATACGGCAAGCTTATTCCTAATGCAACAGTCTAGACACAAAACAATAATTTCTGTATTACATAAGGCATATTCTCGGTTAAAGCACTACATTAGTCTCCAAATTTTATGAGTACGCTACTAGATGTTGCAATATTCTCGGCCTAGTATTACATTTCTAATAATCACACATTAACACAGTCCTCTAAATATGCGGGTGCTGACTACTCATGAATATAATGCACCCCTACAATTTTCAGAATAACATGGCGCTCTATCAGTCCCCAACTTTGATGACCTGTGTCAACACAAACTACACCATCCTTGGGGAAAGGGCGCTCTATCAGATGTCTACCATTTGCAGGTCAATAGGATAAGCAAGAGGTAGGTATACATTGATGAAAGTGAAGCATCAGAGATTCTGCTTTGTTTACACCATTGTGAGCACTACTCCCTTCACTCCCTAGATTAGAAAGCTTGGTGAATCGACTCCGAAAGTGCACACAAGTGAAGTAGTTTCCCTGAGGGGAGGGGAGTGTGCAGGCTGGTATAAATAAAATGTTTACATCAGGGGTCTCCAACCAGTTGATCGTGAGCTGCTGATAGCTTGTTGACACCTTCAGAGTAGCTCGCAGCCTTGAGTTCATTTTTAAGTAAGGCAGAGTTGTGTCACATTTTTCCTTTAAAGTTATGGGTGCCTGTTTTTATTTTAGTCAGACCTTTTCAGCTACAGACAGCAGGGCCTCATAAATGATCAGTGCTCAATTCTGCTTTATGACCTAGGGTAGGACACAGAGGCAAAGGACTGATGTAGTTACGTTTTAAATAAAAGTTGGTGTTAACTTAATATTGGAGTGTGAGAAAAACAATGTTTCTAGTTTCTTTTAAATGGGAGAAAATTATAATAAAGAGTTAATTTAATAATTGAGTTATTTATTTATTTTATTTATTTTGAAAGTTTTATATAGCGCGAACAAGGTCTTCGCAGATATCAGAGCGCTTTACAGAGGAGGGGAGCATGTATACGCAGATACATCAATCATGTTAGGAGTACATCGAAGTGATATTATAAAACAATCAAGAAAATCAATTTCAGAGTCAACATAAGATACAAGGGTTCGAACAAGTAGTACAGATGAGTATCGAGTCTTTGTAGTTTTCCCCATTAGTCGTTCAAGTGTATTTAGCCATGAGGATTGCTTTTACTTCTCTCTTGAACAGTATGGTAGAGGTGATGAGCCTTGTTTCAGGGGGGAGCGAGTTCCAAATCCTGGGGGCCATTCCTGAGAAAGAGCGTTTATAGGTTTTTTCCTTGCGGAATCTTTTAGGCTTTAGCAAAAGATTGTTTGTGCCTCTAGTGTTCCTGGAGCCTCCAGAAATCGTCAGCTTCTGAGGGAGGTATCTAGGTGAGCTCAGGTGTACAGCCTTGTGGGTCAAACAAGCGATTTTCAGGTGTATTCTGGCTTCAAACGGCAGCCAGTTCAGGGATTTGAAGTCAGGGGAAATGTGCGAGTGTTTTTTTGATCCAGTGATAAGTCTCGCTGCAGCGTTTAGAGAGGCTCTTATGGGTGCCGTAGTAGCTAGGGGGAGACCGCAGAGGGCGGTGCTGCCATATTCTATTCGAGGTATGACTAGTGATTGTACCGCAGTTTGGAAGTCTTTGGCTGGAAGGAAAGGTTTAAGTTTCCTGAGGGTGTTGATTTGGTAGTTTGCTCCCTTAGTTGCTTTGTTGATGTGTTCCTGCATGCTGAGGTTGGTGTCAAGTGTTATGCCCAAGGATTTCGCTGAGTCCACGATGGTGGGTTGGACATTGAGTGCCGTTAGGTCTTTAAGCCACATTTGCGCGGTAGTGATCTTCGCGGGAGGTGCGATCAGGAGGAACTCTGTTTTAAGGGCATTGAGTTTGAGATGATTAGCGGCCAGCCAAGATTGGGTGCTTCTGATCGTTGAGTTCAAAAGCGTGATGTCTTTGGGTGATTGTAGTTTGAGATAAAGTTGGGTGTCATCAGCATACATGTGGAAATGAACATTGGATTCTTGCAGCAAGGTGGTGAGAGGTTCCATAACTAGGTTGAACAAAGTTGGGGATAAGGAGGATCCTTGTGGTACGCCTAGCGATACAGGTCTTGGTGCGGACATCAAGTTGTTGCTCTTGAATTTCTGCGACCTGTTATGCAGAAAAGAAGTGAACCATTTGAGCACAGTTCCAGATAGGCCCATTCTTGTGTTTAATAGTTCGAGTAGGTTCTCATGTTTGACGGTGTCAAATGCGGAGGAGAGATCAAGGAGGATGAGGAGGCAGGTATCGTTATGATCTAGTATTTGGAGGGCGTCATCGATTATGTGAATCATGGCAGTTTCCGTACTGTGATTGGCTCGGAAGCCTGATTGGTGAGAGTTGAGGAGATCAAATTGATAAATATGTTTAGTCAATTGTATTTGTGCGCATTTTTCCAGCAGTTTGGCAAGAGTCGGAATGTTGGTAATGGGACGGTAGTTGTTTAGGTCAGAAGGGTCGGCTGTAGGTTTCTTTAGCAAAGGTGTTACTTGTCCAACTTTGAGGGAGTCGGGAATCATCCCTTGTTGAAGTGAGCTGTTAATGATTTTGGTCCAGAGTGGAAGGAGCGACGGGGTAAGGACTTTTACAGCGTTAGCAGGAAGGGGGTCCGTGAGGTGATTGGATGGTTTCAGAGTGCTGAGCAGTTTGCCAATTTCTTCTTCCGTGTAGGTGATAAAGGTTGACCAGGTTGCATTATTTTTTGGTTTAGTGGGTGTTATGTAGTGGGGTTTGGGATAGAGGCTTGCGTCCATGAGGAGATCATTCTTTATGTTATCCGTTTTTTGGTTAAAGAAAGAGGCAAAGTCTTCACAGGACGGGGCATTGCACATAGTGTTGAGAGGTTGGGGTTGTTCTTTGGGTTGTGAACGGATAAGCTCAAACAGCTTTCTCGGACGGTTTTTGGCTTGGTCTAGCTGACGGCTGAAGAAGTCTGATTTTGATCGTTTTATTTTCCTGAAGTAGGCATTTCTCTTTTTCTTCAGGTTTTTTAGGTTCAGTGCAGAGGGGGCTGATCTCCAGGAGCGCTCTGCCAATCTCTTAGTTTTATTCTTTTCCCATTTCAAAGTGCTGCATTAACACACAGCAGGCATCTTTCTCACAGTGGATGGTAGAAATCAAATTTTTCATACTGAAAAAAATATAGCTATTTTTGAAGTTGGAGAAATTTATAATGCCTTAAATTTCTCCCATTAAAAATAATTGTATATTTGTGTTACACAAGTAACGGTATAACTAATGTAGACAGGTAGGTCCTGTATCGCAAGTACATACAACACAGTCTGTTAGTTACCCACACAGGTATATCCCATTCATAAACACATACCTGTTCATACATCTTCACAGACCATGCTCTCAATGACAAACATGACAGCCCTGTCATAGTGCCCCGTACTTAAGCATTTTGTTCAACCATAGTATCTGGCTCTATGGATCTTAGGCTTAAAGTCAATGAAGTTGGGCGTTTGGGTAGCTGGAAACAATGTGCAAGTTGTTTCGCCCTCAGTAGCTCACAATGATTTTCACTGATCAGAAATAGCTGTCACTACCAAAAAAGTCAGAGACTCCTGGTTTACATTGTCCTCAAGGTAAACATTTTTGCAGGGTGCAAAACAGGATAATTCTCCCCTCTCTGGCTCTGGTACACTTAGATCCTACTTGAAAATGAGGCATTGCAGCACACTGGCATCTTTGACTTACCACTTTAGAGTAAGATCCATTTCCCTTTCAAGGAGGCTTCTCTATAGTGTCTAAATCACCTCACACTAGATGTGAGAACAGCAACTGATGAGGCAGATGACTAACTGGCCCTTCTGTCTCCCATAAGGGCACACCAAGGGAATAGTTTACCTCAGCTCTGAGAGTTTGTGTAATAATCACATAAAATGCAAGATCTGCGGTGGGGACAACCCTGAACATGGTGTAAGAACCCACCTGTACCCTTATCAGCCTGATACTGTGAACTTGCATGTGTGGCCCACATACTGCTGCGTTAGGTGCTGGTGGTTCTGGGTTCCAAGTAGTTCCTCTTTATCTCCAGCATTGTCCTGCACATCATATATGGTTGACATCAGGATGGTTGAGGTGAGTCTGCCCATGGTAGACCTCTGAAGTCTTTTGCTCCACAGTTGGCCCCTGAGCGTCCTGTCCATTTTTCCTGCATAGAAACCTATCAAACCTGGGGACATCCTACAGGATTTCCTTCCGCCACCACATCCTTTGGGAGTTGCAGAGCCAAGGTACGATCTCAAGTTTGCCCTCTCCCCGGTGTTTGTACAAGCAAATATAGAAACGCTTTAACAGAAAATCAAGCAGTATAAAGTGTCTCTTTAGCAGTCTAAGAACCTGGGAAAAAATGGAACAAGAGACAGACAAACAGGCTGACAGACAGACAGGCAGACCAGCCAACCAACTGATTCATGATTCCCTTCTTCTAATGTGGAGGTCCTCTAGGTATGACCTGGAGCTATTGCCCCCAGT
This sequence comes from Lissotriton vulgaris, assembly GCF_964263255.1. Classification (NCBI taxonomy): domain Eukaryota; kingdom Metazoa; phylum Chordata; class Amphibia; order Caudata; family Salamandridae; genus Lissotriton; species Lissotriton vulgaris. Next base: position 4,403,222 of record NC_141688.1, read on the forward strand.
AAAAAATGTGATATTACCACACCTAACAATGCATGGCTCGATAATAGCCAACCACTTGTGATGCCCAATACACTTGGTAATTCACATTAGTGGCCGTACTGGGAAATCTGGGTAACTCATATTCAGGGTGTAAATGAGACCCATAGTCTCTCTCCATCATCAATCATACTACTGCTTCAGCAGTGTCCAGGATAGGTCTACTAACCTTCACACAGGGACTGGTTAAGGTCACAAAGTAGTTTGCACAAATTATAAATGAAGGTACTAGTGTTGCTTTTAGGATCCATCCCGTCACCGTCGATACCGTCGATACCGTCAGCCATGACCTGCTCCTGGGAAGACTGGAGGCCTTTGGGGTCAAAGGCTTGGCCTTTAAGTGGTTGCAATCTTTCCTTTTGGGAAGGACACAGAGGATACAACTGGGGGAGTCGATATCGGAGGTGGGATTCTTAGAGTGCGGGGTACCGCAGGGTTCTGCACTGTCCCCACTCCTGTTCAACCTCTATCTGCAGCCCCTCATTGCGTCTTTGGCTGAGATGGGTTGTAGAGTCTTCAACTATGCTGACGATACTCAGCTTGTGCTGAGCACTGATAATACAGGGACAGCACAAATCCAAGCTCAAAACATCTTGAGGTTTACCGTGGGGTGGATGACGCAAAACCTACTAAAGATCAACCCGGATAAGACCGAGGTACTGGTAATTCCCTCTACCACCTCACCGTGGAGTGATCTGTTTTGGCCTGCAGAGCTTGGATCAGCCCCAAAACCTAGTGCCAACGTGAAGAGTTTGGGGATTAAACTAGATTGTGATCTGTCAATGTGCAGCCAAATTTCCACCGTTGTTGGAACCTGCACGAACATCATTAGACAATTGAGAAAGTTAGCCCCCCTCCTTTCTCATTCTATGATGCGCTCAATTGTAGCAGCAACCGTCATTTCACGGATCGACTATGGGAATGCCCTGTATCTTGGCCTCCCAAAAACACTGACAAACAGACTTCAAGTCGTAATGAATGACGCCGCACGACTGATCTTCGGAGTACCCAGACGAACAAAGGCCTCCCCTCTACTCCAAAATCTTCATTGGCTCCCTGTTAAAGAGAGGGTTGAGTTTAAGAGCCTCTGTATAGCGCATAAGGCGATTTATGGCCATGCGCCGGCATATTTTAAAGCCCGTCTGGAAGTATACAGTCCGAAGAGAACACTCAGATCATCGGACTCCCAGCTACTGGTTTGCCCCCGCTATAAATTAGTGACCAAGGGAGGGAGAGCCTTCTCTGTTTTGGCCCCTCAGCTATGGAACAAGCTTCCTGAGGGGCTACGCAGGGAGGTGAATCTCCTACGTTTCAGGAAATCCCTGAAAACATTGCTGTTCAGAAGAGCCCTGACCGCAATGTAGGCCTGTAGTGGTGTCTCTCGGAGGAGTGAAGCTAAGTTATTGTAACAACATCTATTTCCAATGCACTTAGAGGCCTGTAGGTGATTGAGGGCGTTACAAATCTAAACTAACAATAACAATAACAATAACAACATTTTCGCCAATTTCCAGTCCATCTGTTTAACATTGCTGGTACATGACCCCCAACGAAGCCTCAATGCTATCTGTAGGGATGTCATCTCTAAAGGGTAAATGCTCCAAAACCATTTCAAAGAAGTTAACAAAGCACACACCTTCACTACCGATGAGGTAATTAAGATTCCTGTGGAAACTAGAGTGTTGGACAGCATCCCTGTTACCACATATTTCTCCCATGTTCAGGGGTTCTAGTCCTGCAGAAATTTTATATTGGTGATACAGGTTTTTTCTTCACATCACAGAAATGCTATGAATGATTTCTGTCACCAGAGGACTAGTGGAAAATAACTGTGAATACACGGTTACAAACTGGGGGAATGATATAAACCTCCTGTTATTCCCCGTTTAGTTACACAAAAAGCTAAATCTAGGGTAAAATCTTTCTGGATTCACCACATTGCTCTAATGCCCCTCTAACGTCCCTGCCTAAATATACCGGTTTAAATATTTTGTTGCTGGCATAGACAGAATGTTGCCATCGCATACATTCCAACTATACATTCAAACCTCACAGGTGATGGGCCATTTCCAAACACCGAATTTGTCACTGTTCATTGTGGTTCCTTCTTTACATCAGATTCTTCGCTCTTGTTTGGTTCCACCGCAAAACACCCACTGGCTTGGGCATTTATTTTTCCTGAAGTATTCTGAAAGACCTGAATCCCTGTTCTGAACCCAGCAATACATAGTTACCTATTCATCAGCCACCTGCTTTATTGACAAGTTTTGTTGTGTGGTATTTCCTCATCAAACCTTTGCAGTTAAAGAAGCATGGAATTAAATCTCTGAAGGGAGAAAGCACTTAGGCCAAAATCATTTCAGATCGTGCAGATTAAATGGTTCCCTAAATCCTCCTAGGACTACAGCGGGTGTAATATTGTTTGGACTTTGGTGGCTAGTCTGTTGCTGCTAAGGGCCAGATTAGAACTCAGACAGACATCGGGAATTATATAATTTACAATACACAACTGCTGCTAAACATGTAGGAGAGCACCATAATGTCCAACTATGAAACTACACATGCTCTACAAGAAAAAGGACTCTTCAAAGTGATTCATAGAGTGGCTCTAAACTACCCTACATACTAATCAAAAAAAACTTTGTGGAGCTATATTCAGCTGATAAATAGCAACAGATTGAATATCACATAGTATGTCATGAAATGGTGGTGGGCCTGTTAAATGTGCAAATCTTTAGAACATTGGATGAAAGAGGTCTGGGTTGTTGATTTAATGCTGATTTGTTGAACTTCTTTTGTAGGGTGGCAACATTTGTATTTAGACTGTGTTTGGGAAGTGACTCTATGTGAGTTCCTGACTGGGGAGATGAGAGTATAATTTCTAATTACATTTGTGGTGCCTTGAAGACCAGGAATTTAACAAAATCTCTATAATCTGCCGTTAGATCAACTTAGTGAGGCGCTGCAGAATGAGTCTAGATAGATAGACCATTCCATCTTCTAAGATTTATTGCAAGCTACTTCGGAACAAGCATGCCGAGTGTAATACTGTGTGCAGTCTAGTTGTTGGTGGGTGGAGCTAGGGGGACAGAGGAAGAGGAGGAGCAGCTACAGGAAAGGGTTAGATAGAGTGGGGACAGGGAACAGTAAAGAAGTAAAATAAAGAGCTTGTAAATACCAACAGTGTCTAGCGTCATTATTAGCAGCACGACGCTACAGCTGGCGACGAGAGTGGGATGGTGCAGTCTGCCACCCCTGGACCCCTGGAGACGAGTGCCCAGTCCCGTCCAGCACACTGAGGAAGTCGCCGTCGCGACACGTGTGCCTGGCAGGAAGCGCCGCCAAGAAAGAAGCGGCCAGCGGTGAATACGAGCTGCCCTCGCGTGAAGCCCCAGCAAGAAAAGCGTGGTCGAGCGCTGAAGCTGCCCAGCCGGAAAAAGCACTGCCGAGCGCTAGCATCGGGTGCTCACCCCAGATGCGTGAGGAATTGCAGGCGCAGTAGCAACGTCGGGACCTCACCCCGGTCCTACCTGGTGAGAGGAGATCCTTCGCGAGTGGAGGGGGCGAAGAGCGGAGGCCCCAGCATCCAGTGTAGACCTCATGTGCCCGATGAGTGTCCTGAAGCTGGCCGGTAGCTGCATTGCATTGGAGGGAGGCAAAATCTCGGGAGGAACGAGATTTCAAGCACGGCGGCCATTTTGAGGTCAGGCTGTCCCCACCAATCCCCTTTCGAGGCCAAGAAGCGGCCATTTTGAAGTCAGTCAGTTTCCAGTTTCGTCATCAAGCCCAAGCAAATGCAAAGTAGATCAGGAAACAAGCACAAACTGCTGCAAGAGACAAACTAGCAAACAAGCACAAGCTAACGCAAAGGGTGAAATAAGCAAACAAGCACATGCAAATGTAAGAGGTGAAGCAAGACAACAAGCATAAGCCAAGGCAAAGACAGTGAGAAAAGAAAGAGAAGGAAACACGAGCAAAGAAAGAGAGATAAAGTAATACATCAAAATGTCGACATCACCGCAGCGAAATGTCGCGGCCACAGCGGCAACCACGCCAAGTACGGTGGGCATCTCATACTTGCGTGCCCCAGAACCACTGGCCCTGATAGCTGGAGGGGCAAAGGGCCCCAGACGGCAGGAGTGGTTCGAGGACTTTGAGGACTATATGAAAGGATCAAAAGTCACGGATGACGATTAGAAGTTAATTGCATTACGAAATCTGGTAGGGAAAGAAGTAAGTAAGTTAATAAAGGAATTGCCGACAGCCGAAACAGGATCATATGTCAAGGTGCGAGATGCGTTAAATAAAAGGTTTTTACATAAAAGAAATGTGGACTATGAAAGATACATGTTTCACCAAGCCCGTCAAGAAAAAGAGGAACTGATGACTACGTTCATAATGAGACTACGACGACTGTCTCGGTACTGTGAGTTTGACACATTCTCCACGGAGGATGCCATAAGGTTGCGAATTATTGAAGGGTGCCAATCTGAAACGCTCAGAAGGCGGCTACTAAGGAAGAGTCACATCCTTGATGAGATAGAAGAGATGACCCGGGTGCATGACCAAGCAGAGGAACATGCTAGAAGAATGGAGATGAGACACAGTGAGAGACGGAAACAAGCCTATTGTGTACAAGCCAAGAGCACTCGCAGACACTCTCGAGATCGACGGAGGTCATCCAGGCCGTCTTCCCGCCAACAGTACACAGGGCGCAGACGCCATGAGTCTGGCTGTGGAGACAAGAAATGAGATCGCCCACGAAAATTTTATCAATGCGGGTACGACTTTCCGCACACAGATGTCTGTCCAGCACTTGGTCTGCAATGCGGAAGGGAAAATCACTTTGAAGCTATGTGCGGAGAATATCACAAAGAACGGATGAAAGAACCAACGAGATCGTCTCGACCAGACACAAGGCGACATCATGCAAAGGCGGTGCAGGATCGGCCGGAGTCGTCCTCAGTTTCCTCACACTCCAGCAGAGAGTCTCGCAGGTCCCAATGGGTGAGAAGGTCTCCACCCAGAGAATCTAGGTCAGCGTCTTTGGAATCGGTGTACACTGATAAGTATGCCAGCATGGTAGCTGGTCCAGACCAACAAAAAAAATACCCAAGATTAGACATCAGTGTGGGAACTCATAAAACCAAGTTCGTACTGGACATTGGGGTATCACTGAACTATATCCCTGTAACTGAATACAACAAAATGAAACCACAACCCACGTTGAGCCCGGCCCATGTCAGAGTGTTCACGTGGATGTAGTAGAAACCTTTCCCATGCCTGGGAAAATTTGCAACTACACTTAAGCACAAGACCACCTCAGTGCCGGCCTATGTACATGTCATTGAAGGCCCGGAAGCTGACTGTCTCCTCAGTTTGCCCCCTGCGGAGCGTCTTAGGCTGGTTGAAATTCTGTTTAGGGTAAGCGATGACCCCGACATCATACACAAATTCCCTAAACTATTCACCGGACTGGGAAAAATGAACAAATGCCACATCCGGTTGCACATTAATGAACAAATACGTCCTGTCGCACAACATCACAGGCCGGTGCCTTTCCACCTTCAACAAGCAATGGAGGATGAAATCCAAGAGTTATTGAGAACGGACATTATCGAGCGGACAGAAGGGCCAACACGTGGGTTTCACCAGTAGTCATCGTGCCAAAGAAGGGTATACCCAAAAAGTTGCGCCTGTGTGTAGATATGAGGCTTCCAAACACTGCCATCGAAAGGGAGCGCCACCCAGGGCCTCATTTAAGTGACATGATTTCATCCTTAAATGGTGCCAGAGTCTTTTCCAAACTAGATTTGAATAAAGGATACCACCAGCTGGAACTACATGAAAAGTTGCGCTATATAACAACATTTGCCACTCATCTAGGGTTGTTCCGCTACAAACGACTCCATTTTGGAATTTCATCTGCGGCGGAGATCTTTCAGGAAGCTATTCGCCAGACCATACATCACATACCAAATATACTAAACTATAGTGATGACATTCTAGTTTACGGATCAAATGTCCAAGAGCACGACAAGGCACTAGACCGGGTGTGCCATGCTCTCCTGGAGGCCAACCTCACAGTCAACAAAGACAAGTGTGAGTTCCATCAATCGACTCTTAAGTTCTTTGGACATGTGTTTTCTGGAGCAGGGATGAAGCCTGATCCTGAGAAGGTGATAGCACTGAACGATACCAAAAGTCCACAAGATGTGAGCGACATTCGTTCGTTCTTAGGCATGGCGAGCTATTGTGCCAGATACATAAAGGATTACGCCACCATCAGTCACCCACTACGTGTGCTTATTAAACAAGTGAAACCATTCATTTGGACTCACCAATGTGAGCAGGCGTTCCAGGAAATAAAACGAGCTGTTGAGTCAGCGGACAACTTGGCATATTTCAGCCCCAAGAGACACACCAAAATCACCGTTGATGCCAGCCCAGTGGGACTAGGTGCAATACTGGCTCAGTTTGACAACGAAACAGACCAGAAACACATCGTGGCATATGCCAGCCGGAGTTTGTCAGACACTTAGAAGACCTACTCCCAACCCGAAAAGGAAAGCCTTGATGTCGTGTGGGCCTGTGAGCACTTTCACATTTTCATATACGGCAAACATTTTACGCTAGTGACAGATCATCAATCGCTAGTCACCATTTTCGGCAACCCCAGAGCCAAAATGCCACCTCGAATTGAGCGCTGGGGTTTGCGTCTACAAGAGTACACTTATACAATAGTGCACAAACCAGGACAATCTGCGAATCCAGCCGATTACATGTCGAGACACCCTCAAGCATCACAGGCTTCACGTCCATCCGTGGCAGAAGAGTACATCCACTTCGTAGTGGACCAAGCCAGACCACCAGCGGTTCCCTTGGAGGCGATATGTGAGGCCACAGCTCAAGACAATATCCTTAAAAGAGTGATGTGTTGACTGCGGACCAATCACTGCCGTCACGACAACGAGGAGGAAGGGTGCGACCCACATGTTCGTCAAGAGATGCAGGCTTTCCGGCATGTGAGTGAAGAACTGTCTGCCACTTCAGAGGGTCTCCTACTGAGGGATCAACAAATTGTCATCCCTAAGCAACTCCGCCTGGGCATCATCAATCTAGCCCATGAGGGTCACCGTGGAGTGATCGCTACAAAAAGAGCGCTCAGAGAGCGAGTATGGTTCCCGCTACTTGATCAGATGGTGGAGCTCACCTTAAAGGATTGCCCCCAGTGCTAACTGGTCAATCATGGAGAGCCTCCAGCTCCTCTGCAGATGTCAAAGCTACCTACTAGTGTCTGGCAAGAGCTAGCCATGGATTTCTATGTACCCCTTCAGTAGGGCAAATATGTCCTAGTAATAATAGATGAATACTCGAGATTGCCCATAGCACAGTTTGTATCATCCACCAGTGCCACGAGCACCATTGCTGTGTTGGATGAAGTGTTTGCTTCCTGGGGTGTCCCTAAAGAACTCAAGACGGATAACGGCCCACCTTTTAATGGACATGAGTTTGGAGAATTTGCGAGGCATCTCAATTTCAAGCATCGCAAGATCATTCCCCTATGGCCTCAGGCGAATGGAATGGTAGAGAGATTCATGGCAACACTAAAGAAAACATTCAAACAAGCCACCATTGATAAGAAGGACTTTCAAGTGGCTCTCAATGAAGTCCTGAGAGCCTATCGAACGACACCTCATGCCACTACGGGAAAATGTCCTGCCACACTCATGTTAGGATGACCGATCAGAACAATGATACCTACGTGGGAAGGAGCCCTGCGACTGGTGTCGCCAACACGTGTACATAAGGAGTTAGTGGTAGCCGACCAACAGCACAAGAACAAAATGAAGTCCTATGCTGACACCCGGAGGAGAGCCCGATCTCCGTCTCTTCACGAAGGGGACTGTGTGTTGGTCAAGCAGGAACAACAGAAAAAAGACAGATTGCAAGTTTAGAGCTGAACCTTTAATGATTACCAAACAAAAGGGTACAATGGTAACAGCTGAGTCGGAGAACAGGAGGATTACTAAGAATGTCTCGCATTTTCAACGGTGCACTCCGGCTGTTAAGGATGCCCTCAGCAAAATGAATGAACAACCAGGCTCCGAGAGACCAGGCAGTGCAGCTGCCGTACAGAGACTTGAGATTTCGGCCGAAGCTGAAGCGGAAGAGAGAGGTGTGGTCCTGCGACCCAGAAGAGACATTCGACGACCTGTGCGGCTAGTCGAAGAACTATGATCAAGTTAGACTCTTATTTCATCATTTTGTTAACAAAGGGGGAGATGTAATACTGTGTGCAGTCTAGTTGTTGGTGGGTGGAGATAGGGGGACAGAGGAAGAGGAGGAGCAGCTACAGGAAAGGGTTCGATGGAGTAGGGACGGGGAACAGTAAAGAAGTCAAATAAAGAGCTCGTAAATACCAACAGTGTCTAGCGTCATTATTAGCAGCACAACGTTACACCGAGTGTGGACTTTTTAACCAGCAACAACCAGTATTTCCGAGGGACGCACGCCTACGGATCCCCCAGTACAAACGTAAAAAATTATTTTTGCAAAACCACTCAGCTTTGGGTCCTGCATCGCTCAGAGGAGGCCACATCTGGAGGCCAAAATGCGTCAACATTTTCATCCTTAAGGTTCAACACTGTACATCCAAAACAAAAGAAGAGAACCCAACGTGGAGCAGACCATATAACTAACTTTGGACTTAATTAATCTGACATCAGTTGGTATATAATGCATTATTATTGGATCCCTTAGACCGTTTTTCTTCATCTACCCAAAGGAGGATACACTAACCGATATTTGCTAACAGCCCTTTCATCTAATTATTTTGAATTTCAAATTCTAATAACTATGTGATGGGATTCAGCATTATTTAAGTTTTTGATAAGTATTAACAGAGAAATTAAAAGTTTTGAATAACGAAGTACTTTGTGGTTCTCTGTTTCCATTCTTTTTGTACAGCAATATTTAAAAAATTTCTGGATTGATAGAAGCGATACGATAATACAAAAAAGGTTTGACTTGACAAGGGAAGCATTTATACCAGAGGCTGTATATTAATTAGTTGGCTTTTGTGATTTCTTTTTTGTTGAAAACTCTTTGTATTTTTAAACATCTGTCAGAACATCAGTAGGTGAACCTTTTACATAATAGATTTTACACTATTACTTTCAGGGAAACAAAGATTACAATTAGGCAGTTCATTCACCAATACCACTTCCCTGGATTAAACGTGGCCCTTCCCATTGACATATTCTTAAAAAGTGAAGAAATCCACTAACTACTTGCTAACCTGTGTGCTGGGTGTGTATTGTCAGCCCCCTCGATTTCTACGTTGTAATATCTCAGCCATGACTGCCATATTATGGTAATCTTTTTTGAGCATCCTGGGGTAGCCATTCAGCTAATCCTCCACTCTTCAGTGTCTGGCAATGTCTCTTTTTTCAAGTATTAACCCTAAGTTGCTCAATAGGAGTTTGTGCCTAAGGAAATCAACATCTGTAGGGATGTCGAGTATAACATATTCGGAGTCCATAGGTATCTGTGCCTCTAGTATATCGTTAAGTTCCTTTACTAGTCGTGACCAGTAGCTTTGTACATGCTGACATTCCCTTAACGTGTGTATGTAGGTGCCTCGGTCTGTTTTACAGCGTAGACAGTTGGGTGTTTCTGCTCTTCCCATAGTGTGTAGCCTGTCATAATATCCCCGGTGGGGAGTTTAAATTGCATCATCCTTAAGCAGAGCTTAATCTCCACCTCTCTTGGGTGCATCAAGGGACCCTCCCAGTCGATGTCATCTAGTGGACCCATCGTTTCCTCCCATTTAGTCCTGAGTAATATCAGTCTGTCAGGCATATTGTTATTAGAGTTTTGCATGTCCAGGAAACCGCCTTTGAGTGTATTTCCTCTTGTAGTAGTCTACCTTCCAATGGTGCATATTCGGAGATGCCTGTAGTGTCAACTTTTTGTAGCCAACAAGCATGTTGCATTTGTAAGTATTTGTATTTTTGAGTTTGTATCAACTGTTGTTCGGTTTGAAGAGCCGCAAAGGTGAACAAGTGCCCATCTTTGAGTATGTCACCCACTGCCGCGATCCCAACCATGTCCCAACCACTGAAGCCCTGCAGTTTCACAAATTCTGGCAACCTCCAACCCTCCCACAATGGCGTCACTTTTGTCAATTTCTTTTCCCATCCCATCTATCACTCGAATATTTTGTTTTTAATCCTTCCCGCTGGAGCCACACTTTTTTTCTGTTTGGCATATGATATTGTTGCAGCCAGGCTCCAGGTGGTTATAGGGGCTCGTTCCCTTCTTTGTTGCATGTGTTAGATCGACTTAGGGCAGAATCTCTTGTGGTACACCACTTATGATGACCTTGAGCAACCAGTGTGATGAAAATTGTACCAGACCCTGCATTGGCAGCAGTAAAATAATACCAGCGTATTTTTACTGCCTCCACTCTTTATTAGCTAGAGATGAAACAATGTGCTCTGACAATGAAGGCAGCTATCTCTCCATATGTGGCGTAAATCGTCTTGATGAATTTCAAAATGGGAGCACTATTGGAATATCCTAGGACTGTTGCCCTAGGACAACCTATTATATCAGGGCCCAGCAGACAACTGAATGAATGTAAGGTCTTCAGGCCTTTTCTAATGGAGGCAGGAAGTGAACTATAGCCGTTCAGTACTTCACTCACCCACTCAAATATCCTCTATACCTCTGCAATATGCTCAGGTGCAATATAAACCTTTTCCTTAACGCTCTTATCCACCTTCTAAAAGACTGAGGTCACATTATTAGGAAAAATGATGAACGTTTATGTGAAGGGATGGGCGACTGAACAAATAAATGAACACTGAAATGGCAGAGGACCGAGAAGGGGGTGAAGAATGAAAGAGTAGGTTAATGAAATCTGACTCCTCTGACGGGATGGCCTTATAATAACTATTAAATGATTCACGGCTGTATCGAATGGATGCGCAGAAGATGAATGGCAGCATAGAGCCTTCAGTCAGAACATCGGTCACTATAAAGAAAATTAATGGACAACTAACAGATCAGCCTGAAAAATATTTTCAATACTTTTTTGGGTGAAAATATACCCCACTGTCCCCAGTATTTTTATTCTTGCCTCTTTGTTTGACAACGGTGTATACTCCCACTCACCCACTTTTCATTCTTTTCTCATATGTCATCTCACTGTACCATATCATTTTTCTCCTCTCTGCCTTTATGAAATCAGGAGCCAACTACAAAACACTCCGGGAGTGGAAATCAAAACACCCCAGCTGTGAAAGTAATATCACACCTGTGGCTAAATTTCATTTCTAACCATCCACAAGCATGCACAGGTGCGCACACTCACACCCATGCAACCACAAGCCAACATGCACACACATACTCACACCCACCCATTCACAGATACACATGCATGTGCATGCTCACACACACCGACTCGCTCAAACATGTAACACGTATATGCACCCACCCATTCACAAGTGCAAACACACACATATTTACAACTATCAACTCAGTAAAACATCCTCGCACACAAATCCATTCACAAGCACACACACGCATATAGACATCTGGCCATGTACAAGAAACGATTTAGGGGAATATTCACAAGGAGTTACCTCTGATTTATCACCACCTTGACGCATCAAAAGTGGAGATAGAAATTACACAGCAAAAGCAAAGGAGATGATTGACGGAGTGTTGGACATTGCAAGCACTCACCCCCAGTCAACTGATCAGGGTTTAATCCATCATCATTCTTTAGCTCACTCCGCCACCCCAGTTCAGACATGGCGATATGCAAATCAGTCTGACCTTGTGCCTCATGGGAACAGTCCAGCCCGAACTGCCAAGCCATGTCTTCCCTGGACCGGAAACAAGCATCCTGGGACGGGTTTCTGCTAATCAGCCATCATCAGCCAGGCTAGCTTGAATCCAGTAGCACAGTGAGCAAGGGACCCACAACTGAGCATACCCTGCCAACTTAGGGCGAATAAAGCAAAACCAAAGGGGATGATGGACGGAGTGTTGAACATTGCAAGCACTCACCACCAGTCAACTTATCTGGGCTTAATCCATCAACATTCTTTAGCTCACTCCGCCACCCCAGTTCAGACATGGCCATATGCAAATCAGTTTGACCCTGTGCCTCATGGAAACAGTCCAGCCCGAACTGCCAAGCCATGTCTTCCCTGGACCAGAAACAAGCATCCTGCGATGGATTTCTGGCTAATCAGCCGTCATCAGCCAGGCTAGCTTGAATCCATTGGTACAGTGAGCAAGGGACCCAGGTCTGAGCATACCCTGTCAACTTAGGGCAAACAAAGCAAAACTAAAGGGGATGATGTACGGAGTGTTAAACAATGCAAGCACTCACCTCCAGTCAACTGATCTGGGTTAAATCCATCATCATTTTTTAGTTCACTCCGCCACCCCAGTTCAGACATGGCCATATGCAAATCAATCTGACCCTGTGCCTCATGTGAACAGTCCAGCCCGAACTGCGAAGCCATGTCTTTACTGGACAGGAATCAAACATCCTGGGACTGGTTTCTGGCTAATCAGCCGTCATCAACCAGGCTAGCTCGAATCCAGTGGCAAAGTGAGCAAGGGACCCACGTCTGGGCATACCCTGCCAACTTAGGGCGAACAAAGCAAAACCAAAGGGGATGATGGACGGAGTGTTGAACATTGAAAGCACTCACCTCCAGTCAACTGATCTGGGTTTAATCCATCATCATTTTTTAGCTCACTCCGCCACCACAGTTCAGACATGTGATTGCTGAAGGGCCCTGCTTTTGTTCAACAAGACTACTGTCTTCTGTTTTATTATGGGTTAAGGGCATGCTTTAAACTAATAGACAAGATTATACTGCTATATGTTGGAGGACACTGGTGATTTACATAACACACTACCATACACCCCCAGCTCTTAGATCCAAAGTTTAGTTTGGCTGGAGACTCAGACATCTTGGCATTGACGGGCACATCGGATTTTGAGCCTGTTTGCAGTAAGGCAAACAGGAACTTTTGAAAAAGTAGCAGTAAAAGTAGGTAGGGCAAGGTCTGGGAACATTTTCTCCATTAGTCAGAGAGGTAATTTATGGCACTACCCCTCCACCCCCACAAGCTGGTGAACCCAACATGGCTGGACTATCACCCAGCCTTTTCCTCAATATATTGTTTTCCGGACCAGAAGCAGTCTGGATCATCTGTCTATGACCTGAGTGGAGCCATGAGGGACTCTTGTGCCCAGAAAGTGTACTCCAAGGGTCAGTTGCACAATGGTCTTTGTGGGTACGGGGACACAGCAAGCTGCAAGAGGTCTTTTCCTGGAAATATCCATCTGACCAGTAGCAAATGGACTTGGACTCAAATTTACTATTGGCCTCTGCCTGACACCCCCAGTGTCTCTAAGTGCCCTCCTCTGAGGTCTTGGGGGCGCTCTTGTGGCTATTTGGGCACCAGAAGAAAGGTGGAAATCTTCTGAAAGCTTTTTCTACAGAGCATCAGTGGAACCTACAGGAAATAGAATTCGGCTGACAGTTCCACAGTGTCATAAAGAATTTCAACTTTGTCTCTCTTGACTCTCCCAGCACCTCAGAAAAAATTAGTAAGTCCCATTCTGCTTAAGGACTTTCAACATTTTTAGCAGGAAATCTCCAACACTCCAGAACTACAGCTGGGCGAGCCTGCTTCAAGCATTAGTCCTTCATTTCCATGGCAATGGCTACAATTTCTACTACGGCCCAATCAGTGTATTTTTGTTTGCAAAATGTGACAAATTCTCTGATCCTCTGATGGTGTGAGGCGTGAGATTTTGGACAGTATTGGGAGGAGCTCTGCAATCGGACCCTTAAAGCAGCAAGGAGGCTGCTACTGGATCACCGTTAGCGTTGTTAGCTTAGCTGCTTTCCTTGCCTCACCGCTCTGTGCTAACCGTGGCCTTCATCGAGGACCTCCACCAGAAACATTGGACGCCAGGCCAGACAGGCTCTGTTCTGGGGAACAGAGTGACGCTGAGAAGGTGGTGCCGGCAGCGTGATGAAGATAGGGTGACCACCTGTTCGTAAATTTCACTGACGGTCCATAATTTCGATCTCACATCCATTGTCTGTGATGATCCCTTTTACGGACACCTTTTGTCTGTAATTTTGGGTATTGCAGGGAACAGCACTGCTCCCCTGCATGAAGCCTCAATTCCCTGATGGAACTGCCTTGCCCTCCTCCTCAGAGCTCAAGAGCAGCCCACACTGCCCTTTGTCATTCTGTATGCAGCTTATTTCTACATACAGAATTACAATGGGCTAATTTGGGCTGCAAAGCATGTAATGGACTCCCCCAGCCTCCTTCAAGGACAGGGCATTCTGTCAGATGGAAGAAATGTGCAAAACCGCCAATGCTGCTAGGTGAGAATCCAGTTCAAGAAAAGAAGCTGGTGAAGGAAGTTAAAACAAGGGGCTAGAGTTCTTTCAGTCTCTTCATTTTAGAACTGATGCATTTTTAATATTCTATTCAATGAAGCCGTGGTTGCTGCTTTTATATTTTATGCAACTAACAGCCATTGACAAAGCCAACATTTTGGGCTTGTTATTGGTGTAATGTTACTTGTTGTGTTATATATCTGGATACCTTGACAGAAGAGGCAAAATACCAGTCGGGCGGTACACTATACTAAGCATAGATTTTCAGCTTTGGTGTTTTAAGACACCCCCTTAATTACATCGAACACCCCCTTTTGAGAGACCCCCCAGTTTTTTCATTCTACAAAAAGCTCTGGAAACAACACCATGTCACAGTCACCTCATGGCCTGCCACTGTGCATCAAGCATGGCTCATGATTTCCACGTTTTCAGATTGCCTACGTTCAGGGGCATAGTGAACCCTAGCCCCACCGCGCCCCTTGCTTTAGGAACTACAGCCAGGGTTAAATTCTTGATGGGCCTCTTCCATCTGCAACTCTGCAGACAAAGGCTCAGCTCATAATTAATATGGAAAGGTGGGCAAGTGAGTAAGTGAAGGGATAGGTGGATGGCTGGATGGATTAGTGAAAGGATGAATTGATAAATGAAAGGGTGAATAGATAGATAATGAGAGAAAGGATGGATGGATAGATGAGTGAGTGGAAGGATGGATGAGAGAAAAGATAATTAGATTGATGTATGGGTGGAATGGTAGATGGATGGGTAAAAGGAAGGATGAATGAGTTAAAGAATGGATGAGTGAAAGGGTGGATGATGGGCGAGTGAATGGGTGGATGGATGCGTGAAATGATGGATGAATTGATGCGTTGATAAGTGAAAGGGTGAATGAGTGGACGGATGATTGAAAGGGTGGATGAGTGAGTGATAAAGGAGGGTAGATGGACAAAAGGATGGACAGATGAGTGAAGGAGTGAAAGGGTGGATGGATGAGAGAAAGGCTGGATGAATGATAGGGTGAATGGATGGATTCATGAGTGGATGAGTAGATGGATGGGTGGGTGGATGGTTCGTAGGAAAGATGGCTAAGTGAAAGGGTTGATGGAGAGAGAAAGGGAGGATGGATGGATGACTGAAAGGGTGAATGGGTGGAAGGATGAGTGACAGGGTGGATGGATGAGTAAGTAAAAGGATGGCTGGATGGCAGAAAGGGTGGTTGGGCGAAAGGGTAAATGGCTGGATGGATGAGTGAATGGATTAATGGGTGGAAGAGTGGATGGATGAGTGTACGGCTGGATAGGGTGAAAGGATGGATGAGTGAAAGGGTGGATGGAAGGATGGATGAGTGAAATGATGGATTGAAAGATGCATGAAGGATAGGTTTGCAAATGGTGGAATATGTTTGAATATGGATGGGCTTACGTAAATAGTATTGTGCAATCTCCTCTGGTGTGTCTGTAATACCTACCTTTTGTCCCAAAGTTTTGTCCTGAATTTTGACCTCCTGTCCTGAATTTCTGTCCTGAATTTTGACCCTTTGTCCTGAATTTTTACACTCACCGTCCTGAATTTGCACCCATGCCAATTGGTCACCCTGGATGGAGAAGAAGCAGGAGAGCCTCAGTGGTGTTAGTGTCACTCAACCCCTGCTGCTAACTGCAGACACCACTGACACAGCAGTACTGAGAAAGAAGGGATCCCAGTGAGAGAGTAACAATTCCCACAAATTATAGACAAAAAATTAGTAATACACTGAATGAATCTACACTGTTTTTATTCACAATGTAGATATAACCAGGATATAGTATCCAGAAATAACCATTTCAAAAAGGTTGTGTAGTGCCCCAGGGAAAAGGGAAAGGTGATAAGGTGAGGATAGTGTGAGTGGGGATACTATACATACTCAGACGTGAGTCCCAGGCTCTCCACACCACTGGAGTCAAGCTATCCAGGCTGATGAAGGCTGATAGCCAGAAACCGGTCCTTGGATGCTTGATTCCGGTCTGGAAAAGACATGGCTTGGTAGTTCAGACTGGACTGTTCCCATGAGGCACAGGGTCAGAGCTCATTTGCATATAGCCAGTGTCTAACCCAGGGTGGTGTGGAGTGCAAAAAAACGATGGATTTAGGCCCAGATCCTTGTACTGGGGTGAATGTATGACATTGTTCTACATTCTGTCCATCAACTGTGTTTTTTGCAATTTTCACCCCGAGTGAGCTGGGTATACTCAGACGTGAGTCCCAGGCTCTCCACACCACTGGAGTCAAGCTGTCCAGGCTGATGAAGGCCGATAGCCAGAAACCGGTCCTTGGATGCTTGATTCCGGTCTGGGAAAGACATGGCTTGGTAGTTCGGACTGGACTGTTCCCATGAGGCACAAGGTCAGAGCTCATTTGCATATAGCCAGTGTCTAACCCAGGGTGGTGTGGAGTGCATAAAAACGATGGATTTAGGCCCAGATCCTTGTACTGGGGTGAATGTATGACATTGTTCTACATTCTGTCCATCAACTGTGTTTTTTGCAATTTTCACCCCGAGTGTGCTGGGTATACTCAGACGTGAGTCCCAGGCTCTCCACACCACTGGAGTCAAGCTATCCAGGCTGATGAAGGCTGATAGCCAGAAACCGGTCCTTGGATGCTTGATTCCAGTCTGGGAAAGACATGGCTTGGTAGTTCGGACTGGACTGTTCCCATGAGGCACAGGGTCAGAGCTGATTTGCATATTGCCAGTGTCTAACCCAGGGTGGTGTGGAGTGCAAAAAAACGATGGATTTAGGCCCAGATCCTTGTACTGGGGTGAATGTATGACATTGTTCTACATTCTGTCCATCAGCTGTGTTTTTTGCAATTTTCACCCCGAGTGTGCTGGGTATACTCAGACGTGAGTCCCAGGCTCTCCACACCACTGGAGTCAAGCTATCCAGGCTGATGAAGGCTGATAGCCAGAAACCGGTCTTTGGATGCTTGATTCCGGTCTGGGAAAGACATGGCTTGGTAGTTCGGACTGGACTGTTCCCATGAGGCACAGGGTCAGAGCTCATTTGCATATAGCCAGTGTCTAACCCAGGGTGGTGTGGAGTGCAAAACAACGATGGATTTAGGCCCAGATCCTTGTACTGGGGTGAATGTATGACATTGTTCTACATTCTGTCCATCAACTGTGTTTTTTGCAATTTTCACCCCAAGTGTGCTGGGTATACTCAGGCGTGAGTCCCAGGCTCTCCACACCACTGGAGTCAAGCTATCCAGGCTGATGAAGGCTGATAGCCAGAAACCGGTCCTTGGATGCTTGATTCCGGTCTGGGAAAGACATGGCTTGGTAGTTCGGACTGGACTGTTCCCATGAGGCACAGGGTCAGAGCTGATTTGCCTATAGCCAGTGTCTAACCCAGGGTGGTGTGGAGTGCAAAAAAACGATGGATTTAGGCCCAGATCCTTGTACTGGGGTGAATGTATGACATTGTTCTACATTCTGTCCATCAACTGTGTTTTTTGTCCTTTTGAGGCACGCCATTGGTAAGGATTTTATTAAGATTACAATGGCACTTTGCTCCAACCGTTCTGCAAGTATTAGAATTAATGGGTCCCTGTCTCAACCCTTTACTCTCCATCAGAGAATGCATCAAGGATTCCCCTTTTCCCCATTACTGTTTTTACTAGCCATAAATCCCCTATTACTGATGCTAAATGCATCACCTGATATTCCAAGCATACCTTTTAATAATACCTCATACATAATGGCAGCTCATGTCAACAACATTTTAATCTTTACTCAGTCCCCAGAGGCCGCTATTACTGCCACCCTATCTTGCATTAACATGTTTTCTTATATATCTGGCTAGACCCTTAATAGGAATACAATGGAGATCTTACAGATCAATGTCCATTGTCATCATGCAATGGGTGGCACCTTTAATTTCCAATGGAAACCCACCTTCACATACCTTTTTATATGGTTCTCCAGAGACAATAGAGAGTATGCCTCTAACAATAAAATTAACCAAGAATAATGCGACATGGTCCCTGATGAACATATCTTGTTGGGGTAGATTTGAAACCTCAAGATGATAGTCTCACTGCTAATTAACTTGAGTCAGCTATATGCCACCCCATTCCACTCTCATCCCCACTGACAATGTCACAGTATCCCTACTCCCAGTCATGTAATCTTTAGGGACACAGTAGCCATACTCTTCAGTGCCTCAGAATTCAAAACCAGCATTCGTAACTCAACTATGGTGTCCCTAGGGTACAGTAAGAAAACACTCACTCCTAACTCTCATGAGCTTGGACATTTGTGGCTGACAAAGGGATAACAGTGATTTCTGATTTATATGATAACTCTGTTCCGCTGCCTTTCTCATCCTTACAATAGAAACATAACCTGTCAACCCTAGACTTTTATGACTTCCTCAAAATTATGGCGGAGGTCCCCAAAATGGGTCCTCTCTCTAATCCTCAACTCGTTTGAAAATTACAACAGTTTTTTTCACAAGGTCACACCATTTCAGAATTCTATAAACTTCTCATTATCTCAACATTTCCTCACCATCCACTTCTAGAACATAAATTATCCTCTTGTTTCTCCTCCAATGACATTGTCCCGAGGCATGTGGACACCTGATCCAGGGTAGGCTCACAACTACTCTAACATAAACTGATCCCATTGCTAACCCAGAACAGACTTTTTGTAGCGCGTCACATGTATTGGACACAGGCAAAATTGTTTTGGTTAAAGCTGAAGGACGCTAATACATGCTGGACCTGCAACTCGTCTCCTGGCAACAGGGAACACATGTTGTTTTCCTGCACCCATCTACAACTCTATGGGTCCGAAGTGTCCTCATGGCTTCAAAACCTTTTTTGGAACACCTATCTCACTGTCTTTTCTGATCATCCTCCTAGGACCCCAGTAGGCAGACCCTCCATTTGACGTTTCAACCATTTATTTATTTAATGGCATTTGTAGAGCGCGTGCAATTACCCGTAGGCGTCTCGGCGCTGATATGCAATGCTGTCTATCCCTGATCAGAAGGTTGGTGGCTGGGTTTACTGGTTGAATAACCACGTCTTCAGTTTCTTTCTGAACTGGAGGAGTGTGGAACTTATTTTAATGTGGTTCGGTAAGGAGTTCCAGATTTTAGGGGCTGCGATAGAAAAGCGGCGGTCACCCCATGAGACTGTTCTGCTTCGTTGAACCACAAGTTGGTTAAGCGAGGAGGAACGAAGTGTTCTGGACGGATTATAAGGAATTAGTAGCTTTTTGAGGAAGCTCGGTCCTTGATCCTGCAGGGTGCAACCATGGACCTATCACTTCTTGATCTTTTGCTCACCATCACTACTAAGGTTGTATTACTTGACTGGAAATCCACCAATAATGTATCCTACCATACTTGCTGGGCTTGCATAACATATCTACATTGTACACAAATAAACCAATCTCATATGAGAGGCTGCCCGGCCCCCTCTCATGGTATTTGGAATACCTTTGATATTTGTATTCATGACCCTTCCGTCGAAAGGGAAATCCCACAACCTCCTCCTACTGACCACTAATTCTTTCTCTTAGTATCATAGTTGAATTTCGGAACCCGCCCGTACACAGTATAACATGATTCCGCCCTCTCTACTCTGCCCTCCTACCACTCTATTTCTTTTTTGCTATAACAATGCGACATTCGCGAAACATGTTCATCTGGCACCTCCACTTGGTCACTTCATTCAGTCCTATTGGATGCCCATAAACAGGTGCCAAATGCATCTGTTGCTTCTTATGTACTAGACTTATGTCCTCTGTTATCTTATGCCCTTTGACCCTGCTTGTAGGCAGGTCGCCCCCACACCGCCACTGGCTGATCCTGTGCCCCTGCTGCTGCCTCTTGGTCCCTGGGCTTCCCTCGCCCTGTGTGCCAGTTTCTTTTTCCCCCTCGCCCCCCACCACCCACGTCACAGCCTTCCCGCCACTGCATCCCTGCGGCCACGCCCCCCAGCACACCCATTGGACTCCCTGCTCCCGCCTCCCAGCTGCTCCTCCCTCCCAGGCCTCCTCATATGCAGGCTGAGAAGCGGCCGTGCAGCGGACGTGCACAGTGGGCGCGCCCCTGGTGCGCCGGAGGCGGGCCAGAGTCAAGCCCATCTGCGCCCATCCGTGCCTGGACAGCGCCCAGCTCCAGTACCCCTGGACCCCGCACCCGGCACAACGCCAGACTCCGATACGACGCCAACACCCTCCACGCTCTCGAGACCGGCTGAGAACACCGCTGCTTCTGGGCCACCCCGAAACGCACCCACGGACTCTTCTCCTTCCACACCTGCAACTTCACCTGCGACAGAACCACCAAATCTCCAAGGACCGGTCCCAACCACCTCCGCTGCATACTCCTCAACACCTGCTCCACGCGCGAACATGCCGTCGAGCTCTGAAACCCACTCGACACCTCTGCCCCAGACGTGGCCTTCCTCACCGAGACCTGGTGGAACGACTCCTCAGCACCTGACATCGCCATAGCCAACCCGGACGGCTACAAGATCTCCCGCAGAGACTGCACCAACGGAATTGGAGGAGGAATAGCCATTGTCCACAAGTCCACCCTCCAGGTCCACACCCTCGCAGACGACTCCCTCAGCTCTGCCGAACACCTTCACTTCCGGATCCAAACCGACCCAGACACCACCCTCAGAGAAACACTCATCTACAGACCTCCCAGGCCCTCTACAGCGACTCCATTGCCGACCTCGCCAGCACCCACACACTCGCCTCCACTGACTACATAGTCCTTGGGGACCTGAACTTCCATCTCCAGAACAACAACGACGCCAACTCCGCCACCCTGATTGCCAACCTCGCCAAACTCTGCCTCCGACCACTCATCACCGAACCCACCCACGCCACCGGCCACACGCTCGACCCCGTCTCCTCCAGAAGCACCCACATCGCCTTCAACCACACCACCGAACTCCACTGGACCGACCACTGCTGCATCCACTTCACCTTCAAGAAACCAACCATGTACCACCGCACCCAACTGCTACCTCGCCGCTGCTGGAGCAAAGTCACCGAAGACCAGCTGACCTCCACCCTCATCCAGAACCCACCCACCGATAGAGACACTGCCACCCGTACCTTCAGACAGTGGATCGACGACTGCACCAACACTCTGGTCCCACTCAAGAAACCCCCCATCAACCACCCCAGCAAGAAAACCGCCTGGTTCACCGAAGAACTCCAGACCTCCAAACGTACATGCCGGAAGCTGGAGAAGAAATGGCTCTACGACCACACACCATACAGCCACGCAGCCTATAAGGACTCCATCCGCAGACATCACCACCTCATCAGAACAGCCAAGAGATCTTCTTTCAAAGCCCGCCTGGACAACAACGCACACAACAGCAAAGAGCTTTTCAACATTGTGAAGGAAATCTCCAACCCCAGCGCCAACACCAACGACATCCCGCCCTCGCAAGATCTGTGCGACTCACTGGCCACCTTTTTCCATCACAAGACCGCTGACATCCACGACAGCTTCAACACCTCATCCACCCCGACTGCAACAGACCCCACCACAAACGCCACATGCACCAACCAGCTGGCCTCCTGGTCCTACATCAACAACGACGAAACCCGCAAGGTCATGAACTCCATCCACTCAGGATCCCCGACAGACCCCTGCCCACACCACGTCTTCAACAAAGCTGACGCAACCATCGCACCCCAACTACGGAAGGTCATCAACATCTCTTTCAACAAAGCGACTTTCCCAGAAAGCTGGAAGCACACCGAAATCAACGCCCTCCTCAAGAAGCCCAAGGCGGACCCTATGACCTCAAGAACTTCCGGCCCATCTCCCTGCTCCCCTTTCAGCCTTTCTGGCAAAGGTCATCGAGAAAATTGCCAACATGCAGCTGACCTGCCACCTAGAGGACAACAGCATCCTAGACCCATCCCAGTCGTGATTCAGACGAAACCACAGCACCGAGACAGCCCTCATAGCAGCCTCAGACTACATCAGGCACCAACTAAACAACGACAATACTTCAGCCCTCATCCTCCTGGACCTGTAGCCGCCTTCGACACGGTCTGCCACCGCACAGTAAGAACAAGCCTCCAAGAAGCCAGAATCAAGAAGAAGGCCCTGGACTGGACCACGTCCTTCCTCTCCGGCAGAACCCAGTGAGTCCACCACTCACCCTTGCGATCCAAAGCCACTGACATCATCAGCGGCGTACCCCAGGGCATATCCCTCAGCCCAACCATGTTCAACTTCTACATGGCCCACCTTGCACAAGTGGCCCACCAGCACATCTTGAACATCAGCTGACAACACCCAGCTCATCCTCTCCCTCACCAAGGACCCACACACCGCCAAAACCAAACTCCATGAGGGAATGAAGGCCGTCGCCGAGTGGATGAGGAGCAACCGCCTGAAGCTGAACTCGGACAAAACGGAAGTCCTTATCCTCGGCCCAACCCCCTCCACCTGGGACGACTCCTGGTGGCCGGACACACTGGGAACAGCTTCAACACCCACGGACCATCCACGCAACCTAGGATCATCCTCGACTCCTTCCTCTCCATGTCCAAGCAGGTCAATGCCATCTCCTCCTCTTGCTACAACACCCTCCGCATGCTTCGCAGGATCTACAAGTGGATCCCAACCAAAAGCAGAAGAACGGTGACCTAAGCCCTCGTCAGCAGCAGGTTGGACTACAGCAATGCACTCTACGCAGGAATCCCAGCCAAACACCTGCAACGACTACAACGCATCCAAAACGCCTCCGCCTGACTGATCCTCAAAGTCCCCTGCCACAGCCACATCACCTCCCACCTAAGAGATTTGCACTGGCTCCCCGTCAACAAGAGGATCACCTTCAAACTCCTCACCCACGCACACAAAGCACTCCACAACACCGGACCAGACTACCTGAACAACAGACTCAACTTCTACACACCCGCCTGCTAGCTCCGCTGCGCCAGCCTCGCCCTCGCCGCTGTCCCGCGCATCCAACGAACAACCTCTGGCGGCAGATTATTCTCCTTCCTCGTCGCCAACACCTGGAACACCCTCCCCACTCATCAGCGAGGGACCCAAGACCTGCTCACCTTCAGAAAGCTCCTCAAGACCTGGCTCTTCGAGCAGTAGCAGCACCCCCTCCCCTAAGTAGTGCGCTTTACAAGTTCATTGATTGATTGATTGAATATCTGTATGTACCACATATGTACCATATTAATGTACACGTTATGCAACTGTAGGATGTCGAATGTTTAATCCTTTCCTTCTCCCTCCTAATTTCCTCTGTATTGCTTTTATTTATAAAAAACGAATAAAGTTTATTCAACAAAAAAAAGTCATCATAGGTGGTCTTTTAACTCCCGAAGGGCATCTCTATGATGCCAGTGAATCAAGGTGGGTTGACATTTGTGACCTATCACAAAAATATTTATGAGGTAGGTTGAATTGCGACCCACTACGATTCAGTGTTTTGCAAACTGACCTGTTAGCACTGGGTTGGTTAGCAAAATACCGCACTATTCGTAAAAATCCTGGTCACAAGTTGCAATTAGTATTTTGTGAGCAGTGTTTGGTACATGTGGCACCCATTTCTGAAGGGCTAAATATGGTATGAGTATGACTTCCAAAGGTATCTGGGGTTATAAAGAAAGGTGTGTAAGCACTGAGATACAGGACTGAGAGGCTGGAATTAGAGCGAGGACTTAATGTGACTACCTTTGACTAGACCTTGACTAGACCTTTCAGTGTAACAATTGTTTTTATCCATCCTCAAAAACCACTTCTTTAACTAGATATATTTACCCCATTTGTATGAAGAATATTGAGATGCAATTTCTCGAAATCCTGCACCAAGGAATGCGCGGAATAAGCAGAGAAAAGGCTAGCCCTCAGCACTTAATTTTCAGCCGCAAACACCTTCTTAAGGCCAGAGTCTACCTTTTTATCAGTTGCACCAGTCAGTATACAATCCTCAGGCTGAATAGCAGTCATGCCAATCAGCGTGGCCAGGATAGAGATCAACTTCACATTGTGGGGCAAGGGGTCGTCCAATTCCTACAAGTAATGTTTCTGGAGGAAGCAAGGGACCTGCAATTTGTCCTTCTCACGCCATTCCAGCAGCACCATATCCTTCACCGGACCTTGAAATGACATGCCCAATTGGGAGGACTTGGTGTACTGAGGGAAAAGAGCCGTTGTCCTCGCCAATCTGGAGAGTACCCTAAATTGCCCGCACATGAGCCAGAATGTCCCACCTTTTCTCCCTGGAGACATACTTTCCGCCAGAGAAGGTAGTGGGACCCTCACCATCTGATGGGGATAAGTCACTCACAGGATCCAATGGACGAGGACAGAACTGACCAGAAGTCACCAGCCGAGTCAGTAGAGCTTTGGACACAGCAGCCTCAATCATTTCCTGCTCCTTCTCTTTTGGCATGAGAGGCAATTCACCCCCCACTGAGCCCTGATTTCTAGGGTGCCACAGGCAGACCGGAGACCCATCAGAAGAGGAGGAAGAAGAAGAGGACACCAGATAGTCTTTTTAAATAAACGGTTGCCACACATGACAGCAAAGTACTGGACAAGGTACTCCCCAGCTACCCCACTACATAGCCCTGAATAGATTTCCGCCACTAACCAATAAAAAAGCGCCACCAAAAATGACCCTAATCAGTAGATAATGGCAATATTAAAAATTAAATAAATAACAGGTCAAAAACCCGGCATACCATGTCTTAACAATGTGCACTGTGAAGGCCACCTCGTAGCCTCAACCCGGAAACACAGCCCCAGCCGCAGGAGGACCACTGGACTCTGTTGCGGCTTCCTGTGCCAGTGCTCTGCCCCTCGACCTCGAGGACACCGTGGAGACACCACATGCCGGGAGAACGCTGCTGAGGGCACAGCCAACAGAGAGAACCAAGCGGAGGACTCACCGCCACAGCCACAGAGAGAAACCCAGAGGTAAGTCTCACTCTGGAGACAAAAGAGAACAGGTGGAGGTGGGGGCGACCAGAGTTTTGATAGGCTGGGGTAGGTATAGAGGGAGGCAGGGGCTGAAGGAAGGCCAGGAAGGGACAGAAGGTAATGGGTGTTTCCTGGACAGGGTTCAGCAAGGTTTGTAAAGAAACACTGACTGTTACACACCACCTGCATATTTATAGAATGATAATGTTCCTGCTTCCTCTTTCTGCAAATCATACTCGCATGTGCCTTAGTACATTGGAATGTTGAGCGTTCCATTTAAAATAATCAAATGACTGGTAGGTGCCCTGAGCGCCAACATTCCAACAACTATGAACAACGGCCTCTTGGTGCCCGAGGGGATTTCCTTAGCTCAGTGAGACCTTTGTTTTACAACCTAGAGCATTCTGCCCTCTAGGGACAGAATGTTCTAGACACCTTAGAGCCCTACGTAGCAGGCTCTACAGGCCATTAAAGTTCCACTCCCTTGTTAAAGGCCCTCGTCAAATTCTGGAGCAGGCCTTTAATGGCCGTTAGAACCAGCTACATTGGCCCTAAGACTACATTAGGATATAGTTTGCGATTTGTTCATTTTTTCATAAATAAGGCCCTATGTTAGCCACAAGAGCATTAGTAGGGTGAGCAGATTTGAAAACTGGGGCATATAACAAGCATAATATTAGGACTACGATTTATCATCCACCTAGAAGTGTGGAATAACTTAAATGAATCTCTTAGCAACAAGGAAAACACAGAAATGTAGGCACTGACAAAATAAAAAACTCTTTTTAATCACAGTATCATACGCTTTAACTGTATTGTTTGCTGCTTGTGACTGCTAAATAATACTGCACTTGAACATTTGAAAACTCGCCTTCCTCTTTGCTAAGCAGATTATCTCCGAAAAACCAAAATGTGCTAAATGTACGGAGACAGGTGGTGAAAACTCCCTAACTAGGCTGCCAAGTCCTGGATACTTGAATGCCCTACAGTGGAGTTTTTTCCAGTCTTTGCTGAATAGGTTTTGAAGGCGAAAAATCCCAGAATCCTCTAGCACATCTGGGATGCCTGGAGATTGGAAGGCGAAGACCACTGCATAGAGGTTGAAAACATGGGGCCATATTATCAAGCCCCAGCGATAATTATCACTAAGCACACTTAGCGCTAGGATAATTATCGCCGGGTAACGTGGCTTTTTATCACTGAGATAGCGTGCTATTAGCAACGTTTATCTCAGAAGTGATAAAAATCCTCGCGCTAACTGCCAAATGAGAGATTTTCGCTGGTAAACCAACGATAATCTCTCGAAGTTTGGCGTTAGCTTGATGATAGGGGCTTACAAACGTAGCCATGATATCCACCTTCCATAGGATATCATGGCTAAGTCAGGAAAATACCAGGTGTTAAAAAAGCAGCGCTAACCGCGGTTAGCGCTGCTTTTTTTTTAATCACTAACAGGGTTAGCGATATCCTTGATAATAGGAGAAATGTCGCTTAACAACATTTCTCCTATTATTTTTCACTGGAACGCCCCCTTTGCATCTCATTAGAGATGCATGGAGAAGCGTAGAGAAAAAGAGTGCTAACATACGAACTTGCGTGTTAGCACCCTATTGCTGATAGGGAGATAATTTTATCTCCGCTTTCTTGGTTTTTAAAGCCAAAAAAGCAGAGATATATCCCTTGATAATATGCCCCTCGGTTTCTCTATGGCATTGGCCACACCAGTAACCCTAGACTTCCCTTGGTTCTGGTTCATTCAGCTTCCTTACTGCGTTGTACTGCCCAGAGCTAAGAAAATATGCAGAACGTTGCCATTGATGAGCAGAACGTAGCCAATGGGTCTACAGTGACAGGTTGACTCTCTCATTCCTTCTTCAGATAACATGTAGAGGACTTAACTGTGAAGAACCTTAAGTCAAGATCCCATCTAGGTGCACTGCTAGGCTGACTGTCAGGCTAGGCTCCAGTACCCACTTGGGATTTTGGTATTGGACTGTCTGGTGCCCAGCCCTGGTGAGCCCGCATGAGGACCAAGCATCTATGTTCCTGGAGTTCCAAAATACCATCTGCCCAACAGAGTGATCGGTGCTGGGCAGGCAAGGCTCCAATAGAGCATTACCACCAGCAATTCAGGCCACAACTTACAGAGGAGTTTGTTACAGCCCCAGCTGAAAAGTTTTGGAATAGCCTGTTCTTTTGGTCCTCGAGCCATTAATCAACTACAAACCTCAGTATTCAGTCATGGCACCTAAACATTTCCTACCAAGTGAGGAAGCTCGAGATCTCTGGAGGCACTCAAGGTACTAGGAATTAGAGCATGCAGCATCACAGACATCAAAAAAGTTACTTTAGCAGCACCTGCACTGTGTATTAGTAAAGCTACTTCCTTAAAGATTTTTAAACCGGAACTCAAATGTTTTCTTCAAAGAAAGTAAATGTTATTTTACTTGAATTAAGAAGACTCCACTTACCATTCAAGCTAAGCACATAGCGGTAACTTACAGACTTGCTTTTCTTCCTCCCATGTATCAGATGTATGGAATGGGCATGTTTTATTCCGCTTTTGTAATGCCTACCAAAGGCTCTGTAATTCGGAATGTGTTCGTGAAATTCCAGCACCACACTTGCTATTTTGACATCAGACCTGAACTGCCCATTTTTTACACCGGGCGTTTCCCCAGCGGATAAGAGCCATTGGAGGCCGGTTGTTTGTAGTATCCTGCTTTTCAGTGAATTGGTTTTGTTTCCAATATATATTATGCATTTCCCCTTTAACTTGCTTGTATACATTTCATCATTAGTGTTCTAAGTTCCATGATGTAATTTCTGTGAGGACAGTTACTGACTGTTGATGCTGTCAGAGGATCTGAATGGATGTGCTCTTTTCCTTGGAATAAATCTACTTTGTTTTACTACTATTCTTCTTCAATTCATTTTAAATATACTACATTGTTTTTGTGGCATTGAGGGCTCTGTGGGCTCCTCGGCCGCTTACTCCAGTTTTCGCGGTAATTGCAGCATGCACAAGTGACCTTCACGACAGAGAGAGAGAGAGAGAGAGAGAGAGGCCAGAAAGCGAGAAGAGAGAGAGAGAGATAGAAGGAGAGGGAGATATGAGAGGTGAAGAGAGCAGAGCTAGGATTCACCAGGACTGATTTAGGCTTTTAGTCCGTCCCTGCTTTTCACCATATTCAATTCATCACTTTGGGCTACATGTATGAATAGTGGAAATAGCGACTGCCTAATTGCAATTTTCTGTGAATGGCAATTAGTTAATCATTATTCCTAATGTTTGAAACTCCATGAGTTGCATTTAGCAAATCATAGTGTGCTGCAAATTGATCGACCTGATGAATATTAATGAGAAAGATTACAATTTGCAAGGCATTGGGAATCACTAAAATCACAGGGATGGTGTTCTGCTGGGGTTAGCAGACCACCTTATCCGTGATTGCTTTTAAATAAAGCAATATTTTTTTTGTACGCAGCCCAATTTCCTTATAGGAAAAAGGGTTGCTTTTAAAAAAGCATAATTAAAGGTTTTGTTTTCATTTTTTAGGAGCAGGCAGTGGTCCGTGGGTCCACTGCCTGCTCTGAAAAAAGTTGTTACTACCATTCCCAAAGAGGAAGGTGTCCCTTGGGGACACCTTTTCATTTGCAAATGGTTTATCACATACTTGGAGTAGATTGTAGAATGCACATTTTTTATGACCGCATTTCGGTTGCAAAACATTCTTACATGCTACTGCGCATCGATATTAGGAAGGGGCATCCTAAACACGACCATTCCTAATACCGAATGGGAATGTATTCATAATTTCAAATTGCAATTCAGTAACATGTTACCGAATCTCAAATTGGAATTTATACATACCAAAATGCATTTTACCAGTCGCAAATAGCCTGAATCAGTGATGCATGTGGCTCTTTGTTCATTCATATTCATCCTGCTTCATGAATCTTTGATTATGTGTTTCTTACCATATTTGTACATCCTGTTGAAGATACCCGTTGTAACCCCTCCCCTTTCTCTAGTCGGTCATGTGCTAATGTAATTTAGCTCAAACTGTCCCTCCTAATTTGTAGCATTTATTCATGTAGGTCACATCCTGCTTTTCAGAGCCACGATGCCCTTGAGGCCTGGCACATGCTATCCAAAACTCTATAAAAATGACGCCGTTAGTAATGTTTTATTGCTGCTGTCCTGTTTCTTTATTGGCGGAAATCATATACCCTTATACAAGCAATAATAAAAACATGATAATCAGTATTAAAATCAGGCAATCAGAAATTATGTGTGTTCTATCATTCTCACTTTTAAATTAGATGTCTTTTAGGCTACTGCTTAGCTATGTTTTGAAAATAATTCTTGCTGCCGTATAGATAAGCACAAACCTAAAACCGGAAGTAATTTCAAGAAATCTGCCTTAGATGAAATATTTGTTTTTGTAATGTTTTTATTGAACAGTTGTGCGGTATTCATCAATGTGTACAGAATTAAAGACACTTATAGCTAGTCAATATGGAGAGGCGCAAACCACAGCAGTTACTGACAGCAATTACATCATCTTCAACTTTACATGTACTTTCTTTAGGCACAGTGCTTTGCAATAGATGGTTCAGGTAAGGAACACCCACTTCCCATGCTCCCACTCAGCCTTAGCTAACCTCACAATTCTCTATATTGGATAGAGTTACCCCATATTTTCTCAAACGTACGTGGGCAGCCCTGGCTCTGGTAGACCACTCACTCTGCCTGCTGACACCAGTCTAAGGGCCAGATGTAGGTAGGCATTTACCGGTCGGTAACGGCCGAATTCGGCCGTTACCGACCGGTAAATGCAATTTGAGATGTAGGGCCCTGTATTTTACAGAATCGGTAAATTTACCGATTCTGTAAAATACCGAATCGGTATTTTTACCGATTCGGTAAAATTGATATGTAGGTGGGACTCTTCTGAGTCCCACAACCCTTACCGAATCGGTATTTTACCATCAAATATATTTGATGGTAAAATACCGATTCCGGTGTGCATGCACATGTGTGCATGCACACCTGTGCCATATGACAGGCAGACCTGCCCTTAGGGCAGGTATGCCTGCCACATGGCCCCCGAACCTTTGTTGGGGGTGCTAGAGGGTGTCAAAGTGACACCCCCTGCACCCTTGTCAAAATCGGTATTTACCGATTCGGTAAATACCGACCGGTAATGCCCCATTCATTCCTATGGGCTTCAAAGCCCATAGGAATGAATGGAGCATTACCGGTCGGTATTTACCGAATCGGTAAATACAGATAATTACCGATTCGGTAAATGGAACATCTGGATGTTCCTACATACCCCCCCTTCTTATTTACCGATTCTTAATTACCGAATCGGTAAAATTCGGTAATTAGGGATCGGTAAATAAGTTCTACCTACATCTGGCCCTTAGTCACTTTTCCAGTCTTTTATAACCGGAGGTCTGCTCGCCCCCCCATGTTTTAGCAATATTTAGCTTAGCAACCCAGCCAGCATTGTCAGCCACATTTTAAGGTACTGGGGCCAGGTCTCTTCCCCAGAAATGCCCAGCACCAGCTAGCTAGCGTCCAGTGGAACTTCAAGGTCCGTGACAGGAGCCATAACTAGTATAACCTTACTCCAATAATGTTGAATCTCAGGGCATTCCCAAAGGATATGGAAGAAGGAGCCGTCTGCACCACAGCCTCTAGCACAGAGGGACGAGTCATACAGGCCCATGTGGTGTAGCACGGATCTGGAATAGTAGTATCTATGCAGTATGCGTAGTTGTACAAGATGATAACAAGCTATTTCCCTGGGGCTCTTAGAGGCCTCAGCCCAGTCATAATCTTCTATAAGCTCCCTAAGTGAACAGAGCATGTCTGGCGAGTTATTATTTTCTGGTACACTAATGAGATTGCCTTAGCAGGCATGGTGTAGTAGCAACCGTTCCTCCAGTGGTAAGGACTCTGGCAGCTGTCCTCCTCCAGTAGATGACACCTCAGTGCATGTCTCAATTGTAAATATTTACATTGCTTCCCAGCCCTCATGACGATTTTGTATGAAGATTTGCAAAGGCCAGGAGTGCTCTCCCCTCCAGATATCCCCCATTTGGTCTATTCCCATCAGACCCTTATCTAATGAGGTGTCTCAGCTTTTTAACCTCTTCAAAGTGCTCGCTGTCCTACACTAGAGTTGTGGTAGTCAGTTTACCCTCCCAACCCAGATGCCTATTAGCTTTGTGCCAAGTCTTAACAACCGTTCATGTGTGGGTCAGCAGTGCACTCATTGGCTTCCTGACGTATAGGATGGAGGGATATCTCAGATCACCCATGGCCTCCCTGTCTCCAAATACTCATTCATTTACAACTAACAGTTGGGTGGTCCAGTATTAGGCCCTAAGGTCTTGGACTGCCAACCCACCCTCACACACTTCCCGTTGCAGCTTCTCAAGAGAGATCCGTGAGCTACCGCCATTCCAGATGAAAGTGCTCCGTATGTTATTAACTTTTATGAACAAATGCTGAGGCACCCAATATGGGGTGTACAACATGTGGGGGAGGGTCATTGTTAGAAATAGGGGTCTCGAGTTGGCAGAGGTAGGTACCTTTCTCCAAATAGGGACCCTTGCTTCTAGTCAGGGTAAGGGGGATACACTTCTAAAAATAACCCCTGCTCACCCACTTGGTAGCTTAGCACGAGCAGACAGGCTTATCTCAGAGGCAGTGTGTAAAGCATTTGTGAACAGATACAGTAATACAGTGAAAACGCTACAAATGGACACCACAGCAGTTTAGAGAAATAAGTAATCTTTATCTAAACCAAAACAAGACCAAACAACAAGAATCCACATTACAGTATTAAAAATAAGGCTTTCAAATGGTGGAAATAGTTCAGTTCAATGTAACTTGTAAATGTGACACTTTTCCCAAAAGTACCTTAGATGCATCACGCAAAACAAATAAAATGGCCGCAGGGAAGATGATGTGTTGGTACCTTACACTCAGTTAAGGTAATGCGTCGATTCCTTGCTCTGGAGGAGGTGATGCGTCGGTTCCTTACTGCAGTGCAGGGGAGTTGATGCGTCGGTTCCTTACCAGAGAGGAGGTGATGCATGGTTTTCTTACTGCGTGGGGAGTTGATACATCTTTACTTTACTCTCTGTGGCCCCCAACGATGCGACAGTCTTGGACCCTTGATGCAATGCGTCGATCCGGTACAATGCATGGTTTCTTACTGCCCCACAGCAGGCTTGCTTAGGAGTTGGTGATCTCGGACTTTGGAGATCATTGCACCCGATGCGTCATGCAGCGATCTCTCAAGCTGCAGCAGGCCCTGCGACGGTTTCTTCGCCGATGCGTCAGAAAGCAGGTGCAGATGGGACACGCTTCTTCAAAGTTGATTTTCCAGCTCCCAGCAACAAACAGTCACTAGAGGTCCTAAACTGCAGCAGACATCTCTATGCTGGTAGGAATTCCCAGCAAGGAAATTCAGGGAAGCTGGTAGAGAGGTCTTTGAGTTCCTAAGGCTTCAGAATGGGAGGAAAGCTCAGTTTCCAGCCCTTGAAGATCGTTTCTTCAAGCAGGTGACAAAGCACACAGCAAAGTCATTTTTCTCCTTTCCTTGGAAGCGAGCAGTTACTGCAGGCCAACACCATACAGCACACAGCACAGGGGCAGAATTCCTCGTCAGCTTATTTGGCTCTTCTCCTTGGCAAAGGTTCCTCTTGATTTCCCAGAAGTGATCTAAATGTCTGGGGTCTGGGCCACTCTTTTTATACAAAACACAATATGACCTGACCCTACTGTGAGAATAGATTCACTTGGACTTCATGTGTATCTGTAGCTCCCACATTTGTGTGTGCTACGTGGCAAGTAGGAACATTCTTTCAAGGTTGAAATTACAAGCAATGTCACAGTAATAAAGAACATATCTTTTTACATGACATCAGATCAGATGGGTGTCAGTATCTTTGGTGTCTTCAAGGCTTGAAAACCATATATAACATATAGATTTGTTATATTAGACACTTGGTAGCCTGATCTGTATTTTCACTTTCACATGCATACACTGCAATCCAGTGTCCCCCCTAACTTTGCAGAAGCTGATAAAATCTTATTGCAGGGGCCCATGGATGGGGGACAGTTGTCCCACATCAAAGCAACTGACTATATGGGAATATGTTCATCTGTCCGCAATTGGTATTGCTCTGGACATATGGGTTTCATAGACTAGGGGTAATCATGAGGTTTATCTATATGATCTTGAACAACGGAGGCAGCACACACGTAATGTTTTAATAGGAAGTCATCACTGACGGTGTCTTTGCTGTTTTGACATTAATACATTAGTTATATCACATATCTGTAACTGTGTATAAAAGGAAAGAATATTGAATCATTCTTCACAAATAAACTAAGCAATATTGTGAGGGGGTTCTAAGATGGCAACCCTGTTAGTGCAGCAATCCCTAGCGCTTACACACCGGAAATTGCGGCTGCTGTACTACCGGAAGAGTGAAGGTGCAGTACTAACCAGGCTTTTTAAATGGTACGAGCCCGTAACACGAGCGAGTGGACGAGTTAGTATGCTGCACTCTAACGAACCCAGTAAGGAGTATGGGGTGGGGCACCCCAAGTAGGATCATTTTAGAAGTGCCAGACAGGTTGGTTTTTAAGAGACGCAGGAAAGACAGAAGTGATGGGCATGTTAGTGTGTCTTAGAGTCTCAGCATGTTGTTTTCCTGGCAGGAGTCGGCACCTATGTAAAAGTCTATGCTTTGGAGACCTTTAGGCAGATATTAATAATGGAGAAGGAATATGGACATGTTTCTGTAAATTATGTATTTTCCATGCAGGCTAACAAAGTAGCGTTGGGAACAGACCGCTACCGTGATAACAAAAGGGGGTCACCGGTATGCCCAAGCAGGGCACCAAAGTGGTAATTATCCAGTAGCTACTCGTGTGGGCAACTGGGTAGTGGTGGGATTCATAGTCCCAGGATGTTGTGCTTACAATGTGTTGTCTGTGTTTTTAAATATGTTCCCGAGGTACTTATTTACATATGAAACGCATGCTGAGTGGTGAGAACTGACCCTTTAAAGAAATTACCTGAAAACAATCCAAGGCAATGAAACATGGTGGCCCTCTACGGAGATAGAAGGCAACAGAGTGTCTTTTAATGTGAGCAAGCCCACAGCATTGAATAAAAAAGGATAACTAGTGTAGGTTTAGCTCATTTTTATTGTAAATAACGTGGTCCTAAAGTCTCAGGTTCCACTTTATTTGGGGTCAGAAATTATAAGCACTAGGGAGACACGTCCTAGCGCTTATATCACCAGTACTTTTATGACTGGTTCACTGGTTGTTCACTTTACCTGCACATTATCTTTGTTTACATTTATTTTTGTTACGGTATGGTTGTGCTAATGATGAGAACCTGAGCCCACTGGTGAGAACCTACCAGTGGACTCCCATGGTGTTACTTCCGTGAGACACGCCATAACTTTGCACACATTTTTTCACATTATTTTTATTTTAGTAGAATTTGTGTTGCACCGCACGTCACGGTGTGTACATGAGGGGAACATAACAAGTAATATAACAGGGAATCATGGTGGGAGAAAAGTATGCAACTAATTTCCCAGGTTGCACACAACGTTGTGGGAGCAACAGATACACATGAAGTCCAAGTGAATCTGTACTCACAGTAGGGTCAGGTCATATTGTGTTTTGCACTATTGAGTGGGGGGTTTGACCCGATCCTTATAGAACCCCTTAAGCTCCTTGTTGAATAAACCATTCTTTTTATACCCTAAATTCCTTTGTTCTCTGACGTCAGAGAGTGTCTTTACCCAGCCAAAACCATTGATGTGGGGCACTTTGTACCACATCACTGTACCTCCATTGTCAGTGTGAGCCCTGGCTCCACTGACACAGGGGGCGAATTCATCATTGTGGGAGGCAGGCACAGCCCTATTCAGGTGAAGGTGCTACTCCTCCCACCACTCCAAATGCAGACCAGGCCTATTCAGCCCAGCCCTGAATGACCAGACTTCTGGAGCCGCTGTACCTCTCCAGCCCCTGTCATCCAAAAGCCAGATATGCAATACACAAACCTAGCAGAGGGACACTGGATGGTTAAGCAAGAAAATACCTACTTTCTGAAAGTGGTATTTTCAAACACAGAATGTAAAAATCACCCTCACTAAAAGATGCATTTTAACATTCTGAGTTCAGGCCTACTAAACTTTACTTTTCTTTCTTGTTCCTAGGGTCAGTTATATTTATAAGATTTTATAAACAAACTCCCCATTCTGTCCTATGGGAACAGATAGCATTGCAATAGTGAAAAACAAAATTGGCAGTATTTCACTATCAGGACATGCCACACACATCAGGGCATGTCCTACCTTTCACATACAATGCACCATGCCCACAGGGGTACCTTGGTCCTAACTTAGGGGTGACTAATATGTAGAAAAGGAAAGGTTTAAGGACTGGCAAGTGTGTGCACTTGCAAGTTGAGATGGCAGTCTCTGACTGCACACAGGCTCTGCAATGGCAGGCCTGAGTCATATTTTACAAGCTGCTTCCGTTGGTGGCACAATCAGTGCAGCAAGCCCACCAGCAGCATTTGATTTACAGGCCCTGGGCACACATACTGCACTGTACAAGGGTCTGACAACGAAATACAATAGCTAATCATGGAAACACTAATCCATAACGCAATTTATAAAATAGAGCATATGCAGTGGTTAAGTGCCCAGAGTCATAAAACCACAGAAAACAGGTCAGAAGAAATCCGGGCAAAAAGTTGCGTGCGAGCAATGCTCATGCGCGGGCGGCCGCGCATGTGCATTAGTTATCAAAACTGCGGCGTGAACGAGCAGAGGGAGCCCCGGGAAGCCGCGGACAAGGTAAGTGCCTTTTATTTCTTTTTAATTGCCCATTTAGTAAATTTAGGTATGTAGGGGAGGGGGGTATGCGGCGCATAGTGGGGCTACGCAAAGTGCGTGGGTGGGCGTAGTTTCACGCCCACTTTGCATAGCTTCGCGTAGCCCAACTACGCACACTACACCTAGGGTTAAATAGGACCACTCTATACTATCGGAGACCATTCCCGTGTATGAAGAGAGCACTATGGCCTCCACTGAATCTGACGCTGCCATCATGTGCTTCACGTCGTATAAGCATCTCAGATTTAGTCGGGTGCCCCTATGTGGCATGAACCGGGACTGATATTGGTGTATCACTGAAGTTATGACACTCACTAATCTGTTGGCCAGAGCCTTGGCTAAAAACCTTGGTCCCCACATCAGCAATATATGCCTAGAGGAAATACAGGCCATGGGGGTCTTGCCTTTCTTGCAAAGAACAACAATTGTGGCCATCCTCTGATCCACTGGAAGGGCACTGTCCACCTTTGCCATCTGAAACATGTTAAGCATGTGGGGTGCAACCTTACCCGCAGCACATTTGAACAATTCTACTGGGAGTACTTTGGGCCCAGCTGCCTTTCCCGATTGCAGCCCTCGAATGACCACCTCAATTTCCTCCACTGACCCTCACAAACACCTGTCTGCTGCACAAATCTGCCCATCCGGTCATTTCATATCTGGCTGTGCATGTATGGTGTAGAGGACCATAGGAGGATACCCAGGCCCCTTGACCCAGAGGTGAAAACCACATGTGCCACCACGGTATACATCCATCTGTCAAGCACAGCCTTGCCATGATAGCCTTTTAAATGGGTCTCCTCCTGCAAGAGGACTAGGTCCGGGGCATGTTGTCAGATATACTGCAGTACCAAGGTACATTTGATCTTGGAGCATAGGCCATTCACATTCCAGGAAATAATTTTTAATTCAGTGTGGGCATGAATCCCCATGCAAAGTGAGACTATGGAATCTTCCCTGTGCCCCCTTTTCCCTGTGGTCCCATCACCTCCCCCTCCCAGCCAATCCTGTAACCACAAATATTCATGATATTCTGTGCAACAACTAGATTATCAAACACAAACAAAACAATCTCATAAACTCCACCCTCCCTCCTACCCTGCACTGTGGGTCAAGAAAGGCCTGCCACCCCAATTTGCAGAGCGCCTGTTGCCCGAAGCTTAACAATGAACATTTCAAGGGTTGGCTGCTCCACCCTTGCCTTCACCAAAGCCTATGACACTCATAGACCCTTGTGCAACCAGGGGTAAGATCATTTCCAAACAGCGCCCATGCATTGAATGCTCGTACCATCCCTTGCGCTCCAGCACTCCCCCATTCTCAAGATAAACATTTAACAGTACTCTCCCCAAAGATCTTCCACCCCAGACTGGATAGTATAATGCGGCCGAACTCTCTTTATGTAGGCCAATATGTTAGCGAAGGATAAAAGTCAAAGAATTGGTCCCCAACAGGAGGTCCACCCAGTCCAACTAGATCCTGGCCACATGACTGCCCCTTAAAAATATACAATTAGGTAATCATCCCACATCCAGCAGTGCCTCTCATGATACTTCTTCCACCACATCAGTGTGCTGGTTGTCTCTGAGTGTTGGAGAATCATCACCCTGTTGACCCAAGGGGTGCCCTCTCCTGTCACCCTCGGGCTCTGCCTGTAAGAAGTACACCAGCCCTCCAGCCAGTCCCATGCTTCCACAGGTGATGTGAAGAACGACGATATTCCCTGCCCCTATAAGCCTTAACTTGGCTGTGAAGAGCATCATGCACTTCAATTCTTTTGTGTGGAGTGCCTTCTTGACTTCCTGGAAACTGCAACACTGGCACTGTACTTGTAGTGTGAAGTGCAGGAGAAAGCGCATGGTTGCATTTCGTATTTCAGGTCCACAATTGAGCGGGCCATCTGTAGCATAGTGTCCCAGTCACTGTGGTTAAAAATCCGGGCAATATGAGAGAGGGCCCCGCTTTTGCTGCAGGACTGGCGCCAGCCCTGTGTGCTTGCTAATTTGGAGAGGTGCTTAAGATGGAGGAAGTTGCATGGGCGGTTGTGAGAAATGTGCGTGCCATTGCATACGCAGTTGTCATTAAGAAGTTGCGATGGAGGAAGAGGGCAGCCCGGGGACGCCACTAAGTGGGCGAACTTTGCGGATCCGCGGTCCGCAAATTCACGCGAAATGGCAAAAAAATCAGCGAGTTCACGGACTTTCCCGTGAAATCGTACCCTAGTGTGTGTGGTGTTAGGCCAAACGGGCGGGGCTTCTATGCGAGTTCACATGCCTCTTGTTTATAAAGGGTCAGAGACCGATTAGAGCAGCAGATGAGAAGAAAGCAGCCTCCTCGTCACAGTAAGTACATGGGGATTGTGCTCGAGAAATTAGTGGATGCAAAGTCCTCCATCAAGGATTACATCTAATTGCAGGCGGTAGATATGGGGAGGAAACGCACCTGCGTAGCCTCGACCGCGCTCACTAGTTGTTTGGGCTGATTGTAATGCGTGACTGAATTTGAGCGTGTATGGCGGGGCCAAAGGGTGGGGCTTCCATGAGAGTTCACATGCCTCTTCTAAGGGTCAGAGACTGATCAGAGCAGCAGATGAGAAGGAAGCAGCCTCCTGGTCACAGTAAGTACACGGGATTGCACTCGAGAAACTCGTGGATGCAAAGTCCTCCATCAAGGATTACATCTAATTGTAGGCAGTAGATATGGGGTGGAAGCACACCTGCCTAGCCTCGACCGCGCTCACTAGTTGTTTGGGTTGATTGTAATGCGTGACTGAATTTGAGCTTCAACTCGGGGACCTGCTTTATTTATATCTGTAAGTGCTTCCTGTTGAGGTTTAATTTTTGTGACAGGAGCATCGTGCCAGAATGAATCCTGCCTGCATTATCCACGAAGATGCTGCAGAAAAAAAAGAAGATTGTCCGGGAGCAAATTTGCACATTTTTGGCAATTTTGCGAGATTCGTGGGTCGCAAAATTGCCGAAAATCCGCATAATCCACGAGCGGAACGGATTTTCCGCCCACACTTAGTCGCCGCAGCTCAGATAAGGCGTTTTAAATTCTTTATATTGTTTTTTTAAACTTGTATAACAACTGTTAATAGGCGGGTGGCGCGTTACGGAGCTATGCGGAGTGTGCGGAGTTTGTTTTAAACTCTATGGCGCTCCGCATAGCCCCACTACGCCTAGGGTTATTCGGATCAAGTTTCTCAGGCAATTCCTTTACAGCAGTGATACTCAAAGTACCGCCCGGGGGGCGCTTGTGGCCCTCTTGAACTGTACATGTGCCCCCCCAGTGAGCAGCAGCAGTAGCTGCTGTTTAGTTGAGGAGCACTAATATTCAGAAAGAAATGGCATATAAACGGGCAAGCATTTACTAACCTGGAAATAAATGCTTGCCGGTTTATTTAACATTTGTTAGACCTCCTTACGCAATCCCTGACCCACCCAGACCACTCCAATGCCACCCTGGGCGCATCAGTTTGGCCCTCGGTCATAGGACAGACAGTACTTTGTGGCCCCATGGCAAATGTTTGTGAGTACCCATGGGGCCAGTGAAAGCCATCTTGGCTGGAGCGAAGCCATGCACCTCCAAAAGATGAAAAATGTATGCCATGCAATCAAACTGTATTTTATTCAGCAGTAGCTAGCAACATTTCAAAGTGGCGGGGTGAACAAACAGGCAGTACAGAAACACCCAGGCTGCACAGCATACACTTGTTTAATATGTATGAGGTGCTATGTAAGAGACACGTTTTGCCACACTTGGTGATGTTGCTGGTATTGTAGCAAAGTTTGGGCACTTAAACCCTTTGCGGCGGGGGTAATTCTCTCTCAGTGCGGGGGGAGGGGCTGCGCGTTGCGCCGCAGTGCTCATCACAAGTCCAGCTCATCATACTGCCCAGTGGAGGTGGGCTCATGACGAGCGGGACTCGTCATGACTCCACCCGCTTCAATAGAATGCCTGCACAGGTGTGGAATTCGCCGCTCAGGGTAGTGCCGCGGCCGTTATGATGAGCTCAGCTCCACTGTGCCTCATGACAAGCTGGGCTCGTCATAAGCATGCATGGGGCTAAAACGATGTGTGCATCGCCCTCTGACTTCCTCTACCTCTCTTACTCAGCAGGTGTGGTTCCAGAACGTGCCTTGGGGGTGCCCTCTGGCATGGTCGGCCAATCAAAAAGTGGGACGAGACCTCCCTGGAAAGCACTGAAGAGAGCAGCTGTCCTTTGAGTAGGATGTGTCACCTGGCTGGAAGGAGTGTAGCGCTGCTTGGATGGTACTGGGCACTCGCAGCTCATCTATCCATCATAGTCGAGTCAGACAGACAGCAAATACCAGAGAATTGCCTTCCAACCGTGAGAGACCGAACAACAAGGATGTTGTGACAAACAGCATGGCACGAGGGCAGTCAAAAAGTACAGATCAGAGGGATCGCACCCAAATGAGTACATGCTCCTTATCTTGGAAGTATCCAATCGTCCTGACAGATGTTCCCGAAAAACCACAGGCATCTGGGTCACAGGTCCTTGGCTCATATGAAGAGCAATGTTTAAGCAAATAAGTTACTTACAACAAAATCAATTTTAGGAGAAAAAAGAGTGATAATACAGACGGTCCATGGAATGACTGACCAGTTAGACTAATAGGTATAGCAGAGTTCAGCAGTATGATTCCGGTAGCAGGTATAGCCACAGAACTGTTACCCTGATATGTTTACCATCACAGGAGGTAAATCGGATTTACCTGAATTGTCCTCTGGCTGAGAGGATGACCTGGTGACATCCCCAGAGCCAACTCCCCTACCTAATCCCAACGCTGCTCTCATGCTGAAAGCATGAAAGCAGTGCAGGGAATAGTTAGAGCGGCCTGGCTCCACGCTCATTCTGGCACTAGGGGCCTGTTATATCTATCCACCAGGCTGTATAACAGTTTGGGCTGGAGAACTTTAAACTGCATATGTCAGGCTGGCTGTCACAAGACAGCAGGCCAAAGTGACGTGCAGTTTAAACTGGTGTAGCCACCAGGCAAAAAATCAAGTTGGGGGGAGAATGGACCACTTGTCCTGTGTTACCAGGGTCTTAAATAATGTGGGAGACCATTGTTGTAAAAAACCCTCATATATACGGACAAAGGCATTGGGCAGTATATGTTGGTTCTCCGCCTTATTGTGCTGCAACAGCATTATCATTGGGTCTTTTCCTTAGTATATTATGCTGACCTCCACATGGAGGAAGACCAACTGGATTGACAGTAGGACGTGCGTCTTTAGACCTAGTTACTGGCC
Source organism: Lissotriton vulgaris (assembly GCF_964263255.1). Classification (NCBI taxonomy): domain Eukaryota; kingdom Metazoa; phylum Chordata; class Amphibia; order Caudata; family Salamandridae; genus Lissotriton; species Lissotriton vulgaris. The sequence continues at coordinate 4,444,935 of NC_141688.1, forward strand.
TATCACACTGGTGAAGACGGTCAACATGTTTCACCCGGGGAACCAGAGTCAGCACAAGTGGTCCTGAAGATAGTACCACAACAGGTCGTCATGGCTCATTTGTCCCTCGATGCCTTAATAATCACGAGGATTTAAGGTACAGATACTACAGATCTGTCCATAAACTAGAAGGGTGGTGAGTAAATTACTTTCCCCCACACTTCACCCTTAGGAGCCGCAATGAGCTCTTAATTGATTGGTCCTGATGAAAGCCACTAGAGATACCAAGAGGCTGAAACATGTTGACTGTCTTCACCAGTGCGATAGGCCAGTAACTTGGTCTAAAGATGCACGTCCTTGTTTTTAGTTTCCTACACCATTGATCCAAAGAATAAAACATACAAGACTTGGTTTAAGGGATTTTATCTCACATTCACTTGAGCACAAACACAACCTTTTTTTTATCTCTGGCCACTACTGTCAATCCAGTTGGTCTTCCTCCATGTGGAGGTCAGCATAATATACTAAGGAAAAAACCCAATGCTGTTGCGGCACTATAAGACAGAGAACCAACATATACCGCCGAACGCCTGTGTCCGTATATGTTTTATTTTTACAACAATGGCCTCCCACGTTTTTTAAGACCCTGGTAACACAGGACAAGTGGTCCATTCTACCCCAACTTAATTTTTTGCTCTAGCCAAAGGAAGCGGAATGGATCACATCTTCTTTTTCCGCCTTCATTGATGTTTTGAGTAGCCATCAGGCACCACTTCTCCCTTCACCCAGTGTTCACTGCAGCAATGGCCCTGCACCTCAGTGCCCTAACACTCAGCTCCAGCAGCTGACAGAGCAGAAAATAAAATGGTATTGAAGTCACTTTATTACCATTTTATTTTTCACTTTTGCAGTGCCCACAGCAGGGGAAGTGGGGGCGATGCTTCTCTGCCCAAGTGGAGAAGCTACCGCTGTTACCCAGCAAAAGCCATTTATTTTGCACCATAATTGGGGCCTTTTATGTTCCCCTAAAAGTGTGATGTGTATTTGATATCACATGGGGTGTGGATGAGGTAACAGCACGTTGCCCCCAGCACACAATTGTTGTTCCCTTCACAGGTTAAGGCTGCAGGGACTTTGGGCAGTCTCACAAACAAGGCTGAAAGCCTGCCTGGGTGGGAATATCCCCTGGACAATCTGAGACCTGTCGAGGGTGAGACTGGAGCAGGCAAGGGGGAGCATTTGCGGGTGGTGCTGTGGCAGACTGGCGGGGCTTGGAAGGGGTCAGAGGAGACAAAATAAAAAAAATACTAACCTGTCGCTGACCGCTTCGCACTCTTCTGCTCCTCTTCTCACAGGCACAGGCTCCCAGACTCCACTACGGGCAATCCTGGCACTGCTCTACTATCATGAAAGATACGTCAGGATTGGCCTGAGTGCCGAGGATTTGTACTCCCAGATAGACTGGGGGCCTGTGCCTGCTGTCTTCAACCCAGCAACGCAGCTGGGTGTGAGACAGCTTCAGTGCACATGGTGGTTTGGCTGGGCTGCGACGGCCAGCCATAACGTCATGCACATTGATCAGGGTGTCTCTCCCATGGCCTCATCCACATAGACTCAGCAGGCATCAGCGGTCCGTGCCGGTAAGCGTGGTGGGGCATGTAGGTGGGGGTGATCATACACTCACTTTGTGAATGTTGACAGCCAATCCATTCCAACCCAGTCCAATAATATACACTAGTGTTGCCAGAGTAAATCTTCAGTTATCTCTTCCCAACATGGCGAAGTGTGTACTGTATCCTAAGGGAGCATGCACACAAAGTATATTTATGTTCTAATTAAGATATGTACCCCTTGTCTCCATATAGGGATATACCCTTGAACTAAGATTCCAGAAAGTGAGATAAGGCCTCAGCTTTAGGACACCACCTAGTGGTGTTGCAGGTGGTGCCAAAATATAGAATAGCTGAAACTGCATTTTTTTCTGTGCATGTGGAGTGCTCAAGTAAACAAATAATATTTAACCTAGAGCACTCAAAATCCTGGCAAAACACTGACAATGCAGCTTGTTAATGTACATTTCTATTTCATCCATGAAGTGAAAACCCGGATAGACCTTAGTGTACCAGTTCTGCAAATGCACTGCTGCTGTTTATCCTTGCCTGTGGCAAGCACACACACCTGAAGACTAAAATGGAACAGGGGGAGATTCCAAACAATAAAAATATCACCCTAAGCCAATTCAAACAGGTGAAAGATGAACAGGGAAATTAAATGGGCATTTTATTGTCTTTCGTTTGGTCGTCCACTTAGCTCACCGCCCTTGTGATGGATGGAATGTGCAAGAACAGATTTTGTAATGGCCTTCTTCCTGTTACATAATGAGGAGGGCGGGGTTTCAGTTGTTATTATCCGGTTTAGGCATCAACTATTCTGTATCTTTGGACCCTGTGAACTAGTGGCATAACGCAAAATGATGGCCACCTGCACAATATGAAGAGGGGACCCTGAATGTCCCAAATCTCACATATATTAATTAGTCTTGGGACGAATGTTGGAGGCTTTTGAAGGTTGGGAGCCACCTGTGCCACAGGTGTTGCTGGTGCTTGATTTTTATGCCCCTGCTATGAACGGGCGCCATTGCAAATGGTAGGCGTTCACAAAAATAGCCCCTTGAAGAACCTCTTATTTAGACTTAGAAATGTTTTTTTGTATTTCTGCCTAGGTTTTATTGACTCGTCATGACCGTTCTCTGAACATGTTCCAGTGGAATTATTGATGTTCAATTACTGACTGTACAAATGCAAAGCAATTTAGCAAACATTGATTGGACAAGCAAGAATCATTATTTTTCACTAAGGATCTGTTTACTCATTTCAAGATTGAGCTGTTGTGCGAGGCATGGCATGTATTCTGGTAAAAGTAGTCAACTACTTAACTGGAAATAGGAAATGTGATTGACTGATTTTAGTGGAATAGTCTGACAATTAAATAGAGTATTATCATTGTAGTATTTGCTTTCAACATAACTTTAGTTTGACCGCATTATGCCTTAACTTGATTTCCCCAGAGAACGTTTTAAAACAGGGTGAAATGTCCTAGGACAGCCAGTTAAGAATACATTTTTATATTTAAAAAACGTTGCCTTTATAGGTTCTTCTTTTTTAACTGTTGAGGCAACCACTTGAAGAGCCTCTTTTTGTGGGTATCTGAGCCTGGCGGCTGGATTTCTACCCGCTGTAACTTTGACAAGTGTTGGCTCGCTGCATCTTGATTTGTTCCATTTGACTGTGAGATTGTAGGGCTGTGATGGGGTGTCCCTACTCTTAGCTGGACTCAACACTTCAGTTTTAGGCCGATCTGTTTGGGTCTAAGAAATGTGTGTTCTGATCGGAAAGAGCGCCTATCTCAATGGGACTGTAATGTGGTTGGATAAGGAAAAGGCATGATATGGCACCAACCTGATTAACACTAAAGATGGCACCACAAAGCTTCAGAGACAAACAAAAAGTAGTTCCTCTTGACTGTAGTAATTAACGTGGCAAAAGGACCAGCGAGATGTCATTTAAAAGCGTTGAATATAGACTCACATCCAGGTCCTACACATTAATGAGGGACAATGGGATTCAGCCTGTATGTAGACAGAATAGGCAAATTTCAGGAATTTCAGGTGCCTCGCTCTGATTGCTTTAATGGAGAATGTTGTCATGTGACTCTTAAAGAGAGTAAGCAAGTCAAGTAGGAATCTCTTTGGGCACCACTGCCCCTACTGTAGCAGTCAGTATACCTAGTAGAGCAGGGTAATTCTGGCTCCACCCTTACAAGTCACCAATACCACTATATATGTGCACTTAGCACTACTTACTTGTGTGTCCTAACGTTATTAATGTAAAGTGATGCCTCTTGATGTATTCCCAAATTGCATTCACTGTAGAATTAGAGAATCCATATATACACTGTGTGCCTTAACTGTACTACATGATATATACTTAAAAATGTGATGAAAACCATCCTCACACTATTAAAATGTATTGACTTTAGACATGAGAATGGGTTAAATAATGTTTTTGCATTCGTATTTCTAATGCCGTTCTCAGTTACATTTATGTTTATGTTTGGACGATTTATAAAGCGAACAGCTACTCCTAGAGTGTCCCGGTGCTAAAGTAGGCATAAATCCCAAAGATATCTCAGAAGTTAGAACACAGAGCTGAACATCCAAGTTCATTGGTAGTTTAGTCTGCCCTGTTCCCATGATGCACTGGGCCAGGGACAGACTGATTTGCATATAGCCAGGTTCTGAGCTGGGATGGGGCAGTGAGATAAATAACGGTGATGGATCAAGCCCTGATCTTTGGACTGGGTAAGAGTGGTCTGTTTAACTCAGACACTCTGTTCATCACCACCCCCTTTTCTAAATCGTTTTTGGCCACTATAGGTGTGGCAGGGTATACTCAGACATGAGTCCCTTTCTCACTGCTCCATCAGGATTCAAGCAAGCCGGGCCGAAGAAGGCTGAAATGCCAGAAACCGGTCCCTGGTAGCTTGTCTCCTTTCTGGTGAAGAATTGGCTTGGTAGTTTAGTCTGCCCTGTTCCCATGATGCACTGGGCCAGGGACAGACTGATTTGCATATAGCCAGGTTCTGAGCTGGGATGGGGCAGTGAGATAAATAACGGTGATGGATCAAGCCCTGATCTTTGGACTGGGTAAGAGTGGTCTGTTTAACTCAGACACTCTGTTCATCACCACCCCCTTTTCTAAATCGTTTTTGGCCACTATAGGTGTGGCAGGGTATACTCAGACATGAGTCCCTTTCTCACTGCTCCATCAGGATTCAAGCAAGCCGGGCCGAAGAAGGCTGAAATGCCAGAAACCGGTCCCTGGTAGCTTGTCTCCTTTCTGGTGAAGAATTGGCTTGGTAGTTTAGTCTGCCCTGTTCCCATGATGCACTGGGCCAGGGACAGACTGATTTGCATATAGCCAGGTTCTGAGCTGGGATGGGGCAGTGAGATAAATAACGGTGATGGATCAAGCCCTGATCTTTGGACTGGGTAAGAGTGGTCTGTTTATCTCAGACACTCTGTTCATCACCACCCCCTTTTCTAAATCGTTTTTGGCCACTATAGGTGTGGCAGGGTATACTCAGACATGAGTCCCTTTCTCACTGCTCCATCAGGATTCAAGCAAGCCGGGCCGCAGAAGGCTGAAATGCCAGAAACCGGTCCCTGGTAGCTTGTCTCCTTTCTGGTGAAGAATTGGCTTGGTAGTTTAGTCTGCCCTGTTCCCATGATGCACTGGGCCAGGGACAGACTGATTTGCATATAGCCAGGTTCTGAGCTGGGATGGGGCAGTGAGATAAATAACGGTGATGGATCAAGCCCTGATCTTTGGACTGGGTAAGAGTGGTCTGTTTAACTCAGACACTCTGTTCATCACCACCCCCTTTTCTAAATCGTTTTTGGCCACTATAGGTGTGGCAGGGTATACTCAGACATGAGTCCCTTTCTCACTGCTCCATCAGGATTCAAGCAAGCCGGGCCGAAGAAGGCTGAAATGCCAGAAACCGGGCCCTGGTAGCTTGTCTCCTTTCTGGTGAAGAATTGGCTTGGTAGTTTAGTCTGCCCTGTTCCCATGATGCACTGGGCCAGGGACAGACTGATTTGCATATAGCCAGGTTCTGAGCTGGGATGGGGCAGTGAGATAAATAACGGTGATGGATCAAGCCCTGATCTTTGGACTGGGTAAGAGTGGTCTGTTTAACTCAGACACTCTGTTCATCACCACCCCCTTTTCTAAATCGTTTTTGGCCACTATAGGTGTGGCAGGGTATACTCAGACATGAGTCCCTTTCTCACTGCTCCATCAGGATTCAAGCAAGCCGGGCCGAAGAAGGCTGAAATGCCAGAAACCGGTCCCTGGTAGCTTGTCTCCTTTCTGGTGAAGAATTGGCTTGGTAGTTTAGTCTGCCCTGTTCCCATGATGCACTGGGCCAGGGACAGACTGATTTGCATATAGCCAAGTTCTGAGCTGGGATGGGGCAGTGAGATAAATAACGGTGATGGATCAAGCCCTGATCTTTGGACTGGGTAAGAGTGGTCTGTTTAACTCAGACACTCTGTTCATCACCACCCCCTTTTCTAAATCGTTTTTGGCCACTATAGGTGTGGCAGGGTATACTCAGACATGAGTCCCTTTCTCACTGCTCCATCAGGATTCAAGCAAGCCGGGCCGAAGAAGGCTGAAATGCCAGAAACCGGTCCCTGGTAGCTTGTCTCCTTTCTGGTGAAGAATTGGCTTGGTAGTTTAGTCTGCCCTGTTCCCATGATGCACTGGGCCAGGGACAGACTGATTTGCATATAGCCAGGTTCTGAGCTGAGATGGGGCAGTGAGATAAATAACGGTGATGGATCAAGCCCTGATCTTTGGACTGGGTAAGAGTGGTCTGTTTAACTCAGACACTCTGTTCATCACCACCCCCTTTTCTAAATCGTGACACTAAAGATGGCACCACAAAGCTTCAGAGACAAACAAAAAGTAGTTCCTCTTGACTGTAGTAATTAACGTGGCAAAAGGACCAGCGAGATGTCATTTAAAAGCATTGAATATAGACTCACATCCAGGTCCTACACATTAATGAGGGACAATGGGATTCAGCCTGTATGTAGACAGAATAGGCAAATTTCAGGAATTTCAGGTGCCTCGCTCTGATTGCTTTAATGGAGAATGTTGTCATGTGACTCTTAAAGAGAGTAAGCAAGTCAAGTAGGAATCTCTTTGGGCACCACTGCCCCTACTGTAGCAGTCAGTATACCTAGTAGAGCAGGGTAATTCTGGCTCCACCCTTACAAGTCACCAATACCACTATATATGTGCACTTAGCACTACTTACTTGTGTGTCCTAACGTTATTATTGTAAAGTGATGCCTCTTGATGTATTCCCAAATTGCATTCACTGTAGAATTAGAGAATCCATATATACACTGTGTGCCTTAACTGTATTACATGATATATACTTAGAAATGTGATGAAAACCATCCTCATACTATTAAAATGTATTGACTTTAGACATGAGAATGGGTTAAATAATGTTTTTGCATTCGTATTTCTAATGCCGTTCTCAGTTACATTTATGTTTATGTTTGGACGATTTATAAAGCGAACAGCTACTCCTAGAGTGTCCCGGTGCTAAAGTAGGCATAAATCCCAAAGATATCTCAGAAGTTAGAACACAGAGCTGAACATCCAAGTTTGAGCAACTTTTTAGAAACCAGAATATCCTCCATTGCTCACAACTGCAGTGGAAGGGATAGATAATGGGGACCGAGTGGTTAAAGGGTTTATCTGTCATGATCAGACCTTTAACCCTTTCGCTGTGGGGGTTAATCTCCCGCTGTGCTGGGGGGAGGGGGGCGCGCACAGCGCCCCCTTGCTCATGACAAGCTGAGCTCGTCATGAGGCACGGCGCTCCTGTGCTCATGACGATCTGAGCTCGTCACGTCCACACCCGTTCCTGTGGAACGCTCAGCACAGCAGGGAAATTATCCCCGCATGCGATCGAGCCCTGAGCACCGGAGCGCCGTGGCTCATGACGAGCTCAGCTCGTCATGAGCCTCGAAGAGGTTAAACCTCACTAGCTGTTTAATAAGGAGCCAGTGAAGCAATTTCATATAAGGTTGTATGTGAGCCCTTCTAGGTAGCTTCAAGAGAACTCTCCACCGCATTCTGCACCAATTGCAGTCTCCTCAAAAGATAAGTTTGTGAACCTAAATCAAATGAATTAGCATAATCCAGCCTTGAAGTAATCAATGCTTGGATTAATGTTTTCTGCTGTGGGGTAGGAAGAAGATAAAAAAACAGTTTTGGGTCTTTAATAGTCCAAAACAGGCAGCAAAACACATTAGCTGCCTGAGAGGCAAAGGTGACAGACCTTGAAAACTTCTAGGTTTGGGTGCAACCATGGCATAGGCAGGTTGGAGCGTTGCCCCTTTAGGCCAGATATAAATGTCCCAAGGAGGTGGGGGCATCTCAAAAGGCAGAATCTCTGTCTTACTTATGTTACATTGAGTATTACTGGAATACATCCAGTGGGACACTGCCTCTATGAAGGCCTTAAATTTACTCACAGCGTTGGAGGCATGTTTTTCAAATGTATGGGGTAGTTGAGTATCATTGGCATAAGAGACTATTTATACGCCAAATGATTCAACCAAGGTTTCCAGAGGGACCATGTACACATTAACAAGGGTAGGGCTCAGAGCTGACACCTATGGCACCCCAAAGCTCATAGGCTTTTTACTAAGTATGGGCGGAAAATTCGTTCCGCTCGCGAATTTGCGGATTTTCCGTGATTTCGCGATCCGCGAATCGTGCAAAATCGCAGCAAAATGCGCCAATTCGCGAGCGGGACGAACTGTAAGTACTTTCTGAGCGGCGCCTCCTTGCCTACTTGCAACTATTCTCTGACCCTGCTCTAACCCTCGAAGCAGGGTTAGAGAATAGTTACAAGTAGACAACGAGGCTCCTGCAGGAAGCACTTACAGATATAGATCAAGCAGGCGCCTGAGTTGAAGGTCAAATTCAGTAACTTCTTAATCAGCCCAAACAAAATGTGCATTTTGTCGAGGCTGGGCAGGTGTGTGTTCTCCCCATATCTGCAGTCGAAAATTAGCTATGATGCTTGATGGAGGCCTTTGCATCCTTGACTTTCACAAGATCTATCCCCGTGCAGTTCCTATGACCACAAGCTTCTTTCTCCCCATCTGCAGCTCTGATCTGTGCCTGTCCTTTTATACACACAATAGGCATGTGAACTCGCATAGAAGCCCCCCCTGTTTGCCCCCTTCCCCACACACTAGCGGTGTACACCGTCTTCCCGCCCTTTTGCCACTATGATGGACAGCTCACTCGAGGGACCCCAGCGCCCTTCAGCGCGATGGCAAAGTTAATCAGCTCAAAAAAAATGTGTGCTTTGTCGAGGCTGGGCAGGTGTGTGTTCTCTCCATATCTACCGTGGAAAATTAGCTATGATGCTTGATGGAGGCCTTTGTATCCTTGACTTTCACGAGCTCTATCCCCGTGCAGTTCCTGTGACCACAAGCTTCTGTCTCCCCATCTGCAGCTCTGATCTGTGCTTGTCCTTTTATACACACAAGAGGCATGTGAACTCGCATAGAAGCCCCCCCTGTTTGCCCCTTTCCCCACACACTAGCGGTGTGCACCGTCTTCCCTCCCTTTAGCCACTATGATGGACAGCTCACTCGAGGGACCCCAGCGCCCTTCAGCGCGATGGCAAAGTTAATCAGCCCAAAAAAAATGTGCGCTTTGTCGAGGCTCGGCAGGTGTGTGCTCTACCCATATCTACCGTGGAAATTTAGCTATGATGCTTGATGGAGGCCTTTGTATTCTTGACTTTCACGAGCTCTATCCCCGTGCAGTTCCTGTGACCACAAGCTTCTTTCTCCCCATCTGCAGCTCTGATTGGTGCCTGTCCTTTTATACACAGAAGAGGCATGTGTAATCGCACAGAAGCCCGCCCGCTTGCCCCCCCCCACACAAACTAGTGGTGTGCACCGTCTTCCCGCCCTTTAGCCACTATGATGGACAGCTCACTCGAGGGACCCCGGCGCCCTTCAGAGCGATGGCAAAGTTAATCAGCCCAAAAAATATGTGCGCTTTGTCGAGGCTGGGCGGGTGTGTGTTCTCCCCATATCTACCATCAAAAATTAGCTATGATGCTTGATGGAGGCCTTTGCATCCTTGACTTTCACGAGCTCTATCCCTGTGAAGTTCCTGTGACCACAAGCTTCTTTCTCCCCATCTGCTGCTCTGATCGGTGCCCGTCCTTTTATACACAGAAGAGGCATGTGAACTCGCATAGAAGCCCCCCCGTTCGCCCCCCCCATATACACTAGTGGTGTGCACCGTCTTCCCGCCCTTTAACCACTATCATGGACAGTTCACTAGAAGGAACCCCGGCGCCCTTCAGCGCGATGGCAAAGTTAATCAGCCCAAAAAAAATGTGCGCTTTGTCGAGACTGGGCAGGTGTGTGTTCTCCCCACATCTACCGTTGAAAATTAGCTATGATGCTTGATGGAGGCCTTTGCATCCTTGACTTTCACGAGCTCCATCCCCATGCAGATCCTGTGACCACAAGCTTCTTTCTCCTCATCTGCTGCTCTGATCGGTGCCTGTCCTTTTATACACAGAAGAGGCATGTGAACTCGCATAGAAGCCCGCCCGTTTGCCCCCCCCACACACAATAGTGGTGTGCACCGTCTTCCCGCCCATTAGCCACTATGATGGACAGCTCACTCGAGGGACCCCGGCGCCCTTCAGCGCGATGGCAAAGTTAATCAGCCCCAAAAAAATGTGCGCTTTTTCGAGGCTGTCAAGCTGTGTGTTCTCCCCATATCTACCGTCGAAAATTAGCTATGATGCTTGATGGAGGCCTTTGCATCCTTGACTTTCACGAGCTCTATCCCCGTGCAGTTCCTGTGACCACAAGCTTCTTTCTCCCCATCTGCTGCTCTGATCGGTGCCTCTCCTTTTATACACAGATAAGGCATGTGAACTTGCATAGAAGCCCACCTGTTTGCCCCCCCACACACACTAGTGGTGTGTACCGTCTTCCCGCCCTTTAGCCACTATGATGGACAGCTCACTCGAGGGACCCTGGCGCCCTTCAGCGCGATGGCAAAGTTAATCAGAACCTAAAAAATGTTGTGCTTTGTTGAGGCTGGGCAGGTGTGTGTTCTCCCCATATCTATCCACGAAAATTAGCTATGATGCTTGATGGAGGCCTTTGCATCCTTGACTTTCACGAGCTCTATCCCCGTGCAGTTCCTGTGACCACAAGCTTCTTTCTCCCCATCTGCTGCTCTTATCGGTGCCTCTCCTTTTATACACAGATGAGGCATGTGAACTTGCATAGAAGCCCGCCTGTTTGCCCCCTCACGCACACTAGTGGTGTGTACCGTCTTCCCGCCCTTTAGCCACTATGATGGACAGTTCACTCGAGGGACCCTGGCGCCCTTCAGCGCGATGGCAAAGTTAATCAGCCCCAAAAAAATTGTGCTTTGTTGAGGCTGGGCAGGTGTGTGTTCTCCCCATATCTATCGACGAAAATTAGCTATGATGCTTTATGGAGGCCTTTGTATCCTTGACTTTCACGAGCTCTATCCCCTTGCAGTTCCTGTGACCACAAGCTTCTTTCTACCCATCTGCTGCTCTGATCGGTGCCTGTCCTTTTATACACAGAAGAGGCATGTGAACTCGCATAGAAGCCCGCCCTTTTTGCCCCCCCCACACACTAGTGGTGTGCATTGTCTTCCCGCCCTTTAGCCACTATGATGGACAGCTCACTCCGGGGACCCCGGCGTCCTTCAGCGCGATGGCAAAGTTAATCAGCCCCAAAAAGATGTGCGCTTTGTTGAGGCTGGGCACGTGTGTGTTCTCCTCATATCTACTGTCGAAAATTAGCTATGATGCTTGATGGAGGCCTTTGCATCCTTGACTTTCACAAGCTCTATCCCCGTGCAGTTCCTGTGACCACAAGCTTCTTTCTCCCCATCTGCTGCTCTGATCGGTGCCTGTCCTTTTATACACAGAAGAGGCATGTGAACTCGCACAGAAGCCCGCCGGTTTGCCCTCCCCCCCCACAAACACTAGTGGTATGCACCGTCTTCCCGCCCTTTAGCCACTATGATGGACAGCTCACTCGACGGACTCGGTGCCCTTCAGCGCGATGGTAAAGTTATTCAGCCCCAAAAAAATTTGCTCTTTGTCGAGGCTGGGCCGGTGTGTGTTCTCCCTATATCTACTGTCAAAAATTAGCTATGATGCTTGATGGAGGCCTTTGCATCCTTGACTTTCACAAGCTCTATCCCCGTGCAGTTCCTGTGACCACAAGCTTCTTTCTCCCCATCTGCTGCTCTGATCGGTGCCTGTCCTTTTATACACAGAAGAGGCATGTGAACTCGCATAGAAGCCCGCCCTTTTGCCCCTCCCCACACACTAGTGGTGTGCATTGTCTTCCCGCCCTTTAGCCCCTATGATGGACAGCTCACTCGAGGGACCCCGGCGTCCTTCAGCGCGATGGCAAAGTTAATCAGCCCCAAAAAGATGTGCGCTTTGTTGAGGCTGGGCACGTGTGTGTTCTCCTCATATCTACTGTCGAAAATTAGCTATGATGCTTGATGGAGGCCTTTGCATCCTTGACTTTCACAAGCTCTATCCCCGTGCAGTTCCTGTGACCACAAGCTTCTTTCTCCCCATCTGCTGCTCTGATCGGTGCCTGTCCTTTTATACACAGAAGAGGCATGTGAACTCGCAGAGAAGCCCGCCGGTTTGCCCTCCCCCCCCACAAACACTAGTGGTATGCACCGTCTTCCCGCCCTTTAGCCACTATGATGGACAGCTCACTCGACGGACTCGGTGCCCTTCAGCGCGATGGTAAAGTTATTCAGCCCCAAAAAAATGTGCTCTTTGTCGAGGCTGGGCCGGTGTGTGTTCTCCCTATATCTACTGTCAAAAATTAGCTATGATGCTTGATGGAGGCCTTTGCATCCTTGACTTTCACAAGCTCTATCCCCGTGCAGTTCCTGTGACCACAAGCTTCTTTCTCCCCATCTGCTGCTCTGATCGGTGCCTGTCCTTTTATACACAGAAGAGGCATGTGAACTCGCATAGAAGCCCGTCCTTTTGCCCCCCCCCCACACACTAGTGGTGTGCATTGTCTTCCCGCCCTTTAGCCACTATGATGGACAGCTCACTCGAGGGACCCCGGCGTCCTTCAGCGCGATGGCAAAGTTATTCAGCCCCAAAAAAATGTGCTCTTTGTCGAGGCTGGGCAGGTGTGTGTTCTCCCTATATCTACTGTCAAAAATTAGCTATGATGCTTGATGGAGGCCTTTGCATCCTTGACTTTCACGAGCTCTATCCCCGTGCAGTACCTGTGACCACAAGCTTCTTTCCCCCCATCTGCTGCTCTGATCGGTGCCTGTCCTTTTATACACACAAGAGGCATGTGAACTCGCATAGAAGCCCCCCCCCCCGTTTGCCCTTCCCCCACACACACTAGGGGTGGTGCAAAATCGCAAAAAATCCGCGATTTCGCTGGGAAATCCACAAATTCACGGATTTGTTTGCGATTTTGCACGAGTTCGCGAACCGCTGATTCGCAAAATTCGCCCATACTTACTTTTTACAGAGGTAAATAGATCCATTCAACAGCTTGCTGCCTGCCTGTGAGAAAAGATCTCAGCCAGGTTAGGTCTGAACCGTTCACACCTAAATCGCCCAAATGCTGTAATAATGGAGGCTGTGAGAACATATCAAAGGCTGCGGATAGATCCAGGAGAATCAGGGTTACTTGAATGCCTTGGCCCATCGCAAGCTTGATATTATCAGCTACCTCTAACAACGTGGTTTCAGTGCTGAATCCCAGGCGAAATCCTGACTGGGAAGGATGTAGCAATTTCTTCCTTTCTATAAAATCAGAAAGCTGATGGTTTTTCAGTTTTTCCAATATTTTGGAAAAAGCTGGCAACAAAGATATTGATCTGAATTTGGACAGATTGCATTTGTCCGCAGTGGGCTTCTTTAGTAGTGAAATTATAGTGGCCCGCTTCCAGAAACTTGCAACTGTAGCAGACTGTAAAGACCGGTTTAGCATCTGGTTTCGAATGGTATTTATTGCTGCACTATTTGCAGCAAGAATGTGGGGGACGGCAGTGATCGTCTAGAGATCCAGATTTACAACAAGTCAGAGCCCTCGTGGACTCTTCCATAGTAATTGGAGCAAACTCCAACAGAGATAGTCTCTTAAGGGAAGGCTGGGTCACCCATTGATCCCTAACACCAGTAATAACTGAACAATCGGAAGGAAGCAGCTGAAGGGAATCCACAATCTCTTTTCAGCTGAAGGGAATCCACAATCTCTTTTCAGCTGAAGGGAATCCACAATCTGTTTTTATCTTGAAATCAAACAAATCTGGGAGTAGATTACACAACTTGAGCATTGGCAGCATTGGCTTCAGCCAGGCATCAGGATGTGTGAATTTTTTAACTATCTTGAATATTTCGCCAGACTTATTTTGGGAAATATCAGTTTGATGGATAATAAAGCCTGCATGTGTTTTTTTTTTTTTTATAGCCCAATGGTATTCATGTAGAGCCGTTTTATAGATCAATTTGACTTGGGAAGATGAACACGTCTCGAACTTCGTTCACGTTATTTACAGGATTTCCACAGGATTTTGAACTCCTAATTAGACCAGGGTGCAGGTTGACGTTTGGCCACCGAGTTCCTTGCAGAGGTTTTAAAAGGTTCTATCGAGTCGTCTGTCGAAGAAAGCCATGTATTATACAACTGACTATCCACCTCAGTGTCCCCGGTCATACGCATTGTAGATGAGTAATCTCGAGTTATACTTTATTTATTGAAATGCAACATGAACAACATGCTGAATTTATGTACTTACATCTGTCATTCATTTGTAAAGTAGTATGCGCACATGCATATTAAATGTGCCACATTGAGTTTATACATACGTTACTCGTTTTGGATGCTTGCTGATTTAGGAGGTGGCTGCAGCTCATGGTCTGCATGTGGCTTGCTAAGAGGAGCATGTGTAAGCATAAGTCAGGTGGAATCAGTGTGTGTAACCAGTCAGCTAAGTGGAGGGGATGATTTCTATGGAGGTCGATGATGCCAGAAGCTCTCTTTTTATGTGAAATACACCTCAACATCAGCTAAAACATTGATCCTACGATACTACATTCTAACGTTCTCTCTCCTAAAACCTCACTAGCTCAAAACTAATGTATTGGGCAGTTACAATTCTTCCTCTTTTTATCTCAAAATGTCTGTCTTTGCTTTGCTAGCTGCTGGCTAGTACATATTTTAAAATGAAGATGGTGGTGGTGTAAGTAGAACAAACTGTATTTGCCCTGGCAGTCCTTATTTGGGACTGTCCTTACTTGGGGGCTACCTGTGCACGGGCAAGTGTCTGTCTTCAGTGCAGGTCCAGTAAAAAGGCCATGGCCCTCATTGCAAGTTGGCCACAATCAGGTGCCATACAGAGGTGTTTGAGTTTTATGTGGTGTGATAATTACTTCTATCAAGAATTTCGACGGATTAATATGTGGATTGTGGTGCTAACAGCTCAAAATCCGCATATTTCGGTAAAATACTACCCCCCCACCCCCCGCGCCCCCAGATCAATATAGTCTGGTTTACCCTGCCAATATTTCTCATAAAACTGATAATCCCGAGATGTGCGATTACAGGAGTTAGAACACATCTTGGAATGATCAGCGCCCTCCCACATAGAGGCCATGTCTGATCTAAGCTCGGATGGGTGACCTCTAGGTTCATAGAAAGTGACTACACACATGAACGTGAGAAACCTCAAAACTCCGGATTTCAAATACAAGACGCTTGTGCTTTTACAACACTTGCCACTGATTCCTAGTGCAGACTGAAACAACGTACAGGGTAAAAACACACAGGGACTTTTTTCCGGATATATAGGGCATCCAAATTGAAAATGAATGACATTTGAGGCAAATTAACACTACATTACACTGTCTGCCAGAAAATACACTCCCCTGCACCATTATGGTCGACTGCTAACCTCTGGGTGTAATTCTAAATGATAACATATAACCTCCTATATAAAAAAAAGGAGAAAAAAATCCCTTGTCAGTCCCCAACTAAACTCAACTATTCTAATAACAATTTGGGGTATAATTTAAGACAAAATCAAAAAAATTGAGTAAATCACTCCATATAAAACGTTCGATTTGGAGTACTGTTTGAGTTTAACACCTTCACTTAAATGTTTCCCCTTTGTACCAGTCTGTGTGAGTGTTTTAACTAAGCAACTTCTCCTTGCCACCAAAGTTTGCGGGTAAAAAGCAGAGCAACAAAAACTTGTCTAGCATGAAGAAAACATTTAGCATAATTACGAGTTTGGCGGTCCTAGATTGGCGGCGGTCCTCCACTATCTGCAGTAGAACCACCAAACCCATGGTGCGACCGCCAGACCGGGAGTTAAATACTGGTCTGGCGGGTGGTGTTTTGGTGGTCTGACTGCGGCAGTCTGCAAGGCTCATAGAAAAGCCTATGCAGGCCACTACAATCTGACTGCCGACAGCATCTTCATGCACGATGTTCACCATGCAGGAATCGGGGGGGGGGGGCAAACAGGAGGGCACTACATGTGCCCCTCCCACATCCGCCTCTCAGACATATTAGGGCCCACTTTGTTGCCTTTCTACCAGCCTTTTCATGGCAGGATCACCAACATGAAAAGGGTGACGAAAATGCATCTCATAGTATGCTTGTGTGCCTGCCGTGGCACCTCCAGCACATTACAGTCGGTTGCAGACCGCTGGCCCAGAGGGATATTTGACCCCAGGGGTGCTGGTGGTTTCGTGGTCATAAGACCACCACAGACCTAATACTACGAGCGGTCCTGCAGTGTGGCTGCAGGACCGCCACCACAGGTTCGGTGGCCCCCATGGACCACCAAACTTGTAATAGGTCCCTTAATGATTCTCATAATTGTTTATCATGTAACAGGGGGCAAACATATTGCAGCCTTGGTCGACCCTTAGGCAGCTTTAAACTTTTCAGTGGATCTTTCAGTGTTGCACAGTTTACATAAAGTGAACTTTGACCCTTTGTACAAATGGTGAACAATAGGAACAGTAATTGGGGCAACATGATGAAGGAGCCGGGAAAGCAAGTTCTAGATCTGCTCCAGAACCTCGAGTTGAAGGTACTTTTTTGCAGAAGGAGAGCGTGGGGGAGAGAGTAATTCATTAACAGTGTCAACTAATTCGATTTCAGTGCTCTAGGCCCATAATAATCACAGACTACTAAATAAGGTTAGTTCATTTATTACAAAGCCAAAAACAACTGAATATACAGACACCTCAAAACAAGGGTGTAGAAGTACATTGAAATCAACATAAAGTCAAATCTACGCATAGGATTGGGGTGGTGCAACATACACAAAACAATTAATTCAAGAATCAAGATACAAAAAAATCTGGAAACAGGAATCTAAATTCCCTTGCATCGAGGTTTAATGAAGAGAAAGCATTAAAATATCCCTACACTAGCACTAACGTAACATTCCTAATTAGGCATTGTTCAAGGTAGGATAGATTAAGGTGTGAGCATGTGGAGGCTTCCTCAGAAGTTGGGTCAAGTAGCATAAAACTACTGAGACAGAGCTCTTTCTAAGAATCTCTTTTTACAAAAGACAAAGAAGAAGTGTGCTCTTTCCCTACATATAATACTCCACATCTGACATGTATCTTCCCACGATTCCTTTCAGGTCACAGCATCTGATTGGACCACATTCTCATAGGTATTTTTCCATGTGACAATAATCACTCCAGAACAGCAACACAATGAGCTTGATTCCCAGGTCCTCTCCAGTGAGAAAATAAAACAGTTCTCCTTATCGGCATTAGCTCCCAATGTATCCTCCTCTCTCCTTGCCTAACTCCTAAAACAAAGACATTATTCTAAGAACAAGGACGATTCTCCCACCTGCAACATAAATATAAGAAAGAACATGCACATGAAATTCGACTATTAACTCAAATGTGAGACCTTCCAGGGAAATGCATTTCAGGCCTAAAATATTCAGCAACATAAGAGAAACAAACCATGAGCTGTACGCAGTTATATAGAAATTGAGACATGTACATTTAATATTTTCATCTACATATAAAACAGCATAATTGCTGGACTTGGCCCTTTTTGGCAAGTTCACCCCCATACTATTTGCCTTTTCTCTAACATGGTATTGGTGGTTTTTGGCCTCTGCGTACTTTAGCACCACTCTTGATGCAACCCGGAAGTCTAGTGAGGCTGCTTGATGTAATGCGGAGCTCCAGGAGCCCCGCATGCTCCATTTCCGCCTTCCCCCGGTAGCTGAAGAAAGGGGTAAGGAAACCCAGAAGCGACCGGATCTCCTGAAGACAGCCACGGACCGTGGAGGGAGGGCGGGGGAGGGACTGGGTGGGGGTTGCTAAAAACCGAAATATGGATAATTGGAGGTAAGTAAACAATTTAATAAATAAAACAAATGTTGTAGCGTGCCCTGCATCGCTCTACTACATCGCTTGCGATGCAGGGCACGCTACTAAATTTGTTTTATTTATTAAAATGTTTACTTACCTCCAATTATCCGTATTCCGGTTTTTAGCACCCCCCACCCTGCCCCGCCTTTTTGCCCCACCGGCACACCCTCCACGGGCCGTGGCTGCCTGAAGAGCGGGCCCCGTGTGCTATTGGGAGCCCCTCGGAACGGCAATGGGCGTAGACGGCGCTTTGACTTCAGTGCGTGGAGAAGTACTGGTGCTGGTCGGCGGGGCTCTTGGAGCGGAGAGAGAGCCCCGCATCCAAATGAGCCGCCGCCAGAGGACATGAGCGGAGCCCTATAGGAGAGGGCTCAATATTATTCCATTTGCTTACTTCCTGAGCGGACCAGCCATTACGGGCCGCTCCAACGAGGGGGCACATTGCTGTTTAAAGGGCCAGAGGGACCCATGTTCACTCCAGTAGTTGCCCTATGTTTTTACAGAAGCCCTGCTTGTCAGTGGGCAACTGCAACATTTTTGGGGCAAGATTAATTAAAGAGAAGCCCCAATGAGGCCCCGAAGGCGCAGATGTGCCAGGGCCCCTTCACTGTATTCTCAGCTGCACCACACCAGCGCGGGCAGCTGCAACATCCCACCTGTGTTCGAAGGGCACCAGGAGTGTCCAGGTCTCATTTAAATATTCACAGCTGTCCAACAAGTAGTGGGCAGCTGCACCGTTTAGGCTATTCTTTCTTCAGGGGAATCTTTTGAGTTAGGAGTGAGATGCACTCCTTTCCCCAAACATTTACAGCTGCGCAGCACTTAGTGCCAGCTGCAACATTTAGGACTGCACAATTGCGCACCCCAGACTTCTGCTGCATTGGCAGCGTACCCTGACTTTGGGACATAGGGCATTTGAGCCCCTTTTGAGATGGCTAATTGGCTAGGGGGACTGTTAGGTTTGTAGGGCGCCAGGCCCTAATGTGATTTATTTTGTTGCGCACGAAATGTAATTCATGTACTGTTTTATGCACCGTGATTTATACCTCTGAATGTGGATTTATGATTATGAGGTTTTACATAATGTGTTTATGTTTGAATTATTCTCTACAGCAGCTTATGCTGTGAGTTATGCCCCTAATGCGAGTTATGTTTAGGAGGTTATGGTCTACTATGTTTAGGCTTATGAGGTTGGCGCAGAATGTATTTCTCGCCGGATGTGATACTGTGCATGAAATGATTTATGTTACAGGATGATGCTGAGTATAATGTTTGCCAGTAATTACTGGTTGTGCTCTACGTTTCTTATATGTCTACATTTATTATCTTTACCAAGTGATGATTCTGACAGTGGCCCATGTGGCCCTGTCATGTGTATATAATCCCCTGTAAATATTTGCCAGTGCCCGTTGGCACAGTATACATTGTGTGATTACTATCCTAATGTGTTTTATGATAATACAATGGCTATTATTATACATAACTTTGTGTGGAGTTCCTTTTGTGGTGTGCCTAGTATGATGTTGCTGTGTGTGTGGCGCAAATTCTTTACACATTGCCACCGGGATAAGCCTGACAGCTCCTGCCAAGCTACCAAGGGGGTGAGCAGGGATTATCTTTGGCGTGTAACTTCCTTGCCCTGTCTAGAGTGATGGTCTCTGCCTGGCTTTGGTGCAAACCTTAGCCCAGAGATCCCATTTCTAACAATGATTAATAAGCACATTAAATAAAATGATTGCCAGTCGCACAGCACAAGCGCTTCAGTTAATGTTTTCTGCCACTTAAATTTGATTTTCCACTGAACTCTTCAGGTATTTAACATTTTGGTTGAAACTCATCACATTCATGTTATTACATTTCAAGATCCTAACACTTAGATTAACACAACACTACTTCAGTCCCCCACACTGATTACTTTTGTCATCACAATACGCTAACTCACCATAGATTACACCGATCTAAACCAATGTTGTAGTTACTATCTTCTGTCTAAATTTTTTCAAACACTTTCTTGTCTGTCCTACAGTCTTTCCATTCTGCTTTTTCTCTCTCCAATGGAATTCTCCAATTATCTCGACTTGCGCTATTTGTATGCCCAACAAGTTGACAACACAAACTACAACAATTACTATCGGCTTCAAAATATATCCAGGAATTCCTTTTCCAAGGATTGCAAGCCAACTTCCAACTTTTCCAAATCTTATCCAAATTTCCTCAGTATCCAAATCATGTATCTCATGGTGTATCTCAATGATGTTGCTTATATATTTCCTCAAATCCCTGCTATTATCAGGTATATAAGTACAACACTTTTATAACTGTCAGCATTTTATAGACTCCGCCCTCTTTTGCTAATAACACATCTAAAGCAAGACAGATTTGCATTACGATAGCTCTTACCAAAACCATATCTCCATCTTCAAGCAACACTGACTGAGCCTTATTAAATGTCAACTGATCCAAAATAGTTTATAAACTTCTAATCTGGATGTCATTCACGACCACTCTAAAACTTGGTAACACTGCTCCAAATATATCCCCCACAATTTCAGAAGCACTCATTCCACGTTTCTCTTGATGGGCTGACTTTCCTTCCAAACTCTCCAAATCCTCCACATGTTATATATTTGGAAACTGCCACATTACAAGTATCAAACCATTTGCTCGGGAATCGAACATATGCATTTCTCCCACACACAAAATACACACCTGGCACCACTTACAGGTTCCTGTAAGAATTTCTTCGAAGAAGCAGCAATCTGAAATGTGTGTTTGCATGCACTCTGTTCACAAAAATGGTGTCATAGCATGTGTGTACTTGTCGAATGCAAAGCTTGCATGGTTGTTCCCAATCTAAATCTATAGGACCATAACTTCCCTTAGCCTTGTGAGCTAATTCTTCCTTAGTCCACTCAAACGCTTCCTCCCAACTATTAAAATTAACTGTTAGTCCCCTCTGTCTATATTCTACTTAATCTACAAATTTCTTTACTATAACTGTTACTGTGCAAGTTAAATTGTGTCTATGCGCATAAGCATTGTCTAGTGTGACCGGGTACAAAATACTTTCCTATTCTCTCTTCTTGCTTGTAATAATCATATTTGTTCAGTTGTTTGAAAACTGAAACATATGAAAGTACCAGATCATAATTTGAGAAATAGTACCAATAGTGACCCTTTCATAAAACAAACTAAGAAGTTGACTTCAACTAATGCCATAGGTCAGGGACAGGTGATGGTACCCAATACCCTCCTCAACCAAAGTACGCAATTGCATACATACACATAAATCTCCCACATCCATAGTGTCCACATACTCATACAACAGTTTGGTTTAGGCATTCAGCGTGTAATCACCTTTAGATAAATCTACATGTAGAAAAGGACTAGTTTGCTCTATTGAGCCTCTATCGGACCATAATGTACCCTTTTTGTGGTAGTAGTGGTAGGTGCGATTGTCCCATGTACCCCCTCCCCGTACCTCAGCTTTATGTGCAATCATAATGGACTCAGTGATGACTACAGCTATTGCTATAAATACTCCTACAATACCTGTACCTATTATACATTTGTGCCTATGGTTCAAATTGCCATTCTGTATTTTCAAATTGGCTTGGATTGCAGCTGTAAAAGGATCAATGCAAATTCTCTTTCTTTCGCCTCTTATTTCTGCACAACAAAGTCTTTGAACAGCTTGATCCATGATCCCGGTGGTGCCGGCAGTCTCATAGCAGTTGTTATATTTGGGGGTCTCTAGTTGGCACAGGTAGGTACTTGTGACAAATAGGGACACTTGCCTCTAGTCAGGGTAAGGAGGAACTCTCCTAAAATAACCCCTGCTCACCCCCTTGGTAGCTTGGCACAAGCAGACAGGCTTATCTCAGAGGCAGTGTGTAAAGCATTTGTGACCACATACAGTAATCAAGTGACAACACTACAGATGGACACCACACAGGTTTTATATAAAAAATAAGTATTCTTTAACCTCATCCGTGCAGCCCCGATTTATTGCCGGTGCTGGGGCCCAATGTAAATGGGTGTGGTCATGACGGTACGGTTCCGTCATGAGCACAGCTCGACCGATGCTCATGACGGAACCATTCCGTCATGAGCATCGAAAGGTTTATATAGACTTATCACAAGACCACAAATGACAAAAATCCACAGTATTGTACTTAAAATGGTGGTTTTAGCTTAGTTCTGTTCAGTTCTTAAAATTAGACACTTTGAGTCAATGTACCTTACGATGTGTTACGCTTCCACAACAAAAGTGTTGCAGCGATGGAAAAGCGCCAAAGTTCCGGTGCAAAGAAATAAAGACGTGCAGATCTTCCAGGTGCGGCACGCTTCTCCGATAATGCGAGAAGTCTCGATTCGATGTGTCAGCTGCAGCGGCAACACCCTTGTTCCACGATGCGATGACAACAGCTTCGACGGCAACCCTCTTCTCCGACGTCGCAAGTTGCTTCCGCATAATGCGACAACTGCAGCGGCGACACCCTTGTTCCGTGATGCGACGACAGCAGATCCAACGACAGCACGCTCTTCCGTGGATGCAAGGTGCTTTTCTTGATGTAGTGCAATAAGACAGCTACAGTGGTGACATCCAAGATCCAAGATGCGATGGCAGCAGCAGCGACACGCTTCTCCTTCGTTTCGAGACGCTTCTCTCGATGCGGTGCAATGTGACAGCTACAGTGGCAACATCCAAGATGCGACAGCATCAGCAGCGACACGCTTCATCCTCTTGAGTCGCGCTTCCAGCTCCTTGCGACACACAGTCCCTCAGAAGGCCCAAAACAACAGCCGGCACTTCCCAAGGAACTCTGGGGAGCTGGGGGTTGAAGTCTGTTCTCCCTGAGACCTCAGCAGGAGGCAAGCTCTTTTCTCAAGCCCTTGGAGATCATTACAAGTTGATGAAAGTACACAAAGTCCCTTTCACCTCTCTTTCGCAGTCAGGCAACCACTGCAGGCCAATCCCCCAAGAAGCACTTCAGCTTAGGGATAGTCTCTTCTTAGTATCTTCAGGTTCCTCTCCTCAGCAAAGGTTTATTCTTGTTTGTCCAAAAGTGATTTTATTTCTGGGGATCAGGGTCCCAATATTTATACCCCAAAATGCTTTGTCCTCTGAGGGCAGTGAGGCCTTTGCTTAGTCCAAACCAGTTCTGGAGCACTCTGTTTACATGACTCCTTCTTCCTCTCACAGTGCAGGGCAGAAACATCAGACGCCCCACGGGAGGCAGAGCCAGCATTGTGGAGGGAAAGCACAGCCCTGGAGCACTCTGTTGACATGACTCCTTCCCTCCTTTCACAGTGCAGGGAGAGACATGAGCCGCACCTCAGGGGGTGGAACCAACATTGTGGAGGGAAGGCACTCCCTATTCAGGTGCCAGGTGCAACTCCTCCCTCCCATCTAGATGCAGATCTATTTATTCACCAATGGGCTGACTCACTCTGTCTCCTGGAATCCCCAGCACTGTCACTCTAACTTCAGACTAGGAATTCACAACCTAGCAGAGGCAGGCTTTGATAGGTAGACAAGAAAATACCTACTTTCTAAAAGTAGTATTTTCAAACACAGAATGTTAAAATCAACTTCACTAAAAGATGTATTTTATCATTCTGAGTTCAGGCATACTGAACTCGAATTTCTACCATGTGCCCTGAGTCAGTTAGAGTTATAAAATATAATAATCTAACTTCCTATTCTGGCCTATGGAGAACAGGTAGCCTTGCAATAGTGAAAAACAAAAATGGCTGCAATGCCCCATTAGGACATGCCACACACACCAGGGCATGTCCTACTTTATACTTATAATGCACCCTGCCCTCGGGCCTACCATAGGGGTATCTGATATGAAGATTAGGGAAGGTTTAGGGACTGGCAAGCTGGTGCACTTGCCCAGTCAGCATGGCAGTAATAGACTGCACACAGGCTCTGCAATGGCAGACCTTAGACACATTTTTACAGGCTGCTCCTCTGGGTGGCACAACCAGTGCTGCAAACCCACCAGCAGCATTTGATTTACAAGCCCTGGACACACGCAGTGCACTGTACTAGGGTCCGACAAGTAAACCAAACCAGCCAATCATGGAATCACTTATCAGTACATCGATTTTACAATAGGAGAGCATATGCACTTTAGCACTGATGGGCAGTGGTAAAGTGCCCAGAATCATAAAACCAACAAAAACAGGTCAGAGAAAGTACAGGAGGAAGGCAAAAGGTTCAGGAATGACCCTGCAAAAATGGCCAAGTCCAACAGCAGTAAAATCACCAGAGTCCTAATACTGCAGGTGGTCCCGCAGTGTGGCAGTGGTCGGACTGTCACCACAAGTTCGATGGTCCTATGAACCACCAAACTCATTATAAACCCATTAATGATTCTCATAACTTTTTATCATGTAACAGGGGGTAAAAATAAAGCAGCCTTGGTCAACCCTTAGGCAGCTTTAAACCTTTAAGTCAGAGTTCTTCAATCTGTGGGGTGCGCCCCCCTGGGGGTGGGGGGGCGTGACACCATCTCAGGGGGGGGGGGGGCGCGCACTCCACTGTAATCCCTTGAAGAATTCCGGTATGGCTGGAGGGAGAAAGGCGGAGGGAGGGGAAATCGACAGGGCACAAAGTGCCAGTGCTTTTGTTATGTTAACCCTCCCAGGAGGGGGTTAATTCACGAGCTGACAGCTTCAGCTGCAGTGGGAGGCAGTATGACTCCTCTGCTAAAACCGAAAGCAAACCAACAGACATGCTTTTGGTTTTAGCAGAGGAGACCCCTGCCTCATTCTGCAGCTGAATCATTTCAGCTCTTATGAATTAACCCCCTCCTGGGAGAGTTAGCTCTTCCCAGTGAGGAGACACATTTTCCAGGGATGTTTCAAGGCATCGGCGAAGTTGGCTCTGGGCAAGGTGGGTTCTGGCTCAGGGCCCCAGCCTTTCAAAGGGGAAAGGGTGGGTTTTGGGGGTGACTGAAAGAGCCAGCTCTGTTCTACAAAGTCTTGTCCACATGACCTTGACATTTTTTTAAACCCAATGTTGTAAATAGCTTTTTTCAATCATTAATTTTTAATGTCTAGGAGTCTATTACAGACACTTTGCAGACAAAATGGGGCTGATTTACAATTACTGGGGCATCCCTACAAATTAGCAGGGATGCGCCAGTAATTGTGCGCCGCAGCTCCGCCACCCATGATGCGCCGCATTTACAATGCGGCGCACCATGGGGCAAAAACGACGCAGCTCCAGCAATGCTCTGGGGGGCCTATTCTCCCAATGCTGCGTCAAGACTTACGCCTGCTTCAAGCAGGCGCAAGGTTTTGACGCAGCATTGGCCTAAAAGTGACTGAGTGAAAGCTTGTAGATTTCACTCAGCCACTTATAGGAGGCGTTCCTGCGCCGGAACGCCTCCTTATGGCGCAGGGCTTTACAACGTGACGCATCTCAGAGATGCGCCACATTGTAAATACCCCAGACCATGGCGCATCTTTTGCGCCTCTACTGCATCACAAAAGTGATGCAACAGTAGCGTAAAAGTGGCGCAGGGGCTTGTAAATCTGCCCCAATGTGTTTATGCGTCATGCAACATCCATATAAAAATAATATTTTAGGTCAATACAGGACCTCACATATGAGAAATGGAGGGTGTGACAGAGATTATTTGCAGTAACATTAGTGAACTGCTATTGTTTACATACTGAAAACACACATCACTATCCCTGAATATCAGATGTACACACATTTAGTATTTGACCAAAGAAGGCATGAAAGAGCTGAGACTGGATCATAAAATCAAAGTTGCTCCAAACTAGGGCCCCCAAATACATTTGGCCCAGGGCCCCCAAAATCCTTAAAACGTCCCTGAAAGTTTCTTTCAAAATTACACAGGCAGACTCGCAAAATGCCAACCAGCCATGTGTTGTTTAAACAGCTGCAAATTGCCTGTCTTGACACTAAATAGTATGTATTCATGGCCGGCTTCAGCGCTGGTGATGCCTGGTGCGAGAATCGTTTTTGGTGCCCCCACACCCCATGACTGCCTCCTCAGATTCTCTCACTACCACCAGGCATATGTGCCATTCATAAGTTATTGCTAAACACAGCACCTCCCCATGAGGTTGCCCCCCCCTCCATAGGTCAGCGCCCAGTGCAGCCGCACCTGTAGCACTGCCCTAAAGCCGGCTCTGTACGTATAAATTTGTAATGTGACTTTTCTGTCTTTGTTCCCTTTTATTATCAGTCATGGATTATTCAGGCAGCTCTAGAAAACAATTAAAAGTTCTTTCTATTTATATTTGCTGTTCAAAGTATGCACAGACAAGTGCTGAAAATTCAGCTTTAGGTGACTGCTTATATTTATATCATCTGTGACTTCAAAATAATAAGCTGGCAACCCTAATCATAAGATTGGAAGTTTGTTGAGGGATGAGCACATTATTTTCTTCCACCACCCTGATCCCTGGTTACTGCCATAATAGCAATAGTTTAACACATTTGAAACCCTACACTGCCGTCAAAAACATTCTGAGTTATTTCAAGTGTCTGTGATTGTACCTTGCATTCAGACAATTCGCTCCTCATTCTCGCCCTTCACTTTCACCCTCACCCTGCACTCACACTGATCCTGATACACTCACACCATTCACCCACTTACCCTCCACTCACAGTGATCACTCTGCACTCACAGCGATCACAGTACGCCCACACTGATCACAATGCACTCACACCATTCACCCGCTCACCCTGCACTCACACTGATCACCATGCACTCACACCATTCACCCACTTACTCTCCGCTCACTGTGATCACTCTGCACTCACAACGCTATTCACCCTGTACCTCACCCTGCAGTCACACGTGCACTCTACTCTACCTGCACTTGTGACACTTCACTCAGCTGTCCCCCTCACTGCTTAATCTGCCATCTCACTCAAATAAGCCCACCACTAACCATACATTCATTCGTCCCACTATGCACTAACATGTGCACCCAAATTTATATGGTCACCTCACTCACCCCTGTACACAAGTATGGGAATGTCCTGCCCCATCAAGCTTGTTGTCCTAAATTACAAAAGGTGACATCTAAATGCAATTCAATCCAGCCTTCCAGGGGCTCCTTGATAGAGACAGTTCTGTTTGCGCCCTGATGGCCTGAAATCATTCCTAAACAGATTCTTGCAAATACTGTTTTGTTCAATTTTTTTTAATGTGATTGATGTGAGGGAGTCTAGTACTATTTGCAGAGAAATGTGGTTGTTTCATGCAACAACCATAAAAAAGTTAGCTATAAAAAAGTTAGATCCAAGTGTGTCCTCATATATGAGAAATTGGAGGATATAACAGATATTATTCTTTGTAAAATTAGTGGGCTGTTGCTTTTTTACAACAGTGAAAACACATCACTATCTCTGAATAATAGATGTAAACGCTTTTAGAATTTCGACTACAACGCCTGTGCACCGTTAGTAGCCTGGCTAAATAGGGTATGGCGGAGCTGAAAGTAAATCCTTTAAACTCAAAGCTGTACCCCCCATGTGCACCCCCCCAACCCACCGCGGAAAAGCATTTTTTTAAGCCCATCCTAATATGGCTGGCGGTGTCTGAGAGACACCGCCACCATATCAGAGCTTTTCCACCGCGGTTGTAAGCCAACCGCGGCGGAAAAGCTGCAGACGGAAACTAGGACCCACCAGCCATCCTAATGTGGCGGTGGGTCTTTGATGGGTCCACTGCGGTTCTTCCGCATCCTCGGGCCCGGCGGTGGCTTTCGCCGGCCCGGAGGATGCTGAATAGGCCCCATAGTTTTTGCCAAGGGCACCCAAAATCCCTAACATGTCCATGACATCACAAAGTCTGTCTGACAACATTGCTATGAAGTAAAATAGACAACATCATTAATTTATTATTAGTTTTATTTTTTTTAACATAAGCCTGACGTGTCCTAAACCCCCATTGCTTCAGGCAAGCAACTTATTGTACCACTAAGGGATTCTCAATTAGGTGTTCGTTCAGCGCCCTCTCTGTTGACTTTCAACTGTCTAGTAAAAACAATTTGTGCACAATTTATCTTGGAAAGTGGTGTTTTGAGCTGTGTAATAAGCCTCGGTCATTTCACCACACCCACTCACAAACCTGCAGTTTACTAAAGACTCTCATTGTATTGAACATTATTTGCTGGATATGCCCAGAAAATGCGCGTGGGGGTCGATTCCAGACATTTCCGTCAGGTGGTGGGGGGCCCAACATCTAAAAAGATTCAGCTGAGGGGGCTCCACCTACAAAAGTTTGAAGACCTCTGCTTTAAGTGGATCTTTCAGTGTTGCATGGATTATATACAGTGAACTACGACCCTTTGTACAAATAGTGAACAAAAGGGACAGTAATTGGTTCAACATGGCAACAGCTATCAAGTAGATCGCTATTGCATGTTTTAGGAAAATACCTTATTAGTTGTTAACCCATATTTAGTTGAGAAAGCCTAGTAATGAAGCATGTCACATTATGATTGTGAGGTTTCCATAGCCTATGTGACATGGAAGGCACAAAGGTTTAACAAATATGGAGGATATTGGGATTATGCAAGTGGATTAAAAGATTTCTTAGGTTGTCACAAACTGGTTAAACAAACATACAATCCCATTTTCCAAACAGGGGAAATATCCTTGTACAGATGATTGAAACTGTGAGTATCTTCATGGTTAACTTTCATTCAGGACTTTGGTTGCAAGTGTCAGGGGTCTCTGAAAACAGTCTTTCTCATCTTTGCCATCTAGACTGTGCGCAGTGCTACAGATGTGGCCTCCTTTAGTGTGAGACTTCCTATCATTATCTTTTCATGCTGCAGAATATGTACTTTTCCCCATGGACCTAGATCAGAATGGTAAATTTCCCTATAAAGTTGCCTGGATGCCCTAAATAAGCCATTTAGGAAAAGCAATCCACGCCTCATGGTTCCAAATGTACAGCTGGCATGATCGATTTGTTGCATGGGAATAGGCACTGAACTTAGGAGATCTATATTTCCTTAGTGGGGTGGAAGGATATCAAGACTCAATGTGTATTTGTATGATTTCTAGATGTTCTAGGATCCAGCGGTAAAATTCAGCTCAGTCCACCTACATTCCACTGCTCTAGTTTGGTGGCTGAAACTTCCATTTGAGAGTGACTCCCATCTAGAACTTGCACCTGGGGGAGATAAGTAGTAGTAGTACCAATATCTTACTGTCTAGGAAGGGGTTAAAAATCTTCCTGTTCTAAGTACAGGCATATGGGAGGCATTCTTGAAATCTGGTTTGTGGTTCTGGCATACTGTAGGCACCCCCTGCATACAGAAATGACCGGTAGGGTGTGGTAGACCCCTTGAAATTTGGTGGGCATTCCCAGCATCAGATCACAACTCTTGGCATTAGAAGCATATGCTTAGTACAGTTGGGTACCCTTAACATCTTCTAGCTACTCCTTGTAAGGGGTAGTCACCGCTGGTTTATAGTGGGCATCTTTAACATCTGGAGTTCACCCTTGACAGCAGATGGGTGTCTCCGGGGGGAAAGAACTTACCCTAAAGTCTGTGAACCATCACTGGCCTCACTCAATTCTGATAGTCAACCCTCCATTCTAGTGACAATTATTCGCATAGGTTCAGCAACACTGACATCTGGGAGCCTATCTGATGACATGGCTGACAGCTGGTAGCCATACCAGGAGTCTGCTGTACATCCCTAACATAAAGGGTGATTATTCGGTTCCCCAGGAGCAATCTTTAGCATCCAGTTGATAGACATGGCACCTCGTTGCTATCCCTCCATCCGGTGATGATTCTTGACATGTGACTGTTACACGTGGGCATTGGACGTCTTATCTATTAATTTCAGGCAGTAGTAAACGTGAATACTTGATGAAAATGGCATGCTGATATTTTAGGAACGCTCATAAGTGGGATTGCTAAAAAAAGAAACAATGGAATCTGGACTCAAAAAAGTATATTTTC